>NW_026900781.1:3817500-4417500 GCF_033783945.1 Neopsephotus bourkii
ATTTTCTGGAACAATTGAATATTTACAGAAAATGCATCCCTCTCTGGCAATTAAGCCCTAAAGTTACATATATAATGTTAAATTAGTTTGCCCTTCTTGGTACCCTAAGCAAATCTGAATCAATGTCACCACAGGAGCAATACCTCAAATGCCTCATTTCTGAATCATAGCAGTTCCTAGTCCAGAGTCTGAATACATCTGGATACATTTTAATGGATGTAAAATGATCCAGACCCAGGTGCTCAAGTCTGGAGAAATGCCCAGATCCCCCTTTAAACTGCTATTCGCTTTGTCACTCACCAAGTCCCACACTGTCCTGTGTAACCTGCTGTCATCAGCACACCGGTCACCTGTGTCCGGTCAACGCATCCTTGTTAGCAACCACTGTGGCTGTAATTACAGCTTCAGCAGTTTCAGGGTCCTGAGAATAGTTGGATGTTTGCTTCCCTTTCTTGAGAAGGACAGACCATGAGCTGCAGGCAGTCGCAAACTTCAGGCAGGCTGCTACAGCAAAAAGTCCTCTACTATGTTTTCTCTGGCGCATCTAGAATTTGCCCATTTGAAAGATGTGGTTGGGCTTTAACCCAAGTATCCTGGTTTCGGTGAGCTGTGCTGAGATCATGCAGTCAGATCTTGTCTGGCTTCATAGCAAACCCAGTTGTTCAAAGCTGTCAACCTGAGCAACAGCCTTTTAAATTATTCAGCTAGATACCAGCTGTTGTCATTTAGCTTTCAGAAATGCAGTCACAGTTTGTACCCATCTTGATGCTATTTTTGAGGCAGGCAGTGCACAGAGATACCCTCATCTGAGAGCCTTGGACAAAGCTCAGGATGATAAGGGAGCACAGGTACCTCTTGGATACACTGTAAATCAGATTTCATTCTACTGCCACACATTAGGCAACATGCCCTTTGCAAGGGAAGGAGATGGATGCTGAAACAGAAGAGAAATGGGGTCTGAGAAGCAGGAAAGTCATAATGTTCTGAGTCCACTGAATGGGAATTTTCATCTTTAACGTAATATTACCAAATTCCTTGTAAAGAAGCTTAAGAAGACATTCAGGAAGAAAAATGGTCAGAGGAAGGAATGTAAACTGGAGACTGGGTGAGGTGAGCCCAGGAAGAAACTGAGGAAAGATAAGAAAGACCAACATTTTTTCTTCCAGGTCTAAATTACAGGGGCACTGCCAACACAAAGCATAGCTTTGACAGTATAGCACACGTTTTGTCTAGTATTTTGCTGCCATAATGGTGCCAAACAGAACTCAAAGCCCACAGCTGACCCAGCTGATGCCCAGTCTGAGTTTCTCTTTCTGCCTAATTCCCATAATTTTGAAAGACCCATAGGGGCCTCTTGAAACCAACCTACAAGTCTTGCTTCTATTTCTGCAAGCCCCTTTCCCCCTCCTGTTCAAGCTAACACTGCTTATGATGAGGACAGGTTACACAGGGGTGCATAAAGAGACTGATCAGCATTTGTTAGCTGTCAGCAAATGGCATTAAAGATGGGTTACAGAAAACTAACCTCCTCTGTCGCAAACCAACGAATGTTACCCCACCAATAGTTGCTGTTATATTGTCCTTCAAATATATTCACTTAAAAGGGAAGATAGAACAAGAGCCATTTGGAGTCTGTGGTACTCTTCTGCCATGTGGGAGAATTAAGCTTTGTTTGCAAAAACATGGAGGAGCTAGTTCAGTGGGAGAAAGGATACTAGAAATGAGTGTATTGATAGGAAAAAAAAAGGCATAGAAGTGGCTCAGAATAGGATAATCTAGCCAAATATGTAGTGTTAGGAGATGTTGCATAGCTGCATCTATGAGTTATGCCTAAATCACATTTCATGGAATTCTGTTAGTGTAGGTTGGTTACTGTGCATTCAGTAAACACTACTTGACTTGAGATACATACACACAATGCACAGATCAGAGCAGTCACTGACTAATTACTAAGTCCTGAGTAAGTCACCTTTTGTGCCACAGTATGCCCATCTTGGAGACAACTATGTTTGTTTTCCTCATGTTGGTGACAAAAACCATAGCTAACGTTTAGAACTCATTTGAGGACTCTGGAGAGGGTGAAATGGTGGGAGGTGGATAATCATTTCTGAACTCTGGCATATCAAGATGATCACGACATGTGTAGACCCAGGAGGTCACATTGTAATACCTTGTTAATGTCTTCAAAGCTTTCCAGAGACCTTTATGGAGTTACTCTACATGAAAAATTAACCCTAACATATACTTTCAAAAACTAGATCCAATGTGCAGAGTGAAGAGCCCTTGAGAGGAGGGTTAAGCACTAATCTGCTTTTTTCACTTTCTTGTGAAAGCAGATGTGGCAGTGAAGGGGCTGGCCAGCCTGAAAGCTCTGCACTCATCTGGCTCCTACTGCATCATGTATCACATAAGCGCATGTCACAACAGCTAATGGGGAGGCTGCAGAGGCCTCTCACTCTGCTTGGTCAGGCCATTTCTGCTGGAAGTGGAACAGGGGAGTACAAAGCTTGCAAATGTGCTCAGCGTTGCTGACTCCCAGGGAACCCCATTTCGGTCTTGAAAAAGGAAGAAAATACAATTTGGTCGATGCATGCAGTCACATCACCCGCTGCTTCAGAAGGAAGAGAAGGAAATTAAATGATACACAGGGGAGACAGGCCTGATTACTGAAAATTATACATACATTCTTGAAGTGAATAGTCTTCATCTAATTTGCAGGTAAATTAGTGATTTACAAAGAAAATAATTACTTAAAATTAATGTCTATTAAAAATAAATTTTAGTGACAGACATGTGCCCTATTACAGTGATTTTTTATTTAAATATTCCACTTGAATTTTTTTCTGTATCTCAGGGCACTATGATATAAGCTGACGGAGAAACAGCAAAGAGTGGCTTAGCAAAAGCTGAAGAAGAGAAAAAGTTGTCACAGTATGAGAATGGACAAAATTATCTATACCAAAGCTGAAATAAAAAACAGAAAGTTCATTTTTTCACTCAGCACACAAACAAATTCACTCAGCATTACCACAAGATACTGTGGAGGCCACAGGCAAGAAGGGGATGCTGTGGGGGATTTAATAATTAGTGGAATAGGATTCACTGGTTACGATGACCATGTGTGGCTGTAGAAGTCTCTAAAACGCTGGTTCCCAGAGTGAAGGCTTGAAGGGTAGGAGCAATTTTGCTTTGCCTTGTTTGTTCAAGCATGGTTGCAGTTTCCAGGAGCAGGACTGGGGCCTCTCACACTGGCTGGGGCAGAGGCCCCGTCAGCAGCAACAGCAGGGTAGCAGGAGGAAACAACAGCAACAGCAATCTCGCATAGTAGATTTCATGATGTTGTGGAAATGCACCTCTTCGTAGGCAGCCCCCACTGGACCATGTCCAAGAAAGGATACAGCGTGAGGCAAGCCTACAGTCAGGCACCAGCTGAAATTCCTAAAATCTAGTTTTCTTTTACATAGATCTCCATTAAAAAAGCTTTGCAATAAATTTACTAGCTTTCACATTTACTAAAGGGCTACTACTTTCCCTCCCAAAACAATTCTGTTAGAAATATGGTCTACAAGAAAAAAGACATACATATGGTGACATATCCTTGTTTAGCTTAATTCTAGGTGCTTCCTCTGGTGAGAGATGTGCCTTGAGCCATATTGCAGACAGCAAGGAATGTATGAGTATTTCCTATTTGTGTATATTTGCACATACACACATATATATTTTAGCCTGACTTCCACTTAGCTATCTGGAGGCAACAACTTGTGTCACCAAAGAGTCCCCAGAGACACAATCCGTTTGGCAACACTGGACTTCATTATAATTGAGAAGAAAAACAACGTGTGCAGGAAACCATAAAACCCCTCAAGTTAACTGTAGCCAACGGCACACGAGCCTGGCTCGGGGAGGGGAGGGCAGGGCATACAGTCCAGGCCTGCTGCTACAAGTGACTGCAGTTTGCTGTCGGTGCTGTTACCCATTCCATTGCTCGCTTTCGTCCTCGATTTTGGCCTGTGGTCAGACCCAAGAACAAACTGACCGATAACCTTAGTTATAAGTAAGGTTATTGAGTTACAACCTTTGCATGCAGGAGCAGGGGGGTTGGGGCGCACACCCCCAGCGGTGAGCCTGCTCGCCCTCCGCCCCCTCCTGCGTCCCGAGGGATGGGGAGTCCCGGGGGTCACCAGCAGGGATGTCTGCTTTGCAAGTGACCTCTGGAAGGAGCAGCCCTGCATGCAAAGAGGCTAACCGGGAAACCTCCGGGCAATGAACTGCGCGGGTCTGCAGGTGGGGGCTTTTTTTGCATGGCAAATATAACACAGGAATTCGCGAGGATTAAGAAGGCCAAACATTAACCTCCTGTGCCGGTGGCTTTGTAAAACAGCCAGTACGTCTCCTTTCGTTTGCTGCTACTTTTCCTGGAAAAGAGTTTATGGCTCAAAGCCAGCTGTAAATTAACAGCTAAGTGAAACCATTATGTCAGTGGGATGCTTTAATCGGTTTACAAAATACTGTTCAAGATACGATGCATACCCGCGGGCAAGAGGGGAACGCAAACGCGTATCAGGGACCCCCCAACGGAGTCACGGGTTTTGGCACAGGTCGGGGCGCACTCACTTCGGAAGCAGCAGGGAGGTGGGGGCAAGGACCCACACACACTACCGACCTGCGTATTCTCCCTGCTAAGAGCGTTAATGGCCCGGGGTTTGCAAGCGCTCTCGTTAGAAAGACTTCATTAAAGGTGCCCCGGAGAAACTGGTTTGGATGGAGGATGGGAGGCGGGGCCCCGCAGCTGCCCGTGCCCAGAGGATAGCTGGCTCCGGAGGCTTTCACCCGGAAAGCCAGCGCAGAAAAGGGGAAAAAAAAAGAAAAAAAAACCCCACATATTGTATAAGGGAAAACGACCTCAACCTGCAGTACCGGGGCAGCAGCCCCGGAAGGAGAGGAGCGGCCCGCCGCCTAACGCTAACGCGCTGCCGGGAGCTCGGGGAAGGCAAACTCCACCCTGCCCCAGCTACCCCGACCCCTCCATCGGGAGCCGTCCGCCCAGCTGCACACCGCCGCCGAGCCCGGCCTCCGCGGCACCCACCCGCCACGGCCCTGGAAGGGGGCCGGTTCGGCGACACGGCTGCCCCTCCCTTGGCTCCTCCCGGCAGGGCCGGCCCCGGGGCGGTGGCTCCGCGCTGGGACAGTGGCCGACGCAGGAGCCGGGGCTCCGGCGAGCAGGAAGCTCCGCTGCCCGGAGGACGACAGATCGCTGTTCGGAGGGGGCGGGGGGCGTATGAATGATGACAAGAGCAGTCCAGTGTTAGGGTTCAGTTCCAGCTGATTTTATTTCCTTCCCGAAGAACAACAACAATAACAAAAAAAAAAAAAAAGAAAAAAAAAAGAAACCAAAATAAAGAAAAAAATAAAACCCAAACAAAACAAAAACAAACAAAACAAAAAAGAACCCAAAACAAAAGAGCGGTTATTTACAGAAGGTATATCAACAATCTGACAGGCAGTGAACTTGACATGGTTAGCTGGCATGATCTTTTTTTTTCTCCTTTTCTCTCTCTCTTCTTTCCCAACATTGCGTTGAGGGTGATCGTTAAGATTAAAAAAAGAAAAAAAAAATAAATCTACACAGCATATTGCACAGGATGGATGACCAAAAAAATAACAAAAAATAACAAAAAATGTTAAACCCTTAACGGAACCACCTCATTAGGCAGACGTCCTAGTGCCTGTCATGTTATATTAACATACATAAACACACAATCTTCTTTTTTGCTTATTATAATACAGACTTAAATGTACAAAGATGTTTTCACTTTCTTCATCTTAAACACAACAGCTATAAACCTGAATACATATGCTATCATCATGCCATAAGAGACTAAAACAATTATATTTAGCGACAAGTAGAAAGGATTAAATAGTCAAATACAAGAATGAAAAACGCAGTACATAGTGTCGCGAACTCAAACCGGCATTTCGATAGATCCAGTGGTTTAAACGGCACGGGTTTGCTTCTAAAAAAAGTGCAAAAGATGTGGTTTACAAGTTAAAGGTACAGGATCCCTTCTCTGTAAATGCACCAGTTGCTGTACTTCATTTCGGGACAGGCGTGTCTCCCCAAAACGGTGGCACACGGTGTGTCCGCCTCAGTCCTCCCCTGCCCGCTCCCCTCCGGACCCCCTCAATAAAGGCGGGGGGGCTGCGGAGCGGGCACGGGCGGCGAGGGATGCTGTCACTTTAAGATGCCTGCAGATTGGAGTGTAAACATGGACAAAAGAGGGGCTGACTCGTGGGTGCGTGAGAGTGTGAGTGAGCGTGAGCGCGCACACGCGGGTGAGATACTAACCAGCGGCCCTGTTGTTAAAATCAGGAAATCCAAACAGCGATTTACACCGATTTACACCCCCTTTATATATTTTTTACAAAAATACACTGAGAAAATAATCAAACGTTTTCATCTCTCTTCTCTTTTTGTTTGTTTTTTTTTCTTTTTTCTTTTTTCTTAAAAGTGTCAAAAGTCTACATTTAAATATAAAAAATTAAAAGTTAAAACTCTAGCCCTTCAGTGAAGGAGACATAAAAATGGTGTGGGTAACAACGAGAACTACCAAAAAAGGACAAAGAAATACAAGTCAAAAATGTTTGGCCAGTATAAATACGTCCACTTATAAAATGGCATCCGATTACATTTACAAGGAAAAATAAAAACAAAACCGAAAAACAACACGAGGATGGAGAATCGGTGAGAGAAACCAGTCTTTTCATTTACAGCTATAAGGAACAAACACATACATACTCTGAGAAAAAAATTTGGTCCTGAATTTTCTTTTCTTTTTTTAAAAAAAGTCCAGCACAGATTTGAGTTGCGTTTGAATCCTTTAAAGAGTTAAGAATGAAAAAAAGCTGGTGATATTTTTGTAGGAATCAAACATAGCGCCATCTATCTGCTTTTATATTATCCTAACACTAGGGTTTTTTAAACTGTTCAACAGTCTTACAGAAATCTTAAAAAGATAGACAGGATAACATGCTATATTAAACCCCACCAGTGAAATAATCCAACACCATCACGATTCTGAGTAAGAAGAAAAAAAACTACTTTTTTTTTTCAGTATTTTCGTGTTTGGGATTTTTTTTTTTTTTTTTTTTGCAAAAGCCGTCGCCCTCAGTTTCCCCTGTACCACATCACGACAGAAACTGTTCCCATTCGGTCTCTGTTTCCAAAGAAAGTTTTCAGTGTTCTTGAAGTTTCGGCCTTATTTTTCCTTTCTACATATGACATAAGGTGACCGAGAAAAGCGCTGCCGCCACCTCAACCGTACGTGCAAATCCGTTTCAGTTTATTATTATCTTCCCCCCACCGTATTTCCAAGACAGCTCTCAAGTGTGAGTCTGGCTCTTCTCCACTTAACCGGGATCTCAGTCCAGCTCCTAGCTCCATCCGTCTCCTCCTCCTATCATCGTCGCCTCTCACCGCTTAGGAAACCGGGACAGGATTTCTCCCCCCAGACACGAACCTTGCAAAGGCTTGGGTGGTTGGTTTGTTGTTTTGTTTTTTTTTTTTGTGTTCTTTTCTTTCTCTCCGTTTTTCCAAGCAGTTCAGCTCGCTCTTTCACGCCAAAGGGCGAATGCTCAAGACCTCCAGCGTGCGCTTAGCACAATGCATGGCTCCCCCCTCCTCTTTATTCATATAAAGTGGGCAATAACAAAGAACCCAGAGGTGTGTGCGGTTCTCCCCCCCCCCTTCTCCGTCTCTCTTTTCAGTAAATAAAAAAGGGAAAAGGCAGCATTTCGCTCTCGCCAGTCTCTGAAAAGGCAACGTCGGAGGAGGGGGGTGTGTTTGTGCTGGTCCGTCTCCGGCTGGGGGAAGGGGACTGCTGGCCTTTCCGCAAGCAGAGGGCGACCCTGCTCTCGCCGCCCAGCTCCCCGAGCACCAGCAGCAACCTCAACAGTCCCTTCCCGGGGAAGGCAGGGGAGAAAGGGAAAAAAAAAGAAAACAAAGAAAAACGAAAAAGGAAAACAAACTCGAGAAACGCGCCCGGCGGTGCCTCCTCCTGCAGCGCCCGGCTCCTGCCTCAGTACGTGAAGACCAGGTTAGAAATGCTGGACTCCAGCCAGTCCCCCGAGATCATCTCACTTACCTCCGGCGTGCAGTAGTCCGGGAACTCAAAGTGAGAGCCCGAGCCGGGCTCGAAGTTAAAATCCAGGTCCCGGTCGAGCACCGAGGAGCTGAAGCTGCCCAGGGACATGCTTTCAAAGCCGGGGCTGGGGTTCAGGTCCAAGAGGTCGTCCTCAAACTCGTCGTCCGACGAAGAGGAGCCGGAGGAGGAAGAGGAGGAGGAGTGGCAGGACGCGGAGGAGGAATGCGCCGTGGAGGGGGCTGGGGAGGAGGCGCGCAGGCTGGTATAGCTGCGGTGATCCGAGGGAGAGCCCGAGCCGGAGGGCGAGGGGCAGGCAGCGCCGCCGCAGTCCCCGTCGGGCCGACCCGCCCCACCTCCCCCCTCCTCGTAGAGGCTCAAGGGGTCTCCGGCCTCTGCCGAGGTACTCAGCGTGGGGCTGCCGGGCACGGCGCCGCCGGGAGAGGCGGAGGCGGCCGCCGCCTGCCCACTCCCGAAGATGTAGACCCTCTTCAGCTTCTTCTCGGCCAGCGGCTTGCCGGGGCCCGAGGGCGAGCCCGCCGCCCCCCGGGGCTTGTAGAGCGCCTGGTGCTCGGGCGGCAGCAGCGCGGCCGGGGGCTCCCCAGGGAAGGGGGCAGCTTTGCCCCCCGCCGCTACCTTGCCGTGGGGCTTGCCGCCCGCGCCGCCGCCCGCGGGGGAGGGCTTGGAGCCGCCGCCGCCGCCCTTCTTCGGGGCGGGCTTGGCGGAGGCCGCGGAGCCGCCGTTGCCGCCGCCCGCGCTGCCCCCGCCGGCGCCGCCCCCGCCGCCCTTGTCCGCCTTGTCGCCGGGCTTGGCGGAGCTGTTGCCCGACTTCACCTTCTTCCTGGGCCGGTACTTGTAGTCGGGATAGTCCGCCATGTGCTTGAGGCGCAGCCGCTCCGCCTCCCGGATGAAGGGGATCTTGTCGCTGTCCTTGAGCAGCTTCCAGCGCTTGCCCAGGCGCTTGGAGATCTCGGCATTGTGCATGTCGGGGGACTGCTCCATGATCTTCCGCCGCTCGATCTGCGACCACACCATGAAGGCATTCATGGGCCTCTTGATGTGTCCGCTGGGCGTCTTGCACCAGCTCGGGTCGTCCGCCTTCCCCCCCGTGGAAGCAGTGGAGCCCGGCGTGGGGGAGGAGGCGATGCCCAGCTCGATGCCGGCCCCGGAGTCGGAGGTCTCGGCGGCCAGCAGCGCCTCCGTGTTCTCCGCCGTATTGGTCTGCTGCACCATCGCGGCGGCGGCAGCGCGGGGCTCGCCGGAGCTCAGCGCCGCTCCGGCGCGGGGCAGGGCGCGCAACTTCTCACAGCGGTACTGGGGCGGCGCAGCCGGCCGCGCAGCCCCCCGCGGCCGCGGTCCTGCTCCGCGCACCACTTGTACTTCCACACCGGCGCCTCGTCCCCGGCGGCGCGGTCCTCTCCCCCTCGAGGCGGCGGCGACGGCAGCGGCGGGGCCGCCCGCGGTCAGACACAGAGTTTCTGCAAAAGCCGCACCGCGAGCCGTCGGTCCAAGTTGGCTTTTTCCTTGGTGTGTTACGGGTTTGGGATTTTTTGGAGGGGAGAATGTCCCTCTGCTTTTTTTCCTCACCACCTCGGATCTGCCCCCTCCCTGAAGCAGCTGTGGTCCCGCAGTTCACAAGTGCTTTCCGCCTGCTCGCGGCGTTTCAGCAGAGGAGCGCGCCCGGCGCACAAAGTCTCTCAGCGCTGGGCACGGCCAGCGTGCACCGGCGGCGGGAGAGGGGGAGTGGTGGCAGGGGGGAGGCGGCTGCGGCGCGTCTCCAAAGCCCCGAAAACCCCGGCTCCAGGACTCGTGTGGTGGTGGCGGCGGGTTCGGCGGTCAGGAGTTAGTGCAGGTAGGATTTGGCGGTTACGAGGCGCTGAGCAAAACCCCTCAGGCAAAAAAAAAAAAAAAATAGAAAAAGGAAAAAATAATAATTACGGGAAAAAAAATCACGAGGAATTAGCAAAAGAAAAGCGCCCGTGCATGAACGAGTGTGTACGTCCCCGGCAGGAAGAGCGGCAAGCCGGGCTCACAGCCCCGTCCTCCTCCGCCGACGCAGCCGGTGGTGGTTGTTCTGGTTCTGCTGCCGGCACTGCTGCTGCTCCGCGCTCGCGGAGCCCTGCGGAGGAGCTGCCGCCACCGCCGCCGCCGCCCCCCGCCCGCCGGGCGCTGCCCCGCGCACAGCCGCGCTCGGCCGGCTGCAGCCTGAGAGCGGACCCCCGCGCCCGCCCCGCGCCCGCTTTATCCTTTCGCGGCCCGCCCCGCGGCCAATCGGGCGCTGTATCCAACGCCTCCGCGTGCCAAGCCCCGCCCGCCGCGCGGCGATTGGCGGGCGCGGCGGCGCGGTAATCGCGCCCCGCGTGCAATGGGAAGCGCCCGCGCTGACCTCATTCCCGGCGGCGGCGGCGGGGAGGACTTTTTGAAAGGGGGCAAAGGAGGGCAAGCCCCGCGCGCCGCCCCGCAGAGCACGTGCCCGCAACCCCCCCCCGTTACCCCCTCCCCCTTCCTCCCTCCCTGCAGGGTAAAAATTAGGAAATCAGCAAAAATCATCATAATGCAAATCATTAAAGGGGGGCGCGGGGGGGCGGAGGGGACACCTGCCCGCACAAAGCAACACACCGCCCCGGTGACCCCGCTGCCGGGGGTTCCGGGAGGAGGATGCCGGAGTGCGTGTGTGTGTGTGTGTGTGTGTGTGTGTGTGTGTGTCCGCCCCCCGGCCACACGCGGGTGTTGCTGCGGCGGGGTCGTCACCCCGCACGAAGTGGCCGCAAAGCGCTACCGTCACGCCCCCTTCGACATGGAGAGCGGCGCCGCGGGTGGGACGGAAGGCGCGGCCGGCATCTTCTGCGGAGAGGGGAGATCCGCACCGGCGGCAGCGCTCGCTGATCGCCGCCACCCATTCCATCGCTTAGCCCTGGAGTAAGAGGGAGGGCAGACGTGTTGCCCTCACTGCCTGCTTACCCTGCGTTCCGCAAGCGGCCGCTCCCCCACGCCGCAGCCCCATGACCCCTGGCTGAGAGGTCCTGGCCGGCCCCGCCGGCTCCCCTGGGAGCAGAAGAGGCCGCGAGGGGCGGGGAAAGCGGTACCCGGCCGGTGGGCAGGGACCAGCCTCCCGGGCGCGGAGGTGCAGCCGCGCCTAACCCCGTCCCCCCGTCCCCCGCCTCCTCTGGGGCCCTTCGGAGGGCGCAAGGTGCGTTTCGAGGTGCGTTTTCATCCCATTTTCCGGCCCCTGCGCCCTGCCGTGGTCAGTGGTAACAACAGGGCGGCGGTGAGAGGCGCTGTGAGGCACCGCTTCAGGCCTCGCGGTGTCAAATAACCCAGTACTCAGGTAAAGGCTTGGTGAGGCCTTAAAAACACTGGCAATGTTACTGCCCCAGAGATTCCTCACACTATCCGTCAGGCCAGAGACCGAAAAGGCTGTTAGACAAAACAGCTGTGAAAATTTCTGTTCCACACACCACCAGTTAAAAACACTTTTTAAATCAGAAACAAAAAACAATAGTTGAAAACAGCTGAAATGTCTGAAAAAGAGGTCTAAAATTAGATATTTTTGCAATAAAATTTACAGTGGGATCCTTTAGCATGGTTTCTAACTGGTTTGAGAACAAGCTTTGAATATTAAGATCCCACATGGGACACAGACTATTACACTGTCAGGAAGTGCTGAGAAAAATCCTAAATTCCAGGTACCTCCTTGGGTAGGTCACCTACATGACCAAGAACATTTGCAAAGATACAATCTAAATTATTGCTTTCCTTGCAAAAATAATACATTGTTTCCTCAGCCTCTGGTAAGCACTGGATAAAACACCACTTTGTACTAAGTTGAGGAGACTCAGTGACATCAGTGGTGTTTCTCACTTTTACACTTGGTGTGTAGTAAATCATGCCATGTTTTTTTCCCCCACTACCCCAAAGCTCACATCAAATCTGTTCTACCATACACCATCAACATCTGTGGAAAAGGGGACTCACGGTGGTTTGGGTGTCAAGGAGTAAGTACTGGCTTTATCTACACCCCTGGTACCCATGTGCAGCAGTGGGAAAAACTGGGTCTGGGAGCAGCCAGCGGCTCCTGGCTGCTCCACCTGTAAGCATGCTATCCAAAAGGATTTCAATCCCAGCTATTATGTTTTACATATGAATCTCAATTTGTTTAAACTACAAAGCAAGTAAAATATTCTCATGTTTCTAGGTACAGGTTAAAGCAGGAAAAATACAAACTAAACTCAGAGACATGAAAAGAAAAAAGCTTTAGAAAAGCTCTTCACCCAGTTGTGTCACAGTGTACCATGGCTAAAAATTATCTTCAGGTGAGTTAAGTGTTATCTTGATGAAAGCAGTCACCTCAATTTAATCTTGCTTCAAAAAGCATGAACATGGGATGGCCAGAAGAGTATTATTTCCGGAAGGAAAGAACACTTTACAAAAGGGCAATTTAGAATTGCTTAATAAAGCAAGCGCAAGAACATGATGTGAAACTCTATAAAACCATTTTACTACAATTTCTTGGCTGTTTCCTTAAAGTTAATTACTTCCACCCCTAATCCTCCAGTGCAGGACTGGAAGCACCTTCCAGCTCCCCACATTTTTAAGCCTAGGTGTAAAGTGTGAGCACTCGGCTTCCACCTAAAAGGCGGTTTGAAGAGCACTGGCCAGATTTCTCCACGTTTTGCAAGTGAAAAAAACCCTCGAAACTTCATTCCTTTTCCTGCAGGCTTCGTAGGGCCGGGGGACGCGAGGTGGCAGCGCTGAGCCTCTTTGCCAGACATGGGAAAACGCGATACCCAACTCGGGACCTTTATTTTATATTATTGTTATTTATTATTATTATTATTTATTATTATTATTATTATCATTATCATTATTTCCCCCCATGGTTGTACCGAGCGGCACAGCACCACAAGTTTCTAACTGGAATTCAGCAGGTTTGCATGACAGAGCGGCTGTACCCACACATTCACACCCACTTGGCGATCGACGATAAATCTCGTGGAGGGGGGGGAGGTAAGGGCACAGTCACCCTGACCGCTCTCCTATGCGTGGGACTGCGGCCCGACACCGGCGGCTCGCCCGGCTCACGGAGCAGGGTAACTTGATGCGGGGGAAAGCGCCCGGGCACATCTGCAGCAAGCAGCAGCAGCACCGGGCGCTCCGGGCACCGACCACGGGCTTCCTGTGCAGATCGCACCACAGTCCCCACCGTTTAAAATGCCTTAAGAATACGCAGATTTAGCAACGAGGCACGTATTTTCTCCCCTCTCCCTCTTAAGCAGAGGATTACTGGCTCTCAGGCATATTTAACTGCAGCCCTTGCCGTTGATCTTTTCCACACCCCCAGCTCCGCAGGCTGTGAGAAACGCTCTGGTGTCGACTCTGGCTGAGCTTTCGGAAGGCAAACCCTCCCTCCCGCGAAACGTGTTCCTGCGTGCCCTCGCCGGCTCATTTCCCGGGAGGGAGAGTTGCCCGGGCGGCCGCCCCACTGGGCCGAGGAGTCCCTGCAGCTTCACCGGCCACCTTTTGCCCCCGGGAAGCAGCGAGCCCGCCCCTCCGCCGGACTGGGCGGGTTAATTAACGCTCACAGTAACTGCGCGCTGCGCACAAAGTGTGCACAAAGAGGCTACCTAAGCAGCCTCTCCTTGCCCAGCGCAACCCCGACCTCCAGCGCCACCCTTCACCCGGGCACGACCCTTCTCCCGCGCAATGACCCACCCGCGTTGCAGGGGATGCGCGGACGAGGGAGTGGGGAAGAGGAGCCTGCCTCCCGCGGGGGAGGGTGCTCCCCGGCCGCGCACCGCCCGCCGCGGGGTAGGGAGAGAAGGGGAGGTGCCGGGCGGTGTGCGGCTCTCCGCGCCCCCCCGCGGAAGGGTCCCCGCGCCAGGGCGTGCTTTTCACGCAACAAGCGGGGCCCTCCCCCCGGGCACGGCCTGAGCAGTAGCTTGCAGCAGCGAGCGGGGCATAGAGTCACTAGAGAGGAAACACTGCGGGCAATTAAGGCATCCTCAAGGCAGGGAATGGCGACACCTTATTTTCCTTAAAAAAAAAAAAAACCCCAAAAAAAAAAAAACAAACACAAAATCCAAACCAACCTGCATTACTTCTGAGTGTTTTTCTGTCTGTAACATTCACCTCTGTAACATATATTTTGCCTTGACACTCTATGCTGCATTTAAATAGGTGTAGCGGGGTGATTTTAGCCTTTTGAACTGGGAAGGACTAGGCCACAGCAGAGAGATGCTGAAGAGCCTTTCCCACCATCTTTCTGTTGCACATTTTGATCCAAGGAGAACAAAGTTGGCAAGATACTTGCCATTAAAGGGGAAAAAAAAATGGCTTTTAAAATATGATGATAGTGGGTGATGACGTTCAAAGAAGATAAGCATGCTTAAGGCTCAAGAGGTGGAAGCTGAGATGAAAGTGGGCCCTCCTTCTTCATCCTGTTTGCAAGCAGAGAACTCCATTGTACAACTGCATCACTCAGGTTCACAGAGTACCTTTATTCAGCGTGATTCATAAACACTTTGAACTCTCCCCAGTGGCTTTGCAGAGAATAACTTTTATTACTGGGAAGCATTTCATAGAGGATATTTAGGAGTGAAAATCTGTTGCCTAAAGTTGCATGGTATCGTTTCCTTCAAAACTGTATATTCACTATGTTTTAGCTGAAGACAAGCCTTCACAGAGATACTCAGGGCTCTTGTTATGAGAATGCCAAGACATTTCTAGCTCATTTAATACAATAAGTAGGTAAGAAGGCATTTGCGTATACATATTTATATTAATTCAGATATTAATCACTTATATGGAAATGTCTGGTTTGAGAAGGCAGAAGCACCTCTCCAGAGATTTTTAATAAGAAAATATGATAATACTGTCTATCCTTTATCCACGTTCAGGACTTTTGAAGTTTTAACTTGTGTTATTCTTAGAGAACAAGTTCAAAAAAAAGGGGGGGGGAGGAGGAAGAAATTTGGAAAAACACATTGTTTGCATTTACTTAAAAGGAGAACTGCAACCCCTAGCCAATCCTACAGGATTTAGTAAACTTTTTGGGTTGTTTTTTTTTTTTACACTTCATATAAGGAAAGGTTTTTCTTCAGTTTTAAAGCTGTTTTGGCAAGGCTTTTCTGCAAAGTGAAAAGACGCACAGCCACAGGGTTGAAGAGGAATTACTGGTCTGCTGCATATGTAGCAGCAGATTGCATATTCATGAGGTGCAGCTGCCATGAAGGCCACCCCAGGCTGAGTAGCTCAGAGGAGAGCCAGGGCTGGGGAGCAGCGGCTGGTGGGTGCCTGCAGCCATCCCTTGGGCAAGGCCGAGCCTTTTCCCTGTGGTAGGACTGGGGAAGGAGCACTCTGCTCTTTCTGAGTGCTGCGTTTTCTGAGCATGCTCCTCTGTTCAGCCCTTCACGTTCCTTCCCAGTCACCTGTACTTGTCTTTCCTGCTTGTTCTCACCTTCCCTTGCCTTCTACAAGGCACTATCACATTCGTAACATTCAGCTCATTTTTTCCTGCCACCTCTATGAACTAGCAAATAGCTGCAAGAAGACAGTTTGGCAGAAGCCCACATAGTACCAAGAATGAGGTCATATTGCTACCCACTTCCACAGCATCATGATGTCACCCAGATGTTAGTGTCATCGATAAGCTGGAGCTACAAAGACACTGTGCACTGAATTAAATTTGGGTTAGTTTTAAAGATCATTTAGTGGGATGTTGCATACTATTTAATTCAGTGCGTGACTGATTTGTTATGTTGAGCAAAATGTGGCTTACACTTAGTACTCCTGGAAAGGAAGCAAAAGGTAATCCCTGTGCACACAGGAAAAAGGGTTCTCCTAAAATTTAGCATTTCTAACTAGATTCTTGTGAGAACATTTCTTGAGCGATATATTAAAGGTAAGTCAATAACAATAATAAAATCTTGCATGGGTTTTGTGAAGTCCTTCAGCAGCCTGTGGACAGTTATCCATGCACTCTAAAGACAGTCCTGGCAGAGGCACACGGACTCTGAAGCAGCACCTGGCTTTTGACTCACCATAAAATGTTCACCCAGGCAGATACATGGCTGACGTAAGCTTTGTGGAGGCTTTCTGCAGAGCTTTCTCCAGAGGAGCCTGTCATCAAATAACACTGTTTACTGTTCAAAACAGAACGGTGGAGGTGATAACTGTGATTATTTTAAATGTCTTTAATTTTAGGATCTCCTGAGGCATGGAAATAACTGTGACTAAAACCAGCAGTGTCATGCCATTAAGACTGTTCTTAAGAGTGGCCTATCATTTTCTGATATTTCAGCGTTAGGCAACGTTTAGTACTTTTTATGATAAAATTGCCTTTGTACCCAAAAATTCACCCCTGTGTTCATCCCTGCAGTATTCAGACATAAGGGGTCTGGTAGGTAGGGACATACCAGGTTCTGGTAGGAAGAGGAAAAAATACATTTTCGTCTAAAAAGTAGAGAGAAAAAGAGAGAAAAAGGTACATTTCCTGTCAATTTTCTCCTTTTGTGCTCAGGACTAATACAAGTCTGGCTTTCTTCCTAGTTTCCTTCCTTATAATTGTTCTTAATGATGGTGGTGGTGTGACAGTTACGAGTAGTTTTGTTTTGTTGTTGTTTTTTTTTTAATTAATCTTTTCTAAATAGATTGCTCAAACGATACCGTTCTGTACTTGCCAGGGCCTGTTCTACAGTCTCTGTCACCTACCTTGCTTATGTTGCTTGTACAGAAAAAGGTTACTGGTTTAATATTAAATATGAATTTTATTAAAAAAATAAACCTATTTCAAAAGCTTGTTTTCTCTAAGAACTGTATTTTTCTGAACAGAGTGTCAGAAAAAGGTGGCAGAGCTCTACACTACTTTATGTAATCCTGACCTAGCTGTCACACTCAAGAAGCACATATATGAGTGATATCAACTTGCAGGTGTTCTCAAGTGAGACAGGGCGTCTGAATTTGCATTGCTTTATAGAGCCTGTATTTAAGTTTGATTAATTGGTATCAGAAATAACAAATTGTCTGTGCGGAACCTCAGGAAGCTAGAATATTATACAGTGTTTCATAGTACAAGAATCACGCAATTTCCATGTATTATTCAAAAATTCTAATCCTCGACTCATGCGCTTCACCAATACACAAAGTCTGGTATCTAATCTGAGTGTCCAAAATGAATTTTAAAAAGCCTGAACTGTTGAATTTTGGTTTGTAAAACTACTGATTTATTGAATACTGTATAAGAGGATGCTAGTGTATAGTCATTTTGTGGATTATAAATACAATAGTTGAAAAATGTGAAAAATATTGCACTCCTGCTATTCAAAGCTTTCCTATGAAAGAGCTAAACAGCCCTTAATTTGGTTCAGCAGGACTGTCTTTGAAATTCAAGGTGTTAATCCTGTTGATATATCAGAAAATATCCCTGTATTCAAGAAAGACATTGTATGCCCCAGTGCGGGGCAGGGGAGTGGGGGGGAAAGGGTTGAGGCACTTGCGTTATCTCAGTGCAGATCTTAGGCTTTTCATCATGCTCTCAGCCCCATGACATAAAGTTCCTTCTCATGCCTATGATGGTGTGACACAGAAGATGTAGTTCTCAGGTAGATATTTTGTGCAGGGTGGAAGTAACCAGGATACAAGACTGCATCTTATGTATCTTACACCAGGTGTATAAGTAATGCTCATTCCAGCGGTGTACAACTGTCAAAGAACATCTCTGAGGCACTGCAGCATGTTGCTAATAAGAACACATACATATGCACAGGCATTGTCCTGAAGACTTCTTGTATGACCTTTTCTCCCTGTATATATAAAAAGGGGAAAAAAACCCTAAACCCACTGGCAAAAACAATGGTGAGAGCACTGGGGAAAACCCTCAATATTTAGACTAGAGAGCTAAAAAAGACAGAAGATTACCAAGTTCCTATAGACCCTGGAGGCACTTGCTTTTTAGGATAGATGTACACTGCAAACTATAGCATTAAAAATACCTGAAATTTTAATCAAGTCATCTTGCATACCAGGCAGGTACATAGATGCTTTTAAATTTTCACCCTTGATTCATGTGTCACATCAGCTGTGATTCAAGAGTGGCACCTGTTCTCCAATGTATTTATATAGCAGCTGGGAATGGGTTGTGGTGCAGGTGTGCCCTACTCTACTTTTGTTCTACTGCTTCTCTGTGCACAGCTTTGCTCCCAACTCCTCCTGGGGTGAGGGCTCTTCAAGGCAGGTGCCAGCAGACTTTTGGCTCCTTTGCATAGCTCCGCTAGTCCACAGCTTACCATGTCTTGAACTTTCTGCTTCCCTGTTCTCAACATCACTCTAATTTGTTCTAACTTCTGCACTAATTTGTTTTTTAATCATGTAAAGGAAATTTAAACAGCATTCACCCTTGCGCATTAAAAAAATGCACACAAAAATATCTTACGTGGCAAAAAATTTACCTATGGAGATTTCATCTCCAGAAATTTACCTCTGGAGATTTTATCTCCAGAATCACATGGAGCAAGTGAGCAGATAAATTGCCACCTACTGATGAAGATAAAAATTATCTAGAGTTTAAGCTTTCTCAAGTAATCTATTTTTGGTTTTCCATTTTCTTATCCTAGAAATATAATACCATCTTTACTGCTATAAATGGAAGAAGCTCTGCTGTTCTTACATAGATATATGCTGATGTATTTTGCAATCTTATATACTCCATATCTATATTCAGTAACTGAGGTTTCAAAATGCATGCTGGTGTACATTCTAGTGTTAAATGGGTTGCTGCTCAGAAAAGCTCAACATGTAATGCCAAAATCACTGCAATCTAGGGGAGCAGAGTGGTATCTGATTGCTGTTTGGGTTGTTCAAAGACTCCTAAGCAAATCCAGCCATGAAAGGATATCTGACACCCGACTATCTCACAGCCATGGTGATCCTGCAACTAAGACATTTGATTGCATTTACAATTTTTTTACTGCAATTGTTTTCTTTTTGGAACTCAGGGTAACACTACTATATTAAGCACTTGCTGACAGGAGCAGTGGAATCTGTTGTTTAATGAGGCTGTAATATTGCATGCATACATAAACTGGCTGTATGTGATATGCCACTACTTATATGAGAGACCCCCCATACTGACACTGTCATTTGTAACAGGGACAAGTTATAGCACAGGTACACTGTCAGCGCTATGGTAGAGCAGTTTTTCAGGTTTGGTTAATACAGTAGAGGACAGTATCTAGCTGGAGTAAAAAAATCATTGAATCATAGAATGGTTACGGTTGGAAAAGAAAACTTAAGATCATCTAGTTCCAACACCCCTGCTATGGGCAAAAAGCTCCTTATTTACCATTCTGGTTTTTGATTCTTCAAATTGACTTGTATGTGGTCTGGCTGCACACTTGGCAAGTCCAAGTGACCCTTCAGGTGCTTCGCAGGCAGCAGTGCTCAGTTGCATCTTCCCACAAGAAAGCAGGAATACTTCCTGCAGGTTTAGGAAATGGTGCCTCACTGTCCCGCACCCAGGAACAGTGGTCAGTCATCCACCAGCTCATAGAGCTGTCTTGCTGCAGAGGAGGAGGCCCTTGCCAGGTGCTTCCCAGCCTTCTGTGTGGTCCTTGGGCCATAAAAGGTTTGCTGCCCCACAGCTGCCTTCCCTGGGGAGAAGCCAACCCCAGCATATATGGGGTTGATGATATGATGAGCGGGGCAGCAGCTCTGGAGGGGCAGCTGCTGCTTTCGGGGGGGGGGGGTCATACCAGAAGTTTTTCACACCTTGGTCTGTGTGATAGCCCCACGTTCCTCTTCACAGCAGCCCCTCTGCTTCCTTTTCATTTTGATGCCTGCTCACGAGTAGGCGAAGCAACATCTGAATGTGGCACATGCAATAAGCCTCCTCTGTGGTTTTTCTAGCCTAAAAATAAGGGGAGCTGTTAGTCAGGAGCTGCTAGTGACTCCCTCAAGGGGTAAAAATTGACTGCTGTAGCTGTTGGTATGTTAACTTATATTTTTATTGTATTTTTGTTCAAAATCATAGAAAGTCTTGCAAGGCCTTTGCAGTCTCTGTATAAAACAAACACATTTAGATGACTTGTTCTGTCCACACTGGTGAGATACAGTCTCATTTATTTGGCTTACTCCTTCTCCCTTTAAAAGTTGGCAAACATTGGGGCAAACTGCACAAACTGAAAAGAAACCAGATCTGCTACCTACAAGTTTTGCTTTATTATTTCCTGTATTATTTACCAAAAGAAGAAAAAAAACAACCAACAACAGTTACTCCGCATTTATCACAGTGCCTAGTAGGAAGCATGTGATTCTTATGGTAAGCAGCAATTTACAGATGGCCAGGTGCAATCAACATATCTAATCTTATCGTGCATTTGTTTTATTCACAGCTGCAACAGTTGGTGTCAGTTAATAGGTTACCAACCATGAAGTATACTTATTTCCTTTTATCCTGCTTCAGGGCTACAGAAGTGATTTGTAAACTGTCCTAGCTATTGAATTTACATTTAATTTTCATGTGCGTGGCTTTGTTGTTACTTAGTTTGTGCTACTTAGAAAGAAAATGAAAATGTCTTTTAGAGCATTCATTTGATTCATTTCTTTTCTAGGGATTTAGAATCTTTAAGACTATGTGCTTGCTCTCTAGGTTTCTAATCTAAGGTAGAACACAAGTGATTTGTCAAGTATAAATGTTTTTTTTTTTTGTCTGTTTTATGAGAATGATCTGTCATTGATAAGGGCTCAGTTTTGCCTACTTAGTTCCATCAAGTCACGTAGTGGATTTGCTGTCAGCCCTTCTAAATTAACAAACACAATCTGTAAAAGCTGAATTTTAAATAGCAGTCATAAAAAAAAATAAGTATTACTTTCTCTTAGTTTTATAGCTCACACTGTGGACACTGGGATGTATAGATATATATACACAGCAGTAAACATACCACAAAACCTCCAAAGCTCTCTATATTCTGGTACAAAATTAAAGAGCTTGTTTAAAATAAATGTATCTCGTCCTTACCAGTGAGTCATGTCCAGTTTTTGTAATGGAGTCACAATCTTGATTGTGTCAATTTTCTGCTTTCACTTACATCAAGACGCCTTTGTGTTAGATAAAGAGTTATACAGTAGTAATTCCTCTACAACTTACATGCTTCTATATCTTTTGCTTACATGTATCTTCAAATTTGCTTCCCAACAAAAGGAGTTTTAATAGCAAAGAGTACAGCTATTAGCACTTGTCAATGTAAGTTTGGTATTCTTGAAAGTAAAGAAGTTGCACATGTAAGTGTTTTAACAAAAAAAGAGAAATAAAGAGAAAAGAATCCCAAGTTTTGATCCTGATTACGGTTTTAAAATGCATGACCAGCAGTGTCTTATCATTGGCATAGAGCAGCATACATACACAGTAATTGGCAACCATTAAATGCATTAATTTAATGGTCCTGAACAAATAACTGCAGGGACTAATTTGCCTATTCAGATTAGCTCCTTTCTCTGCACACAATGTTTTGTGGTGGATTGAAATTCCCTCTGACTTTTTATTCTGAATTACATTTTAAATTTTTAACACATTTTTGTTGATCTGATACTTAATCCTAGCACTATATTTGCATTGCTGTATAAAAACATGGAAAAGAAGATCTTTGTTCAAAAAAACTGATTAGTGGCTCTTCATAAACTGAGGATCTAAGGTGAAGGCTTTAAAACATTTTGTAATTTATAAATAATGACTGCATGCATGCAGACTAGATTTTGTGCAAACTTACCATTTTTCTCCACTAGCCTGACCTCAAAGGCTCGTGTTCATGCTCCTTATTGCTCATCATATTACTGCAGATGGGAAGGCTTCTGCCAATGAGGCTAAAATCCTTCTAGATATATCTACATCAATTACTCTGTCACTGGGGTTGGAGACAGGATTACATAGACTGATTAATACATTGTAAAAATGTATGAATTTACAGTTAGGCAAATAAAGCCTTAACAGCAATTTTTAAGCTACCAGCTTAAGGAGCTTTTGTTGGAAAGTGAAGCTACTGCCTTACCTGATCTACTTGCTAAATCTGAACTTAACTTTCAGAGATGGAATATCTGAATAATTGACTGCTTATGTATGGTTACACATGCTAATTCCACTCCAAAGTAGAAGATATTAATGCATATATGGATGTCTACCTGTTGTAATGGTTGGTATTTCATACTGAGTTCACTCACTATCTGCATCGCAGTGTGGGGATTGGGGTGCATTTGGTCTTACTTAGTAATAGTCCATTGGAAGGAAGATTTAGTCTTAGGAAGTGCAGGGTTCATATAATTTTCTCTAGAAACATGGGTGAATGCATGGCTGAAAAGGGTTCAACATGTGAGAGAAATGCTATTCTCTGCCTCCCTGTATCAGTTCAAGGTTCAGAACAAACCCCCTGGTACTAAAATACTTATCATCACCTTCATGTCTAACTGTTCGGTTACTATTTGAATGTGGGCAACTTTCTAATGTGAGACAATACTTCATAAAACTGCCTCATCTGGTGCATTCTCTAGGGAGAGTTTTATTTTGTTTTTACCTTTGATAATGCAGAGCACAGTCTGACTACGAATATTATGTGATCAGTCCTCAAAGCCATACTTCATTTTAGTGGCATCAGTGACCTTGACCTTGAACTCACCTGGCTTTCCTGTACCACAAGATTTTTGGCTTTTGCCCTTTTACTGTAGGTGCACCAGGGTATTTGGGCCCTGGATTTTCATCAGTTTGGGACTTGCATTACTTATATTCAGTAATCCTCTCAAGTCAGTCTGAGATCTTTCTGCAAATTTGCCAGTTTAGAACTTGAAATGCAATTGGATTAATTTTGCTTTTTAATGACTAAGCACACCATTATTTTAATAATGGCAGTTCAGGCACCCAAGTAGTAATTATTTCTGACAGTTCTACAGGTGAGCATATCTAGCTCAGAATATATTACTGAACATGTGTTCTGGTAGACTTCAGAGCAAGCAAAAAACAACTGACTTACTTTTACCCTCACAGAACCTTATTTTCTATTAAGGACTATTTTGTTGAATTACAGCATTTCGATTTGTGAATTAACCTTCTTTCTTTTCGCTTTGGGTGGAGGTTTATGAGGAAGGGCAAGAAAAGATCTTTCCTTCCTTAATCTGTTAAAGACACCTAGACTTTGGGCCTTAAAACAAATGCTACCAGTCTCAGATGCTGCTTCTGAAGCAAATGGGCATGAACTTAAGCATTAGCCTCAGACAAAGGGAGTGAGTGTTGTCATTTGAAGGATGTGGGACCTTCACTTCTATGATTCACTTTCCATTCACAGCAAACCTGTTCGAGAGAGACTATTCCTCCTGCACTTGGCATCATTTATTGCCCAAGGTAGCATGTGAGAGAAAAAATGGCTCTCACTGGTCCATAAAATATAACAAACCTCACCAGTATCTCACAGCAGGAACTCTTCTGTTTGTGCTCCAGACTTCAGGCCTCATAGTGTCAGCAAAAGTCCTTTGCTGGAAATACACTCAGGCAGGAAGACAAGATAGGCCATTGGAGCCAGGAAACGACTTTCCTTTTCGGCACTTAGAGGTCTAAACCCAGACACACTTAAGGAACATACTATTGGTACCTTTGGTAGTAATAGTAATAACAGAGTTTTCTGAGCAAAAATAGATTAGAGTGGTAAAAAAAAAAAAAGTCTTTGATCCTCATCAGCACAGGCAGTATAATGCACACATGGAAGTAAATTGTAGATGGGACAAATACACTTCTGGCTTTACAAAAGGTGTATTGTGGCTGCTTAACTCAAACGCTGTGTTAGATAAGATAAAAAATTCTCTAGAGAAACAAAAAGAAGTATTTAGAGGTCAGTTAAGTATTTATATAGTGCTGCATAGGCAATTATTAATTAAACTGAGAAGATGGGGAAATTTCTAGTGTTTGTGAGGTTAGTGAGGCACGGGGTCAGGGAGATCACCTCTGGGGGCTGCTGAAAATGGAAGGTTTGGGCTGGAAGGAAGTGCAGTCATACAAGGTTTGGTCCCGGTGTTGTTTTTATTTAATATTTCACTGATGACTTGGAAGCACATTAGAGAAATCTGCTTATAAGACAAAGAGGCACTGCTAATAGAAAGGAAGATTGGGATAACAAGGACAACTGGAGTACTGCATGAATGGGGCAGGAGAAATGGGATAAGAAAGTACAAAGTACAAGTCCAAGCTGGTACAGATTACCAGTAATCATTGTTACTGAGGGATAAGTGTGCAGTGGCTATAAACAACAAAGGCAGATGGAGCAGTCTGGATATACAAGTGTGTCACAGCAAGATTATCATCTACCAAGGTGCTGCAGCCATAGAAAGCCAGAAATTTAATAATTTCATAAATCACAATGATTCTAAGACCACCTTATGGTGGTGTTTTTTTTCAAGAGGTTGTAGAAACGATTAATACTGTTGTACAAGTCCCTTGGTAAGATAATAGTGAAAAAAACCTGGGATACTTGTGACTCATTTTCAGAAAAGATTAATTTGGACCAGTAGAGATTTAGAGAATAGTTACTCTCCAAGGGAGCAGAGAAATCTGATGTATGCATCAAGGTAAAAAAGATTGGCTTCTTTATTTTGTCAGACTAAAGGTGGAGAGAAGATTGGACTTCTGCCTAATAATCAGCAAAAGGAAAAATAGCTCTAAAAGAGCTAAGCTAAGAATGGGGTTACCAAAAGATTAAATAGCTATAAAACAGTTACGAGCAAATTGAGAAGTAATTATTAAATCCAAAGTTCCATATGATGAAACTACGTGGACGGAGCAGGACTATTTAAAACATAACATAAAATGTCAGCCCGGCAGTCCTTAGACTATATCTGTAACGCATTTTTTTATTTTAACCTTAAGCTTAGCATTCTATTTTTTTTTTTGCACATATTTTCTTAAAATACACAGTTTTAATATAGAAGAAAAAATTTTCTTTTGCCAGACAGTATGACACTGTTGTCTTATTGCAGCAGCCTTCAATGGTCAGGAAGTGCAAGTACAGGGAAACTCTGTAGCCTCAGGCTGTTTTTTGCTTCCTCAGCATGTCTTGTGCATTGGCCACATCACATACTTAAAGCTGCAAGAGGACAAACCACCATCAGTCACTCTGGAGGTGGAAGAAGAAGAGCCTGGCAGCTCCTAATTTTCCAAAACATTGAATGCCAGACCTTAAATCCCAAACACATTTCAGAAATTCATAACTAGGTCACACTGTGGAAAATTTTCACAATGATGCAGCTCTTTGGGCTATTTATTATGTATTAATTTATTTCTTAAATTGCCAGTCCATGCTTCAATAAAGCAGTTTCCCAACAGAGCTGCCTGTAAAACGTAGTGGTGCTGCTGATGTGGACAAGGCATGCTCTTCCTTATTCACGATATCAAAACAGATTTAACCAAAACTTTTCAATAAAATCCTGGCCTTGGCTAGATGTGTGCCAGGAAACATTTCAGCCCTTCTGGGACCCCTAGTCTGTGCGGATATGCCAGCCTGCATGGGACTGAGGCCGCAGTTGTAACTGCTGTATTTCAGTGCCTGGGGCATTAGTCTATTGATAGCAGGAACAAGATTATGTGATATATGAATAATAAGATGGAGAAACATGAATAGACTTTGAGAAAAATAGTTGACAGTGATCAAAAAAACCTCCTCCCAGAAAAGTGTTTAAGGCATATTTTAAACACGTTTAAACATGTTAAAATTATTTTCTTAAAAAAAAAAAAAGTGAAATGAGGCTTCTGTTACTTTTGAACCCATTTAGTTCAGTTTTTAAACTATTCAAGAAAGGAAAAGGGATAAATTCAAGATGAATGTTGTATTCATTTACAATTCATACAATTACAATGTATGTAATTGTATCTAACAGCCCAACTAGAAGAACTGGTTAAGCTTCCTTTGATGATTTATTTTTTCTTTAAGTCATTCATTATATTGTTGTTTAGCATAATAGCACTTTATAGTTTCAGATAAGATCAGAGATACACTGCATTTTGTGTTGTGTCAAAGATACACAGAAACGCAATTCCCATCCTCAGACTTCAGAGCAAAGGCCATCCTGCACATAACACCCTGGCCATATTAAGCCAATGGGAAAAGATAAGCACTATCATTTTTATTAGGTTTCAAAACAAAATGGCACATTTTTATTTCCCCCTATGAAATATTTAAATACTGTTTTCTTTTTGATTGAGTTATATTTGATTTACAGATAGAAGGATTAAAAATTATCAAGGGATATAGGAAATGATAGAAATCATTAAATACAATGATATTGGAAATTTAAAGCAAAGAAATATGTCAGTTGTGTGAGACTGAAGCACTTTCAGATCGCTTGTGAAAGAGCTGTGGATTTAAATGCATATCTGCTAAATGATGTGTGCTTGTTATGTACTTAATATAATTGTGTTAGAGTTCCTCTGAGTGGGTGAGAGTCCATCAGGCATAGTTTCCTGCTTCCCAACAGCAGATGCCAACGAAAAACAATGCACGAGAAGCTGGCTAAGTCTAGGGTGGTATTCCCACTGATTCATCCCCCTAGACCCAGCAATTGGCAGTTTGCTTGTCCTGCACGGGGAGTGGTGAGTTGCCTGACTGAATTTATGTCAGTGTGAAATTTAAATGTGGTTTACCTCCACAAAAAAAGGTGGAATGTTCTCTGGTGAAGGGTGAAATAGAGAGTGAAGGTCATTGTGTGCATGGTCCTTATCTGCACAGCAGCCTCCAGAGCTCCAGGTGCTCAAGTCTGAACATGTTTGCATGTGTGCACTGTTACCCTTGTAATCATGCGTGGGATGGGCCTATCAAAAATCCAAGTACATTTATAGAAGATGGTCCTCTAGATGTTACCTTCTGGTGCACTTGCATAAAAGAAATGTTTATTCCTTTACGGGAGCTTATACACACCATTCTTTTAAGCACATGCAATTTAAAAACTAAATCAGTGGTTGTCTTCAGCAATTAGATTGAATCCAGTTTTAATCATTACTTCTGAGTAGTAATACTTTATTCTGTAAGTAACTTCAGAGGTTCAGAAGGGTGAACTATGCTGTAGGTAGTAAAAAATTGCTATACAAATGCAAGTACTTTCACAGATCAACAGTAAAACAAGTTACAACTCTGCCTGTAAAATGGTTTCTATTAAGCTAGTGAATGAACTGATGATTTGGTTAATTCTAACTGTCTGCATTGCCAGAGCTTCACAGATCCTAGCAGACCCAACATGAAACCTGCATTACATTGTGATTTATTGCCCTACTTATTCTAGAATGTCAGAAAGATAATTTGCAGGGAAAGCTTGCTAAAGCTCATTAAAAATACGTGATTTAGTGTTAGGAAAGCTAAGCTGACATCCAGCGTATGGGAAGCCCTGTGTCCAGAAAGGAGGATTGTCCTGTAGGCTCTAACAGTTTGCCTGCAGCCAAGCTGGGAGTTCAAGACATTTTCTTTTGACCCTTCAGTCTTTTCCTCAGAGGAGATGGGGATTATCTCCTTGCTGCCTTGCAGCTAAGTGCTTCTTTTGATGCTCTGCAAGGCAGGGTATTTAGACCCTGAACCTTGCACTGCATACATGTAGAACTTCAAGTTGTGACTTGCCAAATCAACATACCTGAATGGGTGGGACAAAAAGCTGAGCTCTTGCCCCTCTAGGTAGGAGAGGTCAGACCAAGTTGCAGTTGTGCCTGAGATGGGGAAGTGAAACAGGCCACATACATGGCCACCAAAGTTGTGGAACGAGGGAGGAAAAGGTAAAAAATGTGCAAGTTAAAATGAGAAGAAATAACATAGCATTTAAAGTGCTTATTTAATAATTTAATGGGAGCAGAAAAAAAGTAAATTACCGTGTTAATTGATTATTTAGTTATGTTACACAAGCCCATGTCATATTATCTGAATATTCCTATGCAGATTTGTTTTTATTTTTACTCAAAATGCCAGACACTGGTATTCTTCAGGTATTGGATAAAATACTCAATTTTGTATCACATGGGGCCTGATTGTGAACACACTGCAGATAACGGCTGGCGTGGGAGTAGACGTCAAAATAGCAGATCTGCAGTGGCTATTACACTGAAATAGTTTTGTTTTATTACTGATGACAAGGTGGGAAGGGAGTCTTTGTGGCTCTCCTATCACTCCATCTTGGATCAAGAGGGTACTGCTGAAGCATATCTTTCAGTTGTTTCCATTTACATTGCTGATGTTCACACTGTGTAGCCCTTTTGCAGCATGCTCACTGGTTTCCTTTTGGATTACCCTGACCTGGAAGACATGCTCCAAAAGCACACATAATGTCCATCTGCTCCTGTGGGGTCAGACCACGGTACCAAGTAAAGTTACTACCAAGTAAAGCTTGGAACTAGATGATCTTAAGGTCCTTTCCAGCCCTAACTATTTTATGATTCTATGGTTCTTTTACCAAGTACCAAGTAAAGCTCCAGAAATTTATACAGGGCCAGTACTGGGTGCTTTGCGTGAGCTAGTAACTAAATACTGCTAGATTTGCTCTATTACTCAGCTGTAAGTGGGCTGCATCACTCACCGATGCCCAGGAATACAGACTTTGCCCATCACAGCCTGTATGTCATATACTGCCCTCTATAAACCTAGCGACTTTCATCCTGAGGGATAATAGGGGCTTTCTTTTTAGCTCAGCTTCTCTTGACTGCAGGTCTTTTCCAGACTCCCACTGCTAGCCTGATTAGGAACACTCCACCACTATTTCAGGAGCCTGTTTCCTTAGGGGTAGATTTTGAAACTTAGTGCAGAACATGTAGAAAATTAAGTCAATACCTCTGTTTCTTCCCATTTTTAAGTGAGTGAAAATAGAAGTCTGGAATGACTCTAAAGAAAACCACTATTAACAGTCGTGAGTCCATGACCACCCAGTAGTGGAAAGGGTGGGGGGAGGGTGTGAATGTGGGGAGGCTGTTTTAAATCTGGAACTGATTGCATTCACTTTAGCATTTCCCTGCATGTTAGTTTCTATTTCCAATTTTTAATTCCAGTTTTTATTTTTAGCTGGGTGTATTTTAATGCTTTAAATGAAGAAATTGATGCATTTTCTAACTGCAAGCAATAGTGATGATTGTAACTGCACTAGGAGCATGGCAATTTTAAATAAAATCATTACATATCAAACACACAAACATAAACAACCATGTAAGCACTGATGAGAGCTTGGGGTTCCAGATATAGGTGTGAATTGTTTCTGTTAGAGAATTAGGTTCCTGAAAGTTTGGGGGCAATTTCAGGTTTCTGGATGGGCTATAGCAGATTGATGGCTTTTTATCTGCAGACTGCTGCATTTGGCCAATATATTCAGTGCCGTACACTCAGTTTTGTCCTTTTATAGAGGTTCCCCTACTTTATGCCATATTTCTGATTTTTTAATTTCCCTCCAGGATTGTTTCCTCATTCATCCCTGGCACTACAGCAGTCTTTCTCAGCAAATAAAAATACCAACTGAAGCACAAACCCAAGCTGAAAAAGACAGAGGCCCCAGATGGATAATCTCATAGATTATTCCATGATTAATTGTCCCAGATTTATCAAATGCCACATCCAAATAAGGTCAAAGATGTAACCTTCCTCAAGACATGCAACCACCCCTTTGCACAAGCCTTGGTTTCTATCACGGAAAGCTTAAACTGATTTCCAATAACAAGAGAAAAAAGATGTTGATACATTCTGAGCTATGTACTCAACATGCCAAGAAGATCATTAGTGACTGACACCAATGATGTGCCATACAGCAAGATGTCTCTTTTGTGCCTGTCCTTTACTGACATTCCTGT
Organism: Neopsephotus bourkii; assembly: GCF_033783945.1. Taxonomy (NCBI): domain Eukaryota; kingdom Metazoa; phylum Chordata; class Aves; order Psittaciformes; family Psittacidae; genus Neopsephotus; species Neopsephotus bourkii. Next base: position 3,847,468 of record NW_026900781.1, read on the forward strand.
CGCATCCTATTCACCAACCTCCTGCAGTGATCCTCTTGTGCTTTGGATCAAAACCTTTCCTTGTTATTGTTAGTGGTTTATGCATATTGCCATTTTGCTCTGTTTTTTGCAATTCATTTTGTTTGTATTTTAATCACTAAATGAAAAAAGTTACTCGTAGCAGAATAATCAGCATTGCAATATATATGTATTTATCTGTACCTGATTAAATATCATATTTTTAATGGGTTATAAGCCTTAACTCCCAGAGGAAGACTTACAAATTCACTTAATTTCCATGATTTCACATTTAGGTCTCTACATTAGCTATAAATGTGCAAAACCACATGGAGGTGGTTCCTATTTACTACATAGCTGTGGAGGCACATGGCTCTTTTTTCTTTCACCATATGGCTGAAGTAACTTGCACACAAGCAATTTGTTCTGATTCAGCTGTTTCAGCAGGAAGGATTTGCAGAAGCAGGATTGGGAAATACACAGGATTCTCTTTCACTTCTGTGGCAAGAGTTATATTTTTAATTAGCCCCTGCTAGTCTTCTGAGGGCAGCTTGTAGAAGTTTAATTCTCTAGCTCAAATTTGAGTCTGACTTGATAAGGCCATTTTTTATGTGCATGTAGGGACCAGCTCTGAAAGCATTTTCAGGTTTTTAGGAAAGTCAGCTCCTTTGCAATTCCAGTGAAGAAAAGTAAGAGTTTGGGATTTTATTTTCTCCCAGTAGACTTGAGTTACATGAAGCTTATTGAAGATATAGGAAGCAGGGAGTGGTAGTCAATACGCTACTTCACTGAAATCTTAAGAGAACCAGCTGTTGGGAGGATTTTATAAAATATGTGTATAGTAGTTTAAACATCTGAAGGCCCAGGGTTTGTACAGTGGGAAGGAATAAAAACCTAAGCCAACTCATAATGGACAAAAAAAACCCTGTAGATTAGTGTACTTCTTGTTACTTGTTTACACAGTAGCATAATTAAAATCAAAGCAATTGGATTTACTAAAATCTGACAAGTAAAAAAAAAAAAAAACAACCAACAAAGCAAGCAACCAAAGAGGTCCATTTGAAATAAAGTTCAGTTGATTAAAAAAATTAGCATTTAAGAATATGGATTGACTAAAAACTATAACCAACATATAGGGAACGGAGAAAAAGCACAGAACATAAACCAGCCTTATTAATTTGAAGCAATGCTCTGGGATTTTAGAATAATGTCAGCTGAATGAACATGGTGTTGCACATATTTAGGAAGAGGGAGCACAACATCCAAATGACTTGCAAAATGTTGTGAATTTGTAATTTAGCATAATACACGGGATATATGTGGTGGTGCCTTTAAAATTCAACTCTAATACAGCATCCTGTCAGCAGTGCTATGGTTAAGAGCCTGTGAGAAAGCATCCCTTTAATGTCATTGGTCTTTCAGCTTTCAGTTTAATATTTAAGCTGTTTCTAATTGTGTTCAGCTAAAACTTGGCATACAGTTTATGGACTTGGATGCAGCTTTCATTTCAGTAAAAAATAAAATGGGAGGAAAGAGGCAAAATTTTAATCTGTTCTGTTCCTGGAGTTATTAAGTGCTAATTAGGTAAATGTTTCAATGTTTTAGTCACCTTTATGAAATTTGTCCAAATATGATTTCTTACTCTAAACAGGTAGTTTACTCTAAAAATGCAACAGAATGTAATATAGGACACACACGGTTACATAGCCAAGAACTAATCAAAACACTCAACTTTGAACCTTCTGCAACAGCCTTTCAGAAAACCAAATTAGGATCTTGTTCATGGGGAGAAATGTGTGTGTTAATGACTAGAAAAGGAGCTCTGCACACATTTCAGGAAATTGCATTAGCCTTCATCAGCACCAGAAAACCAAAGTGAAAAGTCTCTGTTGGAACCAAACCCTAATGTCAGTTTTAGGAGAGCTCCTGAAGTGTTGTCAGTAGATACACCCCATCCTGCATTTTGCACATCACTGACCCCCAGGGCACTGTCACCAGAGCCAGCTGGCTGCCTTCACTCTTTCCTCAGCAAAAGGTGCAGGTTGCCCCCAGCCTTGCAGGGTTTTGAGGGAGTAAAATGCCTTTGTCTATTCCCAAAGAGGCAATGGAATTACAGGGGAAAAAATAAACGGGGAAAAACTTTCAGTTTGTGATTGTTGCAGCTGTAGCTGGTCCCACACAGCTGGTGGCTGGGGAAAAGAAGTATCTGCTCCTGTCCTCTCCCCTCCCATGGCTGCAATGGGTGGTGGAAACGCATCTTCTGATATCTACAGACCATGTTTCACTTAGGAAGAGCTGCCACCTGCAAGACTCCCTGAAGGAGGAATGGTCATCCAGCTTATCTTGAAGCCAGAAAGTGAGGCCATGGGGAACAGCTCAGCAGAAAAAGACACTTCATTAGCAGAGTCAAGACACATTAGTCATCCAGAAAATCCTTTAAGGCAGGAAAACTGGCATCTTTGTCTTCCCAGAGTTTGCCTAGACTTCATGCTTCTTCCTGTCTTCTGTCAGAGATCCCAGAATAGCAAATAGCAATATATTCTTGAATATTAAGCACATGGGGCTCTGGAGGCACAGCCCATAATTGAGGAGTGCAGTCGGTTGGTTGTAAGGGGGAGGAGGAGGGTGCAGGCACTTCCCCACTAGATGACTGCAGGAATAGTGGCCTTTGGGGCATTTAATAAAAAATGATTAAGGAAGAGACAGGACTGTGGCTATATTACTCATCCATTAACTAGCTACGCATGAGAACAGACACTTCTCTCCCTGAAGCAATATAGGAATGGACATACAGTCATTGCATGGCTGCTCTGCTCTTTATGTCCTCCAAGAGAACAAATTTTGTTCTGGCTTGAGCAAATACAGCATCTCATAGAATCATAGAATCGTAGAACAGTTAGGGCTGGAAAGGGCCTTAAGATCATCTAGTTCCAATCTCTCTGCCATGGGCAGGGATGCTTCACCCTAGACCATGTCACCCAAGGCTCTGTCTAACCTGGTCTTGAACACTGCCAGGGATGGAGCATTTACCACTTCTTTGGGAAGCCTGTTCCAGTGCCTCACCACCCTCGCAGTAAAGAACTTCTTCCTTATATCTAACCTGAACTTACCCTGGTTTAGTTTGTCCATTAAGATCAGTGGAAGCTGGTCTGTGCTAGGCCAAAGGTAACACAACATAATATAGATTCCTTCAGTAAGTGACAAGTTGGTTTATAACAATTTCTGATGGAGCTGCTTTAGCTTTAGGTATAATTAAGTAGGAAGACACATGGTCAAGTTTTTCAAGAGCATCCCTGAAGTTCCCCAGGGGAACTTTCAAAGTCCTGAGTGGCAGTGGGCCACTTGACTCCTGTTGACTCCAAGCTTCAATCAGGTCCCATAATTGTCAGCTATAACTTTAATGTTCTCCCGTCTGATTTCCCAGAGGCACGAGCAACCAAATGTTCCCGGTGAATTTAGCTGGGAGCTGCAGAGAGCTGTGAAAATCAGCCTAGGTAGTTAGATGCCTAAGAGAAGGAAAACTCCTATCTTTAAGCCCGGGCTGATGGAGCTCGTCTAGCTTTGTATGGTCTTCCATCAAAGAGAAGGACACTCTTACAATGCCTACGACCTGTGGACTTTGCTGTCACTGTCCTAGCTAAGTAGGCCATGCCAGTTAAACCTCAGGTTTAAAGGGTGGGGCCACTTCTGTGCAAGCTCTGCTTCACCTAAAAAATCCACCGTGCAGGCTGGAAGGGCTTACTCTCACTTGTCTGTATGGACGGGCGGGGGTCAAAACGGTATGTGACAAGGGGCATGGGAAGCTGCAAGATCCAACGCTGCATGCAGGCGGACCAGTGCATAGGTAGCTCAAGTGAGCTCAGGAGTTGAGAGTCGTGGTTGGACACTTCCTGATTGCCTCACCACCCTTTTTTCCACGCAGATCTGCATATCCCACATGCCTTTGGTCATTGTGCTTGTAGTAAGCGTGGTTAAAGCCCTTCCCAAATCTTCGCTCGCAAAGCCAAGCCATCAGTTAGATGCCTCCATAAGAACTCAAAAACATGCTCTCGCCAATTAGGACTTGCCTTTCAGGAGTGTTCACCTGGCTACTTTCTCTTTCCTGGAGCATATCCATAGTCACGGGGGGGTGGGGGCAGTTAGTAAAAACCCACCAGGTCTTCCCGTAGAAATGTGGTTTACAAGCAATATCTTAAAAATAATTTACCTAACCACTGTTATTAATGGTAGCTCTTGTCATCAGCTGTACCATGACCATGCTGACTATTTCATGACATAGAGAGAACTGCTCAATAAATTACAAGTTCTGTTTTGAAAAGAAGAAGGAAAGGAGGAAGAGAAAAGACCTGCACACTCCTGAGTGCTATACATCACCCCAAAATCACTTGCAGGTGTACATAAGTCTTGCCAATCCTTCTAGCCCGATTTTTGTATGCATGGTCATCCTCCTGGTGCTACCTTAGAAACTGGCCTTATTCTACAGAGGACATTGAATGATAACACTGCAAGTCAGCTGACTGCTGTGTCACAGAGCTGCTGCTTTCTACATTATCGCAACTGCCAGAGCTCTTACTGCTGCAGTTTTCTAGTCGCAGTGCGGCAAAGCAGACGCATAGAACCAGGCACAAAGCAGCATAGATTTTTTTTTATTCTTGTCTTTTTCATATGAAGGGAATTTTCCTGGTGTTAGCACAGGAACAGACACACAGCCTGGATGTGTTGGCTTCAGCCTGGCAGCGTTTTCAGCTGAGCAGGGACTGCTTGGAGCTCTGCACCCAAACTGCCTCTGAGGAAGAACGCCTGGCTTCCCACTTTATATACCAAGAGGGTTTTTTTTTATGCTACAATGATATACCTGCAGCAATAGGACAAAGGAGATAGTACTTGTCACTGTTTGTCCGACTGGGGCCTTTGCAGGCACTCCACTGCCGAAGCTGTGCCAACGTCCCAGGGTCATATAGATTGGTAATACAGATTGCCGCAGTTTCTTACCTCAGTTAGAGCAAAGCTCATACAAGAAACCAGACTCTCTGACCTAAATCAATCCCACTCCTTTTGGATACAGGGCAGCAGTCGACTAGCAATGACACAACCAGCCATCAAGTGGAGACTCTCTGGGACTGCAATCTGTATCGGTTGGAGTCTGAGAGAATGAAACCTTTTCGGTTATCCAGTCGCTTCTCCTTCTACTACAATTACTACAACTACAACTACTACTACTACTTCTGTTTTTCTTGCCTGTAAGAAGCTATAAATTGTGCTTGGTCTCTGAGCATATATTTGCCTGGATTAGTCTGTCTATAACGCAGTTCTTATCTGCTCCTGCTGGAAATCAGGGCACGAAGTCAGCCTGCTTTAAAAGGTTTTTCTTTCTGCGTGATGCTATGCAACTAGAATGGGTTACACTGACAACAAAGGAACAAGCACAATGCACCACTTTCTTTGCTGGACTGTTACAGGAACATAACTCTTCTTCGATATGACACCCTGGTCTCTTCTCTTTGCTGTTCTATTGTTACTGGGTATTTTTGTTTCAAATTCATCTAATCGAAGAGCCTAACAGACACCATCGTGGATGTGGGTTTTAATGCTTTGGAAAAGACAGCCTGTGGAGACTGCGATTTGAGACAGCAACACATTTAGGTTATTGCCAATTTGAAATACTTGGTTTGTGAAGCACAGCCCTAAGGGACGAGCTCAGTAACTGAGAATGATATTGTAGATAAAGAAATAAAAATGACAAGCATAATGGAGGCTCTGCAAAAGAGACTGTCAGAGAATCAGTTCATGGATGGCAATTTCACCAGTCTGAATCTGAATAATTCATAGATTGAAATTACCCTGCTTTCACCTTTCCATTTAAAACGGCATGATCTGAATCTCTAATAAATTTTCAAGATAAAGTAAAATGCCAATTTGAATCTGAAGAGCTTTTAAAACCAGATGCTACACCCTGAATCTTTCGATACCTTTCACAATTATCCAGTGAGAACCGCACTTCATCATGAAGCACCATTACCAGTGAAAATTACTGTGATTACAATAGCAACAATAGAATACCATCAAATGATCTCTAATTTACCTAATTTACCAAGGCTGACTGTGTGCCCATTGTGTTTCACTACGTCTGGCATTGGATCAATATCACAGTGGAACAAAAATGCCTTAGTGTGTGCTTTCTTTTGGCACCTTTAACTTTGACAGTACAGGAAAAATCTATCTGCTGTTAAATGTTTTTACAGCCAATCTGCATGTCTGCTGTAAGATCTGATTGATTCTCCATGATTTTCTTTAGCTCTTGGGTACTGGATGTCATTATGTTACTAATTTGTTTATAATGTATACTCATGCACAAAGACTGCAGCAAAAGAGTACCAGCAGAGAGACCCTGCACTGCTGCTGCAGTGGCAGCGCTCTTGCAGAGGAAGCCGAAATGAGTTCAGTGCCTTATGTTAATAGTTACTCGTGTCTGAGTTAGAAATGCTTTCTAGCATCACCGGCCTTGTATTACATGAAAAAAATATGCAAAAGCCACAATGAAGTAAAATGGTCATGTGTGATACTAACAAGATTTTTTTTCCCTTATTCAGCAGTTAGCATGTGGTTGTGAGACAGGCTGCAACTTCTGTAGACGTGCATATGTAGGTACGCATGCACACATACATAAAGATACTGTGCTTTGTGAATATGTGCCGATCACTGAAAGTAGCAACTTTTTCTGACAAGCCAGGCACAGTGTTTTGCCACAATCTGCTCACTTGTAACAAATCCCTGGCTTGGAGGTGTAAATTTCGTATAGGATGAAGCGTGACTTCTGGAACAGTAAGTACCATTTATGCAATGTGTTGGTGCCTATAGCTACGCTAGAGAATAGCATTTTAAGCACAGTTTGAGCCCTTGTAGCATAACTATGATGTGGAGAATTGAGAAACATGTAGAGAAGGCTAGAAATAGGCATTCTTCATGGCGATGACTGTATCTGCTGTATGTGTGTGAGTTGTACAATTCAGGCTTGTTTTTCATTTTATAACCAGATTTACTCTGCCTTCAGGGAACAGTTTCTAAGGAAGGAAGGTAAGCAGTATTTATTCTAATTTATGTGACTGTATTGTATTTCTTTTGTGGAAAATGCGTGTTTATAGCACATATTTATATAAACCAGCATGATCTCATGACATCTAATTAAGTGTTTCTGTATTCATGTTAAAATTGGGACAAGAGAGCATATTTAAAATATGGCTTTTTATTCAAAATAGACTTTAAAGAATTTAAAGATTGGGTTTGTATTCAGCTTTGACTCTTTCATGTTATTAAAGAAAAGTCTATTTTACCTAAATAATAATGTTCTTAAAATATTTGTATTTTAGATAATTTATCTTCTTAAAATACAATTTACTGCACTTCTAAATTTCCTTATATAAGTGGAGACTGTTCTTTAGAGGTAAGAGAGGCAGAAGGTTTTACAGCTTTAGCTGTGATAACAAAGGAATTTGAAAGGGCACAAAATATGATTATACAAAAATCTTGAATTTTAGTTTATTCAGTATTGTGATTTAGCAAACTGTTTTTCTTAGACAACATGCTCTCAAGTTACTATGCTATCTGGAATTAATTAGTCAACTCAGTGCTATATTTATATTCTTAATTTTCACACAGTATTCAAAACTTAACAAAAAAAAATCCTTGTGTAAAGGAGAGACTGGAACTCTGGTGAAAGTGTAAAATCTGCATTATGTTACTGTGCTGATAAAATCAAGAGATTCAGACAAAACTTTGCTGAAGAGAACTAGGTAGTTTGGTTATGATGAGTATTTTATAGTTTTAGGTACACAAATATAAGATACACTGATATAAGTACTATGCTGCAAGGATCATGCAAACAGGAATGTAAATGTTTTGCAAAGTACCATACAAGTACTTGCTAGCATTTACATTATTATTATTAGCATCACAGTCTTATAGTATTATTTACTGGTTTGAAATCATGGTCTGTTAACCATTTTGATTCTATTTGCAATCAGAGTTTCTTTATCAGTGTTATCTGCTGCAGCAGTCTGTGGAGAGTGGCTGGTCATGGGATGCTAGATGTCCTTATTAACAACTGCAGAGCAGATTATAACATGAAGTTTTCATTTAAAGACCCGATCCAAAGAATTCTGTGAATCCCTGTTGGAGTCCTCTAACTTAGTTTGAGTTCATATCACTGAATATTTAATGTGCCTCTGGCTTTCACCCACTGCTCCACACTGGCCTCATGTTTCAAAATATACTGGTGCTGGTCAAGCTTAATGCTATTTCTGTGTAAGCCACTGCAGTAGGTGCTGAGGGTGTTATGACAGTGCCCTTAGGAGGTGAGGTTATCTGTGAGACTGCTACAAAGTACCTGAAAAAGTTTGAAAAACCCAGGAAGTAAACTGGCTTTTGGGTTTGTGTTTCAAAAAAGGGCAGGACTGCACTCTGCCAGCAGGACAGACTGCATGTGCAAATGGGGAAAAGAGCATTAAAATCAGCTGCAGGATCATGAAGTGAATATTATCAATATTACCTTGTAAAAAGCATTATAGTCACCGGTACTATCCATATATTTTCTGATATGGCTATAGTTAATCAGGTGCAGCTACAGCTGAAGTGTTTGAGGTGTGTAACTGTATGTGCTGAAATAAATGTCAGACTGTGCAATATTAAACTTCTAACATAAAGCCACTAATTTTAGCAACAGTATTCAACAGTTAACCTGCATTATGTCACAAGATGCGTTGGTCTGGTTTTGTGCTTATGATTTTCACTGTGTCGCACTTGTCTATAGATGGATCTCCGAATGCAATTACGGGCCAAAACACTTCTTCACACGATTTCCCAATTAAATGCCAATATTCAATTCAGGAAAATTCCTTCTATGAGTCTGGAGGACCCATGCCCTCATCTGCAGCTAAACTGTGATTATAATCCAGTTTCACATGTGAAGAACATACTTAAGCCCATTCTACTGCCATTAGTTTAGTAGCAACACTCCCTGTGCCATTCAGCATAGAAAATGGATCGATTAATTACTTTCCTTCCATTACAGACTTTCTGTGAAAGTTCTTGCTGTTTTGTTGTTTTGTTTTGTGGTTGTTATTATTCTTGTGACTGGAAGAATCCAGTGTAGCTGACACAATGTTGAATAGAAGATGCTTTCTGTTCACCAGGACATGTGGCCTGAGCTAAACATACACTGAACTCAACAAGTCAAAATAGGTTTGTCTGTGAATTGAAGGGACCTTCTTGCCTGTAGTTTTGTTAATAGCATTTGTTTTGTAGTATATCTGCTCACTTGCTTGTCAATTCTGCATTCTTATCAACTGCTATAGACCACACAAGTTCTGATCTATAATGGTTGTATCTACCTGGACAAGAGCCCTGAGGATAGAAGGGTCTGTTGTGTGTGTGTTTGGGTTTTTTTCACTTTACAGTTGCTTTGAATTAATTGTAGCTGCCTATGGAAATATGATCCCCTAAGAATGTAGAGAAATGCATTATGTATGTATAAAGTATCTCTAGATTCCTCTGCATCCTGGCTGCTAGGAATTGCACACTATTATTCCTGGACAAAAATGTTAGGAGGAATGTAAGACTGAAGTAACTTGAAAGGATAACAGTAGCATTTCCAGACCAGCCATTTTGACACACGAAATTCAAAGTTAAGCAAAAGACAATATAAATGTTCACAGATATCACAGATACAATTCCAATAGCTTACTCCCTTTCTGATCTCATATGAAAACTGCAAGATGTGATAGAGGTCAACAATTTTGCCTTTTCAGTTCATATTATATAGATAGTTCATATTATACAGATACAACTAAAAACCACTTTTGGCTTTATAAGTATTCGCATTGCATTTCACAGTATCAGTTCACTTTATGGACTATAAAGATACACCTGCTCTGTGTTTTTAGCTGAATAACTCTAATGCAGCCAAAAGTTCTGAAAATTGAATTATTTCTGACCAAGTGAATGTGGGAAATGAATTTAAAAATGGGAACTGCAGTGGAAACAGTGGGTTTCTCAGGTCTCATGCCAATCCTTCTAATGGTGCATTTTCTACATCAGCTTAAACTCAGTTAGAATTTAACCTAATAAGCACAAAATTAAAAGAAAGCAGGAATTCAAAATATGCCCCCATTTGAGCTTGAAAACTGCATTTGATACTATTTCTGCCACAGGTCTTGTTTAAAAGTTTATCAGGGAATTGTATCCAAAAGCATATTTGCAACAATATACCTCATTGTAGCTAGTCATGCATAAGCGAGAACACCCAATGAATTAGCTTTGAATACTAGATAAATTGGGAAATGCTGTTAAAATGAAATGGGGGTGGGGGAGGACAGTGAAATCTTCAGTAGAAAAGCCTTTACTCATACTCACCCATTTCTGTTTCTTCTGCCTCCTATGTTCATTCCAAAACCACCTCCAATGGCATAACAATCACGGAGACTTGTCACCCCTCCGACCTGCAGGTAGCAACTGATGGTAAGAAGCTTCATTCTGGTGAGATCCCACATCCTCAGCTCCTAAAGGCAATACCCTGGTTGGCAGGCCTAGGGGAGAGGGAGGTATGCAGAGGGGCCTTGAGGGTGGGAGATGATCTATATGCCACATAATTCTGACTCCTATACTAAAGCAAAAGTGGAAAAAGAGTCATTATTAAGTAACTAAAGAGGAGTAGCGATATCTTCAGTTTCTACGTTGTTACAGGCAGCTCTCCTCTAAACTTGTCATATTTGTACCCAGCATGAGCATCATGTATCAAAATTGTAAGTCACACAGAAAATTTAATTTGTCAATCAAAGTTGTGACTGAAGAAAAATTTCCATAACCCAATCCACTACAATAATGCTTACTCATTTAAGTACCCACAGTCCCAGCATTACTTTTCAAACCCAGCTTTAAGGCCTTCTTATTTACATGTAAATGTAGCCACCGATGCCACTGCACCTGTAATATCTGTAAGTTAACCATATATTTCATAACAGCTATATCTCATTTAATTTGTCATTTTGGGTAATGGTATTTTTGTCTTTCCTTTGACTGATATAGCACGGCATGCATCATGCATAGAATTAGCATGGATCCTTGCAATTCCTTTTCTAAAAAGAAATTATTTTCTTCCAAGCTTGACTGTACTAAATTTATCACCTACCTTTTCCTGAGGTGCAGTCTGCCTTTGGCAAGCTGATGGGCTTGATCTGGTTATGAACTGCTTACAATTTCTGCTTGTTTGGTGTCTGTTTCATTGCATTTAGGAGTTGGAGTGCATCCTTTCCTCTGCCACAAAACTCAATGCTAGATAATTACTCAAACCAAACTTTCTAATGATACGTGCTAGATCTTCTGACAGTCGTGTGTGACTTGCTGAATTGCTGAGCTCTTGCAACAGTATCTGGAGTCCATGGGAGTATGCACAGGATTGATTTCTCTGTAAAGAAATAAAGAAAAAAGTAACTTCCTTGTGCTTCAGACTGCTTCAGTTTAGACAATACTTGTGACCTTAATCCCCAGGTCTTGTTTTATTTTTGTAAATGAATTCCTCTAAACACAATTCTTTCCCCTTATAGATCGCTTTATGAAAATAATTTCATTATCTGTGAGTCAGATAATGAATAGGTAACTGTTATGGGATGCTGCTGGAAATGCATGCTCCCATAATCAGTGCTGTATGGCAGATTAGGACCAGGCTCTTCAGAAAATGAGGACTAAAAGACTAAACTGCTGTTCACTGAGAGTTTGTCTTGAGGACAGAGCAAGTTTTGTACCCCATGCTATTGGTTTCTCTGTCCATCCCAGCATTTTCCCATTTTGAAAAGCAACTTTCTTGCCACAGTCTCACTCAAGCCCACTCAAGCCACATTTTTCTGGGCTCACTCCTTTCCTAACAGATTTGCATCCCTACTGCTTCCCACCCTAGGACCCGATCTTAGTTTAGTCAATCCTAATCCTCTCCGAAGAGATTTCTTTTTTTTTTTACCTCTCCCACTTTACACTTCACGTTCCCCCTTTCCCACTTCACGCTCCCCTTCCTGACCTCTGAGCTTTTATTTCTAGTTGCTTGGCATCAGACTGGTTCTTTATTGTTCCAGTCTGGCCTTCAAAATATAGGCAGCTCCAAGCACCCAAATGTGGGTGCATTTTTATAGAGAGAGCAATAGGCATGTCTCTCAGGGAAAACATTCCCTTAGCTCTTTTCCATCTCTACTGAGTTCTTCAAGGCACACAGGCAGAAGAACATTTCCTGTATTCTTAAACAGGGCTAAGGCCAAAAGCTTACAAACAATGGGATAATAACAACAACTAATTTCAAGAACAGTAGAAACAAAGAGGGAGAAAATTCCCTGATGCAAATACCCTGTGTGGAAAATACCAGCTGAGTAGTTAAACTCTGTCAGGACTGTAAGCATCAGAGAACAAGATCATATAAATGAAAAGTGCTGAGAAGATAAACATAATCAGAGCTCCCTGCCTATATTTCTTGTGCCTATGCCACATACAGATGTGTATGCATATACCTTCATATAATTGGGAAAAGAATGACTTTACTATGCATATCTTTTCTTTAAGATCAACAAGAACACCCTAATTCTGTATTTTGGAAATATATAAACATACCTTGGGGGAATTTTGATCACCAGTTAATGCACAAAGTTTATAAAATTGACTAATCCAAAGAATTTTCAGTGGTACTTTGGGGGTGTCAGGGGCAAAAAATAAAATATAGTTGTCAAGGGGTATCATAAATGTGTGAAAAAGACTAGATACCTAACTATAATTGCTTGCTTGTTTGTTTGTTTGTTTAAAGAACATTAAAATGCTGTCTTAATTTGGCACTGAAAAATTTATGGCTTTCCTACGGTCTTGGGTTTGGAGATGTCCTTTCATCTTCCACTACGGCAGTGAAGCAGTGACTGTTGGGGGGTACATAGAATCATAGAATAGTTAGGGTTGGAAAGGACCTTAAGATCATAAAGTTCCAACCCCCCTGCCGTGGGCAGGGACACCTCGAACTAAAACATACTTCCGAACAAGTCACACTAAACACATACTTCTGAATAGTTTATCGATTTGAGTAGTCCACTTCCACAGTTTCTGGACATTCACAAGAATAGGCTGGAAAATACTTGCATTGCTATATATTGAGCCACAATACCTATCAAGAAAAAACAATTTTACTGTGGAAAGCACTGTATGAAGGGAAAACGTCTACCCTTTGGAGCTGGGGCTTTTTTTCTTGACTGAAGAACAGTCACTGACAATTTGAGAAAGCAGGGTGCCATCTTGAGCTATTCAGAGATCATTTTTAGAAAACACAGAAAAAAGAAAGCTGTAAACTATGAACCAAAAGATTCACATTATATATGCAACCCATTTTTTTAACAGCCTCATTGCAGTTCTCATATCTATTTTTATCAAAATGCAAATGTAGTTATGAGTTGATGATTGGATTTAAAAGAGCGACATCCCCTCCACTCCCCAAAATAACTCAGGCCCTGATTAAGCAATAGAAAAAAAGAAATTTCAATAATAATAATAACAATAATAACAACAACAACCTCGTTAACCAATCACTCTTGGAGTGTTCATAAATTTACATGTAGCAGAATGTAATTTGCATATAAGCCTTGAACAGACTCCAATCTGCCAGCACCAGTTTTTAAAGCTTCTACAAAGATTTAAGAACTTGTCAGGCTTGTGTTGGAGTGACTTCTAGAAATAAGGTAGCTAATATTGTGCATATTTGTCAGCAGTCACGTAAGTATAATGCAAGCTGATCTTTTGTGCTCATGTAACAACCTACCACGTAGACAGAGAAGTTTCTGGATTTTCATTTAAAAAACTCAGTAAATTGCTCATTTTCTTTACCCGCAGGAAAAATACTGTATTTTTAAGAGACGGTTTTGAAAAAAAAAATCTAGAAAATAAATGAAAGTATCCTGGAATATTAGAAGTAGAGAAGCTTGTTGATTTTAAAGGTGATTATGAAATGCATCAGGGCTGTTAGCTCATTTAAATTCCTTCACAACTCAAGCTTAGTCAAAATTGCTCTATATGCATAAGAAAACTATTATTTAAATGAGTGAGCTGAAGTGGAAGTTAGATGAAGGAATATGATGGCTTTTGCACAATTAGGAATGCAATTTTCATTGATGATGGGTAAATGTTTAGTTATTTTAGGAGTGACTGTCACCAAATTTCCTAATAGTATGATACATTTTGTCTTTCCCCTGATCTTTGCAGATTTATTGATATTTGCATAGTACTTTAATTTAATATTCTCCTCTACTCCCAAATAGCTTTATTCAGTTTTCTGAAACTAATCTATATAGACACTATAGAGGATATTGAAATGGTATTTAATAGCTTTCCAAATAGTAAATTTTCCTTTTTTTGTTAAAATGTACTTCATTGGGAAAAGTTACTTTAAAAACCAGCACATCCAAATATGACAGAGGTGGAAGAAGGACCGTCCAGAAATTCAAGGTAGCATGACACAAATATAAATCAGAAATAATGGGTTATTGCCTCTTTTATATGATATTTTAACTGTTGATGACCGCTAGAGCCTTGCTACTAATTTCATTCTTTTAAGCTCAGTTTGCTAGTTAAATCATGAACCTTTTCAGGGTTGGGAAACTATCTGAAGCATAACTTTGGATCTTTCTTGTTCCTTTGCATCAAAGCACAGACATGAAAATGTCTTAAGTAAAATCTGGAGATTATAAATTCAGAGAAAATCTAACTATAGTAAAGAGAATGCTAGGAGTGGAGCATGGGGTGCACGATGGAGACAGCAGGTAGAAGTTAGAAGGGATGGGACTAAGGTCTGATCTTCTTCATTGCTTCTTAAGAATAATCCTTTGCAGGGTATTCTACGGAGTGTAAACCAGATAACCTCTTTGAATCCCTGTTGATCTTCTATGCACATCACCTCTTTGTCATCAGCTAAGATGTAAAACTTAACTAAGAGATACCTTTGCTTTCATCTACCTGAGTATACTGATTGTACCCAAAGTGTTAAATTTCTTCCCATATCCTAGCCGCATTTTCATTGTGCACAACCTTCGGAAACACACAATAACTTGGCACTAGAGTAGGGCTGGGTTTTTTGTTTGTTTGGGTTTGTTTGTTTGTTTGTTCTCCTGCCTGGGAATTGTAGTTTCACTTTCAAAAGCTAAATCAAGATCTATTTATTTACAAGTGATAGTAAAACTTCACCAAGTCCCACCTGCTGACTGGGTGCTACTGGGATGTGCACATTGGAATTCACAGAGTGAAAACACATTCCTCAGCAGTCCCTTACCACTTGTTCAACAGACAAGTGATGGTGTCCTCCTAAGAGCTACATACAAAGAGAAATAACAATTCCTCATCAGCAATGTGTCTTTCTAAACCAGACCATAACACTATTGAAAAACTCATTTGTACTCTGTGAGCAGAAGTAAAAAGTAAAGAAAAAAAGCCTGAAAACTGACAGCTGTCTCATAAGCATCATGGCTGGTATCTCAGTGCCAACTTCAGATATAAAGAATTTGAAATTGCTTTCTGAATGATGTGGGCTCTTCTTATCCCTAAAAAGCTTACTGAGGCCTTCAGACCTGTAACTACAGTTACCTGCTAGTTGCAAAACTACTGAATACAGTAGCTACTAACTACAAGAAAGAAGGGGTTAAAAAGGAAGAAGAGTAAAAACAGTTTCATACAAAGGTGAATTAAAGTGAACTGAAAATTGAGTTCCACATTTTTAACAATTTTTCATCCTTTTTACTACATTTTTGCATAACTTGGTCTTGGTCAGTAACAAAACTAGAAAAATGGCTATGTTTGCTTGTTTAAATTTCTCCATTAGTGGCCATTAGGACTACTGTAATTTTTCAGCAAATGGAGTGAGATCTGTTACAGCCAGCCCACATAATGGTGCTTTTTCTTGAGGAGCAAGGTGGGAAGGTTGTATACGCCCTTTTCCTCTACGGTATCAGGGGGCTGGAGCACCTTCTGTATGAAGACAGGCTGAGAAAGTTGGGGCTGTTCAGCCTGAGGAAGAGAAGGCTGCATGGAGACCTCATAGCAGCGTTCTAGTATCTGAAGGGGGCATGTAGGGATGCTGGGGAGGGATTCTTCATTAGGAACTGTAGTGATAGGACAAAGGGTGGTGGGTTAAAACTTAAACAGGGAAAGTTTAGACTGGATATAAAGAGGAAGTTTTTTACTGTAAGGGTGGTGAGGCACTGGAACAGGTTGCCCAAGGAGGTTGTGAATGCTCCATCCCTGACAGTGTTCAACGCCAGGTTGGACAGAGCCTTGGGTGATATGGTTTAGTGTGAGGTGTTCCTGCCCATGGCAGGGGAGTTGGAACTAGATGATGTTAAGGTCCTTTCCAACCTGAACTATTCTATGATTCTATGTGATACAGCCAGAGTCCTCCAGTATCTGGTCAAGACATTTACTCACACAATTTTTCATATATTGTTATGTTTTGATATATTTTTGCAATATTTGGTGAGCAAGTGTCAACTATAAGCTAATAGCTACGAATATTGCAATTGATAATAAAATTTTTCTCCATAATAAATCTTTTGTAAGTGGGCTTACAAAGAATATAAATGATAACTTATGATAAAAATATATTTATAATTATATACATATGTGTACACACATACTTGCAAATAAGAATTTTTAACATGACTTTAAACTATACATATGCAATAATGTCTCTTTGATTTGAACACTTGTCACTTGTTTTTATTTTGACACCAGTAGCAGAATACCTCTATTTTGCTTTTGCTGCTTGGCTTTGCTGATGAAAGAACGTAGGATAGTTTTTAAATAATTGTAATGGTTCAGATGTCACAGTGGTATACCACAGATCTGAATTTCAAGAGCCACTACAGTTTTGGGTGAACCATACTTATTAGCTATTAATAGTAGGGCTATTACAAGCATCAGAGACTGCACAAGGAAACCTTAAGAAGTGCTTTAATTTGGGTGTCTAGGCTAAACTCCTGACTGCACTCTCAGCAAATTCTGTGTTTGTAGAAATTAGTTTCATAACATCTTCCTTATTTTCTTTGGACACCCTTCCTGAATTCTAAGTTATTCTTTTAACTCAAATAACTTTGGTTTATGTTTGCTTCTTTCTTTCTGATATTCAGATTACATCTTTTCATGATGATCATCAGTTTTTTTTTATTTTTCCTAATATTATTTTAGACTAAATGCAAATGCTCATCTGAGGAACTCAAAAGCCAAATTTGACCAGATTGGTATAAATAAACAGACATTACTTTCCAGCTGTCTCCCATTTCTGTCTACACATGCTGATAAAACTGTTGTCTAGAACTTTAAAGAGTAAAAGAAGACAGGGCAAAATAAAAGTAGTAGAAAGATACACTATAAACCCCAAGAAAACTAGCACGTGACAAATTGCATCTTTCCATTTGAAAGAATTGGTTTCCAACCACTGAAGTACAATGTGATACCTATTTATCAAGTTCAATTGTTTCCTTGTTGCAAAGCACAAACTTAATTACAGAGATCATTTACATATGGATGGCATTTGCTTAAGCAATATTTCTGATATTGTTTGCATAAATATTATTTAATTTAATTTTTTTAACCCCATCCTTTCAGAAAATAGGTAAACATAACACCACAAACACTGTTCTGGAAGATCAAAATGCAGTCCTTTACTTACCCAGGGAACTATGTGTGTAGAGTTTTCCATGAACTTAACAGTCTTCATCATTAAATAGTTTGAACTGTTATTTTTTTGTCCCTGCTATTTGTATTCCACAACTACTCTAGAACTTCACCACTTTCATGGTCAGAAACTTTCTAATTTCCAGCCTAAATTTATTCACAGCCAAATTACACTTTTTTGTTCTTGTGCCAACATTGTCTGCTAAAGTAAATAGTTCTTTTCCTTGCCTACTGTTTACCACCCCATTGTGTTTTTAGAGAGTAATTATTTCCTGTATCAGCTTTTGTTTCTGCTAGACTAAACAACCAAAAATTTTGCAGCCTTGCTCTTGAAATGACTCCTCACTGGTAATCTCTGAAGTTCTTTTCTTTATCTGTTTCATCTTCTATGAAGATGATGAAAAAAATCTGCGTTGGATCTCTCAGGTGCTTCAAGTAACGGTGCAGATGTTTTCCTCTGCTTTGCTAAGAAACATCTTAACTGGTTTGTCCTTGGGTGGCATTTATTTTTCCTGGGTGTATCCCACAGGCAACCTAATAACCCTGTAGTCAGCTAACATGCATACCTAGATCCATCTCCTATATTGTTTACAACTGATATGTTCCTGTTTAGAGCAGATTTTTTTAATTCATCCTTGAATGCATGTATCCACTGCCAACACTACATGTTAAAGAGTGAGTTTAGCAGTGTTTATTTCTAATGTGCTTTTTCTATTGGTAACACATTTTGTATACATTAATGCCAAAGATAATAAAAAAATAAGAAGGAATAAAGTTGGGAGGCAAAGGGAGGTATTCAGCGCGCTGATAGCAGCAGGCACAATGGAATAAGGAATAAGACATTTTCACAAATGCCTCAGTGTAATATGATAGAACATAAAGTTTTGAGAGTGGTATGGTGTGTGCAGGATCTCAGAAAATTATTTTTTGGTCTTGTATACTCACAGCTGCTTGAATGTTGCATTTTAGTTGGGGGAAAAGTGCTTTGATGCATTAGAGCAGGAGCTCCCAAAGACACTTACAGAATCTTTCAAGGTGACATGGAAGGAGTGTGGGGGCACACGCAGCCCACCACCTCCTCCCCATAGAAGCTGGAGAAAAGTTTTCTGGGTTTCATTTGCTGCTCAAGGAGACCCATGTCTTTCATGGTGTATATCTGAAGCCGAGCACACAGCTGGCAGCTACTGTGTCTACCACAGTAAGAGAAAAGAAAACAATGGTGGATACCATGGTGGTATCCACCATTGGATACCATGGTGGTATCTAAAGCAAATTTATTTGGAGAATCTCTGTATTAGAGTGCTTTGTAGTGGTAGTATTATACACATAATTTCCTAGAAATCACACATTACCGTAGATTTGTTTCTTGGTTTTGCTTATTTTTTAAAAGTTGGGGTAACAGTTATGGACTTGAGACTTAAGAGAGTCTGTATCTTTGAAACAGCAGTGCAGTATTTTCTTTGCCTGATTATCGCATCAATATTTCTAGAGCTGTTCACAGTAAAAAACTTTGATACTACCTGGTTGTAAAAGTTCCATTTAAGAGCCAGACATTTTGGAATGTAGAGTACATTATTCTTAAGTTTTAAAACACATTGACATTTTCTGAACCATGCTAAAGATTTTGGACTGCAAGTTCAACTACCTAGGAATTTGGAAACTTTGAATACTTAAGACAAGAGGTGAAATTTACTTATTTTGTCACTGAAACCAGCAATTTATGAAACACCTTTAGCTGTACAATTGTATAAAGGAGAAGACCGGTGTATTCCCACACTTACTAGCAAGAGCTTCACTATTTCTTAGAAAGATGAACTAAGTTTTTGAGAGATTTATTTTTTTTTCCTGAAAGAGAAAGATTATGTAAAAATAATGCGAATTTTGGGTTGTTTTTTTTTTTTTTTTTTTAATGAGTGCTGGAATGAGAAAATATATTCAAAAGAGTTATCTGCTGGCACATGCAGCTTTACAGAATTCTTGAAAACTCTTCTTGTCAGTTTTAAATTTGATGGAAATCTGCTTATTGGGAAGGGAATCTTCATCCCTTCAGGATTACTTTAATAAGTTATTAAAAGGTAGTTTTATTTAATGTGCCCTCCTTGACTACTGCTGTATAATACCTTCTTTGATGTTGAAGTGGGGAAGTGAACATATTAACCTTTTGGTGCATTATTAGTAGTGTTTAATATGTTGTATTCTGGTTAGGGCACCCCTGTGGAGCTCATAGCTATGGATTTATGCCTGGCATCCTTAGCAGGTAAGGTCTGAATGTCTTTCAGCGGTAACATGATGAGTTTCACCAAAGGAGGAAGAAGTCTTGATATTTTTTATTTTGTTAAGCTGAGTTTGGAAGGCTTTGATTTTATAAATCCCAAGAATGGTGTCAAGTAAACCTAGCTTATTCAAATAGCTGCTTCAAAAAGTAAATGAATTGATATTTCTGTCAGAAGAGTTTATTTCTCTTGACCCATAATTCATTATCTTTTTAAAAATATTTGAGATGTGTTCAGACACCAGGACCTTGTATGCCTCCACTGAAGCAGGGTGTAACCAAATGATCATTTTGATCTGACAAAATTAATTTCAAAGTAGTACTTTCCCCTAAATTACCTCTTTCTTTTTTTGCTGTTGCAGTTAGTAAAAGTATTTGTCAAACTGGGACAAAGCTCTGTCATTAGTCTCTATCCTTTAGACTTCTTGTATTGCTGAAGGAAGTGGATTTGCAAAATGCCTTACAAAGAGAAACATGTCACAGAGAGTAAAATGTGTAGTGTATGGCAATATTATCCTGCTGATCTTAATCTGATAGAGGTGTTAGGCTAATTAAGAAAGACAAACTACACATGACAGATACCAATCATATTGCTTAATATACTGCTGAAGGATACACAGAACCACAGGGGTGATGAAAGCATTGCACGAACATACATAGGAGAGAGAGAAAACACAATTGCTGCATGCAAGTATAGGGTATTTTGCAGGTAAACATAGTATACTTGTTTGACAAGATGTCCTTTTACTCAGTATAATTTTGCCATTAATACAGATTCTACACAGAAAATAGTTCTTAAGTAATTAAAAATAGCTTGTGGGGGGTAGTGTCAGTAAAGAGCAGAGAATCGCCTTTTTTATATTTCTCTTAATATAAAATAATTACTTTTCCTTTTGTGCAGTATCTTCTGGTGTCATTTTAAAATCAAAATCAGTGATACTTTTCTAAGCTAAGAAAATTAACTTTTCTGTGAGAAGCTGGCTTCATCAATAAGTTAATATAAAACACTGTTTGGCATATATATGAAGAAGCACCCAGGAAATATTTTCTATGTAAAAAAGAGGTGCATTTTTTTTCTCACTTTCCATTTCTTGATTCGGTTTCCTTTCCGTTAAATCTGACTCAGGGAAAAACAGATCTATTGCTTCCTAAAAGAAGATTTATTAGTATGGAAACATAGAGAAAAAGTTGTGTCGAGGCATACAAATTTTTGGTCATCTCCATAGTTTTATACTATTTCTATTTCTTTATACAGTCAAGTCATATAAATCCGTTAGACCATGTATCACAGTATGTTAGAGATTGGAAGGGACCTCAAAAGATCATCTAGTCCAATCCCCCTACCCTGAGGTAGATACCTCAGTATCTAATGAGATTAATCTGTTTAAGAGAAGAACCTTACGGTTTATGTACAGGAGAAAGATATGGCAAGTTTCAATTTCACATTGTAAGGAGTGCCATGTTGATTCAAGGGCAAAAGTGGAAAAATTCCATTCTGGGAATTAGGAATGTGCATCAGCATAGACCCTGCTATGCCATGCAGGCTAACACAGGAACATGGCACCTGTCTGGGAAGCTAGGGATCAGGTAAAGCCCAGTTAGAACTGAGCCTATCCAGGGATGTCAAAATCTTGGAGCAGATTCTCCTGGAAAGCATGCTGAGGCACATGAAAAACAACAAGGTGCTTGGTGACAGCCAGAATGGCTTCACTAAGGGGAAATCCTGCCTGACCAATTTGGTGGCCTTCTATGATGGGGCTACAGAACTGATGGACGGTGGTAGAGCAGTGGATGTCATCTACCTGGACTTGTGCAAAGCGTTTGACACTGTCCCACATGACATCTTTGTCTCTAAATTGGAGAGACATCAATTTGATGGATGGACCACTTGGTGGCTAAAGAATTGGCTGGCTGGCCACATGCAGAGAGTTGTGGTCCGTGTATCAACGTAAAACTGAAGATCAGTAACAAGTGGTGTCCCTCAGAGGTTGGTGATGGAACCGCTCCTGTTTAACAACTTGGCGATATGGGCAGTGGAATTTAGTGTGTTCTCAGCAAGTTTGCCAATGACACTAAGCTGTGTGGTTCAGTTGATATGTTGGAGGGAAGGGATGCCATCCAGAGTGACCCTGTCACACTTGAAAGGAGAGCTAATGCCAATGAAGACCTCATAGCAGCCCTTCAGTATCTGAAGGGGGCCTATAAGGATGCTGGAGAGGAACTCTTCATCAGGAACTGTAGCGATAGGACAAGGGGTAATAAGTTTAAACTTAACCAGGGGAAGTTCAGGTTAGATATAAGGAAGAAGTTCTTTACTGTTGGGGTGATGAGGCACTGGAACAGGCTGTCCAAAGAAGTGGTAAATACCCCATCTCTGGCAGTGTTCAAGGCCAGGCTGGACAGAACCTTGGGCAACAGGGTGTAGCGTAAGATGTCGCTGCCCATGGCAGTGGGGGTGGAACTTGATGATCTTAAGGTCCTTTCCAGCCCTAACCATTAAAAAAAAAAAAAAGAAAAGATCAATTCCTACCTTACTCCTTATATAAGTATATGAGATATCTGCAAAATTATAAAGTCAAAAGAGAGATAAGGCTGTTCATATTCTGTGCTTGAATTACATGTGGGTTACTTCTTTTCAGGTGTGTGGTCTATGCTTCAGGTGATGGGAGTGGTTCCCATCCCTCTTCATCATGTTTTTTGAAGTTTTAATTTTTCTTCTTTTTTCATCTTCCTCCTGGCATATTCCTCTGCTTTCTCATGAATGGTGTCACTAATACAGATTAACCAGATGTCTCAGCAAGGCTGTTTTCATTTTGCTACCATAGTATATACTTACCCTGGGTTACCATGCTTTCTTTTCTATTGCATATTTTTCTCCCTATCTGAGCTTCAGCTGAACAGTCCGTTTGTTTTAAAAACACTATCAAAAATGAGAGAGAAGAAAAAAAAATCCTTACAAATCACTTACAAGTCCACCTCCAAATTGGAAATTGCTTTTTTTTTTCCAGTCCTGTGACTTTATTTTCAGCTTTGTTGAGCCTTTATGTCACTTCCAGACTCCTGCAAAGTAGATCACTATAAATAAGAATAGACTCTTAGAGGCTTTCAGTGTGAGTATCCAGGTTGAAAGTCCTTTTAACAAATTTAATTAGTTAAAAAAAAAAAAAGACTCTTCCAAACCATTCTGCCTTCAGTGGCTGCACAAAACCCCAGGTGCTCAAACAAAAAGAAAATAGCAAATCCACTTATTACTTAAAAGTATAGAATGTTAACAGAAAGGATATTTTTAAAGCAATGTGTGAGTACTATACACATGAACACTGTATATTCCCTTAAAATCATCTAGTAAGGAAATAAAATATCCATTTGCATTTTACTCTTGCACACAGGTTTATCAAGATAATATATGTTATCTTTTTGTATGCTGAGCCATTGTTTTTTCTCTGCCTCAGCCTGCCCAAAGTGTATAGATATTGACTGTTGAATGCACAGCCCATGGTGTATTATTGCTTACTGAAAGCATAATACTGCGTGACCTTGTTTTTTCTGTTAATTGTATTTTTCCCTTGTAGGAAAGTAAGTTTACTCATTCTGAATCGTGCCAAACCACATAATCTGGAAAGGAATATTGTGGCTCTACTTGGAAAGTACTAATTGGGCTCCAGCCATCACTGGGAAAGCTGTATAGTCTTTTATTATTTTAACTGGCCGAATGCCCTTTGTTACCACATTAACAGTCTCCCTGTGGTGCCTGTAACTTTGATATTATTTTCACTTTTACGCTAAATTTGACCAGATGAAAGACATAAAACCCTCCAATTTTGAAATAAAAAAATTAGCATGTTTTGTTAATCCAGTATTTCAGAGGGAAAGCCCTGAAAATGATAACCTATGTCTGCTGGCCAAAGTTTTTGTTCAGTAAACCCATCATGCCAGCTGTTCTCATTGGCAAGAAGTAAGATAATATTTTGGTATCTTTAATTTCTCCTTTTTAGAGCAGAAGTTTTGCTTGTGTCATCATTTAAATCATGCATGCTAACATCGGTCTGGCAGACAAGACTGCACTTTATAAAGACCTCAGTTTGGATGGTATCACTGCAATGTTGCAATAAAGCTATTTTAGACTATTAAATACAACTTAAGTCACTTATTGACTATAAACTATTGCAGGTGCTCTGGTCTGTGCTGCTGAAGAACTACTTTGACAGTCCTAAAGAATACATTAAAGCAGATGTATAGCTGCCTTCTAGTCTGATGTCACTGGGAGCTAAATATGAAAAATACCTCAAAAGACTGGGCTCTCGCATGCCTTTGGTCCTCATCTCACGAAGTAGACTGGACAAGGATCAGCAACGTCGGCAACTTAGGTCCAGTACTTAAAAAACAAGAAGGATGGACAGAAAGGCACAATGGCATTTCTAAGAGACAAAAAGCAGTCCCCCAAAGCTATAGGTTGAGACAGATACACTTTCCACACTGAGACTATCCAATTCAAAACATGTACAGGAAATGTAATCTCTCCAGCTTGATCTTTGACAGCAAGCTTTAGTTTCTGTTGAAACTAAAAGGTTGTTCTCATCATGTTTAAGAACATTCAAGAATGTCTTTCTCAATTTCCAGGCACCCTGAAGCCTGAGTGGTTCCAGGCACATTGGATTCCCACACCTTGGCAGGGGATTATTTCTGCCTATGTTCCGGAACAGCTCAGCACTAAAGACTTATAAGGAAAAAAAAAAAATCTTGATCCTGCAACAACTTTTTTTTTGATACCTTGACAGTTTCATGGATTTCTTGAAGTCCTCAAGGGGCAAGACAAGCAAATGGGTCAGGATGAAGCTGGGTTTTAAGTCTTTGCTTGTCTAGATGTAAAGCCTCTTCACTAAAATGGAGCATGGGAGAAGACAGACAAGTATTTTAAAACAAGAATTTCACTTATTTGTACATTACTGCAATTACACTACTGTCTTAAATTCTCTGAGGTTGATGGTGCTTGTGACCTCCCGTGTATGTTTCATAAAAGGGACAGTATGACCTTGCACTTCCCCAAATCAGAGCTGAGCACTTCTATCTATTAAACCTGTCTTTAGACAACAGCTCCTTTGTAACCCTCTACTCACACTTGTCAGTGCAGTGTACATCCGAAGGAATATGGGGATTGTTCCTGTATTTTGCCTACTTACTGCTGCTACAACAGCTTGATGTAAGAGCTGATAACAAAATAGATGTTGCATTTTGTTAGCCCTGCTCAACAAACACACAAATACCATAATTATCCCAGGATGCTTGTTTGTTTTTAAATATATTTTTCCTGGCATCTCCAACATGTAAATTTAGGAAAAAAGTATTTTTTCAAGTTTTATTTTCCTCTGGAAACATATAAAATTCACTACTTTTCATTTCCTTCAGGTTAGTTCTCATCACTGCAGATAGATACAGCTATAAGTACACACCTTTTGGCTAAAGTTTTCTTGCCTGTTGAACTGCCGGAGCCTTTCAGAGTACATTTCAGGTAAGGTAAATCCATTAATCAAGCGCAAAAGCATTTTTTAAAATGCCAAATACTTTTTGGTAGCACTCTCACAAGTTACTTCCCTGAATTTGGCTTCTTTTTCAGTTAGCATGCCTCACACAACAGCCTGCCCAGTTCCCATATGTCTCTAGGTAATTATTAATGTGTATTGCAGTTTCAAAGAAGAGTTCTGGGCGATACTTGTCCCAGGGAGCTTGGTCAGAGAGAAACTGTAAACCCAGGCCTCTCTGGAAGGCCAGCATTCCTTTGTTCCTTATCCAAACTGCTACAGTGGGTGGCTGAGCACCCCATGCAATGTCCCACACAACACTGGCAGTTGCTGGGGCATCACTAGGTGATGAACTAGTCTCTGCCCTGTGGGTTAGTAACTGACACTCACCAGCTGCTAGCTGTGTGTAAGAACTTGAACACCTTCCCCTTATCTCAGAAAAGACAAATAGTTTAAATTGTATATCAATTATACCAATAAACAAAGGTCATGCATGAAGAGAAAAAGTAACATTTTCCAGGTTTAAATTTTGTTCAGAACAACTTGAAAAACGTAGACAATCTCATCATCTTAAATGAAAGGAAAAATAATTGAGGAAAACAAAAAAACCATTCACAGCCACAGAATTTGAAACAGTCCAGGAAAGCCATCTCACCTGTTATTTGAGTCCTTCTGCATCAAAGATCTATGTTAACAGTAACTGTAAGGAAATTAGATTTATGCATATATAAGCAATAAAAAAATTTAAAAAAAACCCCATCCAACAAACAAAAAATCAAACCAAAACCAAAACCAACACCCCCCCCCAAAAAAAAAAAGAAAAAAACCAACAAAAAACTACCAATAAAACCAACAAGAAATCCACTATGGTAGTAACCAAGTTTAAGAAAAAGAAAGTGGAAGCATGTAAAAGAAGTATCAAAAGTGATAACCCCATGAGCAAGATACTTCCAAGAAGACTAAAGTCTCGGTGTAATTAGTTCAGAAAATGCTGCCATGGTTAAAGAGAGGAAGTGTATTTAAAAAGATTACATCTCTCAAGAAGCTGAAGGTAAGAATAGGACATAAAACATAAACACATCATATGCCCAAAGAGACATTAATGGCCATCAACAACTTGTAAAGGCTTTTCTGTATAAGCAGGACACCTGTCAAAGAGTTAGCAGGAGCTAACAGGAAATGGAAGGCAGTGAACAAGGATGAATTGAATCATTAGCTGATTCAAAACAAATAAACCAGAAGTATTTCTTCATATAGCATGTTGGTAACTTTGAATTGCCTTGCTACAAAATGTGCTTTACAGAATTTGACCTGAGTTAAAAATCTCTTGGGCAATTTCATCCATTAGGAGCTATTAAACAGAGAGACTCTACCTCTTGACTTTGGAAGTAATATCAGTAGAAGCTGGGAATAGAAGGCAGGTAGCTATCATTACACACTTGTTATTTTATATTAATCTTTAGCAATCATCCTCCATTTTTCACCACTTTTCCTCACTTTTGGAGCCAGGATACTGGGCTAGATGGGTCTTTTTTAGCCTGAGCTGGGACAGACCTTCTTATCATCCTACTTTTAAGCAGCTCCTGCAGTTTGTGGAGAGTTTTCTGTGGATTCATCTGGTACAACCCGAACAACAAGAGTCAGCTAAAGAACTCCAAACAGATTTAAGACTGAAAATACTAAGACGCAGTGAGTAAGCAGGGTCAGCAAGTAGCATAAAGAAAAGATAAAGCAGAATTAAACTTGCATATAAGAGTCTTTAACTCTTAAAGTAAAAAGTGGAGCCACACACTAAATGACAGAAAATAATTGTTCATCCCCATAGAAGGAAAAAATACTCTCTTCCTCCCAGCAGGTGAAATGACAAGAAAATTGGAATTGTCCTTAAAATGAAAAAAGTTACAGATGGTTTATTCTCAGAACAAATCTATATCAACACAGTTGAAAAAACCCTCAAGGGCTCTGCAAGTGGACAAATGTGCATGCATAGATAGAAAATAAAGCATTAATATACAGAAGTGCAAAAATCACAGAAACCATTATTTTTTTTATTTTTTTTTTTAACTAGATGAAGTAATCCCTACATAACTCATATGAAAATGATCTTGGTCATGTTAGTCCTCTGTCATGAAAAATAATTGAATATAAAATGGTCTTTCATGTTCATTCTGTAATTGAAATCCTCACACAGCATAAATTACTCAGGATTGATCAACTCCCATAGAACTATGCCAACTCACAGCAGCTAAGTGTCCATTCCCAGCTTGTACCATGTTGGCTGACACAGCCAAGTCATAAATCTAGTCTTTACAAAATCACAGTTTTCAATGAGCTAATTGCACTTATTAACTGACCATTTACTGAGATTCTTATACACCAACCTCTACCAGCAGAAGGGAAGGTGAAGAGAGAAG
The DNA here is from genome assembly GCF_033783945.1 of Neopsephotus bourkii. Taxonomy (NCBI): domain Eukaryota; kingdom Metazoa; phylum Chordata; class Aves; order Psittaciformes; family Psittacidae; genus Neopsephotus; species Neopsephotus bourkii. The sequence continues at coordinate 3,875,400 of NW_026900781.1, forward strand.
CAATTGTACAGAGCCTACAGTTTCCTTTTCCTACCGCCCTTTGCTTAAAAGGGGCCTCCTAAGACCTACACAATAAAGCAATAAAGTAGGACAATGCAGCTGTGGGATCTGCAGCTTTTGTTTTCATGTATAGCAATACACTATTCAGAACACTTGGGCCTGAAGTAACCTAAAACCTCTCTGAACCTAAGCTGGAAAGGGAGGAGCGTCTCCCACTACCAGCACCTATGAATGGACATCATAAAGCCTGGTTGTCAACCCTCTCCTTAGTGAAGTGGTGAAGGATTTATTCACAGTTAAATCCAGCTGTTTTCTAAATTGACCATTATCATAAAATTATCTCAGCCAACAGCAAAGATAGGACTGAGCTGCTGTCCAGAGATTTTCCCTCTCAAGTATCTTCAGAGATTCTTCCACCTGACAAACTACCTCAGTGACAGGAAGCTCTCATGAGATTCACCATTTATTTCAAAAGTACCCAGACCTCAGACCCATCATAATTTTAGAGTCCCCTAAGAAACTAATCCTTTAATAGTCATTTTTGGTTTATCCAAGAATTTGCAACTTCTGAATGAATTCCTTGGCCAAATTCAGCAATCTTATTAATCTCAACCCCCATGTTTTTGTTTCTTTCAACTGCCGCTAGCAAAAATTCTCACAGTGCTCTTTCTCAAGAAGGACTGAAACCTGTTTTCCCGTTTTTCCCATACACTCAAGAAAATATCCCCAACCATACATGCTGCTTCTACATTTCTTCCCAGTGAAACCCCTTCACTCTAATTTCTAGGTAAGAAAACTGCATAAAGTAATATATAAATTATAAACTTTACAATTTATAGGAAAAATTTTGCTTTGAAATAAAATGCAGATATTTTTTGCATTGTTAACCACTGAAGCAGAATTGTAGTCATTCAGCAGACATCATAACTTGAAGTTAAACAGTATTTTTTTTATCAATTTCTATGCTGTAGCTGTATGCTAGAGAAATTTATTCCATTGCAGTGCAATTACCTAATGAACCATAATTAACACACTAGGCTGCTTCCTGTGTCACCTTGAAAAAAATACAAAAGGTATTTCAGCATTGTATGAAGAAGATATTTAAACATGCAAATGTTTCCTGTTGTTATAAGTTTCAAGGAATGACTTCTTTAAGCATTTATCTATAGAACATCTAAATTAAACAGCCTTGCTAAAAGAAGGAGAAAACATTTTGTATTCATTTAGTCATTAAACGGAATCAGGAACAGTTGCTAAAATAATAGATCCCGATTATTCATTACCATTATGCTTTACCTGTTGGAGCAGATATGTTGATAAGAATCATACCAGAACTATAGCTGCTAATGAATGATTAAAGGCTAGTAGATGTGAAGGGAAAGTAGAACAACTATACCTCATTTGTTTTTTTCTGGAGGACACTTATGTGGTTCTTCTTCATTCTGTTTTCAGATCTCTATAATATAATGGACTGAACTAGGACTGGATATGGATTCTTTCCCATCCTGTGGAAAGTTCTCTTTCTTGGACTGTGGCAAAAAGTAAAAAAAAAAAAAAAAATCCAACAAAAATCTTAACAAAGTTTATGAACTAAAAGTAATAATGTCAAAAATGTAATTAGAAATATTTTTTAGGTGATCTTTAAAACATTTCAGCTGTAGTAGAATTAGTTTATGTTTTGTAACTGAAATCCATTTAACAGAAAGTGTCAAAATCCTGTTTCATCAAATTTAATTTTTGAGGACCTTGAAATCTGATTTGATTTGTTTCCTACAAAGTTTTGGCTTAGAAAAATTGAGGCATTTTTGGATCAAACTAATTTTGTCAAAAAATCTTCAAGCCAGCTTTGTTGTCCATGGTAGTCCATACAAATATCACAGAAAACTTCTGGTATATGCAATAGCTTAATCAGCTGGAACTTGAATAACATGCAGACACGTATCTAACTGATCCCCAGATGACTAGGACATCTGTGGCCCATATGCTGGTTAAAAAGGGAGAGCTTAAAATTTAATTAGACAGGAGAAAGAAACAGAGCTTGCTTTTAAAAAATCGTAATTCAATATTTTTTTCACTTTATCTATTTAAGCACCTTATTTTCACCTAATCCACAGATAGCTCTGCAACTGCTTACAAGCTTTGTCATGAACTATCTAAATTCACTTAGAATTTTGTTTTATTTGCATCCCAATAATTTAGGTCACAGAGGAACCATCTTGAGAACCCAGGAGATGAATAAAACCATCATGGACAAACACACATGCTTGCCTGCATGGGAAATTAGCATGCAGTCATTTGTAGCGCAGATGAATACTTACAAATAGTGACACCAAATCAGTGACTTTCAGACTACATCAGTCTGGAGGCTCCTAGTTTTCTTTTTCTTTCTAGTGGAAATGCAGAGCTTTATGTAGCAAATCAAAGCTCCCTGACTCTTCAAAGGTAAATTTTCACAGACCTCGTATAAAAAGGTCACAGACCTCCAGGATCCATGGACTACATGTGGAAAGCACCACCAGCACTGATGTTCTAGACTTATTCCCATAGAAACTCTTCATAGTGCACAAAAACTATGAAGTACCTTTACATGGTTTTCAGAAAACCCATCTTTTTCAAGTTCAACTTGAAAGCCCAAGTTCAAATTTCTAGTTACAAACACAGGTGTGTCTTTCTAAGTGACTTGTCCAGGGTGGCAACAGGAGATCTACAGACTATCACTAGAACACTGACGGATTACATAGTCCCCTAGTCCTGTCTTTTCTGGTTCTAATTCAGGGCATTTTGCCAAACAGTTTGAGAAAATTTCCCTCCTGCTCAGTGAAGAACTGTGCTTGTGGTACAAAACAGAAATGTTCCTACATTTCTTGAGCATAATGAAGTGCTCATGGCAGCAGAGACTCTGAATTTATACATAAGCCTTATTAAGATTTAGTTACCTTTTAAGGTGGTAGGAAAGCAAGGATAGACCATGAAGTGTTCTGCCAGAGCAGGTTTATCAAACCCTACAGTGGCAGTTAGGGGATTCCCAGCCTCAGCTGGCTGCCTTTTGCAGAGGAGAATGCCAGTCCTCAGCTGCTCCCGTTGCTCTCCTGACTGCAGAATGTGTACAACACAGTTGGATCTCCTTATGACACCCTTGTATAAAAAGCAAGAGGCAGATTCAGTGCTTGGAAAAGACCACCTCCCTGCTTGCAGGGCACAGGCAGTTGGTTTCCTCTAGCAAATCTAGCCATAGTCATCTCTGCATTGAACTGGTTCTGAGAGTTGGCTCAGATTAAAAATAATCAGAGCTCTTCTGGAGGTGTGGAGGGGCAGGGTTTGGATCCAGGTTGTTGCAAGGCCTCATAAACAATTTTACAACTGAAGGAGGGCATAGGCTGGGAATGAGCAGATGGGGGCTGTTAAGGTGGCACTGTTAGTGAATGGCACTGTTTCCCGTAATTTTCGCTGAAACAGGGCTTGAGTGTTTGGATAATCAGCCATGACATCTGAGATATGGGAGTGGTACCAAGCAGATGGGCCAATACCTGCTGAAAGTGCTCTATCTAGAGCCACTGAAAAGGACATCTGTCTCTGCTCTCAAACCTGGTGTCTCAGTGACCCTACTGCAGCTGGGCAGTAAGAGAGCTTCTGTTATGCACTGGTGTTTTTCAGAAGCCTGTGCTCTGAGTGGTATTTTGAATTAATTTTCACAAGGCAGCCAAAACCACTGCTAGAGTCAGATGTGCTGAATATCAAGTCCTTGTTGCAACACAGAGAGTTACCACAGCTCCTCAGAAAAACGGTTACAAAGATATTTTTTTAAGATACCAAAGGCAGCACTCTTTTCCCTTAGCCTTGCTCATCAAAATAATTTCATCTGAAACTTCTCACTCTGAGGCACACAATAGTTTTGGAGAATTCAGCCCCCAGAATGAAAGTTTAGCACAGTTAATCTGAAAGTTGAATTCCTGAAGGCAAATGCTGGACACCTGTGGCTACATTCTCATTTAGCCTAAAATACTACCATGTCTCTCTTTTCCCCTTTTATTGTACCAAACCCCAGACCATTGTATTTTTTTCAGTATCACTTGGGCCAGCATCCAACACTAAAAGCATATAGATAATATAAAATAGTATAAAAAAGCTGAATAAAATGCATTTTAAAAATCAACCAGAAATAAACCATTACTTAAGAATAATTGTTTTGTTTGCTTGTCATTAGACATCTGTTCATAGATGCTGCAAACACTCCACTTTGTGTCTGGGTTTAATAGTAACAACTTTGCACGGATGCCTTCTCCTTCCCTATTGTTTTCACTTGGTTTCTAAGGCAAACATTTTTTTTCAGCCCTTTAATAAATGAAAGCTGTTATAGAGTTGGAAGTAAATAGCTGCATAGTATGGAAACTTAAATCCATCAAGCCTCAGAAAGTATCAAAGGTCACTATACGCACAGTATCAAATTCTTTCTAGCTCCCTTTCCCCTGATAAGCCCCAGGACCTCTCTGCGGTGAGTGAGTAGAATCCAGGGCAACATTCGACCTGAAAAATGTGGAGCTAGTCCTCCTCTTCTTCCTTTCTCCCTGTCGTCTGCTAACATTTCCAGACAACAAATAGCATACTGAATCTGAACTGTTTGTTTTGCTGGGAATGCCATCTGCGTAGTAGCAGCTGGGGTGGAAGGGAAGGCATGGAGTCGAACGAACAGCAATAAATATAGACAGTAGACAAAATTAGGAGAAGTTCTGCTGCTTTCCAGTGTTCTGGATCTTTGCATGCTTCCATTAAGTGGATACAGCTCTTCTTAAGCTGGTGTTTGAACATCTGGATTATTTAGCAACACAGCAAATTCAAAACATTTGAACACAGATGTCAAACAAGCCAGTTTGGGCAAAATGCTAAGACTACTGAAAATACTGAAGTAATTTATGGTTGTATTCCATTTTTTAAATCTTACAGTATATTGGAACTAGCAAGGGGGAAAAAAAGAGGATGACAGTAAGTATTGTCAAAAAGAATATGCCAGAAATCATCCAAAATGAAAAATCAGCGAAGATCTGGAGACAATGTTTCTTGCAGACCCAAGATAAAATCAATGTCCAGACCGTTGGCAACTGAACCTGAATTCTACGAAAGAATTGTTGGCATAACATTTTGATTTCCCATCTCTAATCAAAAGGACCACTTACGCTTGAATCATCCCTTTTCACTGTATTACAAAAAGGGTAATTAAAACACCATCTGTAAATGAGATGATATCAGAGGAAACCTCAGAGATCAAAATTTTGCTCGTATCTAACAACCTCTTATTTACACAGAATGACAGCAGGCTAAGGTAGGAAGGGACCTCTGGAGGTCCAGCTCCCTGCTCAAAGTAGGGTCTGCAAAGCAGGTTACTCAGGCCATGATCAGCTGTGCTCTTAAATACCTCCAAAGACATAGGCTCCACAACCACTCTGGGCAACCTGTTCCAGTGTTTGACCAACCTCATGGGGAAACAAAAAAGTTTCTTCTTCTGTTTAAATGGAATTTCCTTTGTTTATGCCTATCGCCTCTTATCCCTTCCCTGGATACCAGTGAGAAGAGCCTGGCTCTGTCTTCTCTGCTCCCTCCTATTATGTATTTATACAAATGGATAAGATTCTTCCTAAGCCTTCCCCCCCCCCCCTTTTTTTTCTTTCCCAAGGATAATACATTAATAAATATTAGCAAAACACTAATAACATATTTTAAAGTATGTTTACTTACCTTGGAAACACTTCAGAATCATCTTCTCTGATTTGTCTACAGTTTTCACATTGAATACAGCTCCCAAGATACTTTTTAGCAAGTGCTGTTATTATTAGGAGTTTCATGAACTGCAGAAGGGACCTTACTTCAGCAATGTTGTATACTTTCAAGCTATACCTAGGCAAGTCATATGGTAAGACATTCTCTTCTTCCTGTAAGTGTTTAATCAGAATAGACACACATTTCAACCTTTTTTTATCTCACTCTTGGGGTTTTTCTAAAGTTCATTGAATTTAAGATTAATCAATAGCAAAAATCAAGCTCAGACCTCACGCAAGTCTACAGCTGCACTACACCTGAAGGAACTAAACCACAGAGAAGCCTTTAATGAACTTTAATTTATGGAAGCTGAATTTACATCCCTAATTTGATTTGCCTTAACTTTCTTGGCTGTTCTTATTTAGAAGTGCCTGGAAATAAAGGCTGCATGTTCAGTGCTGCAATTCTCCATGTGTAAGACCTAAAGAGAAGGAAAGGACATGTCAGACTGGTAGACAAACTTAGTTGATGTTGGTCCACTTTAATAAAATCTGTGTAATCAGAAGTATAAAACTGCACACACTTAACATGTCAGTTATAATAAGTTGTCACTATCTTCTCTTCTGATTCTCTAAAATATAGTTTTATGTTGCAGTAATATTAGTCTGTAGTGCAAGATAAGACTTTCTCTGTCACGATAATGCATAAACATCTTATATATTCATTTAAGCATTACATCTTTCAAAGATGATACCCCATGCTGATAAACAGGTTTCTTAACAGACAGCATGAAGTTAATCTCATCAGCAGTACATATCTAAACTGGGTGTGGAAAACCACACAGTAGCTACCCCTACAAAGTTGTAGTTCCATGCCTCCCTTCAGGTGACTTGAGTAGTAGGTGATACCTTAGCTCCCTCCTCCCTTCTGGTAGACTTGTCCCATCTTCACCTTTGCATCATCGTTAACACTGTTGAGATATTTCTGCATGGTCGCATAACAGAAAACCACCAGGTCTCTCCCTGCTGAATCAGACACCTGCTGGCTTAGCACACTTGAATAGTTCAGTGACCAGGGTCAGCCAGCACCAAGCCAAGCCACAGTACCAAGAAAAGACTGTCTTTGCACTCTGAATGACAACCCTGAAATATTCCAGGGTTGTAGGGAAAATGAGCAGGAAGTGTCTTGGTTCAAAAATGGGTCCCAAATGCCTGAAAAACATGGAAACAAGAGGATGGAATGCTAACAAATTAGCTAATTGTAAGCATTTGTCAGTTTATAAATACTCTGTTGCGTTAGAGTAATTTCAAAGGAACTGTTTATTTGAAATACAAGCCACAGATAGCTTTTAATGTAAGTTTTGAAGGCTCATTTCTGAGAGGAAATCATATTTCCAGAATATCCTAAATATATACTATTGTGTATAATTCTCCTCTACAGTGTTCCTGCTGGATGAGTAAACGAAGGTTAGCTAACATACATCACATAAAAATGAAGAATAACCACCACTGCCAGTCTTCTATGGAAGATATATTACAACCATTCAGCTAATTCCTGTGGGCTCAATTTCTGGCCTTGGTGGAGCAATTCTCTTTGTCCTTTGCAGTTTACATTAAAATCTTCTAATTTGATTAATAACACCTTTGATTTTTTCTTGAGGAAAAACCTGATACTACAGGTCGCCCAAAATAAAAAGGAAAAATGTTTTCCATTACCTGAGTGAGTGGTTCACAGAACAGGAAATAAAGCGCAACCAGATTATTACTACCTTAAAAAAATTAAATTGCATTATTTTGCATAAATTTCTACAAAATTCTTAAGGTCTCAAGTAAGCATCTGAATTCCATTTAAATGAAATTAACCCCAAGTGTATTCTTAGTCTCATAATTTTTCAGATATCTTGAGATTTATGACCCCTTTCCATTGAAAAGTTCAAATACACGTATAAGAAATTAAAGTTTATTGTCCTATTTAAGGTTATGTGAGAAAATGGAGTAGATACATGCCTTGATGTGTAACTCAGAGAGAACCATTTGTGTGAACTGATTCTTATTCTTCAATAGTTCAAATGCAAATGGAGTCAACGCAATCAGGATCAGATTTTAATAATCCAAGGTCATATACACCACATCAGATATCTTCAGCAGGAACTTCCACAAACTCCACAGTCACCTTCAATACTGTAATTTCAAATTTGCATCAGAAAACACATGACAAAGCAACAGTACTGTATGTATCCTAGTTTTCTTGAACTCTTTTCTTACACAAAAGCTTTGGTCCTCAGCAAGCACTTTCACATACCTTGGGATTTGTGGATTTTTATTTTTTTAAGTGATGCATTTGTTTTGTTCCTAAAGAAATACCTGCCAAATCAGAAATGGAGCAATGGTTGAGCTGGGCAAGTAGTTCAATCAATGAGTGGATTTGGTAACAAGAAAGATACTGAAATGGCTACAGAGATTTTTGTGGAGGTCCCAATGGACTTTGGAAGTGTCTCCTCTCCTGGAATAACCTCTGGTAGATGGTCCATTTTCCACCTCAACTACCTGTATTTTCTTACTTACCCCAAAACACTAAAATCCCAAACCAACACCACCAACAACAAAAAACCCACCAGCAAAACAAACCACAGCCCTTCTTGCCATGAAAAAGATCTTGGTGACACCACCATTTTCCTGGAAGAAAATCTGCAACAGGTCAGGATTTCTATAAGTATTCTGGATTCCTGGGAAACGAGCAAAGCTGGTGGGTTTGTTAGTCCACCAGAGCAGGAATGCTGATTTCCTAGCACTTTTCTCCAAACATCATTCATACACTTGCACACAATAAGGATCATAGTCTGTTTGAGAAGCAGCCAAGGAGGACAGGAATGTTTCCTGGGACAGGTTGCAGAGGTACACTGTAGCACAGCAGACAATACAGACATGCAGGAAAAAAACAGCACGTAACATCTAAATGCCTCAGCCAGCCTTTTCCTGGCCTTCCTGGCTCTGAACTGTGTGTGTAAAGTGAAACCCTGTACACACTTTCATGTAAGGCAGTATTAAAGGAATTAGTTAGAAATGGATTTGAACTTCCATCCATTCTCCTGTCACCAGTATGCACTCTAATTTCCAACCACAGACAACTCAGTCCACTTGTCTCCATTTTCTTCTGTCATAAGTTTATAGTAGTAGTAGTTTAGAAGCAGTCAGATTAGTGAATGAATAGGCTTTTAATGTAATGAATAAGCTATCACTCAAAGACTGATTTTTTAATTATCTTTTACCACTGTCCAATGACAATATACCGTGAGCAGGTATACCAGAAACTAGTTTGTACTAGAAATTAATTCCCATCTGAATTTACTACTTCATCAGGAGGTCACAGTTTACAGGGAAAGCAGATAAGTAGGCTGAAAGAGAAAAGATAGCAGTATAAACAATGTCAGTGAAAAACAACAGGGAAACAGAAATTCTGTGATTCAAATTAGTTTCTCTTGTTTCTCTTGAGAGAACACTCATTGAACCTGAGCAAAGATGCCTTCATTTTGACCCACATGTCTTCTGAGGTTTTTCCTCTAGCATGTGGAAAATAACTGAGTCCTCTGAGAGGCAGTGAGAGTAGAAGCCTGAGGTAGGTGTGACAGACGCTGCCCCAAGGAACCTTCCTCTTCATACACTGCTGAAAATTTGGATACTGCCTGGCTGAGTGAAGTACTTCACATTGGGTGTTCCACATTAAAAAGATTCGTTAGCACTTTAAAAGGGAAGATAGCAGTGTTACCTTGACAGTAATTATTACAGAATTCTGGAAATTTAAATTCTTGTTTTTACACATATTCATTCATGCAAATGCAGAACCTGACCCAGAAATTTTATTCAGGTGAGAAATCTGCCTTTGACTTCCATAAGATTCTACTATATATGAACAAAGCAATCAAATCAGCTTTTGTGTTCGCACAGTGGCCTCCATTTGTCTTCCAGTAGGACTGTCATGTTGAAAAAACTCCCAATCATGCCAATTTGTTCAGACAAGATTTCAAACCTCCTTTTTAATATTCAGCTTCAGCAATATGGAAAGCAACAGTGCCAAATACTCAATAAACATTTTACTGTGATTAGTCACATATTTATTTGAAAACTCTCAAAATACCATTTCAGGTGTTGTCACCTGTCCTGGGCTAGATACATTACTTCCTCTGTGCAATTAATTACACAAACATTGAAAAATGAGTTTATGACCTGGAATGGAGTTTTGATAAACTCTTCTGAAGACATACCTGAAACACAGCCCAGGAGAATCCTCAACAGAAATTATTATAGATATGAAGAAGCACACACTGCCTCCAAATAATCTAAATACCTGCCAGGAGCAGCAGTAATTCAGTATCTGCTTTGAAATAAAGAATGCAAAAGAGACCATAAGTGAGGAACAAGGCACTGACTCCTCCAGTGGAGGAAAGGTAAGAAGAACAATAATCTGGGAGATACTATGATTTACAACACCCGTGTACTTCCTGATGGGCCAAAAGATGAGAAAGGAACACAGAACAGGAGTGGCTCAGACAACAGATATGGAAAGTTCCTCATTGACAATGCTCTGCTGTTCCCCTATTTAGGCAATTCATAGACTCACAGAATGGTTTGGGTTGGAAAGGACCATAAAGATATCTAGTTCCAATCCCCCTCCCATGGGCAGGAACAGCTTCCACTAGGCCAGGTTGCTCAAAGCCCTGTTCAGCCTGGCCTTGAACGCTGCCAGGGATGGGGCAGCCACAGCTTCTCTGGGGAGCCTGTGCCAGGGCCTCACCACCCTCATAGCAAAGATTTTTTTCTTAATATCTGATCTTAATCTTCCCTCTTTCAGGTTAAAGGCATTCCCCCTTGTCTTGTCACTACCTGCCCTTATTAATGTCCTTCTCCGGGTTTCTTGTAGGCCCCCTTTAGGCACTGGAAGGCTGCTCTAAGGTCTCTTGAAGCCTTTTCTTCTCCAAGCTGAACAAGCCCAATTCTCTTAGCTTGTCTTCATAGCAGAGGTGCTCCAGCCCCCTGGTCGTCTTCATGGTCTCCTCTGGACTCACTCCAACATGTCCATGTCCTCCTTATGTTGGGTGCCCCAGAGCTGATGATAATACTTAGTTTTCTGAGCCACAGGTCCAATTCACCTACCACATGAGCTACACCACTATAACAAGAGTGATCATAACACATTCCCTTTTTGCCTCCTCTTCCACACAGGCTGTCTGCAGACTGTCCTGCTTACCTCAGTTGTGCTCGGGCAAACGCTATCACTGTGCTCAGGTCAACACTCTGGCTCTCCTGTGGCTGAGGTTGTGGCTTTAAATTGTAGCAAAGCTGACATTGCAACCAGCTGCCATGATAAGGGGTGTCCCCAGACTTCCCCTCTTGCATATCTTCACCACCTCCCTAGTGCCAGTGGTGGTGGTCCTTGTCTCACCCCAGTGAGAACTGGTTCAGGGAGATGGACAGCAACAAGCCAACCCTCCCCAAAGAGGCAGTTCACAGTATGGTGTGGTCTTAGCTAAGTCAGTCAATAAACAGCAGCAAGTACAGCAATTGCTAAAAGCTATCTGAGTGTTTTTTCACATGTGGGCTAGAAAAGTAGACTGCGGCATTGCTGTAGGAACCAAAAGACCAAAAACATCCAGTATGGTGAGAGCTATTCTGAAAACTCTCTATTCTCTTATTCCTTGGAGCAAAACACTGTGTGCCTCATATGAAAAAGAAATACACTCAACAAATCAAAACAGTAGGTTAGAAGCAGGAAAACAAAACCAGCTAAACATAAACAAATTGTGGACCTCTCCTAATAGTAAAATTCTTGAGCATTGTCATCTGTTGCTTATTACAATTTCATTTACATTGGAATTTTCTTTGTTTCCCTGTGACTTTTGTGTATCCAAATAATTACAGTTGTATTACTGTATTATTTTAAACCTAGTCAGTAAAGTGAACAGAAAAGCCTATCTCTGCATTGTTCTAGCCAACATTACTTTCTATTACATAAGAAATGGGAATTAAATCCATTTTAATGCACCACTTTAATAAGAAGACAACCACACTTCTAGATTGCAATTATGGAGATAATTACAATTTCATTGGTACTGCTTTAGATTAAGAATACAAAATTTACCTTGGATGAACAGTTCATTATCTGAGATGAACCCAAGCTATTTTTCTGCTAAATCGTATCTTGGCTTGTTTTATTTCTTAACTTTGACTGTTTAATAAAGGCATAAAGAATTTTACAGGTAGAATAGATCAAAACAGGCCAGCTGGTTCAATGTCAAATTCTTGTACAGTGATTTGAGAAAAAAACATTAATTTTGAAACAGCTCTGAGGCCAAGTATAATGATTACTAAATACAAGTTTTATATATGCAGAAAAATTGCTTTTGCATGAATTCACTTTAAAAATGTTAATATATGCATAAGAAAATTGTGTTTCTTAATCTCTGAAGAAACACTTATCACAAGGAACTGCTTAATTCTTTTCCTGTGCTTGATTTATTAGCTTATGAAATTATGCTAATAGGTTGCATGTTAATGGTCTTGGAGCTCAAATGACCTGATTTTAATAATGAAGTAATTTATGCAGTAAATGTAATCAGCATCTATGGATCTCACTTTAAAGAACATATCAGTGATTACCTACATTAAAACCAAATGACTGTCAGCATGGTATACACTATATGTTATGACAGGGAACTGGGGTGTGTTCAGCTCAACACAGCCCAGGGCTGGTTGAGTCTCACTTCAATGAACCACACTAAAGCCTGCAACTGCTGCTCTAAAAGCTGTTTACAGACTTTCAGTTGCAGACTGACTTCCTCACATGATCATCTGCTAAGGAAAAAGACAAGGGTAGGAGACAGTGCCAGAACTGTACTCTAACCCGGAGCCAGTAGGAATTGCTTTATGAATGACCTCTGTGGCACAGAGACCTCACACACCTGGACAAAAGGGGTGCAGGAAAAAGGGAAAGGTTTTGTTTGGGGAAGAAGTTGTTAAGTTTTACCAATGACAAGAAGAAAAGGCACTTTTATAAAAGATTTGACCTGCATGGCATATAAAGGATGCACCTCCTGCAACATTTGGGAAGCCTATGTAAAACAGATCCTTCACAAAGATCTGTTGCTAAACCATCTATATTTACAGGAATGTTCACTGTCAGGATGTATTTGAACCATGCCTTAGTTCCTTTGTATCATTTACTGTGCTGTTCCCCAAGACGAGAAGAAATTCAAGACTGGATTTTCAAAAGTAAACAGCAATGCTTTCTTTGTGGCAACATAAACTTGTGGTTTGATAACCTGCTGAACATTGATATTAATTTTGGTAAAAAAATTCAAACATATATTACTAGCTGCCAAAGATGATCTAACTGTTCAAACACCCAGACAGAAGCTGAGGGAGGCCAGATTGGACATCAGCCAAAATGTATAAAGTCAATAGAAAAAACCCCATTGATTCATCAGAACTGGATTATTTCTTCCGCAAAGAAATGCTAAAGGCCAGAAGTCCTCTACCATTCCAAAGACCAAAACTGAACAACTATATTTTGTAATTAATAAATACCTTGCTTGCAGCATCTACAAGCATATGATAAAAAACTGTCTTCAAACACCACATTTCTAGTTTCCTTCACAAAGCAAAAAGGTTGGATCTTGAGTGTGACTAATGCTCTTTATTCCAGAATTCAGACTATTAGCTTTATAGAATTTGTGTAACACCTTAAACAGGAAGATATACCAGATACTTTAGCATTTTTCATGCCTTATCCCAGCCATAAACAGCTTTTGTGTAAGCTCAAGGCATGTATGGATCATGCAAAAATAACTCAACAGAAGCTGTTCATACCCTGCTCCTTCCCATAGACTACAGAAACCTCACTGCATATTCAGGTACATCCAGCAGGGCCTCTGAGAACCTCATTAAGGGTGTCCTGGTAGAGAAGGCAACCTAACGCCCCAGGTGCTGCCTGCACACAGCTTCAGAGGATGGCAAAGCTGACCCTCTGCATCAACCCTGGGTAGAGACTGGGCACAGCAACAAGAAACCTGATGAAAGTGTCTCTGTAGAGGCATAGACAGGGCTTATTCTGCTAGCTGCAAATTCTCCAGCTCCCAAGGAGCCCAGGCTGGGCTGAACTCCACTACTATAATGAGAGCAAACTTGATCAAAGCCTGTGTGCTTGCTTTAGATGTGAATGCCATACACGCTGTTACCATAGAGCTGTGACAGCTTAATGAGCTATCACCCGTCAACTGGGTTGCTGTTACTATGTGCTCGCTCCTACCCTGCCCCCCCCTCTCCAGAGAAATGATCTTGCTCAGTGTCAGGGAGAGACTCGTCGACGAGTCCTAGCTGCACCGAGCTGCCTGCTGCAGTCCCTTTCGCAGGCCCAGACATCCTTGTCTTGCCAAACAGGATTTCTGGAGGTGAAAATTCCCTTCCTGCATTTCCCTGTGTTGTGCCTGGAGGACATTCCCCTGACAAGAGGGACCTGCTGTCGGCGGAGGCAGGGTCAGGGAGGCAGAATATAAAAGGAGAAATTTCAAAGCTCAGACGGTTTTCTTGGCAAACTGTAACAGCTCAAAGGGGTAAGTATCTGTCTGCTGTTTACTTGGAAATCTGACAAAAATAACTTACCGCTGACAAACTTAGGCCCACAAACGCCACAAGCCCAAGCCACAGAGCCCCGAGTGTTGGTGCACACTTCCCATCAGACACACAGAGAGAAACACGCGGATAGCTGGCATCTGTGCTTCAAAAGCAAACAGGAAAATCCCGGCATGCCCTCTCATCCCCACTTGTGGGAATCTCAGCCTCCCTGGCTGGGTCGTGACCTGGGGCCCTGTGGTTTCCCTGGCCGTGAGAGGAAAGGGAGTGCTGCTGCCACAGCTGCCCTCTGCTCGCAGGCAAGGGCTGGGTGCTTGGAAGGATAGCTGCTGGGGCTGCCCATGTGTGGCAGCAGCCTCGCCTGCCCACCTTCAGCTCCCTGCAACAGGAAGGTGCCATCCCAGCCCCTTCCGCAGCAGCACCAAGGTGGTTGCCAGCATTCACGTTTATCTTGCTGTGCTGCATTCATTCTGGCTGAGAACTTTCTGCCAAGGGGGTGTGAATGGAGGCTCATGTTTGGTGGGGGAAGAGTGTGAAATCTGGAGGGAAGAGGCAGGGGACCTGTGGTGCTTCCTCCTCTGCTGTGCCTTGGGAAGGGAGGCATGAGGAGGAGGTGCGTAACCATGGCTACTTGGCTGCAGCGTGGAGGGCTGGCTATCTGTGAGGTTCAATACTGAGGTTTAAGGTCCAAAATACGGTTTGGACTCACAGATTTAAACTGAAACTCAATATTTACAAATGGACTAACCTGCCCTGGCTATAAATCAAACACTGCAACTCCAGAAATTAGTAGAACTGGTAGAAACCGTTCTTGTATTTACTTAACTGCATCAAAGCAGAACAGAAACATGCCACAACACACACAAAGTGCTAGGTGATTTGAAGCTATCAAATTGTTCATTAGCTGGCTTAAATAACAGCAGACTGTTAGCATAACCATCTTCATTTCATGCTACTCTTGTTCGTTACATTGTGTCTTGATTTAATATTAGGCTTTAAGTCTTCTGGGCAAGGATTTGTTTCCCTATGTAGTTGTTCTACCCCTAGTAAACAGGACTATGTTCCAACTAACGCCTGCAGTTCCTAAAAGGCAATCAGCAATATTTATCGCTTTTTTATGTGCCTATCCAGAAAAGCAAACCTATTACCAGAATAACTCTTAAAACAATAACAGGATGCAAATGCGCACCCTATTCTTCCAGCTTTTCATACTTTACTCCAGAATCATGCCAGTTCATGTGGAAGTCAGCGGGAAAACTGACCAACTGAGGACTTCTGATTTGTGTCCCAGGCATCTTTTTGCTGGATTTATCACCGTTAATACCCTTTTGGTTGTCTCTCTTCACATATTTGGAATATAAGTAGACCATAACAGCAGATCTGCACATTTGGTCAAAAAAGTTGCTTTGATTTCAAAAATAGGTGTGAAAAACACCATGTTGCAAGCTGAGAGGAGGATAAAAATATGGGATTCAATGTATTTGATTTTTAGAAACAAGAAGAAAAAATAAAGCTCAACTTCCAGCAACACCCCAGAGCCTTTCCTGAGTCTCAGCACTCTTTATTTTAATTCCTGGAATCTAAACAGACTGCTATTCTTGTACCAGCTTGTGCTCAACACAGAACACCCTGATCCTGCCTAGGAATGGTTAACCGTAGGGATACTGGATTTTGCACATCTCTCCCTCCTTTTCTCCACCCTCTCTGCTCCTGAACCAAATGTTTCCTGCCTCCTTCAGTGCTGCTTCATAGATCTTTGACTCTCCTCTGCCTGTGGCCTCCCCCTTAGAGTGTCTTTCCCACTCTCCCCTCCCCAGCAAAGCAATGCCGGGACAGGGTGACCTCTCCCTCGGGATCTTTTGTTTTGTGGTCTCTAACAGCGTGGAGTGACAGAGAGCAGGAGTGACAGCAAGCAGGATCCCCACCCCGGAGCTTCCCTAATCAAGCAGCACTCACCCAGCTCACACGCCTGCCTGCAGGCTTCTCTCTTTAATGTGACATTGATCATCATGACACAAAATGGTCACAGATATCACTTCCTAAAATTCAGGAATATGACAGTTAGAGACGGAATCGCTAGTCTGTGGCCTGAAGACTATATGGATTATTCAGGTCAGGATAAATCAGGATGGATATTTGCCCTACTTCCATATTCTAGCTATTAATAACCAAAAGCACGCCAGATTGTGTCTTGTTCTGTGCGACTGCACAAGGGAGCAACGCTCCCTCCCCCACGCCTCCACATACACATGCACAGACTAATATTTTTGGCTAGTGTTTTAAAGCCATTTGCAAACCCAGCCTCTGTGCTTGGAGTCAAGCCCCAAGCATGTGGAGGCCTCCTTCACCAGGCAAGAAAGGGAAGCCAAGGCAAACTGTAAAAAGATACAGGAGACCTCTCCTGGTCTACTGCCTCTAAAACCCTGAGGAATACAAGCTGCTGCTCTCTCCAGCTTTATTCTAGTCACAGCACAGCTCAGTCACCCAGGGCTCACCCCCTTTGCCAAGCACATTGATTCAAAAGAAATGTCCTTCTGGGGAGACCTGGTAGAAAAGCAGCTGAGCACCTACATAGAGAAACACAGCTTTCTGTCTATCACACCTATACAGGATTTCAGGTGAAGAAACAGCACTTCCTCCCCAGTACTGAAACAGAGAGATCATATAGTTACAGAATTAAATGAAGTTGCACCTTCCTCAGCTTTAAAATAGCAAGTGAATTATTCTACATATAGAGTTAGCAATCATCTTTAAGAAGGATGCAAGACAGAAATTATAGTGTCTCCTTGTGGAATACTAGCTTTTATGAGCCATTATTAACATTTTTGAAGATTAAGCTCTCAGAAGCCTGAAGCTCTTCTACACTTGAAATAGTCTTTCAAAAGCCGGCTTTTGCTTTTGATTGCAAAGGGAAAAATAGAGATATTTTTCAGTCCACTGACATGGAAGAAGAACTGCCCTGACAGTTGAGACAGCTTCCCTGAATAGGATCCCTCCACTCTTGGGAGTTGTAAAGTTATTCTCTGCCATCCCTTTGGGTCACTTACACAATCTGCTCTAGCAACTGGTGCCAGCACAGTTCAGCTACAGAACAGACTCTCTGGACTGTCTAAACATCATTCCCTGGATTTGACTATGAATAAAGCCTTTCTGCTTCTCTCAACCACCCTATTCATGGCCTATTACTGTAAAACATTACTGCTAGTACCAGTCCATAAAATGCCACCAGTTCCCATTTTAATTCCAAAAAGATAGCTCTTAGGTGGCAACTGCAACACACAGCAGTTAGGCAGTAGTTGAACCCTCTTTTGTGTCTGTAGACAGTACTCCATATTTTATTTATCAGCTAAAAGCCAAGAAAAGTAACAATAACAAGAGCAGGGTGAGCGCAGATAGCAGCATGTGAGCCTCAACAACACTCCTCTCCCTTCTCTTGCTTCTCTGGAGCTGCTGTGCCCACTTGCTGACTTTGATCTTACTTAGTTGATGCCTCAGCGAGTGCAGGTCATAATCTCTGCATCTTTTGTCCTCTGCTGAGCATAGTGCTAGTATTTTTAAGCAGTTTCAAACAGGCTCTTCCTGCTCAGCTCATTTAATAACCAGATTTGCTAGATCTCTAGCCATTATTTGGCAGAGGGCATAATAAGTACTTCCTAAGTCCTATCTTGGGTTACTTTTCCAGAGTTTTAGGCTGGGGAAATAAGAAGTGTCCTTCACTTTGTTTCAGTAGAAAAACTTGGTTTTTTTCTGCTTCCTTTGATTCTAATCATAGTATTATCCTGGACAGAGACCATCTTCAAGTAAAAACTGGTCAGAGGTTTTCTGACGACCTAAACTGAGAGCGTGTTAACAGAAAGCTCACTCTAGTCTCCCCCCTGCATTGGACTGTCCAGCTAAAGTAACTGTACTTCTAATTATGAGGACACAAGTTGGAACAAATTCTTCACAGCAGTCCAGGAATCTGGATGTGCTGACAACTGCTTGGAGTCACATTCTGATTAACATGGGTACCTCCATTCCCAGGAGTCCTGGAGTCTCCTGCTGAAGACAAGAACAATCTCCAGGCCTGTTACATTAAAATGTTAGCAAAAAAAATTTAGAAGGAACTTGGGGAAAGAAGAAAAAAAGATGTAGCACTCCAATATTACAAACATAATTTTAAATGGACTTTCAAGGGGGTAAGAGAAGGAAAAAATGAGTGTTTCCTTCTCTTTGCACCCCTGCTAACAGGATAAACAATAATCTGGGTTGCTGATCTTTCTGAATTCAGGGACTAAAATACATCATTAAGGGTAGCAGAGGCAACAGCCCCTCAGAGGAAGTACAAAGAAAAGACATAGACAGCCCAAGGAAGTAAAAGGAGTCCAAAGGTTCTCTCATCTACAAGCAGAGAGAAGGTGAGAAGGAGATTTCTCTCCTTATTTCCCCTCTCTATCAGTCAAAATCTAAAGCAGGAGGTCTGATGTACCCTTCCAACATTTACCCTGAACATCTCACTAAAATAATCAGTGGTTTAACAGAATGATAAAGCCTGACACTCCTAATAGGGTTTCAGACCTAGGTTACATTATTTAAGACTGACTGTGGGGCCGACAGCTGAAACTGTAACAGGGAGTAAAAAATTTTGGAGAGAGAATAAAGAAAAAAGGGATTATGTGCACCTACAACTGAGATTCAAAAACAGGAAAAGCCTACTCTTGAGCTACAGTCAGCCATTATTCATTGTAGACGCTTATTGCTGTATTGGATCCCACATTATAATTAGCAAATGTAGCATCAAATGATGAACATTTCATTCCGTTTGCAAACATATATATACACAAGATGATGTGTCGTCAATGAAAAATACAAAGGCTTAACAAATTGTGTAATTATAAATTTCCTGCAGATTTTCTGCTACTTTTCACGTAGTATTTGAACATTTCTCACTATGTTATCAACAGCTTTTCATTATTTAAATATTTAAGCATCTGAGTACCATATTTCTGCATTACACAACTATTATATTTGGTATTCTCATACAAAAGTTACAAATATAAAATTGACATTGTACATGAGAGCTTTTTGATCAATATAATACTGACTTTGTGGATGACAAAAAACACATATAAAATGTGTGTTTCTCTAAAATCACTACTTATTTTTATTATTCCCTGTATTATACAACATGTGATATATTTAGGGGAGCCTGCTGGAGCTCTTAAGGAGATTTTTGGTTTTTTTATTTGATGTTACCAGTGTTATTTTCCTCTATACATACTTCAGAGAAGCGCTAGTCCAATAAAAACCTTACTTCCTAAGGGAAACTCCCTTGCAGATCACTGTCAGCAAGAACCGTTACCAGACAAATGGGAGGAAGACACATCAGAGTCAGCTTCCCAAATACGACTAAACTCATCCTCATTTTCCAAGCAATGTGAACAAGAGATACAAACATACTAAGATGTTTCCTGGAAGACTACTGGGAGACAAGCAACGATTTTGCAGCAGCATACTATAGACTTACAAAATATATACAAGTATTTAATACAGTAATATTAAATGAACACTCTGCTTCTTTCACATGTCTGTGCAGCTTGTGCACAATGGGAGCCTTTTTCTGTTCAGTGTCTGGGTACTACTCCTTGATCAAAAAAACCCAAAAAACCAAGCAGCAGCCTCTCCCTCTTTCTCCCCTCCCATGAGTATTTCAGAGTCACATGGCTTTGTTTGCTTCACTGAGAAATGGAAAAAAGACTAAAGGAGGGTCAGACACTCAGAACAGTCTGCATTTCTTTGTTCTTATGAAACGGTGATATCTATCTAAAACAATTTTATTTACTCATATAGCAGAAGGTAGGAAGGACTTTGGAGGCAGAATGCAGGGTCAAATCTGGATGTTGCAGAGGTAATGGAGAAGGGCTCTCAGAAGATCATGCTGAGAGATCAGAAGTCTGTTTAGCTCTTGGACACAACTTGGGTGTTCTTACTGACAAACATTGTCACCTAATTCCTGGGAGGATTTCATCAGTGTTACAAAGGATAGCAATAATCCCACTTAAAATGCCTTCTACAAAAAGGCTTCTTTCACCAAGGAATTGATTTAAATGAGGGAAGTCTCATTTCTTTAACGATCATCAAAAAATCCGAATTCATGCTTGTCTGATACATGTCTATAAAAGTGATATGACACATGCATGCATACACTTATTAGTTGTAGCTGTCCAAATATGCTAATCCAGGAATAATTCCCGTTCCTATTGGACCAAACAGGAAATCAAGGACTAGAGGAGAAATCCACATTGTACAACCACTACTGGGCAGACTTTGGACCTTGCCTAGGACTTTGACACTTAAATATAAGCATATTCAGTGAACAAATTTCTTACAAGAGAAAAAATTGAGAAGATTCTTCATGATATATCAGCCATGTCTTGAGAGTTTGTCACACATTTTGACAGTAACTCACCAGTCCCAAGTAAAATATTTCATTTAACTACCTCTGCTTTGAAGCTGTAAGCAGTCAATATATCTTACTTAAATGACTGATGTAGAACCAAATTTGGTCACAGCATGATGCTGAGCTGATGGCAAAATAGCAAGAGCATCAGCTACCATTGCACACTGGAGTACCCAAGAAGTACAATTGGATTTACAAGGTGAGTTAAAAGCTTTAGGATGTGTTCCATATAGAAATGAAACACAGTATCTCCAGGTAG
The DNA here is from genome assembly GCF_033783945.1 of Neopsephotus bourkii. Taxonomy (NCBI): domain Eukaryota; kingdom Metazoa; phylum Chordata; class Aves; order Psittaciformes; family Psittacidae; genus Neopsephotus; species Neopsephotus bourkii. The sequence goes on from NW_026900781.1 coordinate 3,896,473, forward strand.
GTGGTGGGATTTTGCTGGGGGCTTTATTTTTTTTTACCAGATCAATCACTGGGAGTTCAATCATCAATATCTACTGACTCAATCACTAGGGAATATCAAGCAGAACTAATAATATATTTTTGGACCCTAGAGGAATGAATCTTGAAGTTTAGAGATTTAGAGTTCAGAGACTGTGTACAGCAGAGAAGTTTAAGAGACTTTCTCTACAGTTATTTTTCATCCCTTCATCAACTCTAAGATGGATGCATGAGGTTAGAATAACAAGCAAAACTAACTATATGTCTAACATTGGAAATTAAAAGACTTGCACCTTCATCTTTTCCTCTTTGCCCCACATGACGTACAGCAGGCTAGGAAGAAAAAATAAAAGCAAAAAATAACCAAACTTATGGGCAAGCAACCTCAGCCTTCAGGACTACTGTGGGATAGAAAAATAATCTTACATCAGATATGCAGACAGTCCTTCTTGAGGAGACATCCTGTACTGGGAAAGAGACCACACGTTGTACCACGAAGCCACCTCTTAAACAGCTGATAAAATAACTGTCTCTAGATCAGCTGGCTTATCATCCTGGAAGGCAAACTGCAGAATATGAATGGAAGTCAGAAAAAAAGGAATCTCTTGGACGATCATTGCCTTGCCAACTAAGCACATTTGGCCTTTGAACTGGTTAAGCTTTTTAGCCCATCTGCACTCCAATTCAAGGGTTTAATAGTGCTTTGGAGATGCAGTTATGGACCACCTACCTTATAAACTATAATGATGCTGTAATGAGCACAGTTCACTCTCAGTTCCAGTGCAGAAAGAGATAGACAGGGACAACATCCCGCATATCGACGATGAGGGAACTAGAGAACAGTAACCATACCATCTTTCCTTAAAAGCTGCTCTGGCTCTACTTTTTCTACTGGGGTAAGATTCAGAGGCACATAACATACCAAGCTGACTTCCATATTAACCCTGGTATATGGACACTATGTGGTATGCTACGTATTAAGGATGAAAAACCTCCTTCTGAGCAAAATGAACTTTATTTTTAAAACAGTGGTTTGGAGGTTCACCCACACAGGAGTGAAATGATCAAAGCAAGGTCAGTGATGTTATTTGGGACAGCCCTAGACCACAAAGCACAGGCATGAGTAGTTTCTCTTAAAGTTTAGGAGTGCCTGGAAATGCTCAGTGCCCAAGCTTCTTCTAGAGGTAAATTTCAACCACAGATGTGAAAATGATCCAGGGTCAAATATACAGTGGAATTGATATTCTGGAAAGAGAAGAGGAAGGAAAAGACAAAATATTACTAGTGTACTGGAGAGTAGGGAGAGTTGAAAGCAAAGAAAGCACACCAGGTAGGGCAGAGAGCTTCCATGACTTCAAGCTTTGAGTTGGGCATCCCAGGAAGGCCTGGATCTCTTGCCTGTGTCTGGTGCTCTGAGCTAAAATCTTTAGCAATGGAAATAAAATGAAAACCAAATCTCTTAATCCTCAGCTGTACTTTCCTGAAGTTTGGCTCAGGATATCTAAAAACGCAGGAGCCAAATGTTTATGGTTTCAGGCTTTTTTAACCTGGGGCATAAACACTGGCCAGTGTTCCTGGTGACTGTACCACAGACTGCACCACCTCATTTGCCACAAAGTTACCTGATGAGCTGCAGTGCAATCTGCAGCATCTATCCTGCAGGCATCCAAGATGATAACAGTAGAGGCTGCGACTGATGAATGATGGCAATAGGTGTCTTAGGAATAGCAACAGAGGTGTAGGTACTATATTATCTGCCTCTTCTTGTGTTGAGTTCAGCCCTGTTACTATCAGTTCATCAGAATAATACAACTTTATTGCACCCATCCACAAAACCAAGGAATTAAAAAAAAGAGGAGAAAAAATTCTCTCTTGTTCAGACACTGAAGATGGGACAAGAATGAGGCTGGTACAAACATTTCAGCCAAATAAACAGAGGAATTCAGTAGATGCAAGAAGTTTGTAGCAAAGAGTCTCACTTCAAAGACTGTAAGAGCCTGCATGGTAGGCTTCAGCATAGTATTTTCATATGACATACTAACAACAAAAACTGATGAAATTTCACATTGTTCACAATGAAAAGAAAACATTAGTTCTTTTTCCATTGTCTTTGCTTTGGTTTAATCTTGCCCTGGTGTATTTTAGCTTAAGCCAATTTGGCATGTTAACAGCATACAAATATGCTTTTCCCATGAGCTGCCAGGGAAGGTTGTTTTGAGCTGGAATTGTGTTAAGCTGATTACTTCTTTTAATTTCTTCTTAATAATAGAGCATTTTTAATTGTTTGAATTCTAACAGCTGATATAGCTATTTAGAGAGTCAGGAAATGCAAGTGAAGACTAAGAAATCCTTTAAATATAAAATCAGAACTCTCTCTATGCCATGGCAACAGCAATCTTTCATTAAATTATAGATTCCTCAGGGTTGATCTCTCCCTATTGACAAGATCATTTCACAGGGAGAGGAACTAAGGGAAAGGAGAGATCTTACTGAAGAAACATAATTGTTATGAGGAGCAATTAACAACATATATCCCACATGTCTCAGTGGGTCTTTTCCTTTAATTCAATGAAAAAGACTGATTATCAAAATGCTTCCCATTTGAATACCTCATCCCTAATGCAGTTTGCATCAGGCTACATATTCCCTCAGGCTGACATCAGTAGGCACAATGGACATGTTGAACCTGCCACCAGCAGTCTGAAAAACCTCTGTCCTCACTATTGCTCATACCTTCTAGAGAATTGCCTCCTCACAAAGATGGGGTTAGCTCAGTTCCACTAAGGGGCCTGCTGTCACATGGATTCACACTTTGCCATTTTCCCCAAATATTTGCATTTTTATGTGTTAGGTTTTCTTAGCATCACATCTTCCCTTCAAAATCCATGCAAAACAGTTACACTAAAACCAGCCCAGAAGTCAGCAGAACCTCCACACCACAGGCACTTTAGGTAAAAGATCCATAACGAGTGGTAGGTAAAGTCATATTTACATGAATGTCTGGATTTGCAGTCACAACAAAGGTGGCATTGACAGAGCTGTGACAAAATGTGCTTGGTATATACACGACACTAAGTTTTTATTGTTTTTTTCCTGTTTTCATTGCTTATAGGAACTGTTGTGTCTTCCCCTCCGAATATCACTACATGGTTTCTTAATGGAAAGCTAAGTGGGTCCTTGTATTTTCCCCCTCCTTTTCTGAAATTCCATTCCTGGCCATAAAGAGTTATCCTTTACATAAATTAATGAGTGAAGGTGTTTCTCTTTTAACCACATATCCCAGAGTAAAGAACAATATTAAGCACTTAATTACAGCTCAGTAGTAGGCTTTCTAAAGGAGTTGTATCTAAATTGAATGTTAGGTCGCGCAACCCTGGGATGCTAATGGTGGCCCATGGTCTAGATTTGAGTGACAAATCTCGGTACAGTTACAATTTGTACTAGTGGGAGGTTTTAACTAGAGCAAAAATTTTATACAGACTCTACTGTATTACTGCCTAAGTCCTCTACCTAGACCTCAGCTCCAGAAGGGTTTCCTATGGGGAAATGTTAAAAACTAACCCACATAGTTTTCTCTACTTCAAAGCTCCTGGGGTATCTTCCACCTTTGATACCATGGCTTCTTCATAGGAACTCAAACAACTGCATAACATTTGCACAAAAACCAGTGCCAAACAAAAATCTAACTGAAAAAAGTTCTCATTCCAATTTCTCTTCAAATTTAAAAAACATTTAAATGGCAAAAAAGTGGAGGCATTACAGAAACCACTTATGGAAAGAACATAAACACTTGGGTTTTGGTCTAGCAAATCAACCCCATTTCAAAAAATCAATACTTTAACAAGACTTCATATTTTATTGAACAGTAGCTGAGCACACTGAAAGAAAACAGGCCATATTCCTGATACTTTTGGGAACATAGTAAGAGGAAATCCCATACTTAAGAAGAATCAATGATGATTTCTACTTTGCATACTAGGATTCCCAAAAACTAAAGGTGCTTAAAAGAAAGTGCACATTAGGATGGAAGAGGAGATTTGATTTTGTGCTTGCAGTGTTCATATTCTAGCAATGAGCCCCAGTGATGCGATGGTACTAAAGGCTTTAAACATGTGATGTAGTAACAGTATTTTTGAAGTCTGTAACTGACAGCTAAACCTGTTTTCTTTCTCTATTTTTCTTAATATTATAATAGAAAAAATGGTCCTATCTTCAGAAGATATTTATCAGAGATTTGCATATAAAAGCTGTATCTCTGAAAGTCACATACCTCTTCATGCAGAGACACATGTGAGCAATGAGCTCTCTAGTATAAGCAAATACTAGCCTGAGATTACAACATAGGCACACACACAGAGCCAGCAAGAGATATTAAATGTGATGTTTCAAAATGTTTAGACAGGATTAAATTTAGTTTTAACATTAGGCATTCCTTTTTGGTACTACCTTACCCTTGAAAGGGTAAGGTACCTTACCTTTGAAGCCGTTGTTTACCAAATCTGATAAGGGATTTCTCTGTCACAGTATCGTAAGCCTAGCCCTTATCATACCACACAGACTCCTTCCTCTCATGATACTTGTGTGGTGTTTGTGTGTTTTGTTGTTGTTGTTTGCTTTTGATGGTTTTGAGGCATACGCATGTGTTTGATTTTAAGACTCCCATCAGCCTGACTTATTCAGAAACCTGGTGAAAATGCCAGAAAATGTTAGCAGAGTGATCTGGCCCCTACATTCACTAACTTCATGTTACATCTATTTCTCTCCTGGGCATACCTGGGAGATGAGTGCCTCGGGCTGCTAGTGAGTCTTTCGTGGGCCATGGCAGGGCACCAGAAGAAAGTCCAGAATCACAGTTGGTTCATGGTTAGCAAAACCCAATCTTCTGCTCTAAGTTTGGGGAGAAGGGAAGGACAATATCTTGTTTTAATTTTCCTACAAGTTATGCATAGCAAGCAAGATAACATAAACTAACACTTGCAACATGTTTCTCTCCTCCATGTGTTTTCCAAATGCATTTCTTCCACATTTTCTAACCAATGTTAGAAAACTAAAACCAGTTTACTAATGATAGAAGATTTACTGATGTGTTTGGAAAGTAGACACCTCTATGTGTTTCACATCTAGTGGGTCAACTATTTTATTTGAGGACTGAATTGACTTCAGGCAGAAGCACACAAGGGCACAACTTCAGATGAAGTAGTGGTTTTGCCTTGTTTTATAGGTCAATCATCCAGTACTTCAGCCTAACACCTACTCAAAATGATGCATCTCATTTCTCCTTCAGGTTATATTTGCTTTGTTATTTCTACTGAGCCACCTGCAAAGTTTCTGGAAGCACAGTTTGGTGGCTTTCTGCTCTATGGGTAAATGTAAATGAGGTGCTAGAGATATAAGAGAAGAGCAATTTAAAAAAGCTGTTATTTAGACAACAAAAATGGCAGGAGATCTTTGCTAAAGGGTCACTTTAAAAAATTGTTTTCTAAGCATCCCGCTTACCCAGAGCACAGGAGGTTTGGCTGCCTGTTGGCACTGAAAGTTGTATTTAATACTTCAGAAAAGTGAGGAAAGAAAAAGTACGAGCTTGTTCCCCTCTATGGATTTATTCATCATGGAGAAAAGCCACTGAAAATGGGGTGTGTTTTTCCCAGACTATTTTACATTCAAAACAACAGCCCTGTCTGCACTGGAAAATTCCACAGTATGTTTAGACCTACAGAGGGACTGAACGAAGGGACCTGGAGAAAAAGGTGACTGTTTTAATTAGACTGAATAAGGGTAACTATGCTCACAGCAGACTTCACTCAGCCCTTCTGAATTTTCTCCGGACAAATCAAAAAAAGACAGATTCTAATTTGCTAATATTTCTAAAATCAATAATATTGTCAAAAAGCCAAAAAATCCCACATGCTCCTCCACCTGTCATTTACCTTTTTTTTTTCAGACATTCATATGTAAGGAAAACAAGTTTTAGAATGGAGGCACTGTGTTGTTCTAAACAGTCTTTTGTGGTGGCCAGTGCTCAGCTCTGTATAAAAAAGCAGTGCCCTTGCTGAACAATATGCATACATACATACATGCACTCTATACATACACACACTGTAACAAAGACACAGATATACCTTTGCCCTGTTCATCAGGTATTCATAAACACATCAGTGCTGGTTCCAGCTGTATTGCTCTGAAATCATGAGTAACCTGAGAAAGGGTTTTATATGAAGTACCTGTCCGTACAGTACTCTAATGCTTTGCATGAAACACATTTGGTATAACACATGCACATAAACACAAACTGTCCATGCGGGAAACATATTCACTATGGTTATTCAGAAAACTCATTAAAAATTACAAGGCATGTACAACTGTATCTAAATCTTTGGTTTGTTCTTACAATTCAGATGCTAGTAGAGCTGGGAATAAACCCTGAGAGCTGTAAGGGCATTCTGGAAGCTAGACTGTAAGCTAACCAGACCTTCCACTTTGCTTCTAGAATAGCCATGTTTTAAAAATTTTACCCTGAGTAAAAGAGCCTTTCCAGATGTAGCTAGATAATACTGAACTCTGTTTCCACTAAGAGCTTTAGGAATAGTATTAGCTCACATGGAAATAATTTTTTAACTAGCTGGGAGTGGCTCCCTAACAGTTCCTGAAGCTGTTCCCCCATGCTCATATCCCCTCCTCTTTGGCTTATTTTAGGAGCTACACCCAGTGTGCAAAGTGACCTCTGCACCTAAAGAGACACAAACTATTTTATGCATGGAAAGAAAGGAATATTATGACTGACTGGCCAAAAACATCACAAGAGCCAAAGCAGAGCTTTGTATGGTTTTCACCTAACAAAAGCCAGCAAGATTCATTTGTCTTAATGATGCAATGATGCTGTGATGAAATACAATAACTTGAGCTTTACAGGGTCCTGGAACATAATGACAAATGCAGCTTCTCATATGATGATGCAAGAAGCTGAGAAGCTTGGTTAAACTGGACTTGTATCTTCTTGAAGTGTGCAAATTTGAAAGTTCCTTTTCATATAGTCTGATGTAAAAAAAACAGAGGATTCTATAAATGGTGGAAGAGTCAATTGTATTTAGACATGACAGCAAAGACTTGGAGCTTTAGCCTGTGTATCCTTAACCATCAGGATCATTTTTCAGCTGATTTTTCTCTCTTTGTGTCTTAGCAGATTCTTTGGCCTGTTCATTTTTTTTTTTTTTCCTAACATTTATCTGTGTGTATTTCTGTGATATTAGACTCCAAAATACCACAGCAGTCAGAATAGTTTATACCAGGACCAGTTTACAAATAATGAAATACATACATGCAAGATAGGGAAAGGAGAGTTTAAAACCTTCAAATTCAAGCGGAACATAGTATGTGGATGACAACCCTAATGCTGCAAAATAAGGAGGAGTAAGGGGATCAGCCAGAGATAGTAAATATACAGAATTATTTGCCAGGTAAAAGACTACTCAGGTAAATAGTACTGATTAGTCAGAAGAACAGAGAGAATAAAAAAATACAAGAAAGAAAGAAAATTTTCAGTTCAGGAATTTCTTAACCACTGTAAGAGGTGTATCCTCAGCCTGTCAGAAATACACCAACACATTTTCACTTATCCGTGAACTGCAGGTTTTATTGCTGCAATGCAGCAGACCAAGTGTCTTTCATACTGCTTTGCCATGAATTCCAGAAGGTGTAACAGGCTTAGTAATTGCTCCTGACTCCCACGCTGGTGTAAGAGTAATTTAATAATTCTGGAAACCTTGTGTATTTTTATAAAACATAAAAAATTTTTTTGACTTCTGTGGATGCTCTGGTGAACCAAGAGAGCTGAAGTTTGCTCCAGTTACAGGTAGGAATAGGGATGCCAAAAGTGGGAGGAAAGCGGTTTTATCCATACTCTTCTCCACTTAGGATCTGGCTCATTATAGGAAGCCATACACCTTGAGGAACCACATCACTTACCTTGCAAGCTCCCTACTCTCTGCTTTCGACCACTGTAATGGAATAGGGGTTTCTATACTGCTATTTTGTGCTGGGTCTATATCAAGGATCATCACTGTGTTGCCATGATCTCCCACAACATGTGTGTTTCACTATAAAAACAAACCCATCAGGAAACATAGGACATGCAGCAGACAGAGTTTACATGGACTCTGGGCTTGCCTCATATTGTCAGTACCGCAACCAACACCAAGCTGCAATCACAGCACAGATTGACATGTATTTCTCCAGCTTAAATTCCCTTGAACGTTTCTATCCGTAAATAAAACTGACACAAATGAATGAAGATTTTCCTCCTACAGGCTGGAAAGAAAACTAGTGTGAAATATTTAGAAGTAAGACTCTTACTTTCAGGATAAATGAATGGATAGAGATATCCAGCTCTTATGTGATTAATAATTTACACATTCTTTCAAACTGCATTAAATTGCCCCAATGCGTAGCATCTACTCAGAATTTAAAATACCAAATTACTTTATGAACTTATTTTTTCTGCTGGATACAGCACCTGCTTTGCATTTCAGAATGAGGCTTCATTTCCTATCTCTGGTGTTTATCTTTGACTGGGAAACTGACATCAGAAATTTTGTTATGCTGCAATAATATATAGCATTAACACCTATTTTAGTCACAATCCTCAGAGTGCAAATATAAAAGCTTTCACAGCTATTTAATTGAATTTTACATGCCAGTTTGGAGTCACTTGCATTTAAATCCAACTTAGATGTGGCTGACAGTTTAAATATCACTATGCTGTAAGCCAAGAAGACAAACCAGTCAACCACAGCACCGCTAACTATATGGATTTCCCATTTTGCTAATGTAATTCCCTCCAGTTTACATGTCTTGTAAGCAGTATCTTTGGAAGTAAACAACTGCAGGAAGAAAACACCAGATTCAAAGGCGGCTTCACTCGTCCCCTTTGAAGAAAGTGGCCACATGAGATCTGGGGTCATGCTCTGCAGACCGCAGAGCTGGCAGGCACAAGACCTGTATTATATCTGGACCCACTGCTTATTTCCCAGTGAGCTGCTAAACCATACTTAGCTCCAATGCAAATAAATACAAGGTAGTGCACCCCGCTGCTCTGAAACCATACAAGCCAGTGACAATGAATATGGTGGGTGACACATACACCGCAGTGCCCCAAAATGAGAGGAGTCTTTCCTTCTCCTTGTCAGACTGGGTTAATTCAAATATTGATCATATGCAGCCTGTTGAAAAAAACAGGCAGTTCTTACCACACACACTAGGGAATTAACTGCCCCTCGGAGTTACATATCATGGGACAACCACTGTCAGTCCCTCTTTTTGCCCTCTTTCCCACTTATGTTCAAAAATTACTATTTACTTTAGTGTACGAAACAGCTGCTTCGTAGTAAGACAAACTTGGCAAGTCTGAGGCATCAAAACCCGACCAAGTTTTGCAAGGCATGATTTATGGTTCCCTTTTACTTGTACAGTATGTGGGGAAGCCAAGAGTGAATAATCCTATTGGGTATCAGGAACCCAAGCGCCTTGTATCCTAGTGATAGCCAGCATGAGACAACTGGTCTAAACATATTTTTCTACAGATAGCCATAATTCTAAATTCACACATTAAAATTGCATACATCCTTTATTTTTGTTAGATTTTGGCAATAATGTTTCTTACGGGGGTTCACCTAAACCTGTAGAGTTTATAGTATGTTCCTACTTCATATAAGTGGTCTATATCGCATGGTATTTCACAAAAAGTAGAGAATGCCACCAATGCCACAGATACAAAACAGTTTTTAAAGAGAAATCTATTCATTTTTAAAATTAAACCTAAAAGTAGAAAATCCCATGTACACTTGATTTTAGAACCAGGGGGAAGCCCAGCCAGTTGCAATAGTTTTGCATAGCCACACAGGTTAGATTTTATTAAGAAAATAAAAAAAGATTGTATCTTACAAGAGTACTACCTTTACAAGTGTTCATTCGTGTTGACACACAGGTCTCAACCCAGCTGCCAAACTTTTTGTTCTTTCTTTCTTTTTTTCTTTTTGTTTGTTTTGGTTTTGTTTTAAAACTATGTCCTTATTTAGCTCTTTTCTTGTTGTGCTGGTTAGAAGCAACACAAAGCAATTCTAGCTGATTTTGGCCAAAGAGATAGAATACGTGCTGTATTCTATTTCCACATACCAGAAACCAGTTTATTTTAAAACTAAACAAAACGAAACAGATCAGCAACCCCAGTAGAAAAAAACATGCCAAAGAACCAGAATCTGAAGTTTGAAGCAGTGCTCGTGATTGGTTTTGGCATCTGGTGACAAATTTATTTCAAAAAGGCTGTAAATCACAGGAGTGAGCCTCAGCCTCCACTAGTGCCAAACACGGCACTGATGTGAATGGCTCATCGTTGCTACTCTTGTTGCTGAAACATGATCCAGCCTGCAGACAATAGAGCAAAAACACAGTTCACAGTGAAAATTAATACAGGAAAAGATTTACTGAGCTGAGTCCCGTTCTACAAATACCTGAGCATGTAGGCACAGAGAACTGTCCCATGTCTGTGGTGTCAAGGGCACCCACCATTCTACTAAAGTCACCAAGAAGTGTGGCACATTGCTCAAAGGACTCTTATTTAGTCTGTCTGCAAATCTTTGTGGGGCACACAAACAAAGTTATTATCTGCAGATTCCCCAGAAGTTCAGTAAGAAATAATTTCTTAAAACTTTGGGCATTGGGACTGATTTTGTTGTCCCATTTTGCTGGGTTTTCACAGAATCACTGGAGTTGGAAGGGATCTCTGGAAATAATCCAATCCAACCCGCCTGCCAAGGCAGGGCCACCTAAAGCAGGCTATGCAGGAAAGTGTTCAGGCAGGTTTTGAATGTCTCCAGAGAAGAAGACTCCACGGTCCTCCTGGGCAGCCTGTTCCAGTGCTCTGTCACCTTCAATGTAAAGGCTCTCTAGTAGATCAGCGCCCACCCTGTACTAGTACTTGGGGTTCTTCCTCCTCTGATGCAGTACCCTGCACTTGCCCTTGTTGAACCTCATCAGGTTTCTCTCTGCTCAATTTTCCAGCCTATCGGGGTCCCACTGAATGGCAGCACAGCCTTCAGTTGTATTAGCCACTCCCCCCAGCTTTGTACCATTGGCAAACTTGCTGAGGGCTCAACTCTACCCCTTCATCCAGGTCACTGATAAACTAGTTGGATAAGACTGGACTCAGTATGATCTCTGGGGAACACCACTGACTATGGGCCTCCAACTGGATTCTACTCCACTTATCACAACCCCCTGAACTCTACCATTCAGCCAGTTCCCAGTCTACCTCACTGCCCATTTGTCTAACCCATACTTCCTAACCTTACCTATGAGGATGTTAAGGGACACAGTGTCAAAAGCCTTACTGAAGTCGAAGTAGACAACATCTGCTGTTCTCCCCTCATCAACCCATCCTGCCATGTTGTTATAGAAGGCTATCAGGTTGGTCAAACATGACTTACCCTTAGTGAATCCATGCTGACTACTCCTAATGATTTTGAAAAGTACACTTTACATGCAGTCCTGACCCTTTTACCTGGATACCTGTGGAGCTCTTGAAGAAAACAACATGACTTTCAATGTGGATGGAAGGAAGTTCTATGCCATTGGAATAAAAAACTTCATGTTGGTCTTTTTTAAGTAGCAATTCCAAAAGTAAGCCTGTATTGCTTACAAGGAGGACACCTGGAAGTCAGACATTCTGATGTGAACGAGGAGTGAGGAAAACAGGAGCAAAAAGCTCTCACCATTGCCAGAGAGAGTGAGCAGAGATTCATGGGGAGAAAGATGTAAATTTGGTGTGTCTGTGTGGATGTTTCTAAACGTTCTGTCATCTCAGTTGAAAATGAATAAATAACAAATCACATTTTAAAGTACAGGGCTCCTGCGCTGTCTCTACAGCAATGAAATGAAGACCTGAAAGAACAGGACTACACAACCAGGGCAGATACATAACCCTGAGGAGGCTCTGTGGACACTGAAGCCTGACTTTTTTTTCTGCTTTCCAAGTTACCCACTCAGTGCTTCAGAATATTAAACTAAAATGCACATTCTTATAAACCAAGTCCTTTATAAGGTAGGAAATACTGAAATAATACCATTCTCTTTACAATGAAACTCTACTTCTTCACTAAAATGAATTTTGCTTAGGAACTCACAATAAGATAAAAGCAGCGGGATGCAGAAGAAATGTAAAATCTGGTCACTAAGGGAATTTGCTTTTAGGTCTTTATTTCACTGTTCATGTCTAGGGTTTTACACCTTTCTCTGCCAAACATTTAGCAGGGAAGCTGGCACAACTACAGTAAAACCAGTCTCTCCATCTGAACCTGCAAGAGACACCTGATGATAAAGTATATGAAAAAACCCCATGGTGTGCAAGTAAGTCCACAAATAAGACACAAGACACTTTATAGGACATAAAAGTCTTTCCCATTACCCCTTCCATACACACCTTGGTTAATTGTGAGAATAATCAGTCTTTATATTACAAAACTAAGACAATTTCTTGATCCAAAAAAAAAAAAAAAGGGTGTTTCTATGGGAAAGATGGGTAGAGTACAAAAAATAAATTAAAGAGGGAGAAAAAAAAACAAAAAACAAACAAGAAAAAGATTTAGTTAATTAAAAATAAAACTAGTAAAGACCAGGATCAGGAAACAGCAGTTTGTATCAATCTATTTAACTGATGGATAATAAGCTCCAGAGGGAGAAATTAAACTAGTAGCATGAGCCTTCAAGTCTCAGAAGAGAATTAAAAAGCATAATGTCTCCTGTTGGGAAGACTGAATCTTTCATTTGGTTTAGACAAAATACAATTTATAGCTTTGGCAGCAATAAGTATTTTTTTAAAGACTAAAATACACATTTAGATTTCATATTTGCAGTTTTCATAAAAAGCAAACTTTGTGTTTCAGCTGATGGGAATACCTCAAGAAATAATATTACCCTTCATCCTACAGGTACGCAGACAAACATACAACTGCAAGATCAGCAGCTGCCCACTTTTCTCAGACTTCTGAGACCAGAGCCGTTAAAGCTGCCCCACAAAACCACATAACTGAGAAACTTAAAAACAAAAACAATCAAAAAGGAATTCAGACAACCCAGAAAAACAAAACTGCCTAAAAGATAGAGTAAAATCTTTCTCCCTTTAAATGGTGGCCTAAGTGCATAAAGTGTCACAAATCCACACTATCTAAACGCAATTAAGGAATATATTGATGCTAGATCTCCTTAGACCATGACAGGACACAGTAGGGACAGTAAACAAATTTCACTCTTCATTTAAGGCCTCTTCTAGCAGAACAGTGTGAAGCAGACTTCGTACAAATGAGAAGGCCAGTGAAATCAGAGACACTTTGCTCCTCCTGAGCCAAATCACTGCTGAGAATTCATCAGCAATACATAATATGCAAAGAATGATAGAAGTGATTCTATGCCATCTATGATGTACAGGTGCCTTTAATTACATTTTACAAGCATAAGAAAGAGCAGTCATTGAATAGATACCATTAAAAACCAGAAAAGGTTAGAACACAAGAAAAACTGAAGTTTGGGAACAAAGAACTCCTGTGTTCCCGAGGAAAGGGACACATTTCATCTTAGTCAGAACTGTCTGGACAAGTATGCCCTCTTCCATTTAGGGTAGGGTGGGAGGAAGGCTGAATGAACTGCTCTTTTGCACAAGCTTTCCCAGATGCCCCTGATTATCCCCCCAGATGTGAGAAATTCATCTATCTGATGTGAAGAAGGATGAAATCAGGAGGTTCTGTAAACCCTCACTGAACTCTGCCACTGAATGAAAAAATTTGTGCCTAGGTTTATCATAACAAAAAAAAAGACCCTGATTTTTACTTTTTATTAAGTATCTGAATAGCAAGTAATGAGCAAGATGCTGTTGATAAACAGTGTTTTCAACATATCCCTGCAGTAAACCTCAAATTTAAAAAGGCAGCTTATAGAAAGACCCAACATTTTTTGCTGATAAGGGAAAGCAGATTTTTCCTTCAGCAGCTTGAACATATTCCAGCTACAGAAATCAATAGCTTCAGAGGTCAACAATGCAGAGGTGCTGAGGCTGAATCCTGAAGTGAATAGAAGGCAGCTAATACTGGAAAAATGCCAAAGCTACACTGAAATTATTGGTGGCACCCTGACCTGACACAGCAAACAGAGGAGGAGATGTTGGTTAAGTTTTCAGTAAAAATGCCTGCAGTACTGGAAAAGGGCAGAGCAATAGCAGGAAAAGCAAGATATTATTAGCACTTTCAGCCAAAATGGGTTCTGTCAAGGCAACATGACTGCTACAGTTAGAAAAAGCAAGAAATGCTTTTCCTGGCTGATACAGTCTTTGAAGAGGAGAACCGAAAAGTACCAGGTAGTAGTAAAAAATTTTTAGCTCCAAAGCTTACTAAAAACCAGCTGGGTCAAACAGCAGACAAGCAAACCCCATTTGAAAGGGTGTGTTTATTCAGAAAAATGAAAAACTGGGAGATAATGGCAAGATGTGCAGTTGAAAATGGGAAATGAAAGCAATAGAAATTAACAATTAGAAGGGGGAAAAGTCTTTCCTTTGTAGTGTGACTCCTTGACTAAGTAGACATCAGATGATGTCTGCTTGCCACTCTTTTCACAGTGCTCTGCAGGAAGGACACCACTATCTTACTCCCGTAGGACCAATTCTCCTGATAGAAGATTCTCTCAGCAACCCAATTCCTAAGGCCAAGTATCATGCCAAAACAAATTATCCTTGTAGGATAGTAGTACCAAGCTCTTTAATTCTAGGCAGGTCCATTAATTTCACTGAGAACATGGAGAAGAACAGTGCCACAGCCTTCTTCCCATGCCATGACAAAACCCTTGCACCTGTATGCTGTGGCTTTTTGGAACATCCACCAGGTATCTAGCCTTGGTCTGAAGTTGCCCCTCAGCTGCTGTAAGCAAAAGAGCAATTTGAGCTCTTTTGTTTAGCCACCACCTTTGCAGTTGCTCCTGAGTCCTACATGGGGAGCATGAATTTCTTCCTTTCAGCTGGGACCTTCCCCAGACTCACTTCACCAAAGAATGACTGGCTGAAAGTCCCTCAAACAGTGAGGGACAGAGTGGTTAAAGAGAGATGCTCACTTTAACTGGAAAAATCCATTTGATCAGACTATGGAAAGAAGAGGACGAATAAATTACCCTAACAGGCCAGAGTAATCACACAGGACATAAACTGGGCAAACCTGCTGTGCAAGATGTCTTCAATTAAAAAATGAAATTGAGGAAAAGATGCTTTTGCCATCTTGGTTAAACTGAGCAATACCTTTATAGACCCATTGATTTCACCAGGATTTTCCTAGAAGGTAGGTAATACTTAGTATCAGGAAGACAGAAAAAGTGGATTGGGACATCACATCCATTTGTGTTGCAGCAATATTTATGGATGCCTCACAGATCAAAGCCCCATTATACTAGGCATTGAGCAAAAAACCCACAAAGCTTACCCGATGAGCTGCTACTTGCACACTTGCAGAAACACTGGTAAATACAGATGCCTGGGTAGAGCACTGGCAGCAACAAATCTGCAGGATAAGCAGAAGCCACAACATGCAATTGTTAGGTCATGATCAAGTGTTTTTGCATTTTCTTAACAGAAAATAAAATGCATCTCCCCTAATTTCCTTTAAATACATGTAGATACAACTCTTCTTGTCCTCAGTTTTCCATTTTCAGTCAGTGCTTAGTGCATTCCTCTCCCAAACACATCCTCCCAGTTCTGAATCCTCTCTTTTCCCACCCTTCCTCAGCCACCCCACCTCACCCCCAAAATATACCTTTTTTTTTTTTTTAAATAATACTGCACTAATCTTTGAAATTTCCTTTTTGGTTCCCCCTCCCAATGTGCACAAGGACCTCCGCAGAATACAGCTTCATATCAGGATCTGACATTAACCTCTACAAATCAGAGTCACAATAACTTGGTATTTATTTCATTGCTAAAAATACAAAATTTGTCCTATATAACATGACAAACAATTTGTTCTGTTAATTAGAGACACTGTTGCTACTGAATAAGGAAGGGCATATTTTCTAACTTAAAAACTCATTATAATTCAACTGAGAGGTTAATATCAGATTCCTAAGTAACATAGCTCTGCTAATGTCAATTATTCTTTGCAAACACAGTATGAGCTTTGATTAATGAAACGAATCAGGTGAACCTTCACCAGTACGTAAACCAATAGTACTTTGTATGACCTTGAGGTGACTGACTGCGCGTTCCTTTCCCCAAAGGGTATTTTCAGTTTTTTCACTTTCTTGTTCAGCCTTTTCATAACTATGTACTGTAAAGAGTCACTTGGAATAGTAATACCCAAAGAGGAAAAACAATAAGCACACAGATGGCTTTTAGCTCCTGCATCAGGGCTCAGACTGTACTACAAAAACAAATAATCTTCCTGAAGCAGAAGTCCTGATGTCAAAGAAGAAAATAATGTATCCTCCAGACTAAGATGCGAAGTGGGAGGCAACAAAGCACAGACAACACCTGTTTGCCTCCTTAAGCCTTCAGACTCTCTGGTTATCTTCTCTGATCATGTTTCTGCTTTCCCTAGGGAAGTCAGTGCTTCATGTGTATTAAATTCATCACAGAGCTTTTACTGCACAAATGGGCCTTGCTGCTAAAGTGCCTCTAGCAATAGTTTGAAGTAGCTGGCTGCATCCTGGCAACATTTTCAACATTACCCTATTGTATGGGAAAGGGCAACGTTCATGTGTTTTTCAGAGGCTGTCAGGAGACTACGGTACTATGCTACAGAAATGACATGTATCTTACATGTATGGCACATTACATATAAAAGAAATGCTTCTACTGGCATGTTCTACATTGAACTCTCACTAAAGCAATGTCACAAATCGGTGGAAGGGGCCCTTAACTTGATTTCTTCAATAAAAACCAAGAAAAATCTAAAAGCCTTAAAAACCAGATTATTTTTTCCTACCAAATAGTTGTATTTAATTTGGACAAAACAAGCTTGCTTGAACGACAGAGTTTACTTAGCATGAAGTTTTAAAATAAGCTGAGCACCATACAACCCATCTGCTAATCACGACTACAGGAAGAGCAATGTATATTCTGGGGCTGACTTACACAGAACACAGGGCTGATAGGATTACCTGGCACTTTTCAAATGCATGTAACCTCACTGAACTTTTCCATGTTTCATGAAACTGAGTTTATTTGAGTGGTCCAGCCAAAACTGTTCATCAATCTTTGGAAAAGCACTGCAGGAAACCACTCCAGCCTTGCTGCTTTTTCATTTCTCTGGGAGAAGGGAGGGGAACACTCACACTGGTACTGCACAGCCAATGAACTGCCTGACAAATTTAATTCAGCAATACAAATAGAACTCAGCTCAGAGACATGCCCAAGATCGTATTTCCATTTGATTAGCCAAAACACATGGAGTTTGTGCTTACTGCAGGAAGACAGAAAACAACTTGATCTGATAGTAAGGCAAGCAATTGAAATACTAACCCCTCAACATTCTGGAAGAGATTTTAAGTGCTAGAGTGAGTTCATACCACGTCAGCACTCTGCATTACATGGCTGAGGCATTTTTGACCTAGAGACTGTGAAATTAGACTTACTGCCAAAACACAGACCCGTATTGCACCCCTACTGCTATTTCTCCTAGCCATCTCTTATCAGTTTCTGGTTTGGAAACCTGGGAAAGGAAGGCTTAGAGAGCCTTTGTTCAGACTTTATTGTCCATAAGCATGTTCTTGTTCTGGGTTCCTGTACACCCAGCAATTAAGCCAGAGAACTGAGCTATGCAGTTCCTCTCAACCTCAAGAGCTTCTTGTTGAAGTAAACTATGATAGCGTCCTAAGGACTTTGCTCAGATGGAAAAAATGACTGTGCACATTCACAATGCAAGTGAGTGTGTGCAATTGCTCACAATAACTACCTCTGTTTCCTTCCACAAAATCCCAGGCAAAAACATATTCTAGAGCACAGGGAACACAAATTCACCTGTAAGTGAATTGGACTGAGAGACTCCACAGATGAACATGGTTCTGTCTGCTGTTCTCTCCCCGCTCTCCAGACTCCAATACAGTGCCAGCTGGGCTCAAAATGCTACAGTGATATTTTCTTGGCAAGGCTTTTTACAACATGTTTAAGAAAACTAATTATTAGAAAAACAGCCCACCTGCTGCATATGCTCTTCCTCACTCCAAAATTAGTTGGGTTATCAGACAGAAGGGAAATAACAGTAGGATCAACTTCTAACTTGCAGGTAATAACAGCCTCATCAAAACTAAGGCAATTAACACCATCATGGATAATTATGAATCTAGCATACCCACTAAAAATCACAAGAACATGTGAGCTGTAATCTTCTTAAAAATTTGCTTCCCGTTGAAATAAAAGCATTAGACTTCTAAATAGTAGTTTAAAATAAAGGCAATAATTTGTTTCCAGCTGGTACAATCATTTAATAAAATGCCTGCTGTGTCTCCAGGAATATTATTCTTTCCCTGGCAACAAACATAATTACGCTGGTTTTGGATCACCAGTTAAATCCATCACCAAAGTGTTGTCACTGTAAATACAAGACATCCAAAAAGAGTAATTTGTCATGTGGAAGATAAGAAATAAAATAAGCATCCCAAAATGTCCAAAAAAAATCTAGCAGAAGGTTGAAGTCACCTTGCTGTTATAACTATTCATCTAATGGTTTAATAATAAAAAAAAAAAGTCTTGCTCTCTTCTCAACCAAATCTAAGCTCCATGCTTTGTAGGTGTTAAAATTAGCACCTTCAAGCTGCAAAGAGGTAAGGAGAAGAGACAGCTTCTGAACAGCAATAGGTTGGATGCAAATACTACCTGGAGCTGTAGTTAATTACCACACTGATGTTAATTGGCCTTGTTTGTCAACAAACAAAGAAGAATGAGGTGCTAGGTGTTGCTGAAGGGTTAAAGGAGTGCTGTTTGTAAGGCTCCTTTCTTTAAAGATACTATTTACATAATGTATAATAACTACTTCTCTTCTTCAGGCTCCACTGCAAATATTTCAGTAATAAAAATAAAAGTGATTATATTGTTGTTTTTTTTTCTTTCTTTTTCTTTTATTTTTTTAATCATAAAGCAAAAATAAGAGAAAACAGAAGAATAAAACTGTCTATGGCAGAACTGTCCAGTGGTACAGTACATTTTTCAACATTTTGATGAAGCAGTTTGTTTGGACAAAATCGCTGTGTGCTTATGAAGCAATGCTATTTAGCACTTTAAGCCTGTAGCTGACATGCATTGTTCCCAAGCAGTGTGATCAAATTTGAATAGTAAAAAGAACACACTTGGTTTTCTTTTTCCCTGAGTGCTTTTATAAACCATAGAATCATAGAATAGTTCGGGTTGGAAAGGACCTTAAGATCATCAAGTTCCAACCCCCCTGCCATGGGCAGGGACAGCTCACATTAAACCATGTCACCCAAGGCTCTGTCCAACCTGGCCTTGAGCACTGCCAGGGATGGAGCATTCACAGCCTCCCTGGGAAACCCATTCCAGTGCCTCACCACCCTAACAGGAAAGAACTTCCTCCTTATAACCAATCTAAACTTCCCCTGTTTAAGTTTGAGCCGGTTACCCTTTGTCCTGTCACTACAGTCCCTAATGAAAAGTCCCTGCCAGCATCCTTGAAGGCTGCTATGAGGTCTCCACACAGCCTTCTCTTCTCCAGGCTGAACAGCCCCAACTTTCTCAGCCTATCTTCATATGGGAGGTGCTCCAGTCCCCTGATCATCCTCGTGGCCCTCCTCTGGACTTGTTCCAACAGTTCCATGTCCTTTTTATGTTGAGGACAGCAGAACTGCACACAATACTCCAAGTGAGGTCTCACGAGAGCAGAATAAAGGGGCAGGATCACCTCCTTCGATCTCCTGGTCACGCTCCTTTTGATGCAGCCCAGGATACGCTTGGCTTTCTGGGGTGCGAGCGCACACTGCAGGCTCATGTTCATTTTCTCATCGACCAGCACCCCCAAGTCCTTCTCCGCAGGGCTGCTCTGAATCTCTTCTCTGCCCAGCCTGTAGCTGTGCCTGGGATTGCTTCGACCCAGGTGCAGGACCTTGCACTTGGCATGGTTAAACTTCATGAGGTTGGCATCAGCCCACCTCACAAGCGTGTTAAGGTCCCTCTGGATGGCATTCTGTCCCTCCAGCATATCAACCGAACCACACAGCTTGGTGTCATCAGCAAACTTGCTGAGGGCACACTCAATCCCACTGTCCCTGTCACTGACAACAATGTTGAACAAGACCAGTCCCAACACTGATCCCTGAGGGACAACACTCGTTACTGGTCTCCAGCTGGACACTGAGCCATTGACCACAACTCTTTGTGTGCGGCCATCCAGCCAGTTCTTTATCCACCAAGTGGTCCACTCATCAAATTGATGTCTCTCCAATTTAGAGACAAGGATGTCATGTGTGACAGTGTCAAAAGCTTTGCACAAGTCCAGGTAGATGACATCAACTGCTCTACCGCTGTTCATCAGTTCTGTAGCCCCATCATAGAAGGCCACCAAATTGGTCAGGCAGGATTTCCCCTTAGTGAAGCCATGCTGGCTGTCACCAAGCACCTTGTTGTTTTTCATGTGCCTTATCATGCCTTCCAGGAGAATCTGCTCCAAGATTTTGCCAGGCACAAAGGTGCGACTGACTGGTCTGTAGTTCCCTGGGTCATCCATTTTCCCCTTCTTGAAAATGGGGGTTATATAGATGAAACATAAGATAATGAGAGACCCATCTGATAGCATTTCTTGGAGAATCAGTCAACAGCAGCTTCATAATAGCAAGTGTGCAGTGAGGTGATCATAACTGAAGCACACAAGCCTAACAAAGGGAACACACAAGTACAAGGAGGATGGGAATAGCTGTAGGTAGTGCAATTTGAGACAAGAACCTTATGAGGTTCAACAAGGCCAAGTGAATGCATGGCCTTGCAAATGGGTCAGGGCAATCCCCCATTGTCGATACATGCTGGGGGATAAAGGGATTGAGAACAGACCTGAAGAGAATTACTTTGGGGTACTGGTGAATGAAAAGCTGGGCATGAGCAGAAAGCCAATCAAATCCTGGGCCACATCAAAAGAAGTGTGATCAACGGATCCAGAAAGGTCATTCTGCCCCTCTTCTCCACTCTGGTGGGATCCCACCTGAAGTACTGCTTCCAGCTCTGGAGCCCTCAGCACAGTAAAGACATTAACCTGTTGGAGTGGGACCAGAGGAGAACCACAAGAATGATCAGAGGGCTGGAGCACTTCTCCTGTGAAGACAGGCTGAGAGAGCTGGGGTTGTTCAGCATGGAGAAGAAAAGGCTTTAGGGACCCCTTATTGAGGCCTTTGAATACTTAAAGGTGGGTTATGATAAAGATGGGGACAGGCATTTTAGTAGGGCCTGCTGCAACAAGACAAGGGGCAACAGTTAAAACAGAAGATGGGGAATTTAGACTAGATATAAGCAAGAACCTTTTTAAAGTGAACTGTTTTTACAACTTTGACAGGTTGCCCAGAGAGGTGGTAGATGCCCCATCCCTGGAAACATTCAAGATCAGGTTGGATGGGGCTCTGAGCAACCTGACCTAGTTGAAGATGTCCCTGCTTACTGCAGACTGCAGGTCCCCTAATAATCATATGAAGTTCTCAGCAAATGCATTCATTACTCTGTTAGGAAAAATGTAGCAGCAATGTAAAAGCAGCAGTAAATAAATATGTCAGGAAATTTTGTTGAGCAACAAAAAACTGTACTGTACAGTGACATGTATATAACAACACAAAAGCATATTCAAAACCCAGCTATTTATTACTGACTACAGCTCTACTGGGGGGGGGGGGAGGGGGGCAAATGTTGTCCTGCTCACTGCCAACAGTAAGACTTTTGATTAAATAACTGGTCTGACTTTTCCTGCTCCTAGCAGTCCAAGAATAGCAACAACTTAAAAATTTGCATGCATTTCCCCAAATGAATAACACCTAGGTTGTCTCACTAGCCCATTATAGACATATGTTTTTGCCAAAGCAGTGCTTATTCTCACAGCCTGTTGATATTGCAGAAAACAAAGGTCCCCCGGCTGTTCCAAGTCAAGACTCACTGCAGAAAGGTAACCGTGTTCCACCCTTTGCAGCAGCACTCAATCCCTCCAGTGATTACACTGGGGTTGCCATTGCCACATTCTTAAAGGCTAATCACAGGAAAACAGAAGGGACTTTTCTGAGGTGGCCTGCGCTTCCTCTAGCTGGTCCACACCAGTGCTTGTGAGCCACTGCTGAGGATGGTAGTACCCAAGCCATTTGAGGGCTGTGGCACCTTGGCATCCAGACGCATCTTCCCAGCCAAGACACTCATGGGAAGCCACTTCCACTACTTGAGCTTCATCACTGAAAGCAATCTAGAGTATAGAAATTCCCTCAAAACCCTGTGCAAGCTCACTGTGATCTCAGATGAAGAGATATTCCATAGCATAACCTTTTCCCAACAGTCTCTCCCACCCCTTTTCAAAATGAACTTGTCACAGGCCTATGGCATGCACTTTCTTGTCTTTTAACAAAGTTCCATGCACATGTCACCTTTCCTATAATTATTCAGATTGACCCCTCCTTGGAGTAAGTAGTATGTAGAAACTCCAACAGCCATATTACAGGATGACCTTTAATTTAAGATAGAAAGGTCAGTAAGAAACACCCACAGTTCTGCGTATTCCCAGTGACTTTGTGTTCACCAGGTCTCTTTAGAGTAGAGCTGGCCAAGTAGGAAATACTATGTTGGGCACAATTAAAATATTTCATGGGAATGTATCCATTTTCTCTAAATTAGGAGGAAATTATATAAAAATGAATATTCATATAAAGGTCAAAATGTTTCCTTTTGACATATGAGCTCTTCAGGGTAAGTGACATGTATTTGTGGGGGAATCACAACCAATTGTATGTTGCACATATGAAAAAGTCATTCTTTTCCAGGGAGACCCAAGTCTAAATGGACAAGAAAAATAAATAAAATAAAGAATAAGAAAATAAGAAAAATAAATGGGAATATAACATCCAAATACAAGACAAGACTGTAATACTTTCACTCACATTAAAGAATAATTTTTTATATAAATAATCTCGCTGATGTCAGGATCACTATGAAATACAGGACCTTGTTTGCCCCCAAAAGATGATGGCCTGGCTTAATGCAATCAAGTTTAGGAAAGGCAAATATCCCATGCAGCTTGTGATCTAAATATATTCAATGGCTTTACTTGTTTGCTGCTTATAGTTTCATCATAACCCCTGAAGATTCCACTCTGTATTTACTTTGGCCAACTTCAGCACAAAGCCTGACGTTTCATCCCTTCCTAATCTTTCACAAAGTGATGAGGTACAGCTGTTCAGATCTGTTTTCCAGAGTTTTGCTAGTCCTCCCTCTACAAAGTCTCTTCTGAATTTGATTGAGGAGAAATAATTAGCATTAAATAACTTCAGGAAAGGAAACTATTCTGGATATCTACAACTCATGAACTTCTTGCAGAAGGCACAATAAACCCCCAGCCACTTAGTGAGAGAGGGATAGTGAAATTCGGCACTTGCAAGTAACTTTTCAGAGGCTTTGGTATCCAGCAAGTCTCTAATTCATCATAGGCTTAGAGCTGTTCTGTAGCTTTTCACATCTATGGATTTGTGTTCTGCCTTTGATAGGGTTTTCCAGTCCAACTCAGTGGCCCTTCTGGAGAATGACTGATCTCTTCCAGCAGCCTTTTTCTTTCATGTTTGTATGAATTTGATGTTCAGGACAGCACCAGACTTACAGTTCTTGAAACCAAGCCTCCCTCTTTGTGCACTAAACAGACATAGCTAGCTCCAGCCTGCTTGCCTGCCTGGCCTGGAGGCAAGCAAAATCCGTAACAGTGATAATCAAGCCCTTTCAAGCATACTTTACACTCGCACGTACTAGGAAGAAATATGAGCAAGGCCACCATGTCACTATGACAACTCATATCTTTGGCTCTGCTGCTGAGTTACAAACCAGTTTCTGTTTGAGTGCTGTTTGGTCAGGACTTCTCCTCAGTGGGAAGAAGGTATATACATCATCCATCTATTTCACAGTGGTCAATGACTCAAACGTGGCAAATAAGCTACTGTAGCTGGCATCCATCAAATCCAAACCTGGAGCATATAGAGCCTTTCACACCTAAATTGCTTTTCCTCTGTTGGATATGAGTTACTACAATCAGCACTCTTTCAGGATAAGATTCCAGCTTTGCTGACATCAGGGGTGAATGGAGCAGAGATTTTACCTTCAGTGCTCAAAATCATGGAATTACCAGACACGCAGGTTTGTGGGGACCTCCCAAGGTCAGTGAGCCCAATCCCGTTCTCAGAGAAATGCCAGGGCTTGGTCAGCATAAAATCTTGGCTGTACTAGAAGAAGAACATAAGCTGATTGCCCTGTCTTCTTAGAAGATGTTTTCAAATTAAGGCAACACTTTTTTGAATGTATTTTTCATTAAATTGTGCTATCTACTCTCAGGTATACAGAACCTTTCAGTCCAAAATCACCCATCCTCTTACTGCAGTACAGTCACCTCCTGAAACACGATTTCCACAGCCTGTTTTCTGCACACCATCCTGCCCCAACACTCCTTCAGAAGCTGCTGCTTTTTGCCTCCAGCCCTCGCCAACCGAGATCCTGCCTCTCTGCCTGCCCACGGCTGATTTCCTTTTCTGTCCCTCAGGCCCAACGCCCAGCTTCTGCCCTTCCTCCCCCGGAGTGCAGCAACATCACCGCAGAGCCTGAATTAACAGCAGATTTATTAGGCTGGCCTCTGCTCCGCTGCAAATTGTGCTTTTAATATTAGCGTGTCTCATTAGTGTGCACACGTGGCCACCTGAGAACCAAAGGAAACACAGAAATCACTCAGCACTCCCATTAACAGGCATTTAAAAATCCTGCTTGTAGCAGTAGACATGAGGGGGAGACTAAGGCATTTTATCTCTACCTAAAGAAATCAGTGGCAAAATTGGCCAACTCTAACCTATGTAGCATACAGGTCTGTTATCTACTGCAAAATGCAAGATAAAACAAACAGCCCCCAGCAGAAACGCTGTGAAGAAACCCTCCAGTCAAATGTGTCATGAGAAATAAGGCAAGGAAAGGTTTTCCCCAGATGAGGGGAAGGACAGAAGTGTAGAAAGCAGAGGTTACACTTCCTTTTTTGGGAATGGTTCACTGTGGTTTTAAAGAACAAAAAATGTGGTGTGTCAGCCACTGGCAGAGGAAAATGGTAAGTTATACTATTTTCAGCTATAGATCTAAACCTTTGTTTAATTTGGCTTTTTCCCCAGCCAGGTTACTCCGTAACCTCCTGTCCTCAGCAACACTACTCCCTCCTCCTTTACGCTAGACAGCAAGACATTTAAAGCAGAAGACACCCTTGGTGGGG
Organism: Neopsephotus bourkii; assembly: GCF_033783945.1. Classification (NCBI taxonomy): domain Eukaryota; kingdom Metazoa; phylum Chordata; class Aves; order Psittaciformes; family Psittacidae; genus Neopsephotus; species Neopsephotus bourkii. Next base: position 3,921,977 of record NW_026900781.1, read on the forward strand.
AGGGGTTGGGGGTCTGTGGGGTGTGTATGTCATGCACTATGTCTCAGAAACAGTTTTACACTTTTAAACAGTTCATTTGAGATACCTGAAGCTCAGGTTGACTCCTACCTACTGCGTGCACTTGAGGAATCTCTTCTGAGAGCATTAGGTTGCCCGTCCACGTAACACAAAATACTGGGATTTTCTCATAAGGGCTGCTGGGTGATGCCATGTTTACTCTAACTGAATACTGATTCCACTTACATTATCACTACACGTTCCAGAAATTAGCACCTCTGAATTCTTGTATTGACAAGCCTGGCAAGCATATTTCTGGTAAAGCATTACTGCTTATACCACACACCCAGAATTTGCTGTCCATGGAAATTACAGTTAACTTCAGCCTCAAGGCTAAACAAACCAGGAAACCAGGTAAGAAAATAAAAGGGAAAAACTCAGTGTAGGAAATATTACAGACAATCACCATTCTCTTATGCTCTTCTCTGTCATACACACTCTCCTCTGGCTTTAGCCATGTGTTTAGATTTTGATGACACAAAAGGCAAGAATTCCTGCTGCTTCTTCTTGCATGTCAATACCATTAGTAACATCACTGTCTCATCACTGTCTATAATCTTGTCTCACTGATGACAACAAACGTCACTTTTATAACAAGCATTCTGTTAACATTTTCTATGCCACAAAGGCCTTAGGTTACTTTTTAATGTAATATACACACACATTCTCAGATAAGTTATTTTTCTGCTTATATGGCAGTATTGGAGCTACTTGTATCTCATAAGCAAAAAAAAACAAACAACCCAGATCAACACCTTAGCTATGTAAACACAGTGAAACCCACCAAAGGACTTCAAGATTAAAACTGCTTCTATTACCATATGTAGCTTCTAGTGTTCAGCTTTTCTGTGGAGCCCTTCCCCTCTCCAAATTACATGATCTTGTTTCAGGCCTTGGCTTTGAAGACAAGCACCCAACCTTTGGGAGGACACCTAAACTCTCAGAGTAATGGGTACTTGGGGGTTACTACATCTCTACTGCTCCTACAGGAACCTGTTTTGAGAATTTTAATGGTATGAGAGACAGTTCAGCTCTACACAGCAGGTTTAGCTCCTCCAGTAACAGAACACTGCCTAAAGCAGGGGTCCCACTTTTCCAGCCTAACACTCCGACCTCCTGCTCCTGGGGCTAAGCAAACTTCTAAAGAGACACAGACCTTCAAATGTTGAGTCTTTTCCTGACAGTGTAACTTCATGCACTGCATAACTGCAGAAGCAAAGGAAGGTAGTAAGGTGATAGCCTCTTTGAAGGCACTAAGCCTTTAGAGTGGTTTAACATTATCCACAAAGTGCACCCTCAGCCCTTTATGGACTTAGTGCTTTTCCCCCAGTCAAGGTCTCTGGCCCAGGAGCTTTGTACCCAGCCCAGGCCTGCACTGCAAAGTTAGCTCACAGGAGGTGGGCAGTGTTAGCACAGGACAGAGTTTATGCTTGTTTTTCCCTGCAGTGTAATTCTACATTTTATACCAGGGAATACATTTATTCTTCTTACTGGGACAGATGAAAAGACAATTGATAGAAGTGTAGATCTTGTCTGGTTTTGGGGTTTTTTTTAATAACCAATGGACAACAGACTACTAGACAGACACTTAACACTGTCAGTACCTGTGACATTGACCTCTTTGCTTATCCACTTCATCTGCTGAGTTCAGTGTCTAGAGCTCAGTTTGGAGGCTTTGCATATTGAACATTTGTTTCAATCTCTACTTATCTATTGCTTGCTTCTTTTCTTTAAGTTAAGCTTCTCCCATTTCATTCTTCCTGCTAGGATTGATTTCCTCAGCTGCTTCTGCAGAGAGCTCTGGTGGCATTCAGGAGACACAGCTCCACTGCCCACAGTGACAAAGACATAAAGGGGCCTCCACTGCTCCATCAATAGATTAAACCTCAGGAGCATCCTGTCCTGTCGCCCGTGGGACCTCCACGAAGGCTCCGCATAACTGGCATTCCAGACGACTCGAATTTGAGACTGCCTCCCACAGAGCCTCCTGTGAGTCAGCTTTGTGTGGTGAATGCTGGAAATGGGGCAAACCCTGCATTAATATAGCCTTGCAGTGTGCACAGGACTGAAGTTTCAGATAGGCAGCTTACAATGGCCACATCTACTATCTGTCTGAAAAATTCCCAACCGGTTCTAGTTTGGCATTTGTTTTTCAGGCAGAAATAGGATCACTTTGTGAAAGAAAAGCAGTCAAAAAAATACACAGAGGCCAGATTCCAATGACAAATAAAAAAAAGCTTTCACAAGACCACGAATGGTAATTCTCCAAGCTGGAGGTGATCCTGCCTTTAGAACAAGATGTTTCATGTAGTCTTTGGGAAGAATACATGATGCTGATGGACATGCATCAAGCTATTCCATTGAAAGGTGGGGTGGGGTATGATGAACCTTATCACCAGCTGGATGAAGAGTAGGGTGCCTTAAACATCAGAAAGGATGGGGTAATAAGCACCACTAATACCACTACCACCTAACACCACCATAGGCCTCAATTTTGAGCCACCACCAAAGTTGGGCCCCGAACATCTTTTACCTCCTTTACCTATTCTTTACTACAAAACACATCTTGAATAGACTAAAGACATGGTTGAACCTTCTGAAGTCACTACACTATGGCTGCATCCACAATGGTGGAAACAGGAAATACATCTGCTGGTCAGATAGCTACACTTGGGGTGTAGCAGGGAGTATTGCATGGGAAGAAGGATATCTGCCAGTCAGAAAGGTAGCTGCTGGAGGATTGATGATACAGAGCTGGTGCAGTCAGCACTAGCACTAGGGGGTATAAATAATCCATGATGACCAGGAAGACTTTAGAGTCTGACAGAAAAAAGAATCATAATGGTTATTAATAATTGAGTACATTCTCAAAGTGCCCTGGAGCACTATGTGTATTCCCTCAAGGACCATGACAAAGCGTGGCAGTGATCCTGTCCTGCACATCTAAAGCAGTGACTAGCCGATAATTTGCAAGAGACCGGCACTGGCGCCGGGGTTATCAAGTCAAGTCCCAAAGATAAGGCGGCCAACTGGCCCTGCAGCAACCACTGCGAGGCTGCTGCTGGCTGCACTCTCTTTGCCTTTCTGCCTGCCTCCTGCTTCTCCCCTTTGCCTGGAGCTGCCTCAGCAAGCTGGCAGGGCTGAAGGGTGACAGGAGGGTCCAGCAGGCATGTTGTGCAGGCAAGGCACCAGTGTGCGCCATTGTCACTGCTTAGTGTCAGGGGCACCCCATGTGTGTACAGCATGGGGGGCCCCACATGCTGCTGAGGTGTCTCAATACCTCCTCGAACAGGCATACATGGTGCAACAGGCAGCAGATAAGTGGCACGGTGTGACCTAAAGGAGCAATACCACCATATGCACACACTTCCCATAGCTGTGTGCCTTCACATAGCTGAGTTCAGGAAGAGACCCCCCATCTCTTCATTCTCTCAGTCTCACCACTCAGCCCAGCTCTCTAAATATGCTTATTCCATAAACACTCACTGACATATTACAGAGGGAAGGGCACATCCCAGCCTGTCACAGCTAACGGGTATCACACTACACAAGGTCAGGTCTGAAGTCCAGGTTCAGTTTAAATCTGCAGGGCAATTCACATTGTTATGTTACAGACAAACTAAGTTTTCCTCTTTTCTGCCACCCTTCATTAATTTTTCTCTGGTTTTGCTCCCTTACATTGTACTTTTCTTTTTTTTTTTTTTTTTTCCAGGACAGAGACAGCATTTTTTCACCACAAAAGGCCATTGTTATTTCAACAGCCAGTTTTTCCCCATGTGCTCTAACACAATCTCACAGCACTCTCATTATCGCAACAGCAACAGCATCTCAGGACTCATGTACAGACAATGTATACAAACAGGTTTAATAGTTTTAACTACCAAAAAGACAAAGGTTTTCCCATCCACCCACCTTTTTTTGCTATTTGTTCCACTTGCTACCCAAATGCCAGCATTCATAGTCTGCAAAATGACTGCTGAACCAATGATTATGGTGTGGCGTATTTCCTTTGAGTGACAGTGCCTGCACAATGACTTTTCTCCAACACACTCGGCAGTCAGCATTAAATATTCTTGGCATGTAGCCTGAATAACAACACACATACTGAGACCTGCCAGCATTGGAAAGTCCCTAAATCCCAGGAGCTAAGATTAATTGCCAGCTATTCTTAAAATTTTCTCACCACTCCACCCAGTTTCTCGGGTCTTCCCACCCACTGCAGTCTGACAACTGCCTTTGTGGACTTTCATAAAACTTCCCGAGACAGTTTCGGATGAGTAGAGAGCACTTAAGCTCCCCCTTGAATGGACTGGCTTCCCATGCCAACAGTGCTTTCCTTGACTTTACAGAGGGAGGCTTGACTGGGTAGTTTTGCGTCTCTTTATTACCACACAGGAGTCTTCCCAGATTAGTTTGTCGCTAAGGCAGGGGTGTGGAAAATATGACATTTAAGAAAAAGACAGCAAAAAGCACTCCTGTAACCTACTTAACCCCTCTTTTAAATCAGGGTATGAAGGCAAGTCCTGTGAGATGCTGACATCATTAACTTCCATTAAGTATAGATGAGATGTACTAAAGACTTGCACTTCTACTAACAACTGCAGCCTCAGTACTTCTCACTGCTAAGCCTAAATTTAAGCTAGTGGTAGAAAAACACGGAATAATAATACCACCTCTTAGCACAGGTCACCATTCTGCTCATGTAACATTGCTTTCTGAACAGCAAAGAGGTTTCACAATCATAAACCACAATCCCCTTCTCACCAAGAACTCTAAGAATGATGAGAAACAGGGGAAATAACCACATGGGAAATGAGAAAGCTCCTCTTCTGGCATTTCCAGAAGCAGGAGGCATGAAAAACCTTCACATACTTTTCACTTTGGCTTTCCACCCACAGTGGTTAGGATCAGCTTTGAAGAACCACCAAAGTTTTTGATCAAAGTTTTCTGGATAAGACAACTTGGCCCATTCATGTAGAATGGGTTTCTTTTTTTTTTTTTTTTTTTTAAATGAAAGGTGTGGGTTTCCCTTAAACAGATACCTGTAAAAGCATTTAACTCCTGCAGGCTTTAGCATCCTGGTTTAACCAGTTTTAGTCAGTGAGTCAGTTCTCGAATGGATCTTACTATGAAAAATGTAGCCCATTTGCTCTTTCTCTCACATGTTTCACTCCACTGTTTCCTAGCTCACCTGCTATTACATTTAGGATTGATCAGAATTAGGAAATCTAACAGAGGTTTTATATTAATCACCAAAAAAGCCTGTTATGTTGCCCATTCTTATTTTAGATCTTTGGCTCCAACACCAGGCTTTCAGCTCTTACAGTGAGCAATCATAGAATAGTTAAGGCTGGAAAGGACCTCAAGATCATCCATTTCCAACCCCCCTGTCATGGGCAGGGACACCTCACACTAAAGCAATGCCAGACTTGTTTTTCTGTTAGCTTTCTTTTTTTTTTCATAGATGCCCTTGCAAAACATTTCAAGTAGCTGCTCATGCAAAACATACTACATGGCTATTCTGTGGATATAATTTCAACAGCCTGACTACAATGGTCACAACTGCATCTGTACCTGGGCATAACTTGAGCATCTACAGCTGAAAAACCTCTCCAAATTAAACAAGCAACCTGACATCATCTATGCAACCTCCACACAACTTTCCAGCACAGTTTCCATAATGACCTATATGCGCAAGCAGCTGTAAATCTGTATTGTTTTACTACCAGTTTGAAATACAATGATTTCTAAAAATGACTGTTCACAGGTAAAGAGACATACCCATCTAAACCTTCATTCAGCCTTGGTTTATAACAGGTGGTGTTTTGAGTACACTGTCAGCATACCAGATCTACCTTCATCCTCTAACACTTTAAGTTAACGGATTATAAATTACACTTATTGGATTATAAATTACACTAAAATTACACTCTGGACTGAGCTACAGTCACAAGATACTATTTCAGAATAAATATTGAAGCAACTGGGTGTTGATTAACATATTTATTTTAAGGTTCAGGAAACAAATTTCTTCTTGTGATCTTGTGTAGATTTTAGAAACAAAACGTCTCAAATATTAGTGAACTGGTGAAGTCATAGTACCAGCCTGATACAAACTACTGGACACATTTTGGAAGTGGAACACATTTTTGTAGCAAACTAATCAAACAGATGCTGTATTAGCAGATCTAAAAAGTACATTTTGTGGAGAACACTCCCATTAGCTACCTGCCTTTTGGTATGATGTGTGTTTCAACAGCTTCTGATACTTTGGAAGTGCTATCTTTGCTCACTGAAGTGATTTCAGTCGAAATAGAGGCCTATTCTCTCTTCTCTCCTACACACTCCAAGATTTCAAGGAAGCAGCAGCCCCCTTTTCAATCACAGGCACGCTGGCAGGAGTTAAAAAGCATGGGACACAGGAAGCTTCCAGTACACCCCTTCCCTACCCTCACACACATACACACACTATACTAACAGCCAGTAATATGTACTATAGATTTAACTTGTATTTTGCCTCACTCCTCCTTGGCTGGTGGAGAGCACAGCCTTGAGCCCAGCAGCTCGCCTGGGATGGCAGTGGATGTGGGTGCTGACTCGCAGGCCACCCTCAAATAGTGCTCTGAGGGGAAGTGGGCATCTCAGGGACCACTGAAAGTACCCGCCCATTGCTCATGCTGCAGCACCACTCTTGCAGCATCTCTACAGCTCTCTGTTATCTCACCAACTGAGGCATTAGGAGAAAAAAGCCCTGAAGCCAAAACAAAGCAAAAACCTAAACCTTCTGCCAGATATATCTCCATATTAGTACAAGCAACAAATTTTTTAAATTGAATATTCTTAAAGTACACCAATTAACATAGCCTTTCTTCTGCAGTGGCATTGTCTTAGGAGAGGTCTTTCTCTGGGGAAGACCACAGCAGGTTTGACCCACTGGACTTAATTTCTAGGAAGGGCTCTTCTAAATATCCAGTCATCCAAAAGCACGGGAGGCTTGTTCAGAGCCAGGGCATTATGGACTCACATACCACTGATGTGAAAAAATGGACCTTATTGCAATTCACACTGGAGAAATGGCCTATATGCATTGACACATTTCAAGTTAGTCTTTGAAAAATAAAAGCAAAAAAAATGTTCAGTTTTCCTGTTTTCAGTTTAGGGGCCATTACTGTCCTTTTAATAAACACATCACAGATGTTTTCAGACCCATAGAAAGAGTACATAAACAGCGTCACAAATTGTGCAACATTAACTCCTCTTGAAATAGTGCTATTTTTGTAATGAGACATGAATTCAGGAAACCTGATAACCATTTCTGCAATGGAAGATGGACACAATTTTCCTCACAGAAGGATCCAAATCTAAAGCACCTCAAGGCCCATAATTCTAAGAGTATGCGAATATAATAGATGAGACTTTTGCTCATATTAAATAAAAAATAAGGAATGTTACAATTACAAGCAAGGTCACCTCCCTGTTCAAGTTCTTTGTAAGCAATACAATATGAAAAGAAAGTATGAGACCTTAGAGTCACTTACCCTCTGGCTCAGTTTTTCTCTAATTAATTAAATGGGTGAAAAGCAGGAAATCAGGGCCCATAGACCAGCATCAGCAGAACACATTTCATAAGTGCTCTGCAAAGACAACTCCAAATGCCAGCAACAGGGTACTTGTTAAAAGGGCCTTCTGATGTAGCCCCTTATAGCAAAAACCTGCTGGATGCCCCAGATTACTCAGTTACACCTCATTAAATTACATCAGTTGTTTGTTGCCAGCATATTCTCCATGCAGCCCAATGGCTTTGTAACCAAACCTTCTGGAAACCTGTTTAATTGCTCAACTGGGTTTTTTTAAACTTCTGAGGCAGCGGGTGGAATACTGTAATTTGTTAGAAAAAGCACAGAGGATGTATTAAAAAAGAAGAAGAGGAAAGAAAACAACAGAAAAACACAAATCAGAAAATCAATGCCATTACATTTAGGTTTTTACTAGATTTCTTTCAGCTACATTTGCTTTCATGTCCTTGACCAAAGAGCTCTCGGGAAAGGAAATGTTCATAAGTTGCTTCCTGAACAAGTCTCCTCAATTACTTTGCTGCCTCTGCAATTCAAACACTTACAGAATTCTTTCTAAGGGCAGCAGCAGCAGCAGCAGCATTAGCAGAGCAACTGGGGTGGTCTTGCTACTTTAAACCTCTTTGAAAACTCACAGCCTGCAATCATCTCACATGCCAGTGTCCACTCTGGCTTGGAGGCAGAGGAAAGAAAAACTTTGGAGAGGCCCATTAAATAAACCCTGTTTTCACAACAGTAAAATCCCTAATAGTTTTGATTCACTGAAGCAGTGCTCCCAAACAACTCCCTTTGTTTTCAATCACTTTTATAACAGTCTCAAACTAAGAAGCCAGACCAGGATACCTGTCTGTGTGTGTACACACACATAAATCACCTCAGACTGAGTTTTTAGGACTTCTTGTCAGCATGGAGTAATTTCTTATTTTTTTATGTTCCAAGAAAATGTGTTTGACTCCAAAAATAGATCTGAATCTATTTGCTCCTTCACACTTAACAGCACTCCTTTGTTAGCATTTCTGTATTACTGTGAAGACATACATCACTTAATGAAAACCACAGACAATAAGGGCCTTGGAGTTGTGTGGCTGCAGATCCATTATCAGCCAGGCACTCCTGTATTTATTCCAGTTGAGAGGGGGGAAAATAATCTCTAGCTCCTCTTCACTGGAAACTCTGAATATAATTTACAAGAAAACCAAGAAAGTTTGGGGCCAAATCTATTTAAAATGGATGGGCTCTGAAAACATTTCATTCCATTCAGCTTCTGTTCTTATGCTTACCAATCTCCAGCTGAAACATTAAACACTTTACTCACAAGATGCAAAGGGATTTTGAAAGACCCCTCTTCAGGGATGGAAATAATTGTCTCCCAAGCTTTAGGTTCCAAGGGCTTAGAAGTGGGACTGAGCAAAGAACGAATTAAATTAGAAATGGTCTTTTGAAAAGGTGAATTTATGAAATGCAGCTCATTGCTAGGAGAGAATATATGCCGCTTGTGCAAAAATAAAAGAGCACACTGGAAAGTGACAGATTTGTGTTCTCAGCCCTCAAACTCAGAAGTGTCAGAAACACGCTTGCGGGAGGCATAGAAGAAAAATGCTAATATGCGAAAACCTAATTTTACGGAGTTAGGTAATCCTGAAGGGATACAGAAGAAACCCCAGGAGCCCTCCCGAAAAGGTTATATAGAGCAGCTGGATGACATGGGATCCAGCATTGCTGGGTTACAGATAGCTCTTCTGAATCTCTCTTTCACACTCTCCAGGGTCCTATCTAGTAGATTAGCATTAATGAGACCACAAAGATGCTCTGAGGGCTGGAGCATCTTTCGTGTGGATGCAGACTGAGAGTTGGGGTTCAGCCTGGAGAAGAGAAGTTTCCAGGGAGACCTTAGAGCAGCTTCCAGGAGCTAAAAGGGGCCTCCAAGAAACCCAGAGAGGGACTTTTTATAAGGGTATGTAGTGACAGGACAAGGGGGGGAATGGCTTTAGCTGACAGAGGGCAGATTTAGATTAGATACAAGAAAGAAGTTCTTTCCTATGAGGGTGGTGAGGCCCTGGCATAGGTTGTCCAGAGGAGCTGTGGCTGCCCCATCGCTGGCAGTGTTCAAGGCCTGGTTGGATGGAGCTTTGAGCAACCTGGTCTAGTGTGTGGTGTCCCTGCCTGTGGCAAGGGGGTTGGAACTGCATGAGCTTTAAGGTCGCTTTCAACCCAAACCCATTCTGGGATTCCATGATACAAATCTACGATTAAGATGATAGCTGGCAAAACATTGTTATACAATTAAAAAGTACATTTTTAATGTTGGGAAACAGAAAAAATAAGGAAATGCACAGGTGTTCAATGAAATGCTTTTACACCCCCTTCCAATGCCGGACAGTACTCAGTAAAAATTATGATGCAAAAGACCAGCAACAGCTTCTTTTATACCCTTACATGTATATATGCATGCAACATATGTGCTTTACTGCAGCACCTGTGTAATGAAGTATTAAGTGAATAAATTTAATTCTATTTCACAAACTGGGCCAGATCTTTAACTGAGACAGGGTCATTTCCACAGTGTTCAGTATCAATCCTCTATCTCTGCCATGTTCTTCAGATTCAATGTTTTTCTAAGCTTGACAGGCAGAAGGAAAGAAGCTTCCACTTCTGTTATCAGCGCAATTAATCACCACACAGCTTAGGTCAATGAAAGCTAACTAAAACTGGGTCAGGAACTGTTGGCCATAAATTCACTGAAGATGAGTCAGCTATCCTTAGTAAATATCTAACAGGAGGAAACAGGAAAGGAAATGGAAATTGGAAAAGGACTTGAGACTCCTATGGACTTCCATGATAAATTAGAGGTGTATTGCTTAACCAACTTCTCACAGAAAGTCTGACTTTTATGTACCATTTGTCTTTTAAGTATAAACCATCTTAGAACTTACAGCAGTTGAGTAAAAAAACAATGGCAAACTTGCTGGAAAATTCTGGGGAAAAACACATTGCAGATCATTACGTATCTGTGCAGCAAACTGTATGTTCATATGATATTTATGCAAGACTTCTACTTAAAAATAAAGAATACAAGAAAGAGCATGTTTGTGCTGGGGACAAAAGCATTTCAAGGAAGAATCTGCATGGAGCCAGGTTAGAATAAAAGGATTGTCAGAGTCAATAAATTTATTTTCCAGTTAGGTGAAGTCCCAAATTCAAATTTAACTGGAAGTCAATAAATTTCACTTCCATCGAAACAATATGGGCCACAGCAGTTGTGTAAAATCACACACTGGGCACACAATCATAACAGATGCAAATAGCAATTTGTTATCAGCTGGAGAGTAGCCATGACTTACAGTCCAAAACATGCAAAGCAATTTGATCTTCAAGGTTTCACAGAAAGGCATAGTGTATCAGGAAACACAACTAGTAAGAACAGAGAACTAGCGTTATGCAGTGTAGCATATCCTTTTGCAGTGTGACTCCATTTTTCTCTACAGTAAATCTCTGTCAAGGATTGAACTGGAACAAAGTTATTGAAGTAAGTGGTGCTCATCACCAGAACTTGATTTATTCTCCACACTGTACCAAAAAAGCTCTGAAGACTAACTGGTGTCTGGCATTCATCTGTATGCACCTGCTTTCTGACCAATATACAATGAATGACATTTATACAGTTATTTACCTCATTATCAAAACACACTTCTAGAATCTCAAAGCATCAAAAGTTTGCAGGAAATGAGTAAGTAAAATGGTTTGACAGAACCAGACTGCCAGCGCTCCGCTCAGTCAACGTCAGATAGCTGCCGGGTTCTGTGTGGCATGGTGGTTGCGTCTTCTTTTCATCTGTGCTTGGGTGAAAATATTTTTCTTTCCTGGGGGAAAAACCCAACAAACAACATATTCTGTCCCTCTTTCCTGATATGATGTTAAAAATGTTAAGCAAATACATGCACAAAGGATGGGCACAAGATTCCTTCCTTCCCCTCTACTCTGCCCTGGTGAGACCTCATCTGGAATACTGTATCCAGGTCCGGGCCCCTCAGTTTAAGAAGGACAGGGACCTGCTGGAGAGAGTCCAGCGCAGGGCAACTAAGATGATTAAGGGAGTGGAGCACCTCCCTTATGAGGAAAGACTGAGGGAGCTGAGTCTCTATAGTTTGGAGAAGAGGAGATTGAGGGGTGACCTTATTAGTGTATATAAATATATAAAGGGAGAGTGTCACGAGGATGGAGCCAGGCTCTTCTCAGTGGCAAACAATGATAGGAAAAGGGGCAATGGGTACAAACTGGAACACAAGAGGTTCCACTTAAACTTGAGAAGAAACTTCTTCTCAGTGAGGGTGACAGAACACTGGAACAGGCTGCCCAGGGAGGTTGTGGAGTCTCCTTCTCTGGAGACATTCAAAACCCGCCTGGACACATTCCTGTGTAACCTTATCTAGGTGTTCCTGCTCCGGCAGGGGGATTGGACTAGATGATCTTTTGAGGTCCCTTCCAATCTCTAGCGTACTGTGATACTGTGATCCTGGACACATAACAATGCACCTAACAATGACAAGGTACCACTAATGCTTCATGATGAGAAAAAACTGTAACTCTGACCTTTTAGCTGAAACAAAAGGTAAAAGAATCTTTAGAGCAGTGTAACCACTGGCTCCTCTGAAAATGAGAAGCACTGATTATTCATCCTAGCCTAGGGGGGAAGCTGCAATTCAAAAATTGCTTGTTCTGGTCACTGTAAATCTTGACTGCTTTTAATGAAACTTTCCTTCATGAAGTATTTCTAAAACAACAGGACAGCACATTAATACAGTGCTTCAGATATCCTTAAAGTCAGGTTTAACTGGGGCAATTCCCTCCTGTGAATTGAAAGATGACATTCGTCTCCACTGCCTAGTTTGAATGCTAAACTGGAAGCAGGGCTGAAATGTCAAGGTAAAATAATGCTAATAATTATTCTGAATGCTACATTCCCCTTGACCTTGGAATTTAAGAGGCTGAGATGAAGGCCTTTTGTCGAAAGTCAGGAAGTCATCTGGAGACTTCATTGACATTTATGATTAATACAATCTGGTAACATTAAGGGAGGAGGTAGATAGAAAATATGCAATTTCCAGCAGAAGGATAATTTCATCTTACATTGTTGTGAAATAAAGGGTGCAAACCAACACATCACATGTAATATTACTGCTAGTGTTTTGGGGGAAGAACATGAACAAACTTAACGCAATAACCACCATCTCTATAAAATAAAATTCATAAAACTGACACAAAAAAGAAGAAAATATACTCCATATCATTTCTTGTAAGACACAAAAAAAGAGGGCACAAAGCCCCCAGTCCAATTGCTTTACTATTACGCCTGTTATCACAGAAGATTTTCCACTTCATTTGCAACTTAACACTAGAATGATAACTCTGTGGGGTGAAGATTTTATATATTGGTGTCCTGAAGAGACTCTTGCAGCCTTTATTTACACCTCACATGTGGCAGAAAATGCCTCCCCCGCTGATGGCAAATGCAAGGCAGAGAAAGCCTGAAGTCTTTCATAGTCAATGTCAGAGGAGACTGTACACTCAGCTTCCATGAAAAACAGCAGAAGGGTACAGCACTCCTTTGTATTCCTCTTTTGATCAGATCATACTCCAGGCAAATGAAATGCTGCAATTGTGGACAAAAGGAAGAATGAAGGCAAGTATTTGTTAACATCTGGCATTTGCAGAATTAACCCTTGCCACCAGTCCAGTTTCCTAAGGATTCAGGGAGATAATTTACTGACACCCCAGGCTTGACAAGTTACTGCTTTAAAAATATGTCATAAAATCTGGCCATTTTAAGTTTATACGCATACATGCATTTCAAGATATAACCCTATTGAAGATGCTGGCAAAAAAAGTCTCGTAAAACCATGCCCTAAACAATGACATGCAAGTCTCATTCTCTGTCCTGATTTAATGGTACACCTTAACTGTTAGGTTTGGAAATAAAATAAGAGAGGGAAAGCAAGGCAACATAGGTATTCATAAAGAAAAATGTAATTTTCTTAAGTTTCTTTGGTACAAAAATAATTTGAAGAAGCGGAGATACTTCACTTTGGAGCCTGTCTACTGGGCATGTAAAAACTAACGCATTTTATCCAGCTATGCTTTTAATTGTGGTCCATACAAATCTTAAATAGGTATTTGCATAATGAATCCCTGCAGCTCATAAAGCTGAATAAATGGCAGAACTTTTAAAGATAGTTCAAATAATGATTCTAGTCCCTAGATGGAGTGTTTATAGACTTCAGCTTATTAAATTCTCCGAGTGAGTATCCCAAACCACATCTGAAAATGCCCATTGATAGATTTTATTAAAAGGAGCTTGTAATTATTCCAGCCTATTGAGGACTTTTCCATCTGATGTATCCTCTCTGTGTTAGACATCTTTTTGAATGCTCTTCTCTCTCAAAATATATTATTCAGCTTGTGAATTTTCTATTACATGCAAGCATGATAAGTCCACAGAAATGGTAAATGTGCTTCATTTTGTGAAAACTGAATTCATATTTTGACTTATGAATTCAGTAAATATTGTACAGATATTTCAACAACAACAACAAAAGAGTAATACGTTGCTCAAATAAAGCAGGCCAGATTTTGTAAAATGAGGGAAAGCACATGCATGACTGTTCAATTTTCATATTTAGTTACTGTTAACACATATGCACACGAAGCAGTTATCTACATATGCCAATACAGCGGTAGACACTAAACCAGCTATCTGTATATTCTATATCCTATTTACATAAGAAATACAGTGGCTGCCCATTTATTTTCTAGAACTATTTGCCTGGTTTTACACCTTGTTCTCTAAATTCAGCATACAACTGGATGAGGGGTTTAGTATATACAGGCTACAGTTTATAATTTAAAATCTGCATTGAAATATCAATGCTACCAAGATTTATCCAGTGGAGGACCGATCTCCTAAGGACAGGTACTTCTCCAGTCACGGAGCCACTTAAGACTAAGGCATAAGCTACCTTGTGCTACCCCTTCCAGCACTGTCAGCCTGAGGGCTTGGAGTATAGAAGAGGCCAACTGCACCTTCACACTTGATTCTCCAGGAAACTGAGGGAGATCACAGGAGGATGAAAGGATGAAATTAACTGGAGCTGCCCAGAATGTGCTGCAGAAGTCATTAAGCATAGAAAAGAAGTTGACTGGCAAAACGCATGAACTGCTGAGTGGAATGGTCCACCTGGCCCAGTCTGTCAGACATGAAGACTCATGGAAGCCACTGACAGATTTTTCTAACCTATCCCACTTGGAAAATAGCCAAAGCTTTATAAGAAATGGCTCTGTCCATAAGAGACTAAAAGGCACAGACCCACACATTTTTCCTTTGTGACAGTTCTTGCAGCAGCAGGGACCCCCACTGAGAAGGAAGCATCGATCTCTTCTCCAGCCAGGTAGCATTTTGAACACACTTGTGCATCGTAAGCAGCCAGAATATCACAGCTTTGAAATACTTGGATATTCAAGCAAGAGTAAAAGGCAGACATTTAAGCCAATAACTGGTTGCCCAGATCAGAAACACTCCTGGGAGCTGAGCAAAAACCTGGGTGAGGAAGTACAGGTTTAGTGTTCAGCCAGGGCCCCCAAGCCTGCCTTCCTAAATGACCACCAAAAGCAGGGGCTAACAAGTCCCGTAAGCTCTAATTCAGGCATTTTGCAATACTCACACATGGACATCTTAACATGTAAATAGTTGCAATACAGAGAGAACAGTAGCAAGGCTACAAACTTTTATGAAGCATCTGCAAGCATATTTTGACACAAACCAAACATGGGCTTAATGTGCATTTTTGTAGGAAAAATATCAGCGAAGGAATATGACTGACAGTTTGCAGGGATGGGAGAGGTAAATGGGAGTATAGGTTCACATCCCCTTATTCGTGTGGAGCAAACACATTGGCTGGGGTCCAATTTTGAGGGGTGAGATTATGTACAAGAAGAAGGTGAGGGACACCTCTTCATGAAGATGGAATAAAGGAAAGAGTCCCTGGACCACTCACCCCATGTGGTATCTGTGGCTGCTGCCATCTATGAATGTTATGGGTACATTTGGCCATTGCTAGTCACAGTAACTGAAGAAATTAGGATTGAGGACTCCAGGCCTGAATTTCAAAAGGTACATATTACAACAACTCCCTAAGTAACTTCATAGGACCCAAAGCAGTGTCACGGTGACGAGGGTGTGGAAGGGTGCGGAGGGACACAAAGCAATGGTAAAGCACTTCACAGCATAGAAAAATCTGTGCATCACCTTCCCCACAGCAGTAATATTTTGCTATGTGTAAAGATCTAGTAAGGTCTTTTGGTTGGGGGACAATCTAGATAAAATGAGATCTGTAACAACACTTGGTATAATCACTCTGTCAAGAAATTTCAAAGTACCAACTTTACTACTGAAGGTATCATTCAGAAACATCTTTCATTGATGAACCTTAATGAACTTCCATGCAACATACTTGGCCACACTGCTGTAAGAAACTAATGTACTTGTTTCATGGAGGCTAAAACCAGCTCATACCCTCAGCAAAAGAACACTAAGCAAGTCAGCGAGAAGCCCTGGAAGTGAAGCTTGAATCTTCTGCTCACAATCCTGCATTCTATAGGACATTTTTACAGCCAGGAACATAAATTTTGAGATCCATATCTAAACATCTGCAAATTCAATACTGACATCAGTCTGAAGATTAGTTAAGAGACACTGGTGTTGAAAAGTACCTGCAGCCAGTTAGTCAGCCAAATCTTGCTTTAACACCTCTGGCGAAAACAGAAAACAGCATTAATAGACGAATGTCAGGACTACAGAAACGTAAGTTTCTTCAGTGTAACCAGTGCCAGAGCATGCAGACAAGTAAAAAACCCCCAAATACAATTTAATGAAAAAAAAAGAAATCAATGCCAACAAAGGTATTAAACTCTAAGTAAACGCAGGCTGCGGTTTCTGAAAGATGCTGCATGCTTCTACAAGTTCCCTAAACCGTACCTATCCTGGAGGCAAAAACCTGAAACCATTAAAAATATATGAAAACGAAAACAATGCCTGTAGGGCTTCCCAAACGCCCATGCCCTCCATAGTGCCCTCATTATAACTCCTCAACTGACAAAACCTGAATCTTCACCAGTTCTCCTGGGAACTTCCAAGTTGTTCTCTGCTTAGGCTCTAGCATGGGTTGCAGCGCCCTAGATGTCAAAAGGGCTTACCTATGTGGGTCTGTCAGGGTTCAGTACTTCTGCTTCTTCCATTTTTCTAGCAAAGAGCAAGTATCACAGTATTGTCTGTCTGAATTGTAAGAACAGGACAAAACTTCAAAGGAAAAGAGGTTTAGAGCTACATATAGTCTCTCCACACAACTCTCCTATCTATTCTCTATGAAAAGAGTTTAGGAGGTTCAAGCTCCTCAGACCTTTCAGTAAGGTTTCTAATGAGGAAACAGCTTCTTAGCAACTCCTTTGCCCTGATCTGAAAGACATTTAAAATTCTTTATAGTCCTGCTTTCCAGTAAAAACAAAACAAGCTGTTTAACTTTGTTGCAGTCTGACAGTTAATAGCTCCTGTATTGTCTCTTAATCACACTGAAACGTCTGTTGAAGGATGTATCATTGTTTTAACTTCCTGCTAGCTTTTTTGTTACACAGCCTGCCATTAAACTAAATTAACTGTATTCATATTGTAACCATAATTTACAACTTTTTAAAGAGACAAGAGACAGATCTTGAAAGTCATAAGTGGATCACAAAAAAGATGAATGAAAGAAGGGCTATTCTATGTCTTTCAGAAAAACAGAATTAGGGGAGTAGCAATGGAAAAGAGGAAGGAGTTTCAAAGACAAGAGAAAAGGGATGCTTCTGCACACTGTGTTGAGAGGGTTGCTGCACCCTCCTTGCTGCAGGATGTTACAGAAAAAACAGGGAAATTCATGGAAAAGAGTTTACACCTTGCTTTGGGTCAGAATGCCCCTGAACCAGGAGCCACTGGAGACAGGGAAAATACCGTTGTGAAATATTTGCCTTGCTTATGCACTTGCACCCCTGCATTTGCCAGCACTCACTCTTCCCATCACCCAGTTCTGTTCCCAGGGCACTGCATTGCTAGGTCAAGGCACAGAGCAAGCTCCAAGTCGACCTTCTGTTTCCCACACCCCTTTAACATCAAGTCCTCAAACTGAAGATATGTCTGGCATAGAATTGACACGAATAGGTATTACACTTGATTTTGGATGAAAGGCCAAGAAAGGGATGTGGAGACAAGACAGCAAGTTAGTCTGACCCAATAGACTCAATATTCAGAATCTGATATTTGTGGAGAAAAAAAAAAGCGAGCAGGTACCAAACTGCTTGTCCTGTGCTCTATCTATAACATATTGCTGCATGCTTCAAAATGGAACCCACAGAAAAATCTTTCCATTGTTTTATTTTCTGAAAGCAGTTTCCTTCATCCCCTTTCCTTGCCAAATGATGGAAAATCCAGCAATTCTAGGTTCCTGAACAAAATGACAAGGCTCAACCAGTACATCACATTCTTTTTGGAAAAAGGATTTAAAAAACCTATAACTGAGTGACTGCTTGGTAAAATATTATACATATCCTAACACTATGGGGCAAAGCAATAAAAGCAGGAACTCTTTCATTCACATACTCACAAATGTGCCTATATCCTAGGCTGAAACAAATGGTCAGCAAAGGTGGGATGCAAGAGAAACCCAAGGTGTTTCTACTACACACCAATGATGCTGCAAGCCACAGTTAGATGAACCTGCAAACTCCATATACTAAAATTCACCTTGTGGAAATCATATATGTCCATACTCTGTGAAACTTGTGACTCAAAACATGTTCCAGTAATATTAGTTCACTTCATCTTTTTTGTATGAAGCAGTAAACATGGCACCAACTTTGTACCAGATTTGCAGCAAATATCCCCCTGACATTCCTTTTGTTTTGTTTTTTTTTGAGATTCGTCCCTACCAGACTGAGTAGGAGCTACCTGCAGATGGTAGTTACCTTCAGATAAATCCTGATATGTACCAGATATCTCCGTCACTGTGCCATTTTCATTACATGAGAAAAGACAAACATCCAATTTAAAAGAAAGCTAATAACTTTTGAGAAAAAGGGATGGGCTTGATGAGATGATACCATACTACAAGCTTTTGTTGTGGGCAAACAGAATCCTATAGTTCAAAGTAATTATCTCACCAACTTCCACGTCATCAGGATTGAAACTAGACATCATAAAGAACATTGGACTATTGGACTGATAATTCACCAATGAGAACCCGGTTTTACTCCAGCTTGCTATCTATTTTGTAATGTATTTGTTGGCTTCAGCTCATCACCCCCAACTTCACTGGACAAGATGACACACCTCTTCATTTTCTATTCATCATAAGCCTATGGGTGAATTAGTAAATTAGATTAAATTTCCTTTCTCAGTGCCAGAGGGGCACTGGGGAATTTGCATGAGCTCCCTTCCCAGGACACAGCGCGTGGAGAAAAGAGAGAATCAGGAATTGTCAGAGCAAGTTCAGTTTTGCCCCCTGGACCTTCTGCATTTTTGTGGAGGAGGGCAGAATGTATCAACACACCCTCTCCTCCACTCCAAAAAGATAGCGCTAGGATGATAAGTGGGAGATCACTCCATAAATTAAAGGTGGCTACGAAATATTTCGGGACATTAAAGACTATCTGCAGCAGGACAATTCTGTTGCAGATGGGAAATGGCAGAGTAGAGATTATGGAGTCATTAGTCATGCTATCACTCAGAGGATTAAATTTTAATACTTTCTTTTCCTTACTATCCTTTTCCCCACTGTGACTTTTTTTTTACCCCTGCACCTGCCCTCTAGATATTAGATAACCTGAACATGAAAGAGTAGAACCTTTTTGACAGTAAAGCTGAAATCCTTCTGTTTTGTCATGCATTCAAATGGGAATCAGACCAATTGAATCCTGACCTACTTATCAAACTGAAACGCCTGCTGGGAAGTATCAATAAAAAGACCCACTGGGAGGTCATTCAGCCTGGTCATGGTTATTATGGGAATTGCGAAAAAGAGGGTAGCTATCCTAATAAAAATCCAGGTTTATATATTCTTACTTCTTAAATATCTACCTGTCCAAAGTGTGATAACTTTTCATTGTAGTTTTCCTTTAATGCAAGCTTCCAGGGCAACTTCCAGTGACAATAAAGAAGTCTGCTTCATTAATCAGACTAGAGCACTTAATGGACTACTGAACAGAAAGTGTTTCTCTGAGGGTGGCCAAGGGTCTTCAGTGGCAGTAAACACAAACAGTTGAAGGTCTGCACAGTATCGCACCAGGTTTATCATAGTCCTCAGAGTAAGTGAAGTGATTACAGCCTTTTCCAAAAATTATTTTTAGCTCACGTAAGGTAAACTCATCTCAATGGAGCTTTCACTAAAAGCTTTCTGAAGCAAAACAAAAAAGTCTTGCAGGTTCACTCCAGCTCAGATACAATGGGTAGCAAAGAAGGTGGCTCCACACTTGCTTCTCAGCAGGAATGTTTCTACCCAGCCTTTTCCAGAGTAGGTATAGGGATGGAGTTTGTAACTTCCCTGCGTAGGGCTGAGCTCCTGGGCTGCTTCTGCCTTTTTAAAAAGAGCCCCAACTGAGAGGTCTCTGTCCTACATTACTTTTTTGGCAATTTCTTCAGAGTGAGACAAGTCATAGAATCGTAGAATAGTTAGGGTTGGAAAGGACTTTACGATCATTAAGTTCTAACCCCCCTGCCATGGGCAGGAACACCTCGCACTAAATCATGTCACCCAAGGCTCTGTCCAACCTGGCCTTGAACAACACCAGGGATGAAGCATTCACAATTTCCCTGGGCAAGCCATTCCAGTGCCTCACCACCCTTAACAGTAAAGAATCTCCTCCTTATATCCAGTCTAAACTTCCCCCAATGAAGAGTCCATCACCAGCATCCCTATAGGCCCCCTTCAGATATAAGAAGGCTGCTACGAGGTCTCCATGCAGCCTTCTCTTCTCCAGGCTGCAGAGCCCCAGCTTTCTCAGCCTATCTTCATACGGGAGGTGCTCCAGTCCCCTGATCATCCTCGTGGCCCTCCTCTAGACTTGTTCCAACAGTTCCATGTCCTTCTTATGATGAGGACACCAGAACTGCACACAATACTCCAAGTGAGGTCTCACAACAGCAGAGTAGAGGGGCAGGATCACCTCCTTCGACCTGCTGGTCACACTCCTTTTGATGCAGCCCAGGATACGGTTGGCTTTCTGGGCTGCGAGCGCACACTGAAGCCGGCTCATGCTCATTTTCTCATTGACCAGCACCCCCAAGTCCTTATCCACAGGGTTGCTCTGAATCTCTTCCCTGCCCAGCCTGTAGCTGTGCCTGGGATTGCTCCGACCCAGGTGTAGGACCTTGCACTTGGCATGGTTAAACTTCATGAGGTTGGCATCAGCCCACCTCACAAGCGTGTCAAGGTCCCTCTGGATGGCATTTCTTCCCTCCAGCGTATCAACCGAACCACACAGCTTGGTGTCATCGGCAAACTTGCTGAGGGTGCACTCAATCCCACTGTCCATGTCAGTGACAAAGGTGTTAAACAAGACCAGTCCCAGCACTGATCCCTGAGGGACACCACTCGTTACTGGTCTCCAGCTGGACATTGAGCCACTGACCACAGCTCTTTGTGTGCGGCCATCCAGCCAGTTCTTTATCCACCGAGTGGTCCATCTACCAAATTGATATTTCTCTCTATAGGCTTCTAATCACATCCTGTATTGACTTAATGTCAAGTATAAACACTTCACCAGAGACCCATGGTGACTTGCATGTGAAGGTCATGCTACCTTCTGCCATCCTTTTCCTACCCCAGTTTTCCTATGAGTCTATGTATCCTTTCAAATCTGAAGTCACCTCTATGGTGATGCCAGCTATTACCACAAACGCAAATCATTTTAAATGTGTGTCTGTACATAACACTTATGTATTTATATATACATATATATATGCATATTCTGAAAACAAAACATGAATTAATATTACAGGCTCTTGATTTTAACAAAGAGCGTGATTCAGGCAGTTGAACACACTGAGGGATCAAATAAAATAAGCCAGAAAGGAATAAATCTCTCTCCACTTTTAAAATCTAGCCCAAGGGCAGCAATCACTGAGTTGAATTCTCTGGTCTGTGTTACGTAGAAGGTCAAACTACATGGCTGTAATGGTCCCTTTAGACTTTAAATACCTATGAAAATATATGGCCAAGCTTTGCCTTTGCAGCAGACAGTAGGACATTCGCTTTACCCTCGTGTTGGGAACCTGCACCTGAAATCTGCCAGAGCAACAGATATTTTTTATTAGTAATTTCAGATTAAAAGTATTAAACACAGCAGTCAAGAAATTCACAGACTCAATCGGTGCTGTTTTTAAAGCCCTTGTCTGTGATCTCACTGTTGCTACTAAAGCTGATGCTGTTTCCATGGCATTTCCAAGTAACTAGTGACCCAGCTTCTAAACCATTTATTTTTTATGGATATATATTGATGTATATTTGTGATTGACACCTTTTTCACCCACTTATGTTAACTAGAGCTGAAGAAGCAACTTTCAGTTTATTAGTTGAGGGCACTGTACAGGCCTCTAAGGCACAATATTGCTTCCACAGCAGGAAGCCCATTCTTACAACACAGGTAATGTTCTATGCACCCCAGCTTCTGTGTGTCTCATGATACTCTCATGTTGGCAAAACAGGCTTAGCTAAAAATGTCCAATATCATCTAATGATATTTAGTTTACCTTATAAATAAAATGGTTATTTTATATTCTGTTCACAGGCCTGTGGGATCCAGAAGTTTCTCAGAAAATCCAAATCTACAGTGTTTTCTTTCAACAGGGCTCTGTCAGCATGAAAAGCACTGCTGGCTTGTGATTTCACAATACAATTTGTTGATTCTGAGTAATGTTAAATGTACATTACATAAAGATTTATCAGCATTTTATCAAAGATTTATAATTTTGCACCTAATTTGAAACATCCTCCTCCACCATGCTCTGCCCCAGAGGCATGAGCATACAACATAAAGGTAGTACTAGTCAAATAGCAAGAGAAAATATCTCAAGACATACATAAACCACAAATATATAAGATTTTTCTGCTTGGGGAGAACGGGAGAAGTGGAAGTGATAAGACCTGCACAGGGGCAAATATTTAGTTTAAAACATTTCTGCCTTTCCTTTGGATTTTTAGAAGTGAAAAACAAAATCCCAAGCAGGTGGGCATTAGCAGTGTTATTTGAGCAACACTACTTAAATGCTATCACTCATTCAAGTAGTATGTTGAAGCACAAGGTAATGGAGACAGTCCAGCAGTATAGTATCATCTTGAAGGAGATGAGCAAACATATTTTTGCCTGGAACTTGGAAGGTATTATATGACTGGTTTTTAACACATTTACTCTCAGGTCAAAACTCTTTCAGGGAGAGGGCACATCACTTTGAGCATCTAATAATGACATCTTTGCACGAGCTTTACTTTTTGGTTATACGTATATCATCTCCTCCCTGTTCTTCATGAAAAAAGGCTGATGATGAACAGGGCAGATCTTGAAAGGATTTAACACTTCATCTAGCAGTATTGCCAACTCCTGGCATTCAAATATCATGACTCAGCCTCTCTAAAATCAAGATTTTATTAAACGTAAAAGGTAATTAAGTTGTGGCTTTGTATTTTTTTTTTGTTAATTCACTTTAAAAGAACTCTTATGTAGGCACTTCTGCAGTGTTTCCAAGCATTTCTTGGCAACCACAAGGCAAAGAAATGTGCTTCAAGAAAATGCAAGCTAAGATCTTCATACATTTAGGTGATAGGTATTGGGACTTGGTGAAAAATATTTTGAAGTCCAAGCTCACAAGGAAATACAACGCAATTATGTAGGGGAATAACTACAAAACTCAGCACCTTTAACACTGTTCATCTAGCAAAGAATTCAATCTCTTCTTTTATCCTGGCTAAGCAACACCCCCCAAGTTCATGCCACAGCTTATGGCACTTCTGTCCCCAAACACCCACAGCTGAGATTGAAGCTAACAGAGATGTCCCTGCTTTGCTGTTCAGAAAACTCACTCTCCTTGTTAAAACAAATGTTGTAAAAATTTCTGGGAATAAGGGAAAAAACCCACAAGTGCCCACAACTTAAGCCCACCAGTACCACAGTGGCAATGCCAGCCCAAGCTTCCCTGACCACCATGAAGTACTACAAGATTTTATTAAGCAAAAAGATGGGAGTTGCAAATGCAGGTATGCCAAACCAGCCACTTAGACTGAATAGAGCATGTAGAGAGCTGTCTCTAAGTTTGCCAGCTGATGGGCCCTGATGGCCCATTGGACAATACAGTCCATTAAAGATGACCACTCAACACCAGACTGATCAATGACACCTCTAAACCTCTTACTGAGGGTATCATTTCAGCCTTCCCCAATGGAAAGTGCAATGCATTAATGCACACATTAAAGTGCATGTATTTTTAAATAGACTTACTGAATTTTCTAAAGAGCCCTTGCTGAAATAGTCCATTTTTCTTTTTTTTTTTTTTTTTACTTCTACTTATTTTAACCAAGTTTCAGTAGTTGAAAAGACAGGATAAGAATTAAAAACCAAAAATCTGCTAACAGATAGGAGCAATTACAGATTACAGTTTTGGGGCTTTTTAAATTGGTGGTGGGTTGGTAGGTTATTTTAACTGTAAGCCTGATTGACTTAGAGGCCACCAAGCAGGCGGTTCTCAGGCTGATACTGCTGTTTTTGTTTGCTTGCTTTATAAAGCTGCACAGTCCAGAAGGGACTTATCCCCCTCACAGACTTGTTCCACAGTCCATCAATAGTAAGTGGCTGTGGGTACAGAACTTACCAGATCTCTGGCAGATGCTGTGCTTGTGAGCAAGACCTACTTATTAGTCCTCCTGGGACTGAGAAGCCTGAGGAGGAAGGGTGTGCAGATTCACTTTGACGACTCTAATACTATCAGCCTGTTAAGAAGAATTTCTCTCTGAATTATTAGCTAAGGAAATGGGGTGGGTGGGGAGGAGGGATGGAGAAGCAAAGTTACCCTTTCTTCATCGGGGACTGGAAGGATCTGGATAACAATGGAGACTTAGAGAAACACATCAAAGTCTATTCTACTCTCTTGAGAAGAAGACTACAATATCAAGTCACCTTATAATATGAAGTTACATCTTACAGATGTCAGAAGAACTGGAAATCTCTGGAGGATCAGGTATGCCTTAACTAAGTCTACTGTAGGTGGGCTTTTTCTGGGGAAATGTATGACCAGAATTTTGGCCATAAGCACTTCCTCAGTGCCACACCACTGAAATAAATAGGTGAAAAACAATGTCCTGTAGGAAATCTAGGCATTACCACCTTGAGGACTCCATTTCAAAAGGGAGCTTAATGAAATACAGGGATGATGATCTGAAAGGCCATTATAGCATGGGTAAGCATGGCATCTTCACAATGCCATTTCATAAGTTCTACTGACTATAGTATGATGCCGAAAAAATATGAAAGTACATCTTAAGGAAAAAAAGGAAGGCACCTTTTATAACCACTATTTCAGAAATCTGAAATTGAATCGCAAACCACTGTTTCAGGCCAGCTAACAGACTGGAGGGATAGATTGGAAGAGCAGGAAATACCTGTTTCATAGTCAGATAAAGCCTCAGCTTTCACTAACAAGAAAAGAAACATACATTAAATCCAGTGCCAGAGAGGAGAAAGAAATTTGAAACACAAATCTTAAACACTCCAAACCCAAAAAATGGCAAATCAAATGAAAAATATTTCT
Organism: Neopsephotus bourkii; assembly: GCF_033783945.1. Lineage (NCBI taxonomy): Eukaryota > Metazoa > Chordata > Aves > Psittaciformes > Psittacidae > Neopsephotus > Neopsephotus bourkii. Next base: position 3,947,483 of record NW_026900781.1, read on the forward strand.
TTCTGATGCTATTTTCTTATACTTACCTCAAGAAAGGTGTCCAAGCAAGTTATTTTTTTACATAGAACATTAGCCACAATGTTGACTTAAAATCTAAAGAGAAAGGAACAAAGGTAAATTGTTGATAAGATGGTGCATTGTGTTTCTTGGATACTCAAGGCTGCATCTCTTTCCCAGATCAAAAGGGGCATTTGGTCTCCACACCTGCTGAATCCCTGATTTGTAATGTGCAAAAGGAAACCCACTGAGGGCCAAATGGATCCCTGCTGGCATCTACCTGAACACCACTCAAAAGCCTCCGACCACTCAATCCTCATGTCCTCAGTGCAGCAATGCCCCGTGTACAAGCACCAAGTGTACGTGGTGCTTGCCAAGGACATGTTCTGCAGTCACTTTAACATGGTAGTCCATGAAGTGTTCCTGTTAGGCGTTATTACCTCTTGTTAATTTGATTTGGCCATGCTTTCAGAATGTGAGCGAAGGGCTTTGGCTGTATAAAGCACAGCTTTTTTGCCAGGCCTGCTCCTGTTCCCCACACTTCCTTCCCCCCTGTTTTTGGTATTTATAGCTGCAACACTCATTTACAGTTGCATAAGTGTAAAGAAGGATGTCTTCTGGGTTTTCACGCATCTGCCCACGTGAAATTACCACATTAGTAATTACCTCATTGTTTAAGTCAAAATGCAGCTAACAGAGATTGCTTTTGCAACCTTGTCACTTCAGAATGCCTTAGGACAGTATAAAAGTAGCCATGCCAGTAAAACGCGTTTTCCATAAAAGGAGACTGTTTTCTGGGCATATTCCTTGCAAAAGTTTTACCTCCTCCCCTGTTTAGCAAAGCTTAATATAGGATAAACATTTTTCAATTACCATTTTAACTTACATTGAAATATTGCATGGCTCTCGCCCTGGGGATGCCAAATAATTTTTGTCAGATTAAAAAAAATAAAAATTATCTGTTTTATTTCTCAGAGGCTTTTTAAGATACCAAGAAGCCAAACTTTTTGCTATCACTTTTCTGCCCAGTATGGCTGCAGAAAACATACAGGACCTGATTTCAAACTCATTTATACATATTTAACAGAGAAGAAAACGGAGGAGTCAGAAGTAAAGAAATGATTTTCCACGGTCACAAAAGCCGGTCATAGAAGCACAGCTGGGTGTTGGATCAGGACCTCTCGGCAGCCAGCCACAAAAGATGCACAGCACAGAAAAAACATTTCCTGTAAGGAAGCATTTGACTTTCAAAGCTGCATGAAATGTTCACAAGAAAACCATGTAAATGCCCAGTGGACTGGGGGGCGGGGGGTGACGAGGATTGCATTAGAAACTGGAAGCCCTCTCTTGTTTCACCCAAAGATTTGCTCTTCACAAGCACTGCCAGCTAGCCTGAGGTGAATTTCATGTTTTGTATCAAAACCAAGCAAATATTCAGTCTCTAGTAGCTTCGATGCGAGTTTGCTTTGAAGTTCATTTCAATGCGACACCAGTCAAACGCCATGGATAATGAAGTTCACAATGGCAATATTTTCCTGAGTCTCTGCAAAAAGAAAGCACTACTTTTTTTTTTTCTGAAGCACTATCAAGTACAGTGCTGCTGTAGATACATGCTTACACTGTACACAGCTGCGAGGACTGAAGACATTACAATTGCTCCTCCTCTTCCATCCCATGGCTGTTTCCACCAGCCCACTGCCAGGATTTAATGTCTCAAAGGCACCAGGGGGTTTGCACGTGCCCCCCCAGTCTGCAATTGTGCACACCCAGCCCAACAATTAAAGCAATCAATACAGTTTGAGATAATCTGACAGATCTGTGCTGAAACAGATGAAATGCCCACACAGTCCTTTCCATCAGCATATTAGTGGGGCCAACTGTTGAGTCCTTAACTGCACTAGTTATATTTGGAGGTGCTGGGTGCTCAGAGATATCTCCCCCACTACACAGCCTAGCTAGAGGTGTCCTCCAAGTGACGTTACTGAAACTCGCATCTTCAGGTTTCAGCATAAGCTATGTCTGGTAGGAGCAGAAAAAGATGTGTTCTCTATTGAGTGTGAATAAGCTGAATGTGGGTGTGAAGATACCAGCCACTCTGCTTCTCTACTGGATTGCTCATTTGACTACGGGCAGGGTGACAATTTTACTATGCTATTATCATGTAACTCTTTGCTTTTACAGCTGTCCTGCTGCTGTGTAAGGATTTATTATGGAAGTGTAATATAAGCGTAGAAGTCCATTACACAGACCACACTCCCCTCGTGCTATGTGCTGTACCTGGACAGAACAGGGTGACAGTCCCAGTCCTAAAGCATTCCTGACCCGAGTGTAAAATGTTGGGGCAGCATGGCTGGGAAAGGGAGTAAAACAGGGCAAGGGCAGCCAGCACATTAGCTATACATAAAGTCTTTTAAGGGGCAATGTGGAAAGGAAGAGTCATATGAATGGATGCTAAAAGCCAAAAGAAGCTGCTTTGCAGAGCTTCACAGGACACTCCTTTGAAGTGTGGAGAATGTTTCAAAATGGAATGACTACTCAGGGGAGGCCAGGACTGCGTGTTATTAGATGTGGAAGCTAACTCTTCAATACTGAGGAGGTGATGATAAGCAGGGAGAAGACAGACCATGGTAAGCCTTGAAGTAAAAACAAGCAGCATAAGTTTCTAGAGCAAGGCAATGGGAAAGCACAGAAAACAGACAACACAGTTAAACTTAAGTGTTGGGAAAGTTATCTTTGCAGGAACACTGGGATTGGGTAGTGTACATCTGTCAGATTTATGACAGGATAAGTACAGTGACTGATCCATAAGATAACAAGAGCTGAAGTTGTAACAGCAAAGATGTAGCTGTCTGGGTAGAGAGAAACGGTTGTATTACATAGATGGCATTCAAAATGAACTTATGAGACTGGGTTATAAATGGTAGGGGATGTTAAAAAGAGTGAGGCTGAAAGAGGAGGAAGCAATTCAGATTCACATCTTCCCTAATGAGGAAGGTGTGCGGTACTCTTCATGTAAAAATGATATACTTTGGTTATGCAGGAGTTGCCATGGCTGGCCACTGAAACACAAAAGACCAGAGCCAAAGGAGTTTTCTGGCTCTTGGGCTGAACAGCATTGTCTGGCTTCAATGCCCACAAGGATGAAAGAAGGGCAGAGAATATTATGAAATACAAGAGTAGAGACAGTGGCAGAACTGGAGGACCCAGTGAAGGAAAGCAGGTGAATAACCCTTTTATGGACAGTATGAGTTGCAGAGGATACACAAAGGAAGGAAGGAAGGAGGCACATCTGTTAACTTTGCCCTTATGAGAAATTTGCAGAACCACATGCAAACAAAGGACCCAGTCAAAGGGGTCAGGATCTAAAAGACTGAGTGGCAATAAAAATGTTTTGCCTGTATAATGCAATTGTATCCTAAACCTGTAAAGTGTTCCTAACGTAAGCTTACCTCACCCTCTCTGTTTAAGACTCTCTCTATTCCAGCATACCTTTCCTGATACAGAAACACACAGCATAGCATACTGTAGGTCGAACACTGAAATAAAGGCAAAATGGCATCTTTTAGCTCAGTACTACCCTTCCCATATCTGTCTTTCTTACATACAACCAACACAAACACTGGTAAAAACAGTGTTCCTCGAAGGTTTTTTCTACTTTCTGGGTACTAGTTGTACAGCAGTGTCAGTCAGAAGCAGTACTGTCACAGCCCTGTTCAGGTCAGACTTCTAACAACATTGCTCCTTCACAGCTTTCACCCTGCCTTACCTCAATTGCATTGGTGCCCCTGCCTGCCTATACCTCCTCTCCCACAGTGGTATGGCCAGGCTATGTGCTGAGAATGGAAAAGCATCTCCTGTTGGCTTCACAAGCATCCTCAGTTCTGGATGTGTTATTGTCAACTCCATCATACATATTCTAGCCAAGTGTCAATATGCCTGGAGACCTGGCTTGTAGGTTCCTACAGGTACTAAACACCTCAGGAGTTCATTAGTGCTGTGATTAATCAGGATGATATGCACATGGTAGTCATCAATATTAAACTGAATTCCAGGCACCTGGTTCTCTGCTTTAAGGAAGAGGGCTTCAGCAATTAATCTGCTTCACTGCTGTTCCTGTTTTCCAATGTTCCCCGCCCCATGCTTACTTCAGCATGATCCCAGCTAGGGAAAATAGAAAAGGAAAAAAGAAATAACTTCAATGACTAAATAACTTGGATGTGAAACAAAGAGGTTGCGCAAGATTTTACTTACCTTTTGGCTAAAAAAAAGGAGGGGGAAGGTCTGAAAATGGAAAGTTTTTACCTCTTAGAAGAGTTATCTCTTGATAAACCTGAATCCATGCACAGGCATACCTGAGTAATCTGCACCTTGGCTTATGTTTCCCCAGAAGCCAGAACCTCATTCCCTCAAGCTCTCCTGCTACCTCCTGCAGCAAAATGGCACCAGAGGACACCTGGTTATGCCCAAACTCCAGCTTCTGCCAGGAGGATGAGGAACAGAGTACAGTGTCAAAGGCATTGTTCTTACGTAGGACAAGAGATCTTGCTTTTGACTGCCTTGTATTTTTTGCTGGGGTGTGAAACAGAAATCTGCCCATGCCTGTTCCCTTCCTGCTGCTAGCAAGCTGCTCAATAATTCAGTTACCTCTCCCCAAAGGAAGCTCTGCTGGCCTGCTGCTTGCTCAAGCCAGTTGCTGCTGCTCAGCAATGAAGTCTGAAGTGCCACAGACTTCCAGGGGCCCCTTTGGCACCAGCTCTTTTGTATTCCAGTGGCCAGCAGCAGCTCCTTAACTCTGCGGCAGCCAAAGCTCATTATCATTTTTATATAATTAAACAGTGCTGCTCGTTCTCCTCATTAGGTTATCACAGCAAATTGATGGTTATTTGAGGGAACTGCCACAATAGGAGACAAAACACTGGCAACAGATAAAACAAAAGGATGCACACAAAGCTCTTTAATTAAACTCCGTGAAGGGATATGAATTCTAGCAGAGATTTTAGTTACCCTGCTGAGCCTCTTTCTGATTAGCTACAATACATCTGCTGGCTTTCCTAGTATCCATCTGTACTGCTAAAGAGAAATTCATTCTGGCTACAGAAGATGACCTCAAAGACGTCATCTGTGGATAGTTTAATAGCTTATGTATGTTGACAAAATGGTTCTGAGTTCTTGATGTGTTGACATGAAAAAGCATCCTCTACATGTAACAATGTGCTTAATATGCATGAGCGCACGTATGTACATATGCACACACAAATAACAATGAGAGGCTAACATGAAAGCCAAAAGAGGTTGGAAAATTATGAGGGAAAGGATTCTTTCTCCAAGAACTCCTTATCACCACAATTACTTTTTCTTTTGGCACTCATCATTTGTTCCCCTCCGCCCTCTCCTTCCCTTCAGCATCCAGGTGCAGAAGCCACAGTGAAGGCTAATGCATGGGACAAGAAAAAAGTAATAGGATATATTCTGTAAGGTATATTAATCATAAGTTAGGCTGCTACTTTGAAGTTAGGTTTTCTTTCAAAAAAAAAAAAAGAAAAGAAAAAAAGGAAAAAAGAAAGAAAGAATAAGAATTGAAAAGAGATCTGTCATGGAGCATTTGTAAGAGGCAGTGCCACAAAACCCTTTGGGGCTTTCCATTCAGGTCATAAGGGATCTGGTTAAAATTGCAGTGGTCCTTAATCCATAAGTAATTGACAGCACAGCTCCCAGTGACTCAGTGTGGTATACTGCCACAGTGCTCATTACTACTGCAGACCTGTAATCACTATATTTTTAGTCATGTGCACCCTGTTGGCTCTATACAGCCTATTGATACAATACACAATTTGCACATTTATCATAATTAATTACCTGCTGACATACTAAGAGCCATTACCATCTAGCATCCAATTCGGAGGAATGTATTTGATGGAATGAGGCCAGACTATATGATGCAGACATACAGCCTCAAAACACTCAAGGGAAACAGTGGTTCCCTGTGGTAATCATGGTGCAGTTTTTTCTCTCAGAGCCCCAGGAACTTGGGTGGATGAAAGACCTCTTCCTCATCTCTTACAGAGCTCTGAAAATATCCCAAGTTCTGCCTAATTTAAACAACCCAGTCCTCAGGGTCCTTCTTGGTTGCCAATGTCCTACTGTGAAGGATCCATTAAATCTTTTATTTATTTGTCCATAGAGGCCACTGAAGAATGTCACAAGGTATTTCCTTTTCCAAAGTAGATTAAGCCAAACATGAATGAGGCCCTAACATTATTCTGGGTGAGCGTGTGCACTCATATTTGCCAGACTACTGACAGTCTGCAGGGAGTAAATATTCCCAGGCCTGAATTCTGACCACCTTACATGCAAGTAGGTGCAGATTGGTTACACTCATGACTTGGCAGTATTTTACATTCAGGCTTTGTAATGTCAGATGTAAACAAACACAAAGTTCAAAACACTGGGGGAAAAAGTTTCATACTGATTTTCCCTGCATATACCTCAGCCTCTGCTGTCTCACTGAGCAAGATAAAGTCTAAGGCCATATTATTATTATTTTTTTAATGGCAATAAAAATGGAGAGTTCCAGCACAGTACTGGCTGTGCAATTTCATTTTAGCATTAAACATCAGTTTCTGTTAACTCAGACAGCTGTCCACCTACAGAAATTCTCTAACTCAGTCATCCCCTAGGACGTTTGTCCTTGGACTACGCCTGAAAACCAGCAGAACAAGAGGTTCTGACCAGTAACCAGTATCACCAGAAAGGACCAATACTTTCCCATTTATGAAAATAGAACTCGAGAAGGTCTGTATTTTTTTAAAAGATCACATGCAGCTCTTATTACAAAAGTAAAATTAGGCTTGCATTTGACTCAGCCTGGGTAGAAAATGCAGTCCTTCGCTGACTCAAAACCAAGCCCAGTCAACAACTCCACCTCACCCCCAGAAGCCCTACATACATTCAAAGTATCCTTTCAAAGCTTGTCCCCCTTGCAGTTTCTGTCTCCAACTTCTTATCCTTTAAGTTACTTAATTCTTGGCACCTCCTGCCTCATTAGATGCGAAAGTCCAATATCTGAAGCAGGGATTTAGGCACCATTACTGTAAACACCTGGAAGCCAGTGTGATGACTGGTTACTTGTATTTATTTAGAAGTGTTACTGTGCAGAATCCCAGGTCTGTTGACATGGATCAGCACTGCTTTCTGCAAAATGCCATGAAAAAAGAGCAGAAAGCTTCTGTTGCTGACAGCTAATTCTTTTAAACTTGGAAAGTGATAAGCTAAGTGGTACATCTACAGGTCACAACAACCTTCTACAACAGCATAAACTATAAGCATAATTTTCTCACATCAAACAGTTTGAGGAAAATGAATCTGCTTCTTTATCTATTTTCAGCGTTATGAAACCATGATACAGAAATAAGTCAATAAATGTGCATAGCCTACAAGCATGCTTGTAATCTGGAACAGCTGAAGTACTTGATAAAAGAATCTGACGACTTATGCATAATGTAAGTAATACACTTTCCATTATGAGCTTTAAAAATCAAGCCATACTGCTGAAACAGATAATAGTGTAGATGACGTACATGACCAGTGGCCTGCGCCTTCCTCTTGGACAAATCTCTTACTGTTGTTGAGTATTACAAAATCCCATGAGCTGTGAAGGACATGAATTGTCCCTGGGACCTGAGAGTCTGTGGGATGCTGTTAACAAGCTAAAACATTAGGTTTTGCAAATACTGAAAAGTGGGATTGCAGTGTATTAGCCCAAGAGGATTTTCCAGAAGGAGGTTTGAATGTTGAACTGCAACAGGATCTGAAGAAAGGGTAGACCCTCTTGTCCTGTTACATATCTTTCCAAGAGTGAAAAGAACGGGAAAAGGAGTTCAGAAATTATAAGATATGGTTAGTTTCTTCCAGCTATAGTGCGTCAGGTCTGAGTACTTCAGTTAAGTGAAAGACTGTCTGAAAAAGCACTTTTGGGAGGCTTGTGCAGTAAATTGTTTTTCCGTTTCTTTCTGAAGACGAGTTCCTAGTAGTTCTTAAAAGTTGGCATGGAAGTCCCCAGGTACATCGATACATTCTGTACGTACAGCTACAAGAGCTATGGAGGGCTTTTTTCTATCGAAATTTGAGTACCTGAGGCAACAACTGCTCTCTAGTTTGGAAACTAAGCAGACGCTTTTGTCTGTGTTTACTCCTAAGGGAAAGTAATGTGATCATCATAAGGCTGTGAGTTACATCAATTTTAAAAGATACTGCTTTGAATTAACAGAATAGTGAGGAGGAAAATTCTTCCTTCTGGAAATCTAGTTCTCAGCTGATTATTTATGTGTTGATATTCATTCTTTCCAAGTAAACAAAGCAATAAGCTCTTCCTATGAGCCAAGTGAATCAACATTAGTGGAATGAAAACCATTCTCTTACATAATTGTTTTTCCCCAACCTCCAAACCCTTAAAAAAGGCCAGAAAATCCACCTTAAAAAAAAATCTGGTTATACTGACCTACTAAATAAAAATAAAAGGAGTGATAAAATAATAGGGAGAGAAGGATTTAATCTTTCATTTATAAAAAGAAAACAAAAAAAGTATGTACAAGAGTTTCATTATGCCTTTGAATGAATTCTATCTTCCAATGGATATTTGCAAAGAAAAATTATGAAAACATGCCCTAACTGTCTGGTGGGCAAATGAAACACAAAATCAGCAGATGTATCAAAAAACATGGGGGAACTAATATTTTCAAACAATTAACTTTGCATGCAGTTCTGGTGCTGCCTCCGTACTGCAGGAATGTAATCAGTGTAGCAATCCTTGAGTCAGATAAATCCAACTTCAAATTAAGAGGGAAGCAGGCCCTTACAGCACTTTGCTGTGCTGGAATTAAATAAGCCCACTCAGTCCTGCCTTCAAGATTGTCTCATTCTAACAGCGACCTCCAGCAGCAACTGCTGTCTACAGAGTCTCATGCTAAGTACAGACATTGGCAAGTCACTAAAACTAAGTCACTAAGACTGAAGTCACTAAGTAGATGCCAAACCACCACCACAACAATGAAGTCTGTTTGTGAGTGATTTTTCACTGTCTGCAATGTAAAAGCCAATAATGGTCCCAGATATTGCTAAAATGCCATTTCTAGTTGACATAACTGAAGGGGGAATTCACACTGCACAAAATGCGGGAAAACAGAGATTCGTTCCTCCTCCTAAAGCTAAGGGGGGTAGGAAGGAAATTGTCTTTTCAAAACCTGATGAGAGTAGATGGCATCTTAAGATGCCAAACTTTTTAGCACGGCTCTGCTCCAATTCTAACTACTAATTACGAAGGATACTATAGACTGGAAGCTGTCTGTGCAATTCAAGAACCACAAGCACAAGGCTTATTTTTCCTGTACATGGTCAGAGCAACAGGCAGTGGTATCACTTACATCAGGGAGAACTTTTTTTCTTTTTTTTTTTTATTAGGAACACGAGTAAGTTGAAGAGTTTGCCAAAAATCCATGATCACCAATCTTCTGTGAAGAAATGCTTCTGCCTCATGTATTAACAATGCCAATGACAGCTAAAGCAAAGATCACCAGCTCACTGTCACTCTGGTGCTCTTCTGTAATATCTGGTCAGCCTGCTGGCTACTACATTAGCCCTTATGTCTAAGGGAACTCCTGTTTGTAAAGTGGAAATAAAAGTTATCATTTTTACAGCACTAAAATTTAAAAAGCATATGCTACTCTACAGCTTATCTATCTTCAGCCTCACCTTATGCACAAACTCCTGAAGAGTTGCAAAGTCCCCTGGAAAGCCTTCACAGCCCAGCTTCACTCAGTCCCACCCCAGCCTCAGACATGTGCAGTCTCCCAGCTCGCTATTTCCACACCCACACCATACCAGGTCACCAACACACATGTATCATGTCAGGCATAAGTACAGAACTGCACTTCTGTAGTTTGCTCAAGTAAATGATAGCAAGCTTATGGCAGCACTAGGTTTTGAGGCTGGCTGTGGAAGAAAAAAATGATACCTTATCTGGCATAAAGCCTACTGGTAGAAAGTTAACTCCTCAACATATTTTGAACTAGCAGAGTGAGTAAGCTTACACAAGCTCAGCGCTTTGTGTTTTCATTGAACCACCAAAACATGGTCAGAGAGTACACAAGTCTTATCATTACTGACTCCTTATCTTCAAAATCTTCTACGCATATTTGATCCAAGTTCTTTAAGCACCCACTCAGTGTGTGCAATCCTGACCTCCCAGGACTGGTGATATTTGCACACCTCAGAAACAATGGACCCATTTGTCTTGCAAGCAGGCGTGGGCAGGGGGAAGAGCTCTCTCCCTCGATGGCCCCAAATGGGGCATTTGTTTCAAGAAATTGAAGCAACTGGATTTCAGAGCCTTAGAACAAGACACAGTATCATTTATTTAACCTTATTTTCCTCTTCCTAAACCCGGGCAAGCCTTCTCAAGCCAATACAATTAACAGGAAGAAGATAAAAAAATACCAGAATATATAGACAGTGTATATACACTTAAATGACTGCAAGCTAATTAATGAAAAAGACTTAATAAAAAGCATAGTGTTAGAAATAGCAGAATGCCTGTAAGAATCCATTAAGGTTGTTGATGGTAAACTATTTTTTTCCCGGTTTTTCACAATTTAAACATCTATTCACTTGCTTTCTACATACTTTTGGAGCAGTGGGCAGAAAGACAGGCAAAGACCATTTTTGTTCTCACACTTTTCCATTAAGCTCTCACTAAAAGTCATTGTTTTCCTAAAGTGCTCCCAGAAATCAAATTTGCATTTAATATCAATCTGGTGCAAGTACAGTGTCTCCTCCTTTACACTAATTGTTTGGGGTTTTCTTAAAGCCATTTTCATCAAATACATGACAGAAACTTTTGGCATGTACCCCTTGAAATGTCCTGCTGAGTTTTTGCTAACATTTGGTAACAGATCTCATGAGAGCCTTTAATGGAAGTTTTTGCATATGTCATACTGCAAGTCTTCAAAGTGGAAGTTTATAACAAAGTCTTAATGTGACTTTAAAGCTCCGAGTCCTTTTCTAGATATCTGCTTTATGTTTACCCACATTGCTGACTGCCCAGAATTTGGCTGGCTCTGACCAGATCTAAGCACAAGGCAAACTGAAATGACGCAGAACTCACTTTTTCCTCCTTTGTACTTCCTTAACAAATAGAAATTTAGCAGCATGTGCATAAGGAAAGTAAGCAAGAAAAGAAAAGAATTCCCCAAACCACAACCAACCAAACCCACCCACTCACATGCCAGTTGGTTTTTAAAGTGATTTCTACAGCTAACAAAAGAGACAGATTGGGAGTCTTGAAACATCAGTCTGTTCTACCCACATAAACAGCACTTCCTGAAAGGCAACCAGCATGTTGTGCTTCCATAAAGACAAAAAAAAAAGGGGGAAAGATAAGTCATATTATGAATGTGTTCAAAAAGGAGAGTTACTAGCCTAAGGGAGGGGACAGGTTAACAGTAACTTCTTTAAATGTCCTTTATGATCAACTAATCCTGAGCTGATCAGAGCAGATCACTGAAGTAAACCGTGTAGTTCAGCAACATCCTGCTTGCCCTATGGGCCATGACCTTAGCTCTGCAGCTCCTGAGCATACCTGACCTCAGAAGTTGGTCAAGGTCTTCAAACAGCAACTTTATGACTTTGCTCTACAGTGCTTGCACAACAGTAGTCTGTGTTCAGTTACATATTTCTGCAGCTACAACATGCTACTGCAACCCTGCAATTTAAATGAAGCATTAAAGTAAGGACCTTTCCAAAGCTATATTCGCAAGAAGCAGTTTAGCTTGCAAGACCCAAACGATCCTTGTCTCTGGCCCAAAGTGTGGCTCTCTGGCAGCTCAAATCAATATGAACCAGCCTTTTCCTTGCAAAGATGCTCATGCACAGTGAGACAGTTCAGTGACCTGAGCCAGCTCAAAATGGACCCCTTCAAAAAGCTGTTTCAGTTGGATCAGCTACCTGAACTACTCTTCTGGCAGCCTCTGCAAAAAAAAGCTGTTGGTAGAAGGAGGTGGGACAGAAAGGCAGCAGCCTCAGTTTAAATCTATTAACCCACTCTCTGAGGCTACCACACTGATTCTAGTTTCTGGGAAATTAGCTTCAGCCTATACACACTATAATGACTCAGAATTTATCATCAAAAGAGGACCATATGAGCTACAGCTATTGTATTTTGAAATGAAAATGCTAAATCTGCCAAGAACTGAGGGGAAACATGAGATAAAAATACCCCACCAAAGTAACAAAACAAACACAGAAGAGAAAAGCGAGCAAAATACCATAATTGGCCTTTTCATGGGTATAACCCTTAAAATGTATCTTAATTTAAGAATCATACCACACAAAGGAATAGTTTATTTAAAATTCTTCCTTTGCTTAGCTCTTTATATTGTTTAAAGCTTGTCCCATACTGACAATTGCAAGGTATGGGAAGAACCATATATAGCACTCTGTAGCATTCCTCTTCCATAAGGCCAAAACTTTTGCTTTCCAACCAACCACAGAGTGCCAAAGAGAAGAAAAGTTTTATGCTTGTCTTTGGCCATCACACCAGCTTGTTTTTACTGCCTGAAACATGAATAGCATGTCTAGATAACTGAATTCTGACAAGTGGAAAATCAGACTAGTTAGTACACTGTCATTATTTTTTAGGCAAGCAGACCTTGTCAAGTTCTACCTGTCAAGTGAGTTTGGGCCAGATTGCTAAACATTTCAAGAAAACAGAACAAAACATGCTCCCTCCATGGAGCAGACTTTCAGTTACTTTCCATGCTCACACGCACACCATCAGAGACCACAGTGCAAGCCTGTTTACAGCACTAGGCTTTATTACCAAAACTATTCCAGGTCTTTTGCTCAAACTACCACTGTGAATGGGAAAAACTAGAATTTCAGTTTCATGGATTTCCTGGCAGATAAAATAGTATTTATGAGTTGCCTCAGCATTCCTACATTTGCACCAATATAAAGTACTACTGACAGCAACCCAATTTCATTATTCTTTGATGTTTCAGTAAGTGTAGAAAGAGAAATTAAATGGGTAGCTAATCAACACAAAAAAATCATATTCTGAGGCCAAGTATTTATATGCTGATGACTCAACTTTTGCAGCAGTGTATGCAGCAAGAACAGGAAATATACTATTGAACCCTCTTATGACAACAACTTTGATGTGAAAGGTTGAAATAGTTTATTCTCTCTGCTGTGATTCAGAAAGCTGGAATCGTAATCCTGGATTACTGCAGAATATACTCACAAGTGCTTCTGAACTCATTAAAGGACATCAGAGAACACAAGGCTTCCGCAGGATACATAGTAAATGTCTTTCAAAGACTATGGAAAGAAGCATAGGTGACAAAAGGCTGGCCCTGGGAGCTCTGTGCTGTTTGACATACTGCTGTATGTATCTAAGGCTCATCCACCTCTGTAGTGGCAGACCACTGCTGCTGTCATGTAGGGAAAGAGAAGAGTTCCTCCACCCATCTATAATGGCATGAAAACTTACGTCTGATGGTGATTTTACTTGTTAATCCAAACAAAGAATTTATGTTGGAATACAGCTGATAGCTATTCTAGAACAAACTTTCTGAACTTGTAATCTACTTTTTCCTACATCTTTTCATGAATGTTTGGATAGAGGCATGAGACAGCCCCTTCTTTACAAAGTTTAGGAACTTCTTATCTGCTGCTTATTATTTATGTTATTGCACAGCAAATGTTCTACTGAGCACACAGTGAAAGCAATGTATAATACTACTTTCCTGCAGCAGTAATTCTTACAGCAGATATATGCTAAGGCAAGGCTATCAAATTATCTGTGTGTCTGATTTTAACACTATAAATTGGTGGAAACCGAAAACTTATCAGTGGATTTAAATTAGTTACCTTCAGCAATTTTTAGTATTTAATCCCAGCAAATCTGTAGATAGAGACAGTACACATAGCAAACTGACTGACCACTACGCATGATTTTCTTGATCTCCCTAGTAGTGCTCTACAGGCCAACTGAAAACTTCCTGTTTAGGTTCAAATCAATATAAAAATTAATTTCATTCCCCCTACAAGGTGCTGACAGATTTAGGCTCACAAGATGTGCAGCAAAACACAAACAAGCCTGATCTTAAAAACATGATTATAAGTGAATTTGTTTGTTTAGTATTATTTCAGATAAAATAGTAAAGGTTTGGTAACATTAATATGTGCTCGCAGGGAAAAAATGCCAAACAAAACTAAATCAAAATAAGGAGGGATCTCTCTTTAGAGCTGCATGGGGAGGAGATATGGAAGTGCAGGAGGTTCAAATTCCTATCAAATAATTTATTTCTCACAGAGCCAAAGCTGTTAACTGCTGTTAGGCTCTGCTTTATCCTTCTGCTGGAGACTGTCATTCAGATTGCCCTTTCTGTTTACTAAACAATCCAAGCAGGACAGAAGCAAATTAAGGCTGCTGCAGCATAACCAAGCTGCTATCTGTCTTTTTTATTTCCTTAATATTGCCGTAATACTTGGAGATTAAACTGTCCCTTGAGAGAGAACATCCTTCTCTCTGTTACTGGTTATCTGTGGGGTTGACTCAGTAACCTGCTTTCTTATTTCCTTCTACTGTCTCATACTAATACTCTGCAGACCATGTCACACATGGCCCTTTATAATCTCTTGTACAGAGATCTTGTAGTCAGTGATTGCTACATGTTGACTTTTACGGTTCATAAAGCTGCTACTGGATATCAAATTTAATATGTTCAACTGAGATCAATGATGTATTTTATCTCTTGCTTCAAAATACTAGATTTCTGGTGTTTGCAACATTAAAAATAACATAACACAACAGAAGAGGCCTCTTTTAGTACTCCTTACTAGCAAATGGGAGTTTCTGACATAACCCAAAGGCTCCATCAACCAGATACTACACAGTAAAAGCAGAGACACCACAACATGATAGCTTCCAAGTACTGATACCTCTGGCAAGTCAGCTTCACAGGAGCAGCAGCATTCATGTTTTCAGGGAAGCAACCACCTCGCTCAGACTAATACTTACTCTTCTGAAGACACATCATCTTCCATAAAACATAATGAGGTGCTGATAGCTTGGATGAAGCAGCTGGAAGAAAGAATAAGAGAGAACAAAGACTTAAAGGGAAGGCATAGAATTGTAATACTTAAAAACCAAACAAATCAAAGCTTGCAATCATTAAATAGCATGTATTATTTACTGAGTGCCATTGGACTGTGCAAGTTTCTTTTGTCCTACCCTGCAATATGAAATGTAATGCTTTGACAAAACAGGGTGATAGGTGACAACTAGTTGGAAGCGCCTTCCTCCATAAAATTGTATGTGCCCAGCTCACAGAGAGAGGCCTGGTGAGCCGGACTGCTTTTCTCCAACTGTGATACTAGCATGCAGTAGCTAGTGTGGTGAAACAGGCTGCTCTAACACACCACAGTAACCTCAAGAACTATAAGCAGTTGGGAAGGGGGTCTGTGCAGCAAAGCCTTCCAAGCACCATGAAAGTTTTACTCTTCAGATCATACTACAAAGAGATCCTAACTATGCAAAGTTAAATTTCCCATGGTGTCACAATTTCAGCACATTAATTTCTCTCATCTCTCCAACTCACACTATATGCTAACCATGGCCCTTTTCTGGTGCATTTTATCATCTCCAAGCTTCTCTTGTAATCTGTAACCCATTGCCAACTAACCATTTGTACATCAGTCCCAACAAACACCACCCAGGAAGGGAGTAGACACAACATTTTATGCTCAGTTAAGCACAACTAGCCTGTTCTCACACTCAACAACAGATGGGACATTCAAAGCATGCAAGTTGTAGGCAGAAATCTGCATTACGCTCTGGTCATTGGCATGGAATTTCACTCCATTACCTACAACCGGCATTCAGCAAACCACCCAAGCCAGACTGTGCTCTATAAGATATCATGCTAACGCCACTTTTCAAGAATGGCTATCCTTGCTAAATAGTTTCCAATAAAGTAAAGGTTGATCAAAAAGATACTCAAATCTTACTCTTTCTCCATTCACATGATGTGATTCACACACCTTGCCTCTCCTGCCCTGTGGAAAAAAATGCTAAATCACAGCAATCAAAGAGCAGACTTTCACCCTCTTGATCTGTTGAGTTTTTTTTTCAGGGAGCTTTTCATTTCTCTGGAATGTAGATTAAGTATTTAGGAGAAAGCAGCAAAAAGTGCGAAGAAGAGATCTGGGATGTCACTGTGTAGTATTTAGCTTCCTTCTGAACTGCTAATGCATCTCTGGTAATGCAGCTACTAAATAACACTATCTTGTAATTAAACATAACTACTCAAGGTTGTTTCTTCCTACACACAATCCCCTCCCCTCTTTTCCCCTCATCTATTCAATGGTCTCTTTGCATGTGGGGGGATTCTAATACCTGGAATTTGCATTTTGATAACTATGATCCCATGAAAAACTTCAGCTATGAATTACCAGTGGTGTATGATGTTGTACTGCTGTTTTTTTAAGGACTACATATACCTGCACATCTTAGTCAACATTACTGTTGTACTTCAATCTGCATGTAATTTTGTCACTCTGGATTTTTCCAGCACTACATATGAAATGCAGTTTACTCTGAGTGATAATTAAGAGGGAGCAACTAATGATTCCAGGTAGAGAAAGAAGGATGCAAAAGACGACCTTATGGTTTATTTTAGGTGATGATGTAGCTGTTATAATGTTGCACAAGTTTCTCATGCTCTCTGATCATCATACCACCTTCATCAACGGACCACATATCCTTCCTTACCTTCCTTTCTGAATAGGATCATATGGAAACTTAAACATGTTATCTAACTGTTCTTTAATCCCTGACATTGAATGAGAAGTGAGTTACGGAATGGAGAGAAGTCTAGGCACAGGTGCTGAAAAGGCATGAGAGAGAGGTGTGGACCAGTGAAACAAAGAGATATGAAGACCTTTTCTGCCCTCAGCTTGACTAGCTTTTTGACTAGAACACAGGCACTTCCATGACTTTTCAAACACCCAACTTATCACAACAAGAAGATCTACAGCAAAAATGATCCAAATCCATAACCACATTTTACGATGGGAATTAACAGACTTTGGGTTACCAGCAGGTGCAGGGACATGATTATATGTTACAGTTGTTTTTGTTTTCTTGTTTTTTTTTGTTTGTTTGTTGTTGTTTTTTTTTGATTTGGCTTCTTTAAAATAAAAATAGGACTACTTATAATTCATCTTCCCTCTGCCAGCCACCGAAACCATCTTCATCTAAAGAAATAAGCCTTCATTTCAATGTTAAGCACATCCATGAATGAAATATGCAACTAAAAGGCATTTAATGATATTTGCACAAATACTTTCTAGCAATCATTCTAATCTTCATTATCTGGTGGATGAACCCTGCCTCTGAAGAAGTCAAATGATGCTTTGCAGCCAGTACCTAACTCTGCGGGCTCTCTCTCCTAGTTCAAACCCACTTCACAGCCTTGGCACTAACATTTTTCATTTTGCACCCTACCTTTACAGCCTCTCATGTTTTCCCTCTGTTTTTGATTTCTAAATGCTCTTTCTTCCTATCTATCTATACAATAAAACCCAGTGCACTCAAAATAAAATGTGGGGTATAAATATGTGAAAATAAAATTTTGGAAAGTTGCAAGCAATTTTTCCAGCAAAAAATACTACATGTATGAAAATACACAAATCAAGATTTTTGTAAGCCTCACACAGCCAGGCACATGCCTACTCTTTCCTCCAAATTCTCAGAGCTTTTGCACAAGACTTCTTTTATATTTGTCTTAGTCCCTGAAGTTACCCACATCTTAAAGTTAAAAAAGATAGACTTGTTAGTAACACACAAATGTTCATAGACATAACATCTTTACAGATATCCTCTGTGAGCAGATCAAGCCACTCTCCATATGTATTTAAATGCAGTGGAAGGCTGGAGTTTTTAAGTTGTCAGATCTGTGCCTGGGTATGAGGGGCTCTATTTTCACTCTTCGAGCACCAAGAGATTAGCAGCTTGAAATCACTTTGACAGTTTCAGTTACTCTATTGCATACCGCAGGGAATTTTAATTCCAACCTGTGAAATTGTAATTGCTTCTCAAGAAGAGCGGAAGGATTCTGGGTAATGGCCACAGCCAAGCTCAATGTCAGAGTTGCCAGTTGCTGCCACTTCAGATATTACTTGCTGTTATTCAGACATCACTCCAGCTTTCCATATGGGAAGTTGAACTGGGGAGTGAAACTAGATTAACAGAAATTGTCAGATGTTCAGGGATGTGCGGGAAATGATGTGACAGAGGTGGATGAACTCTTCTCAAAAAGGTACTTCCTCCTTCTTTTGCTCTCCTGCTTTATAGAACAAGCTTTACATAAACTGCTTCTTTGATTTTATATTATTTTTCTAAACAAGTGTACCATTACTAGAAAGCTATGGTGAAAAGATTAAATGACAAAGGCCTCCAGCATCCAAAACCATGCACAAGCAGGACATAAAAAGTGTGCATTTAATGTTGTTCAGAAGAGACTTAAGATGTCTTTGCTATTTAAGTCTTGCGGTTTGCAAGATTCCTCACCAAAAACAGCCAAAGAGAACTCAGAGCTACCACAGACATTTAAGAAAAATAGTCGAGGCTTCCTTGGTACCAGTGGAAATTAGATTCTAATTTGCTTTAAAAAAAACAAAGGCATTGTATGTGGATTGGTGTTTAGCAGACACATTCACTAGTGATGAGGTGTAGTTCATGCACGTGTAAAAGTGACATCAACTGTGGGGAAACTTCTGCAATGGCCTCATTAGCCTGGAGCGCAGTAGATTTCTCACCTTTTCTGGTGTTTTGCAAGGAGAGAATGCTTGGTGCAAGTAGGCCTCAAACATAATGCTGATGTAAAAATTAGAAACATGACCTAGCATGGCAGAACCATTCAGGAAGCCAAAAAATCACAGATCCAATGTGTTCAGGTCAATCCATTCCATGAAGTAGATAGCTTTTACTGTTCACTAAGGTTTCCCAGCCTGCAACAGTAGCCCCAGGCAGCATGCACTTTGGGTTTTGCCTGAAGGACAGGATGAGCTGTTTGACCAGAACTGGCTTGTTCAGCTCAGTGGCTTTGAGAGCTTTAGTTGCAAATAAACAGAAACAAATGGCAAACACTCTACTGCTCTGCAATACACAGTGTCAAAAAGCCCTCTCAAAATCTAAAGGAAGATAATTAAATACTTGACAACAACACTTCCTACTTACCAGATTAAAGTTCAGTTTAAGAATATACTGCATCTGTGGGCAATGTAATTTACAAAGTCTTCTTTGTCCTCTTTTGGTATGTTGCATTATTTCTAAGAAAATAAGCTAGTCCCATTAAGCCAACGATGCACAGAATCTAAATCACAAGCTTTGCAAATCTCTGTAACAGCTGATGCAATGAGTCTGTAATTGCTATGATTAGATAAGCTAGAGTGGCTGACAGAGTGCTAGAGGCATAGAACATATCTGCATAGTTTATTCCCATCAAATGCAAAAATTTGGCTCAAATACAACGCTGTGTCAACTCATAGTTTTCCTGAGAACCTTGCGACATGTGGCACTTTCCTGAAAATTTCAGCTCCCAGAGACAAATGTTTCTTCTTGTTGTTTTTTTTTTTTTGAGAATTTCAGTTGTTAAAAATGTAAATTACTGATTGTTACATATTCCTGATTGTACAGAAAGGCCCAGAAAAAAAAATAAAAAATCAACCAAACAGAAGCAAATCAAAAGCACAGTTGGTTTTTCCTTTTGGTGTTTTTTGGTTGGTTGGTTTTTGTTGTTTGTGTTGTGTTTTTTGGTTTTGTGGGTTTTTTTGGTTTTGGTTTTTTTTTTGAATCTCATGAATTTTGAATGAATTTTTTAAAATCTCATGATTTTTGTTCATGACCTTCAGTGGCTGCAGTAAAAATATGATATTCAAGTCATTACACAGCTGACTTCCTGAAGACAATTACATCTGTTGTTGTAATTTACAGGCTGTACCGAAAGCATCATGGTGGAACTTCCTGATTAATTGTCTGTAATTATTATGAAACCTTAGTTTACAAAGTACAACGCATTCGTCCTAGAGGATTATTCATTTGCACTGTACAGCCACTCCACTGGGTTTGGCTGGGATAGAGTTAATTTTCTTCACTGTTGCTGGTATGCAGCTATGTTTTGGATTTGTGACAAAACTCATGTTGATAACACAGGGATGTTTAGTTACTGCTGAGCAGTGCTTACACAGTCAAGGCCTTTTCTGCTCCTCACACCACCCCACCAGCGAGTAGGCTGGGGGAGCACAGGAAGCTGGAAGGAGACACAGCCGAGGCAGCTGACCCCAGCTGACCAAAGGGATATCCCACACCATATGGCATCATGTCACCAATAAAAGCTGGGGGGAAAACAGGAGGAGGGACACACACACTCAGAGTTATGGTACCTTCCCAAGTAACTGTTACATGTGATGGAGCCCTGCTTTCTTGGAGATGGCTGAACATCTGCCTGTGGATGGGAAATAGCGAATTAATTCTTTGCTTTGCCTTGCCTGTGTGCACAGACTTTGCTTTATCTATTAAACTGTCGTTACTCAACCCATGAGTTTCCTCACTTTTAACTTTCTGATTCTCTCCCTCATCCCACCAGAGGGAAGTGAGAGAGTGGTTTCATGTTAGCTGCCTACCAGGGTTAAACCACAATAGCCATGTAGACAGCTCAGCAACAATGCACGAACGAATGAACAATATCATGCAGTCAGCTGCGAGAAGAGCTGGACAAAGAGTCCAGTTCCTGGCTGACCAGCACAATCTGAAGATGTGTGGAGATTCTGTCATGACAAAAATGGCTTGAAGAAAGTAATTAGAAATTTTCAGTGTGTAAAATGTAACCTCCTCACTAACAGAGCAGTATTGTCTCATACACAGCACAATGCAATGCACAGCCAATACAAGACTCGTGTAGTTCTCTGAGCATTATACTAAATCTATACAGTATTAAATCCATCTTTTAACAGATCTCTACCACCAGAACTCTGTATTTCCATTCAATGATAAAAAAGCAGTATCTTTAAAACTATTTCTAAGTAAAAAATAATCCTCATTCTATTAACACAGCATAGTAACTCATTGTGAATTTGAGAGAGGCAAAAGAGCAGGGCAAAAATTCTTTCAGACATGACAGCAAAATAAACAGCAACAAATGACAAACTTTAATGGCCCAGCAGTTTGATTCTAATGTAAAAAGACACATATCAAACCGTAACACTGCACTAAGCAAAATCTTTAAGAAAGCTTTAAATGTTCTGCCCATAAAAGATCACCAATATCACTCAACAGAAATATTTCTCATAAACTACATGCAATTTTACCTGCTACAGCAGTTATGAGTAAGCAATGCAAACATTGCATCATTTTAGAAAAAAAGGAAGAAAGATGCAACAAACTGTTCTGCCAAACAAGGATCTCAAATTTTAGCAAGAGAGGTCTCCCTAGAGTTTATTAATCTTCTTTCCTACAAATGACAGGAAAGGCATAGGATGAGTACAAATTATTGCTCAATTTAAAATAGCTTTTTTAACAAGAAAAAAAAGAAAGAAAAGGAATTGTTGGTAAAAATGTTTCCTTTGAAGATTTTAAACAGCAGTTTTATTGTTTTCATAAAAGCCTCATTCAGGTCACAGTTCTGTTTTCATTCCACCATAGTAAAACATAACAAGGGCTGCCAGTAGAGCCAGGCTGACAGACAGGATCTTCAGTCCACCTCCTTCTTGTTGCCACGGGAGCTGCAAAGCCATCCATGAGCTGAGTGGTGTTTTCATTGGGATCTCAGCAGAAGGGTGAGCTTTCCAGTTTGTTCCATTCTGTGATGCATGTCTGAACTCCTGTGAAGAAATGCATGTATTAAGATTGCAACTGCGTCAGGTATTTCTGACTGTACATACCAAATACAATCTCCTCTTTATACTGAGGTTCAAATAAATGTTCCTTTTCAAGATAAGCAACAATTCAACTATCATTGCATCATCATTAGGTCATCAGCTTTTATACAGAAATCTTCCCAATGCCATCCAAAGTCAGTCTTTCTAATGAAATTACCTGACAAATCAAGGAAGCTGTTAGCAACAGAAACAAATCTCAAGACCTCAATGCCATCAGAGAGTTGTTTGATGATTAATTTTTTTTTTTCCTGCTATCTCACTACTCTCCCATTTTTGGCTTCTTCAAAAGAAATGTCTAGCCAGTGATAAAGGGGACCACAACACAACAATCCTTTGCACAGCAGGGCTCTTCTAAAGTCAATCATCGTCTCCTGGTATGCCAGCTCAGTGGTGCTTGAAAATCCTCCCACAGGGTTTTTCCTTTCCTCTGACCCTCAGGAGGCAGCTGTGCTAAAACACTCACCTTCCATTCAGCATATTGAATCTGAGTTCCCTGCTGTGCCTGCTATTACCATTCTCAACCTGACTGCAAGCACAAAGATCCCCCAGAATATGAGGACTTTTAACTGAAGCACAAGTTACAGATGTTGAATCACTATTTCAGCAGAAAATCCAAGTGGAAATAATAAGGAACTCTTCTCTCCTGCAGCCTTGTTCGGTTCAGCATTGTAGATATTCAAAGGTAAAAACATCTATTAAAACTGTAATCTGATGACATCTGCAAGAGGTGTTAAGTGGTAAAGGTGTAAGTAAACACAGGTGTAATGATCTTGCATCACAACATTCAGTATTTCTGTTCATTATTCTTTTCTCCTCTCTCTATTTCAATAATCCCTTAGGAATTCAACTGAGCTCAGATGGATTTTTAATTGGTCTGAAATTTTCCAGTTATAAATGGCTTTTGGTTAATCCATTTTCCTCCACGCCCCCCCCCCACCCCCCCCAACCCACTGCACATTTTGTATAAAAATAAGTCAGAGACCCAGAAAGTACCCATCTGGATAATCTTATGTTTCTAAGCAGCTGAAGCAGGGTCCCATGAAAATACAGTCCAGATGCCCAACTCCTTCTTTCACCAAATGTATTTCTGGGCAAACTCAAAGAAATATCAAAGCTCCAAGGAAGGTGCCTGTCCATGAAAGTGTGACAGCACAATTCAAACTGTCTGTAACTACCTCCTGTTTTGCATTTCATAAATCAGCTCCATTATAGTAATTGTAGAAGGAAAATAATGATTACTATTTGTTTAGGTAAGTAAGCATCAAAGGGACAAATGACAGCCTGGTGTAAGTGCTATTCTAACATCTGAGGTATTGTTCATTTACAGCACAATTAACACAGGCAAAGGGTTACTGAACAAGTGACCTATGAAATAAAGATGACTTCTTATATATACTGCACCTAGAAGACCATCAACCTGGTAAACAGAGGAAAGGAAGCAGGTAAGCAAACTGGAGTGTAGCTCTCCACAGTTAAAGGTACAATAACAACACTACTCCATATTTCAGTCTTGTACAGAATATGTTAGCTTCATCAAAAGCTACAAAGCTGCTTCATATTATGGAGTTATTAATTACAATCAATTTCTAAGCCATATGAAATTTAAGTAACTGGCTGCAGTTATTTTACTCCTCAAAGTCAAAGCTGATTAACCTTTGCCTGCAGAATAAACTGGAAACTGTACAGTATATTAAGGGGGTTTTATATATTAATAAAAACTCATTTGTAATTTATCCATTCTAGACATTTATAAAGCCTTTTTTTTTTTTCTTTGCAGGTCTCACAATCTCAACCAATCTAATGCACATAATTTATGGTCATGACCATTTTTATATGTATCATTGGTACATTAACACTAAGGCTAAGGTGATCTAAAAGAATGGATAAGGATGTAAAAATACCAATACAACCAAAGACTGAGTTCTTCTGATACTTAGTTTTCACAGATTCATACCTAAAATTTGGCTGACCAGAACCACAAGATTCCCAACTCCTTATTAAACATTTCTACATAGCTTGATAATCAGTAAAGTCCTGAATATTTAGCTGTACGAGACTAGATGCTATCCCTTAGAAAACTGACAAAAAGGGCCAGTGCCTCACAAATGACTTTCTAACTTTCTCCTCAATGCTCCTTTAAATGCTTAGCCTCAGTTTCTATCTACCTGTTTCTGCTACACTGGGGACAGCCAGCAGAACACCCCAAACACAAGTCAGATGCTGTAAAAAGTTTTGAGGGACTTCCCCCTCCCAACATTAGTGTTTCATGCATTCACTCATGTTCCTGTGCCGTAGTTCTCAGTAGTGATTTCACTGGTGCTTCATTTGTTTTATAGTTTTTCTGGTTTCGTTTTCAAACACAAAATCAATAGTCTCATTTTGATCATGAATATCCTATACCTTTTTTTTGCTACCACATTGTTTTCTTAAACCTCTACTGCCACATGTGATGCATATGAACTAGGCAGTAGGGGAATGCCACTGGCCCCACAGCCAGTTGTCCCAGTGTTATTTCATTTGAGTAAGTCCACCTGTAAAGTTGTGAGGCCCATCTTCTACCTTACTTTATCATATTTCCCATAAATTAGGTGATCATACTGTTACACTAATTTTTAATATTCTTGCTGTAGATTATCTTTTATAGTATTTTACGAATAGTGAAACTTTACTGGCTTGGAGGCACGATTCTTGCAATTTCTCTATGTTTTCCTTTTCCTTCTAGCTTGTATTTTGAACTCGGACGCATTTGCTTCTATTGGTAGTCACATTTTCTAAATTGCTAAAAAATCTTTGATTTTCGCAGTATCCCAGATCATATAAAAGACTGTCAATTCAAACCAGAACTTTTGCTTTCATTAAATACTCCTCCTCCTCCTGCTCATGAAATACTACTCCTATTAACTTGCTAACCTGCATTCTTTACAAATTTTCTTATGGATTAAAGTGTTCTTATATGGACAAAAAGATCACAATTTGCAAACGAAAACGGCCCTTTTCTTTAAGAGGTACTTCACAGTATTGCTTAAACCACTATTGCATTACTGTTTAATAATGTCTGTCTATTCAGATGATCCTGCCAAAGACTTTTTCTCAAGAAAAACAATGAATACGTTTGTCTGATCCATGTTTTCTAAGAGCTGTTCTGTCATTTGCCCCCAAATTCTGCCCTGCAACACTGACACATGGGTGATACCACCGGCTTCCTTGAAATTTTCTGTCATTACTGTCACAGAAGACATATTTGTAAAAAAGGGTACATCTGGTTCCCTGCAAATGAAAAGCTCCTCTAGAAAATGGCAGTCTTTTGTGTCCCCTGCAATTCCTACAAGAGCTTTTACAACCAGCATAATCTCTCGGAGACACCTGCAGGTAGATGCCTCTTCCTAAGAGTCTATCGTGCAGCTCTGTAAGACATGCAACAAAACTCAGCAGGAAGAGGAAGAGCCCTGCGAAGCTGACCACACTCTTGTGCTCTCTGAAGCCTGAGCAGAGGGCTGAGTGGCCCCCACTGCAGTCTGGACAACAGTGTCTATAACATAATCAGTTCTTATTGATATAGACAACCTGTCTATAATATAATCAGTTCTTACTAACATAGAAATGTTGTATTACCAGCTGTGCTAGTGAAAAACACTGTATATATGGTTTTTCATTTGGGCAAAAAATCTTGTAGTGTCTGAGGAGCTAGTTTTCAGGTAAAGTATACAGTATATATTGTAGCACATATTGTATGCACAGAGGAAGAGGGGAGAGGATGAATTTACAGAAACTAAAACTAAAATGAAGCCTTCTAGGGTAGACAAAGCAAATTACAAGAGCTTCACTGGACTGTCTTATGAGCTTCAGAATTTGCAATACTGTAGAGCTATATTCCAAGATCCTCCCCTATACGTTTTTTCCCTAAAGCTTTCTACATACTGTGCCTTGGAAGAGCTATTCAACACACCTGCAGAAAATATCTTTCATGTTTTGTGGGGAGGGGAGTTCTCCACAGAAAATTAAGTTTATTAGAGCTCTTTTATGAACCTTTGGTGTAAAAAAACTGGGTGGAGGCAAAGATCGCATGTGTTGAACTAGCAGTTACACTGGTCCACTCCCTGTGCTCTCACTTCATACAAGTATTAATTCTGAAAGGTCCTTATTTGTATCTCTAGATAAAATACTGGCAGTGCATTCACTTTTCAAGGAAATCTTCAAGGCATTTCTGCAATATTCTGAGCTGATATAAATGGTGATATTTACTATACACTATTACTAGTCAGAGTGCAGCCATTTCTTAAGCTGAGCTCAGAAATTACACTTTCGTAGCTGCAAGACTGAGGAAAATTAGCATAATGATTCAGTTCAGTGGAATTTAGAACTAAATCCACAGCTTCATTTCCTAAAAAATACTTGGAGGAAATCCTAGAGTAAGGAAGTTTCCAGAAATCTGTGTTTATACCAATTTTTTATAAACTCTTTGGTAGACTTGTTTGTAAGGAGCACTGCTCTCACTAAGAAGGACTGCAATAAAGGAAAAGGTACCATAAGATTTAAACCTAGATACTATTAATCAAAATGAGGGGAGGAAGGGAAATTATCAAACTGAAATGCAAAGACAGACACTTTGAGGTATGCATCTTGTATTTCCATGGAGGCAGCCTTTCATCTTGTTTTGGCAGCCACAAAGTAAACATAAGACTTTGCTAATAAGGTGTAATATAAATTATTAAACCATCCAGCGAATGATCAAATGCATTTCAGATTATTTTTTGAATAATTCTGCCTTGACGACTGCCAGGAGTAATATATTTTGTGCGCTCTTGCACAGACCCATTGATTGCTGTCTTTCTGAAGCTGCAGTCCCAGACTTAAACCGCTGTGCATGAAAGAAATATATAATCACATCAAAACATAAGCTTTGGCATCTGTCGATCACAGCCTAGCTTTTTGTACATCTCACTTCATGTTAGTCAACAAAGACATGAGAGCAACTCTTTAGCTCTGAGCTGAGGTTTTAATGGATTCAAAAAATTTCTTACATGCAAATTTCTTTTATGGCTCAGGGGCACTTTTAGAGCTTGAAGTGCTAGCTAACTGCTGTGAAAAACTACTTGACTGAGCATATCTCAAGATAAATTAGACTTCTGAATTTTTTAGCCCAACCAAGTACATGTTACACACTTGTACTACTGGCTTTAAAGATACAGACTTTTATATAATCATGCACAACAAGTCTGTGTGACAAATTAAAAGAAAACATGTTAAAATATGCATTATATATCCTACTGCGGCATTTGAAACTCTGGGCTATTACACTTTGGAGGCATTTTTCAGATTTAAAAAACAAACAGTTACTGAAGGTCACATAGATTACACATCCAAAAAATATGTAAATTAAATTTTATTGAATAGATCCAGAAAATGCATTTAGTTCCGTAGGTATTAAGAGAGCTCATTTGATTTATTACATGTGAAATTCTACCAGCCTTCTGCAAATGTGGAATGCTGATCTTAGAGTAGAAAATAAATGGTGTACAAAATATTTTTTTCTAATGGAATTAACACAATAATTCCCATAAAAAGCATCCCTGCCACCATGTATTCCAGTGAAAGCACACAGTTACATTTTAAAGAGAAAATGCTGTCTACAAGCATGGTTGTGTCAGATGTTATCAGCTGTACACGATTCCTAGGAATTCACTGATTCCAAATGTGCAAGGAGTTTACTTACCCATTTTAAGAAAAGGGAAACATTGGAAAAATAAATAAAGCAGCCAGAAACTTTTGCAAACGAATTTCATAATGTTTCTTCTTTTTGTTTGCATATATACATATGTGTATGTGTGTGATACATGACTGTATGCTTTAATATGTGACAGAACTGAAGGATAAACATAGGCTTCTTATTAATTTCTCAATAAATGTTCTGAGTCTTAGCAATTATTATTATTCTTACTCTGTTAATCCCAAATCCTTATCACCCGAGTTATAGCAAGAAAATAAATTCATGAAAATATCTTGCAAATAGCTGTAATCAGTTACTAAAACTGTCTTACTGTCCATCATAGGATCCTAGGATAATTCAGACTGCATCTGGTCCATCCTTCTGCTCAAAGGGTCAGCTGTGGCCTAGTTTGCTCAGACATTTAATTGGTTGGGCTTTGAAAATCTCCAAGGATGGAGACTCCAGTGTCTTTCTGAGCCTTTGTTCCACTGCCCGACTGTCTTCATGGGAAAAATGTTTCTCTTCATAGCCAGTCTAAACCTCTCTATTCAACTTATGCCCACTGTCTTTTGTCCTCCCACATGAACCACTGTGAAGCAGTTGGCTTAGTCTTCTCAATAATATCCCCATAGACACTGGGGGGCTTCTCTTACAGTCTCCTCTCCAGACTTGAAGAAGCCTGGTTCCTCCACCTCTTAGGCCAAGTGCTCCAGCCCCTCACCATCTCTGTGACCCTATGTGATCTTGTTCCAGTTACCAATTCTTAATTTACTACAAATGACCCAGTCAAGTCAGGTCAGCAATGCTCCTAACAGCTCCTAAATACAAACATAAACCCTATTTAATAATGGGAGGACAGAAAGATTGATTGACCTTAAGCTTGGTTTCATCAGATCTGATAGTTTCTTCCAGGTCTGTCATCAACTTATGGAGAGTCTACTCCTGACCTACACAGCAAGTCAGCAAAATCTTTTTTCTTTCCCAGGAACACTTGAATAATCTGTCTGATTCCTTTGGGCGGATTAGAAAAAGCATCTTTCCCATTACTCAACTACCTCTCACCTTGATTACTCCTATCTGTACTTTTTTCCCCTATACTTCTCACTTGCATCATCTGACCATATGACCTCTCCTAATAAACAGAAGCAGAGATGCCAACAGGAACACACTTTGGAATGACATACTGTACCGTGACTTTCTGTCCGTGTCACACAGACCGAACTCTGGAACTTCTTCCCTCTACATTAAATTAAATTCAAACTTTAATATTCCTATGTAAGAGTATAAAAGAAAGAAATTCTTTCTCTGCAAGTTACTGTACCAGAACTTTCCACCACTACTGTAAGGCTCCATTGGTATTTTTCTTGGCAGACATCGCTCTGCTCTTTTCCATGTTCTTACCTATGGTTAGACCTATTTCTTTTCCTTATCTGAACAGTCTTTAAGGATTATGCCTCAACGAACCCTCAAAATTCACAATGCAGTTAAAAGGCAAACAGAAGGCTGAGTATCTGGGGTTTATTAAACTACTTCCTTTTTGATGTACACTTTGAGGAGGAGGGAAACAATCAGAAATCAACTAAGAAAAGAAACAAAAAGAAAAGAAACAACCAATTAAGAAAACATAAGCCAAAAATCCTTCCAAAATGTTTAAAACACAGTCTTGTGCCACTTTCCAGTATACTCATTTGTTTTAGCCCGTTTCCTTGTATTTACCTATACAAACTTCCAGGCAGGAGTTGACTCTTTTTTATGCATTTGTATTTTCTGCTGCTATTAACTTGGTAACTCAGTATTCTCCCCCTACAGAAATACTGCATTGTCAAAATAACCTGCCATCTGAGGTCAGAAGCAACATTTTGAAAAATAGAAGGTGTGATGTCTAGAGTCTGAGCTACCTCCTATTTTCTTTTGTAATGAGGTGTCTGGGGTGTCAATCATTATGCCAGAAACAAGTGACATGCAAGTGGTATTCCACAGGAGAACTGAGAGATCTTCTAAGCAGAAAAAGTGCGATTCAAAAGTTACAGTCTTCCAAGTAATGACTTGAAATGGAGAATGAACCTATGGACAGATTCAGGATGGGGATTTGTCACTATTTGTCTCCTTGTGCATAGCACAGTTTTATGACAGAGATGGTAGGTACTTGCTCTGAGCTCTTATCTGGTATTTTGTTGGTTAACCTACAAATCTGTTTCCTAGAGATCACCAGCACAGGCTTCATGGTTTTGAAAATATATTACAGTGAATTACAGGATGTACATTTACTTATAATAACACTAGATACCATCTTTCAGTGTGCATACCATGGACTATCTTACAAGATATCATTCCATACGATTCCAGCTTGCTCCTTCTTTAAACGATCATTAAGAACCTGAATGTGCACAAGTTCATGGGACCAGAGGAAATCCATCTGCAGGTCCTGAAGGAGCTGGCAAATGAAGATGTTAAGCCACTGTCCATCATATTTGAGAAATCATGGCTGACAGGTAAAATTCCTGATGACTGGAAAATGGCAATATAACCCCTATTTTTAAGAAGGGGAAAATGGAAGATGCAGGGAATTACAGACCAGTCAGTCTCACCTCTGTGCCTGGAAGCATCTTGGAGCAGATTCTCCTGGAAGGCATGCTAAGGCACATGAGAAACAACAAGGTGCTTGGTGACAGCCAGCATGGCTTCACTAAGGAGAAATCCTGCCTGACCAATTTGGTGGCTTTCTATGATGGGGCTACAGAACTGATGGACAGCGGTCGAGCAGTTGATGTCATCTACCTGGATTTGTGCAAAGCTTTTGACACTGTCCCGCATGACATCCTTGTCTCTAAACTGGAGAGACATCAATCTGGTAGATGGACCACTCGGTGGATAAAGAACTGGCTGGATGGCCGCACGCAAAGAGTTGTGGTCAATGGCTCAACGTCCAGCTGGAGACCAGTAATGAGTGGTGTCCCTCAGGGATCGGTGTGGGGACCAGTCTTGTTCAACATCACTGTCGGTGACATGGACCGTGGGATGGAGTGCGTCCTCAGCAAGTTTGCTGATGACACCAAGCTGTGTGGTTCGGTTGATACGTTGGAGGGAAGGAATGCCATCCAGAGGGACCTTGACACGCTTGTGAGGTCGGCTGATGCCAACCTCATGAGGTTTAACCATGCCAAGTGCAAGGTCCTACACCTGGGTCAGAGCAATCCCAGGCACAGCTACAGGTTGGGCACAGAAGAGATTCAGAGCAGCCCTGTGGAGAAGGACTTGGGGGTGTTGGTCGATGAGAAAATGAACATGAGCCGGCTTCAGTGTGCGCTTGCAGCCCAGAAAGCCAACGGTATCCTGGGCTGCATCAAAAGGAGCATGACCAGCAGGTCGAAGGAGGTGATCCTGCTCCTCTACTCTGCTCGTCAGACCTCACTTGGAGTACTGTGTGCAGTTCTGGTGTCCTCAGCATAAGAAGGACATGGAACTGTTGGAACAAGTCTAGAGGAGGTCCATGAGGATGATCAGGGGACTGGAGCACCTCCTGTATGAAGATCGGCTGAGAAAGCTGGGGCTGTTCAGGCTGGAGAAGAGAAGGCTGCGTGGAGACCTCAGAGCAGCCTTCTTATATTTGAAGGGGGGCTATAGGGATGCTGGTGATGGAGTCTTCATTAGGGGAAGTTTAGACCGGATATAAGGAGGAGATTCTTTACTGTGAGGGTGGTGAGGCACTGGAATGGCTTGCCCAGGGAAATTGTGTATGCTCCATCCCTGGTGTTGTTCAAGGCCAGGTTGGACAGAGCCTTGGGTGACATGGTTTAATGTGAGGTGTCCCTCCCCATGGCAGGGGGGTTAGAACTAGATGATCTTAAGGTCCTTTCCAACCCTAACTATTCTATGATTAAGATTATTTTTATATAAGTACTTTAAAGTTGTGTTTACAACACAATAATTTTCCCAGATTATTTTGTTGAATGATGAAAGAATGACAAAGTGCCAGCAGTATGTGAAGGTTCCAAGACTGTTCTATAGATGAGATTATTAAATGGAATATGAGATACTTCTTTTATAGGCCAAGATTTCAGAGACCATCACCTTTTTGCTTCCCTTTTAAATCTTGAAATAACAGTAACAATTATATGGAGGTCAACAGTAGCTACAGGCAAAGACAAAAGTTTTCCATCAGAAAGAATACCTCAGTAAAATAAATAGCTAGATCTGAAAACATATATTCAAGCCACAGGAACCACCAATATAATTGAATGATATTCTCCTACCAACAGTGAAATGAGTAATACTGCTTTTACATGGAAGTGAACTCTCTGAATACACATTAAAATACTACCTTTAAGAGGAATTCTATACTCCCAAATGGTAGAAGGCATAAAATACTAAAAGCCTTTCTAACCCCTGTTATTCACAATGAAAACTGTAACAAATATATCAAGGGACATTCTCTCTCAAAATCAGGAAAAAGCTTTAAAAGATTTTTCATACTGAGCGAAGTAGAATGAACACATACATGTACATGCTCTTGGGAAAGTCCTGCCCCTATATCTTAGAGTTTGTCTTAATCCTGAATCTATGGTGTTTTCATTTATTTCTACAGAGCCAAGCATTACAAATGAATGTTCCAGGGGAACTTCAACATCCTATTATACAATAATCACACAGACAAACAATACAGCAACATCATTACACTCTAACATTAATCATAAACATGGTATAAAATGAGTTTTTTAAATATTTAGGAGTGATACTATGTTCCAGATTTTCAAATTCCTTACCAGTATGTAGGAATCTATGTCTCCCTCATTTTACAGGTAAAGAGACAAAGAAAAATTAAAGTGTTTCCAGTGCCTTAATTAATGCATGCCAGCAATTGGGGCTCTATAATTCCTGTCTCAGATTCCAGTTGGCACCAGACACCAACATAGCCTCTAATTTTTTTCTTTCTGTTAAGTTTAAGTTTTAAATACATTTTCTTAAAGCTAGGCAATGCCTGAATATGTACGTTCCTAAGAATGCCTTGCATTTTCACAGCCTTTTCTACCCAGTATTAAAGAGTTCCTGGCACTGTAGATGTTCACCAACTGCAGCTGGAATCAGACCTTGGCAAAAAGGAGCATTTCATGCAGGCTTGACATTTAGCACTTAATAAAATGTGACTTATCTCGACCAACTTTGTGGGTTCAGTGATAATACAAAGGTTTTCTTTTCATATTGTCATGGCCTTTTTCCTTTAAGTATCCTTAGTTGTTTCAGGAGGTCTCCCACAGTGCTAGTTAGCATACTTTTGAGCACCTAAGGGAGTGTCTTGAAATCTGAGTCTCCTTTTTAATTTCACACTCAGTCAAGTTCAACTGCAGTTTAATGGAGAACTCTCTCATGGAAACATCAAGCAATGGTTACTTTCTGTGATTAGCAAGCCTAACCGCTCTAACATAATCTCCGTATCCCCAGTCTTTACAAATGACTCGTCAGCCCTTCTCCACAATAAAGATTACATGAGAAAAACGTTTCTTGGCTTGCTATGTATTTTATGCTAGATAATCATGATAGCACCCTGGTGCTCTAAGACATCAAAGAACAGTAACTATCCAATCTACAGGCTGTAATGAATATCTACCCTCAGGAGTGCACTGGTATCATTCAGGGGGTGGTCCGACTAGACAACCAACTTTTGTGTCTTTAAAGGACTGAAGTGCATAAACACAAACCTGCATCCTATCATGCTCAAATACTGGTAATTTGATTCTCAGCTGAGACCTTAGTCTTCTCCCACAAAGTTTTTACGTGGTGTGCTCTATCAGGTTGTGTCTAAGAATTCCTAGGGTTAGCTCATGAAAAGAAAATTAGTTCCTTTGGAAATAACCAGGAAGTAATAAGTTCTAATTTCCTTTTTTTAATTTGAGACTTCATACCCTGGACTTAAATTCTCTTATATGCTGAACAGTCACCACTGCAACTTAAACATGCTACAGAATTTTAATAATGTTAAGTATCTAGTTCCAAGCATTTTAAACTGGCCACTATCAGATCTGTTCACTAGACTAACCTTCTAGTAGATGCTTTGAATATGTGTCTTGTCTTCATCTCCAAAATGGGAAGACAGAAGCTTCATTTCAGGAGGATAATGTACACATAAAATTATTACTATTTCTGAAGCACTCAGAAAATTAGTCATGGCGTTCATAGGAAAGATTAGAAAGAAATTAGTACTTCCCTTGAGCATGAAGTTTAAACAGCATGTAGCAAATAACAGTACTATTACACAACAAACAATGAACAGGAAAAATATCTAAAAGCAGCTTATGAAATTGGATGTTAGGAAAAATTTCTTCACCAAACAGGTTTTCAAGCACTGGAACAGACTGCCCAGGGAAGTGGTTGAGTCACCATCCCTGGAAGTATTTAAAAGATGTGCTGACGTTATCACTTGGGGACATGGCTTAGTGGTGTACTTGGCAGTGCTAAGTTAACAGTTTGACTTAATGATCTTAA
Organism: Neopsephotus bourkii; assembly: GCF_033783945.1. NCBI lineage: Eukaryota > Metazoa > Chordata > Aves > Psittaciformes > Psittacidae > Neopsephotus > Neopsephotus bourkii. Next base: position 3,981,663 of record NW_026900781.1, read on the forward strand.
AGGTCTTTTCCAACCTAAATGATTCTATGAATTGATTCTAAATGAATAGTCTCAGCTCTGTGCACAGAAGGAAACAGATCTGTGAGTTTATGTATGTGAAAATAGTGCATAAGCATGTAATTAAAGGCTGAAACATAATACAGTTGGCATTTACGTAGGAAAGAGGAACTGAAATTCTAAATCTTTTTTTTTTTTAAGTTCAGAGGACTTCACTTTACATTCCAAATAATCTGTGTACATATGTATGTGACAAATATCATTCTTAGTTTCTTCTTGTTATCACATACTATAGGCCTTCAGTGCCATTCCAGTGCTATACTTTATTTAGAAGAGGATACTGGTCTGTAGGACACAACCCATAATATATTAATACTGCTTTCTTTGGTGGTTTTGTTGTTGTTGTTTTGGGGGGCTTTATTATTTTTTCTCTAGGTGAACACAGTAGTGGTAGGCCCTGTCCTTCTAAGAGAAGGAAAAGGGTAGGGTTGTATGACAGATTCACAATCTTTGAAAAGAATTTCAATCACCTCTACTTCTCTGAAATCTGTAAAATCTTTCCTAAAAAAAGGTAATACTAAAATATACTGCTTTCCTAAAAAGAATTTAAGAAAATCTGAGATAAACACAAATAAAACAGATGTCTTGAAAATGGCAAACATATAAAAGGTGTCTATAGGGGTGAGAAACACAAACCCACAGGATAACAACTGTGGGGCTTAATCTAGTCTTTAACAAATTGATCAGTCTGGATTTTAAAATGCTTCATGTCTCCACATTAAAGCTTAACAGAATTTTTTTATCACACAAGATACTCTCCCAAGTGTAACTCTAATTCATTCATTTCCAGCTATCAAGAGCTCCACATCTGGCTTTCCCCTGTGGTTCCGTGACAAAATCTGATTATGCTACAGAATCTTAAGCACTCCTCACTGAAAAAATAATGAACTAATGCTTCTTTGGACAGAGATACATACTGAATAGCTGAAAGAGGAAAATAATTCCTGTCATTCTAAGCACTAGTTCTATTATTTTATCAAATTAAAGTTCTTGTATTTAGAAAAAAAAACCTATCTGTGTCAGAAATGGATATTCACAGACATCCTTTTTGTATTATAATTGTTATCTGCACTTATCAGAGATTTTGTATGTGAGAATTGCAAAATAGTTTCCATACGGATAAGATAAAGCACAGACAGTCTGACTGAAACAACTTAAAATCACATTTGAAATCATGTCAAAACAAGGACGAGATTTAATAAAAACTCCTCCAGTCCTGATAACAAGACACTTTCTTGAGGACCAGAAATCCATCTGGTCAATATTATGCATAGGTAGCTTTTGTAGCTATGTGATGTTTTGGCAAAAAAGAGCTTACAGTTTCTTCACAAAAATTTCCAAGTCACCCCAATCCAAAATAGAGCATTTGTTCAAGTTCTACCACAGAATATGTGTGTATATGTATATATACACATACACACATATATATATACCTATGAAGAAGAACCTATCAGTTTGAAAGCTAACATTTAGTGAATGATTTTCTCATATAATACTGTTTCAAGGACCCCATGGTTATACTAAGACCAAAGAAAAAAGATATTAATTTCCATGGGGCTTTTGCTTTTTATTTTGCATCTGACATCTGGTCACCAGCCAGTCAGGTTTCAATCTTTTCACTATTTTTCAATCACACATCCATCTTCTGTTGTAGTACATAGGTTGCCAAACCTTTTTGAGAAGCCACATGAGCCTACTATGAGCCTTACACTACCATGTCTTGCCAATCACAGAAACAGGCATAAATTCAACTTGTGATTAACAGCTATTAGCTCTCCTTCTCCACGCATCATGTATGTTCCAACGTCTATGGCGTTGACCTGGCAGCCACTGGAAAAGAGGGTACTGGACAGTACCTAGTGAGGCAAGTGAACTCTTCTGGCTGTTGCAGGCTGTCCCACACCAGAGGGACTAGTATAAAGACAACATGCTCGTGTCTGTGAAGAGGGATTCTTTTCAGGCCAAGTCTCACAGAAGAGTGTTTCTACCAATAAGGCCAGGTAAAAAGGCGAAGTGAAAAGTGTCAGAGAAGACACTGATAGCACAGAAACACCAACTTTCATTACAGCATTTGTTGACTTACATTGGGCCAGAAGCAAGAAAATAACTGTTTTCTTATGGAATAATGAACTACTTAGGTCAAAATGGTTTGCCTTAAGGCCCTTTATTATTCTGCATGGTTGTCATCACCTAGAACAACTATAAATGCGTATTTCTTTTAAGAAATGTTTATCAGAGAAATTTTTTTAAGTTTATATTTTTATTTTACAAATGATTTGTCAGCCCTTCTCTGCAATAAAGTGAGAAAAATCCACATTATTTCTTGCATTTCTTGATGGCTTTGATAGCCATGTATCTCATCTTTGATTTTGACTTTACACCAGTGTATCCTAATTAAAAATGGCTTCATGATAGCACTTGTGTGACCTCAGCAATTAAAAGGTGAAGCATCACTGAAGTACACATCTTTCTCACCATAATTCCAAACTCTCAGGTTTTTATAGCATCTAGGATGGAAGAAATTTGACCTAGTTTTCCCAAGATCATAATTTCATTATTACACCAAATATTAACCACTGGTTGGGGTCCTGACTCCAGTAAAAGAAATGAAAGTAAATATTCTGAAATTTTAACATCCTGTGGGCTTGAGTTTCAAACACAGGTAAACTGTGCTTGAAGCCCTCTGACTCTTTTGGAACCTCAAAACGTGAACTGCTTCTGAGACACACCTGTGAATCTGCTTTGAGCAAACCTCCAGTGAAAACAAAGAACAAGGTTTGGAATCTGTTCTGAGTAAAAAGAAAGGTGTAATACCTAACGGACTATGCAAACAGATGTAGAGCTAATTTTACTTTATTGGGAATGTATATGGAATTTGGGCTATCTACGCTAATCATATCACATCACCACAACCTCTCATGCTATACTGATCAGATCTTCCAGTGCAATATTCCTCCTTCCCAGTGCTAGATCAGACAATTACACCAAATCCAGTTGTATTTTCTAGATTTTAGCTAGTGTAAGTGACTTAGCCTGGCACTGGAATAAGTCAGTAGAAAAACTTTCTGCAACTTTGGGAAAAGGTCTAACATCTGATATAATAAGAGGTGGGGGAATCCTTCAAGTAATTCAAATACAAACTGATAAGTAGTCAGATGAAGGTTATCAAGATCAGTGTACTGTACACTAACCACGCGTAAAGCTGTCTTCGAACAGCTTTAATGAAGTGCTTAAATAATTAGTTACTTTTCTAAATGTTTCTTTTATTTAATTATCTTTGATAAAGCCCACAGGAACAGCTTGCTTTGGAACTTGTTATAAATCAGAACTGAACTTAAAGTCATATAAATTTAAGTCAGGTCTCATGAAAAACTTCATATGCCAAGTTTCTTAGAGGTAGAACATGAACTTTTAAAGCAATTATTCCTTTTGTAGTTTGAGAGGATTCCCTTAAAAAACCCAAACAATGACTTAGATTGGAGAAAGACTGTAGTAGGAGGGCAAGGGTTTATTTCTGTTGTTTGGTCCAATAAATCTGCAACAACATACTTTAACGGCTACTGGCATGATCAAGACTTTGATCTGATTACATGACAAAGGATCTAGCGTAAATGTTAAACTTGATATGGAGTACAGGCTGTCTAAATAGTTATTGTATAATGCCTTTGAAGAAGCATTCGTTTATTAAGCTTGCTTAGATACTACAACTTTCTGTCTTTAAGGATATTGTGATTTTAGTATATCCAACAGGGGCACAGTAAGTTCTTTGGATAATCTAGTGCAGTTAGGAGTATGTCCTTGGTAAACTTCACTTAAGGCTCTGAATTTCACACCCAGTTCACTGAAGTATGGCATTTGGATATTTTAAGATATGTCTTCTCCAGTGAAGCCACCAAATACCACTTCATTCTTATTACTCAACTGTAATTTAATTTCAGTTAACAATATAGCCACTGTAAATATGGCTTTGAATTTTTATTATATGGACATCTTCATACACAAAATATAACTGAATACTGATAAAAGCTTAAAAATAGTTTCTTTCTTATACTGAAAAGCCTATTCCTCTTATTACATTTGACACCACATAAAAATCTTTAATCTAACGTTACTGACAAGTATATTAAAACCAAACATAAATCACTGTCCAAATATAAAAATCTGAGTGGGAAAGTATGATTATGAATGGATCTTGATATTCTACTATGGCTTGTGAATAACCCTAATATTGCTGGTTCAATTCAACACTGTTTTAATAGATTTTTCAGAAATAAAAAAATGCTATATTTATATATAGCTTAGTAAATTCTCATTATCATAAGGATAACCAACAAGAACAGAAGGGCTGATATTTAGTCTATTACAGAACCATTAATTTACTGAGAATCTAATAAAATTTTAGAACATGCAATAATATTAAGGGATACAGAACACCCTAATTTGCCTTTTACATGGTTTATGTTTTTTGAAATGAGATACATTTTTTAAACATTTTAAAGTTAGAAAGTAGCTTAATCTTATGCCTGTAATTTTTATTTGCCTTCAACACATCTCAAAGCCAATGAACCTTCTTCCTTCAATGGTTTTGGCAAGAAATATGTTTCTAAGAGGTAGAAGTTCAACATTCCAATACCTTGCATGAATAAAATCAAACCTCCTACTGACCTCTCATTTGGAGACAGGGAAAGCTATACACCCTTCTAAACCTCTGTTTCCCCTCATGAGCTTCACATGCCTTTTTCATGCTGTGCTGCTCAAGTATTCATGTAGAAAGACTACTACAATTACAGCTTCGACAGACGAGGAAAGGTAGAAAAATCATTTATCCAAGACATAAATAACTTATGACTATGTGTTTGCTTGCAGAGAAAGCAGGAGAGGAAAGGAATGTAGAGAGCAATACTGCCTACGTGAGCTTTTTAGTTATCTAAAGAGTAGTAATAAAAAGGAATGACTAAATACTACAAGCAAAGCTACAATGTATACATGGGCTGAATATCCTTCACCTACCTTTGCGTTAAACTCTGCTGGAGAGGTATGAAAGACAAACCTATAATGACTTTTGCTGGCACAATAAGTTGGAAATTGACAACCTCCAAAACTACAGAAAAAAATGAGAAAAGTTGTGGCTGTTGCATTTTTTTCCCCTGAAAGCCAATTAAAATTTAGTCAATTTATAACATGATACATTAAATAATAAAGCCTTACTAAAACCAAATGCCTTTTGATTCTTTCCAAAGAGTCCATTTGTTAAAGTTTTGATTGAAAAGAAAAAAAATACTTTAAAAGGAATTCCTAAATATGACAGGGAGCATCAAGTAGTAAGTATTACCATGGCTACACACTTCCAATTTATCCCTATGCCAAGGGAGAACAGAACCCACCCACCCATCCCACAGTGCAGTATCAGCAGGTCAAGTACTAGAAAAAATACACAAAAATGGCAGAACTATTTTAGCACTTGGAGTTTTACCTCTGAAGGCAGGAGGGGTAGAACATTTCTGTTTAACCGTCTCTTATTCTCCACAAAATGACTTACAGTTGAATCATCCCATTTCTATTTCCATTTGCTGCATGCATTGCACAGGATTAAGATAATTATGTAATTTAAAGTGATTACACAGTGACATTCAGCCAAATAACACTGTCTGTTGAGGAAATTAAAAAGTAAATAAACTAAAGTTCAGATCTTTTCACCTGAAATGGACTTAAGAGAACATTTGTTTAAAAGGTGCTATGTAATATGTGTTGTTTCAGCTGAGCTTTGATCTCTGTAGTTGAAATTCAGCCCTGCCAGAGGGATGGGCAGAAAGACAACATACCCATTAAATTAAAACCCTCAGGATAAAACTATCTGGTGAAGGTCTTATGCTGGCTCTTCAGTTTGCTGCTTTAAATCATCTCTATGTATTTTAACATCTCTATGTAGTGTAGATAAATGCTTTGGATCAATTAACTACCTTTATTCCAGGTTGCTAGTCATCAAATGATTGTTGGCTAAATCAAAATGTTCATATAATTACAGAAGGCTGGAAACAAGCTTAAGAGGTCACCAGGCCCACACCATGACACATGATGGATGGTGGATGACCCACATCTCAAGCATTTCTCACAGGTATTTGCTAAGCATGTTCCTAAAGACCAGCACTGATCAAAATTCCCCAACCACTACATGTGACCCAATCCAGTGAAGAATCTATTCTGCCCATAGGAAAGAATTCACCCTGAATTTCAGATTCTAAGCTGAGAAATGCTGGGCTTTCAAGTAGAAGAAAAATTCAAATCAATTCAAATCCCCAGACAGACAAATCCAACACAGTGTACAGATTATGTGTAGATCATTAAAATCAGCATACAAGGAACAGCACATTACATGTTTTTGTCTTTTTTTTTTCAGGGAAAAATGAGACTTTTAAAGGACCTTTAAAAAAAATATCAATAGCTGGCATTGAGCTCCACTCTTAGAAAGGATATTTTTCTTTTCTTATGCTAACTTTACAATGCCCTTAGTGAAATAACTGAAGAAAACATAAGAAAAAAATATTAATTAAGAAGGATTTAACACCATCTTTTATGACCTCTATTTACAACCAGCAGGGAACAGGAGTAATACATTAAATAAAACAGATTAATAAATGCAAAAGCACTAACTACTTGCATGCCTCACATGACTATCAGTTGTTTCAGAGAAAAAGGGAGAGAGAGCTACTGAACCAACAAAAGGTATGTTCCTAAGCATTCAAGAGCACAGAATGCACTAAATAGTGCACCATATTTTCAAGATATATTACCTGAAAGCTATTTTACATGGAAAATGTTCTTTTTTTTTTCTTGGCAGCATGTTTATCTTAAATAGAAACTTCCTGCATATTTCTCAAATTGCCCCTTGTTGGACATTGTAATACAAAGATCCCTTTGCAAAGTACCTTTCCAAGAGAGGTAAAAGGTGTGTTTTACTTTACTTTATCTTCTTTGGAAATGCCAGCCTTTCATTAACATATCTCAAACTTTCTATAGTTTCTGTAATTTTATGAAAGATTCCTCTCCTCGCACCTCTATGCCATTTTTGATCCAAAATTTGCTTCCTCATTCTCTTTTTTATTTTTTTCCCCTAAATCTCTGATCTGTAGCTCCTGTTCAGGAACCAACTTTTCTACCACTTTGAAACTCCAGCATATGTAAAAACTGTGCTTAATAATCACTTTGGTTTTATGCACATCTTCCACATTTCCTTCCAAGTTCTTGAAGGAAGTTTCCAACACACAGATCTCAATTCTGCTATCATTTCTTTCATTTCTGTTCCAGCAGAATATACTTTCTTCCCCCTTCTCCATTTTACTTTGCTTGCAAGTGAAGCACCCTTTCTACCTGAGATCAGAGAGTTTCCCTCAAGCTATGCTTTGTTGATTATTTTTTCTGGCAGGCTATAAAGACGTGTTTGATATATGCATCTTTCCTGTTTCCTAACATCAGAAAAAAGGCTGGGCCATGTTCAGAGGTCATCTTTCACTCATGTAACTAGAAAATACTTGTTGCTAACTGGGCGACCAGGAACATAAAGCTTCCTGTGTAGTATCCTGAATTACACTGCCACAATAACCTACTGCAAAAGAAAAAAAAAGAAGGCAGGGTGGGGATTAAAAAGGGCACAAGCAGACTGACCAAGCAATTGCTTGATAACTCAAAATCAGTGCCTCACTCCTCATTTCCTCAGAAGGTCCTAATGTCCTGAACAGCTATTAGCTTAACAGGCCAACTGTGGATATTACCATGGCTTAGGAGCCATAGAGATGTGCACCAAGATCCCAGACTCACAAAGGAGATATTGCAAATGGGGAACATCAGCAGGAGTTATTTGCGGGGGAAGCATTAGACATGAAGAATGCTATCACATAAACCAACAGAAAACAGATAACAAATATGTGCCTGTATTTATTTTAAAAGAAAGTCAGTCATAGATGCATTACAGAAACAGGAATTGTGAACAAAAAAATAATAATGACTATATAAATAGCCTGTTATTTCTTTTTCTTGACTTAATTTTCCATCTGATTAAAATTTCCCACCAAAAGCCCTCAGACTTACAGGGCTTTGATTCTGGCAATGCATTACAATTCTGGCAGGTAGCCAGCCTTTTATTTTTATTGCCTAGTCCTTTGGTCTCTTCTTCGTGTATTTCTCATCTTGCAATATTTTTTCCCCCTAGTCACACAGCATATGTAAACAACAGGAATTATTTTTGGATTACAAAACCTACTCTATTTCCATTTCTAACAAGAGATCATATTCTTGCAGATTCTTTCTTTTTTTTCAGCAATTAGGTTTGGGCAAACATTTTTCTGTAAACAGGACATATTTATTAGGTATTATACTTTACGCTGCTGGGAAACTGTCACGATCCCTAAACAGGGTTAAAATGAATAAAAATTAAAATATTAAATTACATTCTGACCATTAACATGCACTGCTGACTTCTCAAAAATGTTTATTATCCAGTGACAATGTACTCGGTAATACATGTGTTGCAAACCCACTTCCAGGATCTCAAAGACTAGTTTAACAGAGTGCTTAAGAACACGGCAGACATACTAAACTGCTTTACTGAATTTCAAAATGCTGAAGTGACAAGAGCATGATAAAAAAAGATATGCTAGAAATATCCTGAATTAATTCTATCAGTATTTGTCTCATCCTCATTTGGCACAGATATACAACGTGTGAATATTTTATTGAGTATGTAGATTGTTCTTTGTGTGGTATTTTGCATTCCCTCTTTCCCAGCCCAATCTGCTGATTCCAGTTGGTGACCTGCTTCTTGTATTTCTTTGGATGAATTTGTTGCCCCAATCATGCCATCAAAAGGGTTAAAAAAAGAAAAAAAACACATTAAGGCCTACAATTGTTCCTTCAGGCACACCACGTTGTTTCTGATGGCCCCTCTGAACTTGTCAGAAAAAACTACTGAGGGGCATATAGTAGCTGAGAAAGAGCTCTGGTCCTTTTGAGGTATTCCTCATCACAGCATCTACAGAAATTTCTTCTTGCTTAGGATGGGTTTGTGGCTTGCTTTGACATCTTCACATTGTGGTGCTCTCAATTTTTTATTTTTTTTTAAGTCATATAATTAGTTTCCTCAAAAACTGTAGTTTTTGAAAGCTTTCACTCTTTCTCTGATCATTCCCCATTACAGAGAAGTACAGCTGTGATGCTTTTTGAAACATCTTTCATTGTGTCCTATGCAAGCTGATGAAAACACTGTTAATGATAGCAAGCAATGCCCAGGATAGACTACAGAATTAGCATCTTCTTAACTGCTGCAGACTGTCTACAACCACATTACAGCTCTGACTCAGCAGTCTATTCCTCTTCTTCATAGTACTTGCACAACATGCTGGACTGTAATGTGTGCACTGCAGCCCCTGTAATATACATGGTCATGAGAAAAGAACCAAATGCTTGGTTGAATGGGAATGGACTGAAGCATGTGTTTTACTGCAGTACAGCCCATTATCCCATTCCTTTGATCTAGATTACATCTATCTACATTTAAATTCATGTATTTCTCTTAACTAGCCCTCATTATGAACCAGCAAACATAAACAAGAGGAAGTTGTATTACTGACCATGTGAGACCAGAAGTCCCTTAGAAACTTCACGGGCAATTCAGACAGCTTGCTACATACAGGATGCTGGTTGCTGCGCTGAAAGAGCTTCTCCCCAAGGGATGTCCAACAGAAACATACCTGCTCTTAAAAGAGCCAGCTGGCTACCCATCCTTTCAAGCCTAGGAATGTAAAGCAGGCCCTAATTCTTGCTTATTTGTTAGCACAGTAGGAAGCAGAAAGTGAAAGGGCCACATGTGTTTCAATTTTTTTCATTTTATAACTCATGTTAGGTAACATTATACAGTTTGATTACTTAAAAATGTTATCCAAGGTTTCAGTTTTGCATGCTGCCTCTCTGAAAACCTGGTGGAGGCACTTGGAAGCTTGTTGAAGATTCAAGATCTTTTGCTACTTTTAAGGGAGTATCTGAATACATATGTTCTGAGTTGCCTCCTCCTCCTTTCCCCAACATGCCATCTGCACACATAACAAGCTATATAAAGGGTCATATGACGTATGTCACCCTTCTATCTTGCTCATAAGCATCTTAGGTTATAATTACATGCCTAGAGCACACCTACCAGGAAATGTTTCCCAGCGGTCCAATCACACAGAGCTACTTGAAGAGAATCTTTCAGCCAGCCAAAAACCTACAGTGACTTAAGAAAGTTCCTGACTTGCCACATATGATTTGTCAGGATGAACTTCCCACTAATAATTTCAGCTCATGTTCTACAGATTATGCATTGGCCAAGCATGATTAAAAACTTTCAGCTGTAGGTTCCACATACAAAAGATGTCCCATTTACTTTTTTCCCAGAAAGTAAAAGTTTGCAACATGTCCAGTAGACCAAACACAAATAAGATACTCCCTTGAGGGAGCACTGGCAGCCACAAAAGTCATGAAAAGCAATTTGCCTTATTATTCACTTTCTGTAGCCATTTACTTGAGCATTCCAGGTACTTGTTCTTACCTACACTCAAAGGGCAGGAGCAGGTCTATACATCTCAGTAAGTTCTTATGGCAGTTACCGGTATCCTCAATTTTAATAATTTCATCTCTCATTTTTAACATACAAAATTTCAGTCAATAGTCTGCTTGCTCGTTCCCATGCTACAAGCTTCTGGCAGCACACACTCAGTTTAATGACAGACTTGGGTCTGTTCCAGCAGATTATTAAAAAAAACCCCCACATTCTGATGAAAAAATCGTCTGTGTTTAAATAGCTACATAGTCCAACCAGGCAATTTCAGGGTTTTGGCTGGTTTTTCCCCTCTTATGGACCCTTATCAGACCATTGTACACAGGCACACAGACAGTATTCAAATGAGAGTTTAGCAATGTGTTTGTGCTTAAGTTTCATGACCTGCCAAACACAGTAGGTGCATTATCGTTGTTCTGTGTTTCCATAGCCAGGCTTATTCAAGAGACCAAGTGGCATAACTTAACACTAGTCACATAAGGTATGCCTTGATTGCTTCTTTTAAATATGACTACTTTGAACTTTAACAAGGATGGATATATACTTTAATACTTGTCAACAATTTACTGTAATAGCAGCAAGGTGGCTGATAAACTGTCAATTATCCTTCTTCCATGTGCTAAATTATTGCTACATATTTTTGGAGATCCTAACAGTGCAGGAGAAAGGACATCAAATGATGCTCAGAAATGTGATACACATTTTCATTTCACACTCCATCAGTTTTTACAACTAGAGCTCCATGAAATGCATGAGAATACTTGGCTAACAGCCATATCTACTGAGGTGTAAAATAAGGATCAGATCTCTTTTTAAGGGAGTTTCATTTTCTTTAAATCAGATGTTGACATTTCTCCAAAATATATTGTAAATACCCCTTACCTCCACTCATCAGTTAATTTTGAATCTCTGAATCCAATTTTGATCTGTTCTAACATCATGTAGCCAAGGCACAATTTTCAGAAACAGCTTTGTAAAGCAAAATAAACCAATTCATCCTTCCACTAAACTAGAACTAAAATACATTGAACTATATAATCACTGATGTTAAATCTTTTCAGTTTTACTAAGCTATTGAACCCTGGAACAAGAAACAAGTGTATTATTGCCTTTAGAGTCAGCAAAGTAAAGCTAGCAGCATCAGCAAAAACATCTTTTAAATTCAGATTTCAATCTGTCAGTAAAGATTAAAGCTTCATGCATCTATAAGAGGGGAACTATAAAATGATAACAGATACAGAGCATGGAATCATTATGCTTGAACAGCTGCTGTTTTACTAGTGTATTAAAGCAGAAAATGTATTTTACTCACCCCTGTTAAACCAGAAACTTCTCCTTTTGCTAGTGGTCTAGTGATGGATGCAGTGTAAACTCTAGCATCTGACACTGGTTGCCCCTTCATGAAATGTTTCCCAGCTTCATAAATATTCACTTCTACCATTTTACCCATTAGCAAAGGATCCTTTGGTACAAGAACCTTTCAAATAAAGATAAAGACACAGTTACTAAATGCCACAAAGAACATCAGTGTCTCCAGCTTCTACTCAGAAAACGGGTATTTTGTAAACAACAGAGCAAATCCTTACACTTCAAAAATTTAGTCTCCAGCATACATGATAGCCTCTACCACACACTTGACCAGTAATATGCCCAACTTGCATTCTTCAAGATCTCTGCAGTGTCAGGTCAGCTTTAAAAAAAAATAAAAAATTAAAAAAAATATGGTTTTGAGTATGTAGATGCTTTGGGACAGAAATTATGCCCTAGTTTCTGTTTGCACAAGGCCTTATTTTGATTGTGCAGATCCTTTGAAGCTGAGATGCATGATTGACAATGAATGCCTGTAAAAATGGATGAGTGTTTCTTTGGTTAGCAACTAGTGCCACCCTTTCCTGAATATGCCATAAGATCAGACAGTCCCATAAGAACTTCACAAAAAAGACACAACGTAACAGATGTTTCTAAATCGTCTGTATTAGGAAAGAAAGATCCCAACATACAGGAGTAACATTTTTTGCTGGAAGAACAAGTGGCATAAAAAGGCTCTAAAAAGCCTCCACAAATTTAAGATCTAGTTCTACCAAGAAATCTGTCAGTGTAGGTCTATTGATGTAGCTTTAACAGTAAACTCTTTTAATATAGATGAGGTCAGTGAAGACAGAATAGGTCTGATAACTATTTGAGCTAACAGAATGTTACACCAGGTCTCTGAGCTCCAGCTTCCAAAGTGTAATACAATATTTAGTGACTCAAGAGTGGTTTTCAATTTACTACCATCAAATTCACTGCTATTAACGTTAAGTAAATAGCACCAAGTCTTGTACTTACCTGGACAAACAGTAGGATATTATCCTAGTCAAACATGCCACACAAGATTTTAGGGAAAAGACATACATTTTAAAAATGGGAAGTATGTATTCCATAATAAAATTTAAAATTACTCCCTATGTTACCATTTGTATTTCGTGTATTTCCAGTCCCAACCAGGAGTGGTATTAGGTGCTGTACAAACACCCCATAAAACACCTTTTTCACATACCACTTTCTCTTTGATTAATGAAACTTTCATAAACCAAGCAATTTCTTTTTAATAGCTATATGGAAAAACATGTTCCTCAAATATGACTGATAAGCTACAAAAGCAAGGAACAGCAATACATAAGGCTTAGACAGTGGTTAGAGATTAAGTACAACAGCAAAGAGATTTCGGGGAAAAAAAAAAAAGGAAAAAAGGAAAAAGAGGAAATAATAGTAACCCAGATATCTAACAGAAGCAGATATTTCATGAGCAGGAATGTTACTTACTAGTAACCAAAACCAAGCAAAAATAAATAAATAAATGCTGCAACGTAACCCTGAGCCAGAAGAAAGCACTATTAGTGACTATTTAAGTACATCCATCATCAGTAGCCTCTCCAGGTTCAGACAACTGAATAACCAAAGGTAGCAAGAGCAAACTGTAGAGAGCTCAGTGCAAGAAAATGCAGGAGAAGCCAAAGGCAAATGAAAATGAAATCATGATGATTCAGAAAAGTTAATTTTACTGATTTTCAGCAAGTCATCTGCTTTTGAGCAAAAATAATGATTTTGTGGAATAGATGCTGTACTTCCTTCCTAGCTCACAGATAATGTTTCTGTGTGGAAAGAATTCCTTACAGAAAGTACATAAAATGACATGCGATGTATCAGGCTGAAGTGTTAATCCTGACAAAGCTTCTGCCCCTTCCTACTGTTTGAATTATTTTATTTTGGATTTTTTTTTTCCAAATTGCATTGCCTGAAACACTTTTCTGAAAGATGTATAGAAATTATCAAGATTCAACTACTGAGAAAACAATGCTTTGGAGACACAGAAATGAAAATGACTGCATATCCCATAAACAAGTCTTGAACTCACAGCAAGAAATCTTTTATGGAAGAATGTTGCCTGCAAAATGTTTCTTATTTCTTTATTTTTTTATTTTTGTTTTCACTGTGCCACACGGTGTTGAGATTATCAGAAAGCAAAGGTAAAACAGAAAAATGTTACTTTAGTTATTTAACTGTACCTGCTCATAGAAAGGATTGTGAGCCACATAGTAATTAGAATCAAAGGATTCTTCTGTTACCAGAACTCTCTGCCTCTCACCAACCTGGAAAATAAAAGAGAGAGAGATGACTCTGAAAACAAAAATAACGAATTACACTCAGAAGAGAGCTGCAACTGCAAACTGTCTTAGCAGAAATAATCTGACGCTGTGAAGAAATTCTGTGTCAGCAAGAAGACAGGGCAGAGAAAGCCCTAGTTCAAACTGTCTAAAAATGACAGGGTTAGAAGTCAGGACTGAGGGCTAGAACTGTGGTACTGTAATGGCTTAACACAAAATTCCAGTTAAATGATATTCAAGAAATATAAACTGATTTTGACTGATTAACAGAAGAACAAATAAAAATATCAGATATTCACAGAGTCCATGAAAAAAAACCCAACAAACACAACAAACAACCCACCAGCACAAAATTCTGCAATCAGTCACAAAAAGGGTAACATCATTGTCTGCCCCATTCCATCTATCCCTCCACCCTTCCAACAGACAAACAAAACTACTAGCAGCACCTGAGAGACAGAGGGAACACTAGCACACTGTACAACTTCTAGATGCCATTAAGCTCATCTATTCGCCCTTTTTTTTTTTTTTCTTTTAAGCCACACTTGTTCTTTACAATGACAGGGCATCTCTTTATCCCTTCTTCGTGATTTCAGTAAGCTGTGCTCATGAGAACACACTGATTTCCATGACAGCAGTCAAAACTGCATATTACAAAGGCTTAGTGAAGAAGAGTTTTGAACAACTCACAGACACTACATATTAAAGGCCAACTAAATACTAGGCTAAAAAGCCCAGCGTTTCAATGATACCTCCAAACTTCCAAATGCACTAAAACAGTTTACAGAAAGCACTAGTTTTACAATTAGTTAAGCGGGAGAGCCAAGACAAATCAGTCGCATTTAGGTGCCAAGTAGATACAAAACAAAATCTGACTTCCCCTGAAGTTCAAGATTCCCCACACAACACCTGAATTTCTGTATTACTGAGATTTGTAATTGTGTTTATAGCCTAACTTCTGCAAACCTAGGAGGGAGGACATTTAGCTAACATTTTTAGTCTGAGCCCAGCTCTGTTTTTTTTTTTTTTTTTTTTTTTTTGACATATAAATGTGCCCTGGATTATTTCTAAACTATTTGACAAATGCACTCTGCAAATTACAACTGTCCAGCAAGTTAAATTTACTCCATGCTTTTACTGCTATTTTGAGAATCAAAAAGATTTCACATTTTACTCCAAACTTTTAGTATCTCTGAGCTGCATTCAAGACTCTCCCACTTCCGTAAAATAATTCCATGGCATCCTAAGGGCAGCTGTTATGTAAAGTTTTAGGACCTCCATCATAAAGGAATGAGCAAGAAGATGCGAGATGATTTGATTCTTTAAGGTACAAGCAGTAAAAGTGAAAGATGAGGATTTTCTCTAAGAGTTAATGGCAGAAAAAAAGAACACGAAGAAATAAGAACAGCAATATCACAACTGTGATATACATACAAATGTGATATACATATGCATATATATACAAACAACCCCATATATAACTCTCCACTTGCCAGAAAGAAAGACTTTATGGAGTATCTCTTGCCTTCCTCTCCACATACCTGAAGCACCCCCAAAATAAACCCTGGAGAGCAGGGGAGACAGTGACCAGCCAGCTCTCTGTAGCCATTTGCCATTCCTCTAAACAGTAAGGTGTGTTTTTTCTTTCAAGAAAACAGTTCATTCAAATCCCCAAAGGAGTTTTGCAAATACATGTCAAGAAAGCACTGGAGATAATGCCAGTAATAAGATTACAGGGAACATTTCCCTGAATGGAGAGAAGGACTTTTGTTTGTTTGTTTCTATGATATTTGAGTCCATAGCTTTTAAAATCACAACCCAGTATCTGCTATAGCACTACAGGACCAAACTCTCAGATGTCACACAATATTAAGAAAAAGAGGAGGATGAAATGTTAGACAGGAAACATGCACCCTCAGGGAAACATGCTACCACTGAAAAGCACCAAGGCCAATCACCAAGTCATGTCCTCATCTTGGATTCATTATTTATGGATACTATAACTTAGCAAAACCTAATCAAAGCAATACTGGGTCTGTAACTCATTTCACAATTTTTTTGTGATTCCCTGGTTGTCTCTGGCCATAACACTCTGCCTTTACTGTCTCTATGAATCCTGCCTGGGAGGTAGCCTAAGCTACGTCTATTATCTTCGTACTTTCAGATGACAGAATGGCAAGTATATTATGCAAAAAAATATTAAAAAAATAAACCAGAGGCAAGAAGAAAGGAACACCTGTGTTTGATCATTTGATATAAACAGTGGTTTCTTCAGGAACACCCTGCCAGTTTTTCTTATCTTTGCTTTCATGAGCAAAACCAGTTCAGGTCTCCATGTCTCAGTGGGCCAGAGAGAGCTGCTCTGGGCTCAGAATTTCTCAGGAATGGGAGGAAACCAGGAAGACTAAATTTGGCACACAGCATCAAATCCGTGGCATTCAAACTGAGTACCAGAAATGCAGAGGAGCCAAACATCCTATACCAATTTACAATACACGCAAACACACACACAAGACTAAGATGGCATACTGCAAGGAGTACAGGTAAACCCAGTAATTGCTCACGTTACTCCATTTGTAACCTTGGCCAAGGCTGGACTTACAGAGAAAGACAATATTCAGCTATTTGCGGACTCTTTTGCCATAACAACAGAAAAGAAAAATTCCATTTAATGAGTCAGGCCACTAGGTATTCATGATCTACAAGACTAATTGGCTGCACGTATTTGTAAGACAGAAAATGACTATCTATCCTGCATCCAAGTATAATTAAGAATAAATGTCAGCACACAGAATGCAACTTTGGTATTGAAATTTCTTCAAGAAGTGGAATATGTCATCATTTCTGGGATTATTCCCCTGGGATCTCTAAGTGCTTAAGTTTCACCTCTCTCAGAAAGAATTTAAATATGCAGAAACCAGACAGGATATCTAATAACAGTCATAATTATAATAACCTTTGATGATTTTTTTTTTTCAGGCATGTACCAGCAGAAGTAATTCAGTATCTTATTTTTATTCCTAGCCTTTCATCTGCTTCCACAGGTATGTACTAATTCCAGCTCTCAGGGAACTACAATTCTGACAAAAGCATCTGGAACTCAGGAAGCTCAGCCCTAGCCTCTTAGTTTGGAAAGACTCCTATATAACCAGGATTTTTTTTCTTTACAGAGGATAGTATGAAAATAATAATGAATGACAGCAAAAAACTTGCCTGGCAACCTCCTCCATCCCAAGGCGGACTGGTCACAAGCAGAATTTGTTTTCATTAAAATTAACAAATGCTGCTGGTGATACCACTTCCTACACTGCAACAGCTACCAGGTACTTTGTAGATCTTGCAATTAGTAATCAAATCACTTATGAACTTTTATTTAACTTTCATTTATCCTATGGGAAATTCTGACATGATAATTCTGTAACACAGTTTTTCCTCTACTGAATACTATGAAAAGCAGTTTTTCCGGCTGGCTGATTTTCTAAAATGAATGAATGGTAAGAAATGTCAAACATCCTTCTTGGCTGTAGTTAAATTGGGTTTATTTTTGAAATCCAAACTGACTGAATCATATGAAACACAAGACTATTTTAAATTCTATGATAGCATGGGTACAAAAGACAGGCCCTGTTTACATGCTTTAATAGAATATTGCTGCTTAACCTCAACAATGGCCTGCTGCAATTATATTCAAATAATCCATACCTCTAATGTTTTTTCTTTTAATTTATGAAAACTCTAATTGTTCGAGTTTGATTCACTATTTCTTACAGGAAGAGCATGTGGCACGTGATCTTTCTTACTGTTTCCTTACTGTTTTTTTATCTGAATATTGCTACTTTTGTTTTTAAGAGTCTCCATTTGGCTAAAAAACCTGAATATTAACAACTACTGTATTTCTAGACTTCTCTGATAGAAGGTGGCACACTGCACATACAGCCGTTCCCACTGATTTAGAGACAGTTGCCAAAGTTGCATTCAGGTTGAGTTCAATTCATAGTAGAATTGATGAGCACCTCTCTGTTGGTGTTGAAGGAGGCTGGCTTGGATTCTGACCCCACTCCCCACACTGTGGAGCATACCTAGTACAAGGCTTGGAAGCCATACAAAAAGCTGCTTTCCTGTATTTGTTATACAGGATATAATTTGTATTTGTTGCCTGTCATAACGCGCACAATAAAAAATACACATTGCCATAATTTATGTGTGGATGTTTTAGCAGATTATTCTGGTAAACATGCATATTTTGACCTTTACTAAGTATGTCAACATTTAAGCAAAAGTAATTAGAAAGTGTTCTCTCCCTATTCTTCAGTTGTGGTCTAATTACTTAGAATAAATTTTACTAAGTATGCAGATACTGCGTCCTTCCCTATAAAGCAGAGAACTGCTGGACCTACTTTTTATGAATCACAGGAATCCTTCTGTACTTAGAAGACAAATTTCTCAAAAATCATAATTAAGCATTCTCTAAGCCTTATAGATTGTAGGTGTTTCCTTCTGACAGGCAAGTCTAGGTGTGACACAGTCTCCCTGTAAAAAGCGCAAAGCTTATTGAAACTTACATGGTCGCATTTTGATGATATTGGAGCACATCTCTTTCCAAACTTGCCTTTGTACTGCCTTTTTTCTGCTATTCAGCACTGCTCCTCCAACATTTAGGGTGTATATGTACCTCCCTTTCTAAAGGTAGCCCTGGAAACAAAGAATTGACTTGTCTAGGAGTTCTTCTACAGAGTTGTTTGGTTTTCAAATGTTGAGATTGGAAAGCAGTAACATGAGCACAGTTCAGCCTCTGAGCCTGACAATTTTAATGCCAGGATAAAAATACTTTTCTAGCATACAGCACAGAGAGCTGCCACTTTACTAGGGCTTATGCTAGCTACAACTACTGTCCAGTTCCAGATGGGTAGGTGTCTCCTTTTTGTTATGTTATGGTTAGCGCATACCCCTGTACAGAAATGCAGCAACAGGGCGACATTAATATTTAGAGTCCTGTATCTTTTACATCATACAATCAGAATAATCTTTACAACACAAGTCTGGCCCATTTTACACCTGAGGAAAGAAACAGAGAACCTGACAACTCCAGCAACACAGAGTAAGGGGCAGAATTCACCACATGCTTTTAATGCATTTTTAGTTCCTCCTCCCAACCCTAGACAGTGCTGCCTTAGTCTTACAATGTCACTTAATTCAAGAAAAACAAAATTCTCAATCTCTTACATAGGATCACAGAGCTATGTATGAACTAGAAATAAATCTGTTAAAAGACAGGGGATATTATTGGTCATACTTATCTATATCAGACTGTTTTGCACTTAAAGTCCAGTGTGGCTAAATTTTACCATTTCACTCACTATGAGTCGATGTCTTTTCCTTATACTGCTTGGGTTTTTTGCAGCCTTGGAAACGGCATTGAGTGGTCATCTTTGTACTTTGGAAAGTACTTAGCTCTTAAGTAGAGAACTTCAGAATCCCAGGTGAAAAACAGCCAATGGTCATCTTTGTACTTTGGAAAGTACTTAGCTCTTAAGTAGAGAACTTCAGAATCCCAGGTGAAAAACAGCCAATGTTCATGGAAACGTCTCATTTCACTGTCAGCGAATACAGCTGGCTGTCAAATCACCATTACTAAGCTGCCCATCTTTAGACAACATTGCAGGATTTTTATTTTAAAAGGATTACTAAAATGTATGGTTTATAGTACTTAAGCAAGCCGCTTTGTTTGTTTTAAGCACACGTTCTTCAGACATACTGCTCTTTCCACAGCATTATTCAAGAATTCAGAATGGACCCAGGCAACAGATGCCTACAGGACAAAGTCTTTCAACCATTTTCCAGGCTGGCTTGAGGCTGTGTGAGCAGGAAGGAAGGATTAGGTATAAATTAAAGACAGCCAGCTCTAATAGCACACAATCAGCATAACAAAAAAGTGCCTCAAATTTTCAGCAGCAGGCAATACAGCTCATTAAAAGCAAGTGAACACCTTCTCCTTGGTCCCCTTATGAATTTGTTGGTATAGCTACAGGGGAGGGAAAAGGCAGTGAGAGAAGGAGGCAAGAGATGGAAGTAGACTGCTTCTGCTTTCTTGGCCCATTGCTCACACTTCAGGGTAAATAGATCCTTTCTGTTACTGTGCACCTGCATCTGACTGCTTCCTCTTGATTTGGTCTCCTGCTGTGAAAATGTAGCTTCTTCCAGCACATAAGGCAGCTCAGATGAAAATTACATTCAGGGATGTGAGCAGTGACCTAAAAATGACAACTGGTCCTCAAAATATCTGAGTCCTTTTAAATTCTGTAAGTTTTCATTTTGCTTGTCTCTCCTTTTAATTGCCTAGAAAAGAGGTAATAGAAGTAGCATGCTGACAACTCTGTCCTGTCATCTTTCTAAATTTTATTAACTGTGTACAATATTATAAAAGGAAAATAAATTTCTGAAATGGAAGATAGATATTGCCTCTTAAAGCTGGCTTTCTCATTTAGATCTTTCTGTTGTAAACCTGGGCTTAAGCAATAAAAGTATGAGGTGGCAGAATCTGGTTTTATTCTAGATCCAGCACAATGTCGAAAAGGCACTCTGCCTGTTTCTTTGTGCTCTTTGAAACTCTGTTTCCACATGTGCAAAATCCAATTCTGACTGTTACACAGCTCAGAGAATAGCGACCACAGAGCTGGAGAAGTTGCTATAGCAATATAAAATACTCCATGCAGAACTGGTATATTTGAGACTATCATGTAGCAAAAGCACTCCAGCAACTGCATTAACGTAATACTGGCAAAAGCCTCTCCCCTCTTTTTTTTTTTTTCAGGTAATTTAAGAAAACCCATAAAACTCTGATGAACATCTATAGAAAAAGTCTGAATGAAAAGTTCAATTCAAAACAGGAACAAGAAACATCTGAGTAGGCAAAGTATGTTTAAGTTCTTCCTTTCATAGCCAGAACAGCTCACAAGCAAAACAGAAAACTAGACAGTCTGCCCTTAAGGAAACTTGACATTTAACATGTAAGTAGAGGAAAATGCTGATGGTCTTCTAGAATGGAAGATGGAGTTTAGAGGAATCTTTTAAAAATATTAGCAACTTCCAGACAATTTGGCAATCACATGGATTCTGGTGGGACAAATAAACAAATGTCTTTGTTCTCTCATTTTTTTTATGGTTGTTTTTTTTTTTTTTAACAAGCTATGCCTGTGGAGAAGTGAGGCTATCAAGCTTAAAAATATGATGGCCTGTGTTAGGAAAGGCCACCTTTAAGCTTCTTCTGTGAAATTATTTAGAATTATTTAAGATTGGCTGTTTTTGTTGGAAGCAATTCCTTAAGATACCCGGCATACTTCCAAGTGATTTAAGCACAATATGAAGTGGCAGTTGCTAAGGCAACAATATTCAATTCCTGTTTCAGTGATGTCTTTTAACAGCTGCATGAGCCTAGACAAGTATCAGCTATGTGAGAATTTATAAATCATCTCAGCAAATACCCCACCAAATAACTTCTCCAGAAATTACTTTAGGAACTTGCAATACCAATCTGTTTTCTCAGAATAAAGTCTTGTCTACACCTCAGAAAGAAAACTCCTCTCCATTGGCTCTGCCAGAAGGGTGCTGATGTAGCACAGGCTGATATAATACTGTGTTCAGCACAGGTTCACCATCACCAGCTGTTGGAGAGAATTGCCAGCAACAATAAAAGGCCCTAACATACGTGTGACTTCAGTAAATCACAGGCAGAACTGCACATTGCTTCCTCAACAGACAGGAGAAAAAAGGAAAAAGCTGGGAGTAGATCAAAATACTGGATCCAAGAACACAGATCACAGTGTGAAGATAGCATTGAGACAAATCATGTCTTCCCTGACATGATACTGGAATGCCCATAGTAAGACTGGGTGCTCTTAGAATATATCTAAAGTCTGGTATTTTTTAATCAAATACACCAAAAAGACTGCTCCAGAAAGTTGGGCTTCTCTTCAAAATAGCAATATAATTTTTCTGCTCAACCTACAGCTGAAGCCAGTGTTCTCTATTAATATCATCTGAGAATAAAACAGAAGCAGATGTGATAAAATAGAAAAAACAAGGGTCCAAAATGACCCCATATGCAAACCTAACCCAACTCTTCCCCCAAATCCACTACAAGTTTTATCAGCACATTTAACAACACACAAAATATGTAGTATAACATTGCTGCAATTTAACTAAGAATACAAAATAGTGGTGCCAACTGAAAGAGTTTAAAAAACGGGGTATAAATATGTATCAGATTTCTTTCCAAAAGAACAATAAAACTCCTTTTGCATACATGAATCACAGGCTTCTGAAAAAAGCATGTGAACATCGTCAGAAGTTGATAATGTTAATGAGGATATGACGATATTATTTTCTTTTATTTTGAAGGTAGCCAACACATGATGAAAAATTACACACTTCAGGGGTTTTCTTCAATCTAAGGCAAGGCAAGACCCTAGAACTGCTAAAACTTCTAGAGGCATAGTGCTGAATGACAAAAAACATCAAGGGCTTACAGAAGGACCAAAGTAAATGACTCATTAAAGAATGATAAATGTAGTGTGACTTCCTGTTGCTTAGAATTTAATAGTCACTACTGACAAACTAATTGTGATGCATTTTATTATTTTTAAGCGGTATTGCAATTATTTACACACAAGAAAGATAATAAAAAGAAGCACTTCTTCACTAGCATATTAGAATAATAATTCTGACCAATTCTTTACTATCCATTAAAGGAAGTTCAAGAAAATTGCTAAGTAAGTTCTGTTTTAGAAGAAAAAAAATTAGTATGGACTAAGTTTTTCTTCCTAACATCTTCTTTATAACCTACTCCATTCTCAAGGCTATGCAAAAAATCATCACGTAAATCTCAACTGTGTGATGCTGGATATGCCTCAGTACACTACCTTTTGCATGATATCGGAAACATATCAAATTAAATGCCTCACTACTTTATAGACTATCTTCAAAAGCTATGCCACTGCTTGCAACTTCCTCCATTTCAAAAAGGTCCTTACTTAGCCCACACAACAAGAAATGCTTAAAAGTTGGAAGACAAGGTGTTCCAACAATCTTTCAAACTAAGCAGTAACATCCTATGCTGTAGTTGAATTTTAACAAGACAAAAAGTGAAACAAGCTGTCCAATTTAATTGCAAGTGAAATTAATTATTGAGATGGATCAACAAGAAACACTAATTTGTGATGCAGGTGGTTAAGACAGTATTATAAACCTTTCCTAAAAATTACAGCTGCTGTCAACATTTTGGTTGCAATTCTGTACATATATCATCACTCATCAGGCTGTTATGTTTTCACCTAGCAGGTTGCAAATTCCACACCAGGAATAATTGGTTACATCACCAATAAAACCAATACAATGGCTTGGATACAAGCACTAAACTATACAGTAGGTAGATGGGTCTGAAACTTCTTACAGTACAGAGTCTTTGCTAAGAAAGGAGTAACAGAAAAAAAAAAAGGGATTCTTCAGCAATTGCATGACAGATCTTTTTAACCCTCTGTGTGGATATGGCAAGGGAAACAATTAGACAGCAAATTTAAGTGTCTTCAGTGTACATGAAAATAGAGATTCAAAGTGAGTTTTACACACTGCTCAACAGTCTTAAATAATCAAGAAAGGAGTGGCTCTGCCCATCTTTACAGTCTTTGCCAACCACCCTCAAAGGCTGACAGCTGTGAAACAAGGCCTTAAGAATAAATGATCTTCTTATGCTTCGGTGACAAAAGCCTGCACATACAAACAGAAAGTGCTATGTAAATCCAACAGTTCTCCAATGAAAAAAACAATATTTCAGATCTCTATTTATAGTAATTCCCTTTTGTAAGTAATCTGAATTGATCGCAGTCAGAATACAACATAAAATCAGAGACATAGGAAAGAAATCACCATTCATTAAATGAAATGCATTAATGTATGGGGCACACTAGGCAGAAATCACTGTTATATTCCTATTACTGCTGTCAATCCTGTATTCTACTGTTGTCAAAGCCAGACATATTAATGTGCCAAAATTAGCTGGAAATACTTGTGAGAAAAGTCCATACGTTTGTTTTTGCCATTGCCTTCACTCGATCTTGGATCATACCAGAAGGTCAATATTATTTTCTTACCCTGCCCTTTTTCCTCTTCTGTGCTTCCTTCTTTCAGAGTACTATTTTCCCTATACCTTATTAGAATGACAAAGCTGAGGAAGACTAAACAATACTCCCATTCCTAAGAAAAACTCTTCAGTAAGTTTAGAATAAAAAATCAAACCCAGTAAGATTTCTCCTAGTTTCTTTCCTCCTTCTGCTTACATATTACTGAATTCAAATCTAAAAATTTCAGTATGGTCAGAAGCAATGTGATCAACCATGAACATTTTCACACTGTTTCTACCATCCAGGGCATGCTCAGAAAACTCTTCCATCCAACCACACAGGAAAGTTAGCTGTCCTGGTTCCAGACTGTTTTCAGCGAGCCAGGCTGGTAGCTGACAGCAAGAGACTGCCATAGCAGGGGACAGCATTTCTGTGGTGAGGTGGTGAGAAGAAACCGTTCCATGCTTTAGAAGGAATTCTAGTAACCCCTCAAACACAGCAGATATTGCCTACTACCATGTTACAGGATAACTTTTTTCAACTTGATCCACTTCATGCAATTCGAGCAAGGTCATCCTTTTCCCTAGCTCTTCCAATTATTACATCGTTATTTAAATTACACTGGTACAGTACATGAATAATTACTACTTTTGTATTTTATCATTAATAAGCGTACCTATCACAAGTGTTATAAAAGGCAGTATCAGTATGAAAATAGATTATGGTTTGGAAAGCCTACAATTTTAGCACAACCTTAGAATTCTAGATGAGTACAAATAATGAAACAGTTACCTCCCAACTCTTAATATACTTCATTCAAAACCTATCATTAAATGAGTCCATGCCTAAAGAAGTCCATGGAATGAAATTTTTTGTCCAAACAGAAATTCCAATCAATCGTCAAATCAACACTTCAACCGTGATTATCACAGAATCATAAAATAGGGTTGGAAAGGAACTTAAGATCATCTAGTTCCAACCACCTGCCATCAGCAGTGACACCTCACACTAAACCATGTCACCCAAGGTTCTGTCCAACCTGATCTTGAACACCACCAGGGATGGAGCATTCACAATGTCCCTGGGCAACCCATTCCAGTGCCTCACCACCCTCACAGTAAAGAACTTCTTCCTTATATCCATGTAAACTTCCCCTGTTTAAATTTTAACCCATTATCCCTTGTTCTATCACTACAGTCCCTAATGAAGAGTCCCTCCCCAGCATCCCTATGGGCCCCCTTCAGATACTGGAAGGCTGCTATGAGGTCCCCATGCAGCCTTCTCTTCTGCAGGCTGAACAGCCCCAACTTTCTTAGCCTGTCTTCATACAGGAGGTGCTCCTGTCCCCTGATCATCCTCGTGGCCCTCCTCTGGACTTATTCCAACAGTTCCATGTCCTTTTTATGTTGAGGACACCAGAACTGCACACAATACTCCAACTGAGGTCTCACGAGAGCAGAGTAGAGGGGCAGGATCACCTCCTTCGACCTGCTGGTCACACTCCTTTTGATGCAGCCCAGGATACAGTTGGCTTTCACACTGAAGTGAGCGCACACTGAAGCCAGCTCATGTTTGTTTTCTGATCAAACAACACCCCCAAGTCCTTCTCTGCAGGGCTGCTCTGAATTTCTTCTCTGCCCAGCCTGTAGCTGTGCCTGGGATTGCTCTGACCCAGGTGTAGGACCTTGCACTTGGCATGGTTAAACTTCATAAGCAACTTCATAAACTTTATCAGCAATTTCAACATGAAGTCAACATGAAGTTGGGCATATCCTCATATGGCTTTTTTTTTTTTTTTAAGACCATATATTGAAACAGTTTACATTTTATAAAGTGGATTTTGCTATATTCCCTTAAGCCTGAATGTCAGCAGAGAGAATGGATTTTTGCTATACTTTAGAGGAATATTATTAAAATTAATCTCTGAAGAGTGCTTCTGATAAAGGAAATATTTGCACTTTCTTTTGTTACTGTATAACCAAGGGCAGAGTTTCCTCAGGCAGTATGAAATAACTGGTTGCATTTGTACTTGAAGCACTTTGAAAATAAATCTTTGTAGCTTTTGCCATGAAAATTGTGACCATTTAATAAATTTGTCAAACATTTTCCGAAATTCCTTTAAGCTGCAGTGCAGTGATATAAGCCAAAGTATGGACCATAAGTGACCTGAAGGTCCTTCTAAAGGCAGAGAAAATGCTCACGAACCAAGAACTCAGTCTAGGTTTGTACCAGGTCTGTTTCCTTTTATCAAGGCCTGATAGTAAGGCAAGAGATATAAAGGCTTACAACTGCTAGTACTTAGCAATCCTCACCAACAGAAGTCTGACACTGATTGCTGAAGTCCAGTATTTACAAATGGCACTACCAAAGGGGTCTAATTAAAATACAGAGGTAAAGAAGGTGAGGGGGCCTGGTAAGTTATGTAGCAGTTTTTCTGTCATATGCAGAGTCCATTGCTAAAAGAGGCATTTAGGACTCACAGGTTTATCTTTTTAGATGGTTGGCACTGGTAGTGATTGATCACAGCTGATTCTCTGTCCCATGGCTGAAGAAGAGGTAATGCCTCACTTACTAGGAAATTATTCATGACCTATCTTCAGTGAAGGAGAGGTTAGCCTTTCAGAGAGGTAGAGATGAGTTATGTGATTCAAACTCAAGAGAACATGAAATAAATGCAGAACCTGGGAGAGAGGATATCCCATTTAATTTACACAAAGAGAAAGGAGATTGAACAAGGAAAGAAGGTGGCAACACAAAATATATTTATGAAAGAAGCGGATCAAGTAGAACAGATTACCTGGAAGGGCTTTTTGCAAAATACAGATCAAATAGCATTATCTGCTCATACTTCAGGTTTCTCATGCATCAAGTATAGATTATTGCATGGAAGAGAACATGCTTTCAGAATCTGTTTATTGAAGAGAGTCAGGCAGAGTTAGCTGCACAGCTCTCAAAAAGAATCAGCTTTAGGCCTTGTCACATCAATGATTTATAGGGTGACACTAGGGAAATCAATTAAGCTCTCTATGCGCCCCAGTTTTCCCATCTGTAAAATAGGGGCAAGCCGTTATTCAAGCAGAGTGCTTTTCTATTTAATAGCCTTTCTTCTTGTGTTTGGGCGTTTGTTATTTTGTTAGTTTCTACACCAGCAAAAATATTAGTCTTATGTGGATATATTTTTTATTTTAGCATTAGCATCTATACCTGTTCTTGATTAATTTTAACTGTTTTGGTCTTACATAACTTCATAAGTACTGCTATACTTTTAGCAGCAATAGGAAAAACATGGCACACAATGTGAAGGGAACATATATTTTTCCTAGAATACAGATCCTTGAAGAAGCAATTAAAGAACTCTCATGGTAGCCATAGATAGAAAGTCCAAAGACAATGAAGTCAGGGAACTGTGAAAAACTGCTATTTATTTTCACTTTAAATTGTTTAACAGTTTTGCTGTATTTTAGCACTTCAACATTTAATGATTCTTTGAAAGAACAGCATAGAAAAAAATAATTGCCAGGATACAGTCTAATCCTCTAAGGCATCATGGAAAAAACACATAGTTGTCCTTGTTGCACAGATTTTCTTTGTTCTCTGGTGTCCAGAGAGTATGAAATTTACAAGTCAGCAGGAACATCTAAATAAACACCTTTCTGAGGTTTTAGCATGGGAAAGAAAAATCATTCTGGTGCAGCGGTACTTTTCCTGTTCTTACAGACTTAAAATGCACAGGGCATTTGGATGTCTGCAGACCACAGCTGCCTTCACATTTATACTATAATACACTGCTTAAAAGATAGGGTAAAAGATGAGAAAAAAAAAAAAAAAAGCAGGTCTTTCAGAAGCAAAAGATCTAATTATTTATGAACATCTGTCAGGAGGGCTTCTATTTATACAATGATTTTGCCTGTACTAGGAAACTTACCCTTTTGCCTGTAGAGGTAATAATACATTTAACTTGTAAAGTGGGAAGAAAATAGTTGAGAAAAACGTTTTAAAATACAGTTTCAGTATCAAGTGCTGCATTGTCTTAGGAGGAGGCCAGTGAGAATGAGATTGGCAGATACAGTAATAAGGTTTTTTTTCTGCCCCTGCCACCTGAGCCCTCTCTTACATTGTGACTTGCATGAAGGATAATGATGTAACTGCGAGGGCATCAGAGTCTGACTCCAACCCTTCCATGATTCTGAAATTCTCCAGCAGGCAGCAAAATTTCAACAACCAGGGAGGACTGGGAGATTAATTTAATGTGTTTAGATACTTGTCTTGCCATTGCAAATGTAATCTTCTTACTCAGGACACCTCGGCTGCCTTGGGCATTAGAAGGAAAATGATTATTCTGCTATGCATGGAGTAGTGCACAGGGCATTCACTGAAAATTAAGAGAAATGATGGTAAAGGAAATTTCAGTTTGTGGTTAAGTTGAATTCTCGGCAAATGGCAGATGACTAAACTGGCAAATCGTTTTATCATTGCAATTTTTGCAGTGATCTCAAATCTCTCTGTTATCTGCTTGTTTTTTGGCTTGCTTAACACAGAGACTGATGATGAGTGAAGCAAAAGATTTAGTTTAAAGGTGTCAGCTAATATCTACAAGAGAGCTGCCATTGCTTGTCAAACTGGCTTTACAGATAAGAGTTGTCTGCTCACCGGGTGGCCACAACAATATTATTTGAGAAAATATCTTTAAGTGTTCATATTGGCAACTGGGCTACAATATACCATGCATGTGTCCAGAAATGTTATCTAAAGTCAGGGAGAGGTTAACAGGAAATATGTACGCTTTGTATACAAGATACTATTCCAGGAGAACACTGTGGCTGGGTGGTCTGATTTAAGCAAACTAAATCCAGTCATGTATCATGGAGCTGCCACTTTCTTTTATTTTTTTTAACCTTAACACAGATAATCCTTTTAGCTTTGTTGACTATAAGGTACTTTCTGGTTTTAATCCTATGGCACTGTATTTTAAAAGAAATAACAGGTCTCTGATCTTTGTAGACTTCCACTTGTTTAGTCCTCGACTCTAGCCCATCTTCCACAGGTTGCTCTGTTCACCAACCACTGTGTCGCCTTCTTGGCCAAAGCCTGTTGAAATGCTGCTGCAGCACATCTGTCCAGGGTAGTTCTACATATAATAGCAGCAGTGTAAGTTACAAACAAAGCCGGTTTTGAGTGTAATCCAGGGACCAAAAGTATGTAGTTGACCTGGTGGCACTATATGGCCCTCAAGAGTCCTGGTTACAACACATTGCATTTCTCACTGCTTCAACTGAGCACACTCTGCTCGAAGATGCACCCTAAAACTCACCAATTATCTCTAAGGTCACTGTTAAATGCAATTATTAAAGTACTGTATTATTGTTACTGAAATAACAGAACACACAGTAAAACTGAATTTGCATTAGCCATTTAAGTTCCGGTAACATTTTTGTTGTTTAGGATAAGATATCTCAAGTAACAACAGCCTATGTTTTCATAAAACCAGTCTGAATCAAGATCAAAGCATCACCTACTTGTTTTCCCTTCTCTCACTGTTTGAAATTGATTTCTGTTTCTTGGGTATTTGCTTGAGGCAGTTAAAAATAAATTATCAGTTTAAATAAACAATTTGAAAAGAAAAATACTTAGGATTTCCATATAATTTGAAGAGAATTTGAAGAGAAACCCCCATAATTGAAATTCATTTTAATTTTATGAGAGACTGATGAAAAAATCAGCAACCTTCCTAAGGATTATTTTCTTTATTGATCATGTTTGTTGTATTTTCAGTATTTTACATTGCCTATACCTGACACTCCAATTGCATAACAGATATTCATGATCATGAATTTACTCTAAAGTAATCTATTTAAGAAGGACATTCTATACAATTACTTGATTTGAAGAATGTAGCATTTCTCAGTACAACTGTCTCAGAGCTGCACATAAGCTGTGCATATGGATGCAATGGCAATAAATCAGACACAAAAATGTGACACTTGAAAGTAGACAGATTGCTTCTTCACAGAATGTAATACCACATACTTCCCTGCTTTCCTAGAATTCCACTGACAACTTAGAGCTTTTAGAATAATGGGTTTCACACCTTGAACACATGCCACAGAAGGCTGAGGGAGGCACTGCACACAATTTATTATATAGGCTGGAAGCCTAAACATTTGGTTGCATCATATGAAAGAAACACATGCTCAGCAGATCCATCTGACATTTTCACACATACTTCAAAAGATCTCTTCAACTTCCTCATGATTTCAGTCTACATTTAGTTCATTACTAAGTCCTGCAATTGTAGAACTAAAATTAATCAGAATCCCATTTACTTTCTGAAGAGCACTCAAAAGTCTATGATTTTAAATTAATTTATGCAAAGAGAAAAGCTCTTGTCTTTGTAAGTATAATTCCAAGCCATATAAATCGAAAGCAAAGCTTTAAACCCGTAATGACCCCTTTTCCATCCAGTCTTAAATGGAATAATTAAGCAGTAACTTCCATTCCATCTAAGTACATGCAGCAGTGATGGCTGTCTGCTTGCTGACTAAACCCTGAAGCATTTAATTGACCTGTGGGAGCTGATTATTGCAAGTACAGTCATAAGGCACAGAAGCTATCTACTTTTTCCTAGAAGAAATCTTTCGAAGTAATTAATGATTTTGGTAATTTAAAAAGATTATATGCAACTATTCGCTATGAAGAGACTTAAGCTGCAGTCAGCAAGCCTGCTACAGATTCTTAAAGATAATAAAATCTGTAGGTGTACTCATGTGAGATATAAATTTGACTCTTTAGAGTAATGGAACAAAAATGAGTCACTGGCCAAGGGCTCAGTTCAGAACTCATGAATTATCCCTGGATTTTCCTGGAGAGACTGACAGTAAGACATCCCTTGCTGACTTTGCTACAATCTGGTATTTGCTATTTATATCCCAGCAGTAGTGTTAAGAAACTTCCTAAACTTGGTATGAAAAATGAAATTCATACAACTGCAAACAGAATACATGCTGTTTCAGATACCCTTCAGAGATGCATACAAGAATGGCAGTCTTTTGGAAGCATGTGTTCAAAAGTCACGAGACTTTTGAGCAAGAGCTCAAGAGTCACTCTAGCCCATACAGCGAGATTGTGGTCTTTACAGTTAATGTACTATAAACGTACTTGCCTTGGTCAACCTCCACTGCAGATTCCAAGTGGATATATAATTGCTGGGAAAGTAACTGAAAAAAACTTTCATACTAAAAAGTCATGATGTGTAGCAAGAATAAATGTAGCAGACACTTCTTTGGAAGTTCTCTTTTACTTCAAGTACAACAAAATGAAGTACTGTGTCCAGCACTGCTGATTAATAGATACTGCTTCCAGAATACAGGAACCGAAAGCAGCCGAATGTTTTGTTAGCATCTTCAATTCGCAGGTGATCCTGAAATCCTACTCAGCTAGAAATCTCAAAAAAACTTGGAGAAATTAAAAAAAGATTGGACTGTTAGGAATCATGGAGACTTTATATAAATAACTGTCCTGCAAGAAGGACTTGAAAATTACACATGTAAAAAAAATCACAAATATCCAGTCACATTACATACTGCTTAGCATATTAGAAATGAATATTACTTGTTTTCCTACCTACTAATCCACCTAAAAAACCTATCAAATTCTAAAACATCTTGAAAGAGAAGAGAGAGGTTGATGGCAGTTTTCAAAAGAAAAGCAAGCTGCTCCTTCCAAACAACTTCCTCTGAACCAAACTTTTAAAATAGCTGAAAAAAGATTCAAAGGTCATTGAAAAGCCAGTTCAGCAGTCTTCAAGGGATTGCCTAACCTTTGTCACTAAAGCAGACCTTCAGATGGAAGTTGATCATCACAAGTGGCTACTTAACAGATAGCACTAACCACCACATGGGCATAGTAGAATCCAGATTATCAGAACTCATGCCTTACAAAACTGAGCATGCTCAATTAAAAAAAGCCATCTGAGCAGCCAATGGTTTTCTTTTGACTAAGGGGTGGGATGTGGGAGGGATGGGTATGGAGGGTGGGTTTGTTGTTTTGCCTTTTTTATTTTTATTTTTATGTTTTTAATAGCTATCAAAAATCAGGGGCCAAGAGAAAAGTCATAAAGTACAATAAACACGTGATGGCAAAGCACTTTATGCAATAATGCATAAATCTTAGAAAAAGATTTTGTATATATATTTTGGGAGAGCAATATTGGCATGCCCTAGCAATACAAGAATTGTTTATGAGACAAGCTGCAGTATCTGAGGTTTGTTGTAAGCATCTGATGGAAAACTTCAGCTATCAGTTACATGTCCATCTTTATTTAATATATTCATATGTTATCTGGAAAGGGAAGTAAGTAATATAGTACTGAAATTCATGGAGGAAATTAAAATGGAGGGCATATGCAAATACTAGTAAGAGAAAACAAATTGAACTATGTACAGAAAAACAAGATCCCCATTTTGAAAACGTTAACTAATCTATTTGGAAAAATGTAATCTGAAACATAGATGCTCTCTGGGAAACTTGGAAAGCAATAATGCTGAAAAGGATTGTTGGAAGAACAGAAACTGGGCTTGAATTTGTAACATGATAACTCTAGTGGAAAATAACACAGGCCTACATTATATCAGAATAAATACGCATAGCATTTATATCATGAGTATGGCATTGAGCCCTTGAGCCTAAACATTCCTTCAGGGCACTGGAAAAAAGAGTTGTATCATCTTACACTCAAAACCAAAACTAGTAACTGTATCTTGCCCCCCCACCTCTCCTGTTGAAAGTTTTACTAAATTAAACCTACACTGAAGTAGAAATGTCTGCAATTTTGTAAGGTTTATTTTGCCTCTACAAAAGAGAATAAAATTAACAGAAAAATGGACAATCTATCAGATGTGAGCAATGTTCTGCTTTGTGGTAACTGGACCTTAGCTAATGCCTTCCTTTCTCGATGTAAAAGGATTTTGGAAATCTGAGTTCAGCAATTAATACTGGAAATCTGGAGACGACACATAAAGAATGGAGATCACAGGACTGACAGAGACAAGGAAAAAGGAATAACAAGAAGCAATGAGGCTGCACAGCACCTTTGGCAGGTATAGCTGGGCAAAACCACCTGTCAAGGAACTTCACTGTATGGGTCAGTTAAAATAAAACCAATCAAAATATTAGAAATAAGCTCTTTTAGATGAGAAATGGATGCTTAATCCCAAGACATTCTGACCTCTCTTGCTTAGCCTCACAATTTATGTGGAGTGGAATATCTAAAAAAACCTTATACTGTTATGTAAAAATAACAAGCAATATATTTTTTGGCTTTTATATAAGAGAAAGTTTGGCAAGCATAAAGCAGCAATGAGATGGGAAGTTAGTGTTATGTGCTCATTTTTAATGGCTGATCCTTCAATATCAATGCTTCTCTTTTAACCTTATCTTTCAAAGAAATAATCATAAATGAGGCTTGTTCTGCATGTGCATTACACATACAGTTTTTCAGGCAGTACTGGTTCATATTCTCTGATGTGCTATGAATATATTGTTGGATGACAGGAGCTTTATAAGATGTCAATCAAGCAAACTATTCCAACTTTTAGATCATATATTCATTCAGCTGCTCAGACTATAATAAGTGTAGTAGTGGAAGAAATACATATTCTGGCATTTCTAATGCTAATTCGCTCATCTGCAGCTGCAAAAGTCAACTTTCTGGATTTCAGGGGTAAAGGGAAGATCCAGTCTAGTATTTTTTAATCTGACATTAGCCAGCACTCAGACAATGAAAGGTTCTAGCAGCTAGAGTTGCACTTCGGATTCACTGAAATGTTACTGAAATAATTTGTAAGAGTTACCTGCAACACAAAGTATTTTGCCCCAGCAACAACCATCTGTGTCCCCAAGATACGTATTTTTACACATTAGGGAGTAGCTAACAGTGATCCTTTGTTGGCAAAAGACTGCAGCCACTCTTGAAAAGTTATTAAAGCTACATTTAGTTTTGTTTACTCTTGCCAAGTCTGCATTCACAAACTGTCCTCTAGCCCAGAGGACAAGTAAACAAAGGAGTATTTTGGAACTTGTTTGCAATTCGTTTACCTAAATATGCCTTAGCACTAGCCAGCATCAATACTATGCTGCCATTTTTCTCATTTCAAAGACAGAAAAGCTGAGACACAGGCTGAGAACAAATGTCTAAGACTTAAGAAAGACAGCCCAGATACAGCTTCCCAAGCTTTTTACTCCATAGGTGTGCTAAGCACAGGCAACCTCTGCATCCAAAGACATCTGCTCTGTACCCAACAGAATCATACAGTAGTTTGCCATCCTGAAATACTGAACTGCTTGTGTGTCTCACTACCCAAAACCTGTGTCTCAGCAAGCCTTCTGAAGATAAACAAATAAGTTCTTTCCTATCTTTCAATATCAGTCCTTTTAACGTATTTAATATCAAACCACAACAACTAAAAGCATTTTCAGAATATCTGATATGCAGCTGAAATTATACTAAAAAATCCAGTTACTTTGAAGGCACGGGGGAAAAAAAAAACCCAGCCCAAACACTTTGAAGTAGAAAAAGGGACATGTTAACAAATAAATAAATTACTTAGGATTGCCTGATTTCTCTCTTAATTGCATTTCTTAATGATCAAGCTTACACATAACTTCAGGGAGACTATCTGAATGCAAAGATCATTTAGCTGTAATAAGGCCAACATAAACCTTTCTACATTTCTTGATCCATACCCACACATTTCAATTCAGTCTGTGTCTAAACAAGACATGTCCCTGTCAGTTTACGTTCACAGTTCACCTACATCTTTAACCTTAAAAATCTAATGAGAGCTGATAACCTCTCTTCCAAGTCAACATGTATTTCACTGGATTGATCCAACCCCTGCGCCTTTAATAGAACCCAGCAGCAGCTGGTTTCAAACTGCTTGGAACCTTGGAGATCAAAGTTTGATGAACCCCTGTCATTCTTACAAACAATTAAAGCCTGTGAAGAGCATAACTCCTCAGGCTCCGATTTCAGAAATAAAGCAACTGAAATGAACAGAATTTGTTCCTTAGAAAACCATGCCAAGCACATTAAGAATGCTAGAGTAGGTACTTTCAATTAAAACCAATAGATGCTTTCAACAAAAGCTGTACAATCATCCTCATAACAATTTAATTTGCTGAATCTGCAAGGCAACTGAAATTCTTCACAGATTATATTGACAGAAATTACTACTAATACTTTGCATGCATAGCATGTGGCTGTGCAAAGTAATGTGATATTCTGGATTAGATTCAGAGTTTATATATACGTGTGAATTGCTCTTTTCCCTTTCTAAATTATCACTCAGTATGTGGAAAACTGACATACTGGCATAAACCACATACAATAATTTGAGGTTTCTCTTGTCAGCCAGATGCTATTTATCATGCTACCTTTCATCAGTGCTCAATATACCACAGAGTTTTCCTAATAATCACAAGGTTGCCCTTCATCATCCAACAGAAAACACCTCCTACCTACCTATTCTGATTGCAGCCTAACGAAAAAGCGTGACTGTCAGGATCTGAAACAGTCTGATAACATAAAGAGTGAAGCAAGCCTCCATCAAAAGTACTTCAAGGAAAAAAAAATATCATAAATTAATCTATGCAAACAATTCCTCTCCATCCTATTTGAGGCTTTGTAGGCAGGGTAGACATTTATGTGTTCAACTAGCAAGAACAGTGTTTCGTATTTGCTTTTGCTTTTAATTGAAGATTCTTTTCTTTAACCCTACAGTTAAGACTTTTTCTGATATGATGACACAATTGCAGTTCTTACAGATTTATTAAGTCCAAAAAATTCTTCTAGGTGATATATTACACCATCTAATTAAGATACATTGAAGGCAATATCAGATTTCTCCATAACCATTTTTACAAATGTAAACCACTTTTGTTTCCTGCTACCTTCTTCTCTAAGATATATGTGTGTGTGTCTGTACAACTTATCAGCCGTAATTTGAATTTGCTTTGCCTTACATATATGTACAAACATGCACACAGAGGCATGCACTCTAAATCCCACACTGAATGTGTAATTCTTCATCATCTTCATATATTTATGATACTGTCCTGGAAGACCAATCGCTCTTCAAAGTAATTCACGCACCATATGCAAGCTCCAGGGAGCAACAACAAAAAAAAACTAAACAAAAAAAAAGAACACCCTAAGAAATCAGACAAAAAAGCCTGGAAAAAAGCACATTATCCTTAAAGGATCACCATGTAGTAGTAAGCCACGAAAGAGGAAAACCTGTACATCAGGTTTTTGTGTGCTGAACATTATGGATGGCCCTGATCCCCCTCTTGCATGCTGTGCAGATTCAGTCACAATGCAAAAATGGAGTTGATCCACCAGACTGAATAGCATGTGTGACAGATCAGTTCCCTCTTCCAACACAGAGGACTTGCACAAAAAGCCTGCACACACATTAGTGGACTTCTCCTCCAAAATATTTCTTCTCCATGCAACAACTAAAACACAAATAATTAGTTAGATGTAGCAAACTGAACATCTGCAGAAACACTTTGCTCATAAACACAGCGTATTGGCTGCTCTGTTCACACATCAGGCAATGATCTGTGACAAAGTGGACTTTAGGTGGAAATTTTACTCCTTATATGAATTCCTTCAGTTAAAGCAGAGGAGCATATGCTGCGGGACACCTAAACTCCTGATATTCCTGACATAAATGACAAATTACACTGTTTATTTTTCTTGATTTATATGCTGGAAAGTATTTTATGTGTTGCTAGTGTGCTGTTTTGACTAAATTTTGGAATTGGCTTCCTTGCTAAAGATCCATAATAGACAAAAAAGCAGCAAGAGCACATAAACTTTGGCAGGAAACAATTTCTAGCTCAGCAATCTCTACTCAGAGACACATGAACAATGAAATCCTTATTCAGAATATCAAATATTTATGAGTATCAGAAGTTAACATGCTCATCATTTATACCTTTTGTCTGGTATTGTTTGATACCCGACAAATTTTCACACTATAGGAAGGCAAAGTTTAATTTTAATGAATGTAGAAAGAAAATAGAATTATTAGTATACACCAGATTTACTTAGCTCCTTTTTAGAGTGCCAAATCACATTTAACTGTGAAATGTAATCTTCTTCTGTGTTCTCACATCTAAGTTTTTAATTTCATGGAGCCTGAGAATTAATAAACAAAATGTTACATTTGTTGAATTATTTTCTATAATGCATTTCCCATACTGGTGATGTCTCAGAAGTTGTACAAATGGCAAATACAGAAAGAAGTGTATCTTTGTTATCTCTGAAATTGTTATACTACTGGAATAACTCAGAATTTTGTAAGAGAACCTCTAATGTTAAACTCTGAGCTCAGATCTCCAAATTGAAGTTGTGCAGCCATGCAAGATCCTTAACGAAACAGAACTTTTTTGGTTTTGTGCTGGGCACACAAGCTCAAAAGCTATGCAAATCAGGCTCTACAGTCATACCATATACTTCCAGAGAAATTTTAAGGTAATTCTTTAGATTCTAGTTTCCAAATCTAATTTTACTTCACTCTTCTTAAGTAGATAACTGCAGTACAGTACGGTGTATTACAGATACCACTCTTGGGAAGAGTCCTTTAATAAACTTAGTAAGAACTACATGACACATTTCTAAATCTATCTACACTGAAGAATAAACTCATTATAATCAGTTCTTAGTTACTTTTATGTAAAGGAATTGTCTGAAACACTCAACAACAAGCACAGGTTACATTCAGATTCTGTTTATACACGTCCACATACAACATGGTCATATTAGTCTGGAAACTTAAAATTCAGCCATGCTGTCCCTACCTGCATAACCAACAATTTGGCAGATCCTTCAAGCCACAGATTATTGAAGTCTAGAGTAGATAAACAAGTCATCTGTTAAGTGCCTTTCTGAGACTCAACATACTAGTATTTCACAGCAAAAAAACACAGACAAGTTGCTGGACAGGGATGCAAAACAGTTTAACACTTACTGTAGGCACAAACACTGTTTTCAGGTGCCAGCATTCAGGAGGTAAGCTCCTGACATGGCCAGTGGAGGGAGGCTGAGTCAGAGCCTGAGTGAGTCAGAAAGTCTGAAGAAGATGATTTAATGAGAAACTTATGATCTTAGTAGATCCTTGAAGGCATTTGGACATTTTTATGGCAGAAGTTCCATACATAGAGATGGCTAGAGAGGGATATACTGCTAAAAATGGACACATGCATATAGATAAATTCTGTACACATGTAAATTAAAGTATTTTTTTTTTAAGTGCATACACCCATAGGTCCACACCATTAGGTTAAAGCTACAACAATACTGAAACTCCAACACTGTGGATTCCCACTGCTGGTTCTCAGCTTGACTGGATGACTGAACAGACATTCCAATTAATACAACCAGTAAAAAATGAAAAAGGTAGAATAAGGTAATACAATAAACCTGAACACTTTAGAACAAAAGCTTCTGTCATCTAAGGGAAACCACTATGCAAATCTGCAAGTGGAGAGAGACAGTGACGCTAGTACACACCTAGCAAAGCAATGCAGTTTCATGCTGTCACACTTTGGAACATTTTAGTAAAACAGACAACATCAGCCCATTACACCGGAAGTCAGAAGACTTAGGAAACCCACCAAAATGGCTGTGAGTGAGAAGGGTGAAATCTGAACCCTAACAGAAGGTACCACTGCAACGCAGTACCAGAAGTTACCACGGCCTGCAGTTGTTTGGCTTGCTGCCTTAATCACAACTGTATGACGGTTTCCCCCTGTGTAATGCAGAGGTGGCATATCAGATCCCTGCAGATGCTGGAAGCTGAAGGCAACAGAAAGAAAAGCTTTGACGTTCTGTCACGGAGATGACAGGACAAAATGGCCTGCAATAAACAACAGTTTGAGCTGGATAATTTGATGCGTTGAGTGCTTAAGCTTTCCCAGATGCTGAACTTAGCTTGGGATGTGAGATAAGGGGGCGGCAGTTACTTTACTGAACTGAGTGTGGTTTTGTGAAACCAAGAAAAAGGGACCTCTCTGTGAATGCAGAAGAAATAATACACCTGCTCTTTTTTATTCAATAAAAATTAAAAGCTCCTGCAAACCCCAAATCATCACCAACCCCCAAAACCCCAACTCCAAACCAAAATCAAACCACCCCCTCCCAAAAATCTTTTCCCAGTCATCAGCTTTTAAGAGGATTCATGAGTCTGCAAACTGAAACAATCAATGTTTCTAATCAATTTTTAACCATTTTATGTACCATTGTTGCAGTGCTACTGCAAAACAAAACAAAACCTGCAAACCCAGTAACACCTGCAAAACTACAATGAAAATGTCTTCTCCTTCTGTCTTCCAATAATTAGGTTTACAAAAGCAGCTTTTAAACTTTAGCATACATTTTTAAAACTGTGTAAAGCCTCAGCTGCAAACATCATTGTGGCAGTTCAGCATCTCTATACTCATGAATATATGAGCGGAGTTAGGTTGCTCTGGAAATTGTCCCATTTTATTGGCACACAGGCAGATTCACAAGAAAACCGCACTGCTGGATTACTTTCCATAAATAACAACTTGTTAAGCCATGCCTGTTGGGTCCAGTCCATCCTTTCTAAGTAGTTATTTAATGGTATTCCACATGCAGGGAAGCTGTGGGTAAACAGGAAGGGAAGGTATCCCTCTGCAATCCCAA
This sequence comes from Neopsephotus bourkii, assembly GCF_033783945.1. Taxonomy (NCBI): domain Eukaryota; kingdom Metazoa; phylum Chordata; class Aves; order Psittaciformes; family Psittacidae; genus Neopsephotus; species Neopsephotus bourkii. The sequence goes on from NW_026900781.1 coordinate 4,021,800, forward strand.
TGACAGAAAAATTGTGAGCCCCAGATTTACAGCATACTTTAAAAGCATAATGAGCATCATGGGTAGTTTTAGAGGGGAAAAAATTACTTTTGCAAGTCTGAAGGGATTGTCTACACTCCTGCAAATAAATACCCAAAGGGCAAGAATCATCTTACTGAACATGTGGACTGGCCTTTGTATACAGCACTTGACACTTCAAATGTTTACTGATGTTTGAATTTTCTCTTGTGATACAGAATTTTAAAGATGGTTTCCCTCTGGTTCAACGTGCTAATTTTAATAATAATATTTATTTCATATTGTGAGTTTAATCTCAAAGGCTCTTCACATATTTTAAGAGAAATGAAAAACATGCAGTAAACCCCAATGTTATCACTCTGTGAAAATACAGCTATCCTTTAAAGAAGCCTATCAAACATTTAACCCTATATTCTCATATTGCATTAGAATATCAGGAGAAGAAACAAGACAGACTGCATTCACTTGAACAAATTAAGCAAAATGTGACATTAGTTATTACTTAAATGGCCAAACTCAGGTCACAACAAATTGTAGGAAGTTTCACAGGACCAGGTGAATATAACAATTTAGAATTTATCTTCTGTATTACAACTGCTCAGCAGTTATCACAAGGAACAGCTCTGTCTGCAGAACATCATCACTAGTATGTTGTCTTTTAGGTAAACACCTGCCTACGTCTAGAAAGTTGGAAACCAGTAAAATCAAAATACATGAGAACTCCATCTTGAATGGTGTCAGAATGGACAGACCTCTAGCTTTCCGAATGCTAAATACATTCACAATAACCACTAAGAGTACTTGACCGCACAAGTGCAATATCATAAATTCATTGGTAATACGTTTTCCAAAATGTATATAATGACAAATGCCCTAAAGCTACTAGCCCCAGTTCTCCCCAAAAAACTTGTCCACTTTCTGCTGAAGAAGCTTGCCAGAGTTTTCAGATTTCAGCACCTGATTTAAGGTCAAAGCCAGTATTGCAAGGGAAATAAAATATTTCAGAGAATTCTGAGCAGAACAGTATCTGAAAATGAACAATTCATTTGTCGGGAACATCTTAAGATGTTGTCAACACAAGAATAATTTTCTAGATACTGATCTTCCACCACCTCAGTTCAAAATTTCCAGGGATGCAGAAATTACTCATAAGATGAATATTCTAGCTAAGGCTATGTCCTTGAATACAAATTCCTGAAAGAGAAGAACAGGGTCTCCTTTCTATATGAGACATACACATTCCTGTATCTCCTTTCTAGTGGCTGCTCGCAAATAAAACATTTTAGTACAATTTTGCAAAATGGGCAACCATTCTAATAGTCTCTACTTTTTTAAACAGTTGAAAGATAAACAAAGTATAACTTCCACATTTACTTCAGGCAGTTCTATATAATACATTATGAGATAAGCAAAATGGATACGTTACCCCCTCAGAGACCTAATAGTCTACTTCAACAGCTGGAACGCTTTGCTGTTCAAAGTTTGTGTGTTGAACATTATGGATGGCCCTGCTCCCCCTCTTGCATGCTATGCAGATTCAATCACCTTAACACAAGAATGGAGTTGATCCATCAGACTGAATATTGTGTGTGACAGATTTTTCAACACAAAGAACTTGTACAAAAAACCTGCACATACATTAGTGGACTTCTCCCCCCAAATATTTGTTCTCCATGCAACAATAATTAGTTAGATGCAGCAACAGCAACTATACCTATAGTTGAACTGCTATAAACAGTTGATTTATAGAATGCATTCAAACTAAGGATTTGAGAAACATTGTAGTTTCTCAAATCCTAAGCAGCAAACGACTGAATGGCAGATATTTGAAAAATATTTAAGTGGCAATATTTAAAGTGGCAAATATTTAAAACAAAAAACAAAAGCTTCTTTTTTTTTTTTTCCCCCCACAAAGAATGGCTGGACTTAAACAAGTTTAGAGAAATGTCATTTTTATCACCTAGCTTCTTAAAACACACAGCACTCACCTCACACAGCTTTACCTAGAAATACAACATTGATAAAGACTGCTTGGTTACTTAATATTGCTTAATTATACTAGAGAGCCAAAATCAAATACTGAAAAGTTACATAGTCCTCACCATGAACAATACTTCAGGACTGAGTCAAAACAACAGGCTGATTTAGGATTTTCTGCTGACCTTTCCCTTGCCTAAGTAAAGACAGGAGCAGAGGAAAATGATGCTGAGTGTTAAGATTTTTAAGTATTAAAGACCTTATTTAGATATCACTGAGGTTTAACAGATGAATAAAACCAACCATGTTATTTTTCACCAACTCAGCAAACTAAAGTCTTCTCCTTTCTGAATGACTGATTCCCTGCAAATGCTATTGTGACTCACTTCTATTTCTGTAAAGAAATAATACCATTTAAGCACTTATTTTTTTTTAAGAACTCATTTGGGACTAACATTTATTAAATTATCTTTCAATTTATAAAATATTACTCCATACACCTATGCAAATAAATTCTGAAAAAAGCAGGATTTGCCTATATATATGAAAGTATTCATGCTAATACATACTCTTAGCAATGAGCAAAGGCATTTACATAAATTTTAGTTATCAGTTCCCTGTGCCCCAGATCCTTGGTTTTAGATCAGTGCTTTTCTGCTACATCCTAAGTACTTGTGAAAACTTCTGAATGCAGATTTGGCTGATGTTCATCAGAAATAGGCAGGAAATCACATGCTCATAAAGAAGTAATGGACCAAATTCCTCCTTCAATGAGTACTGTGCATTCTATGCAATACATATGATACCATGCGATCACATCATCAAAAGACAGCCTCATAATCCAAATAAAAAAGGGAGTAGAAATAAAAGTTGCCAGGCAACCATGAATTTGGTCTTGCTGATTAGAAAATCAGATTCTGTACAATGTACTGAAGCCAGCAGAGGAGATAAACTCGCTGCACCACTGAACACCTGAGCCAGACATGTGGTCTCAAGGTTCTTTTACACATCTCCTATAAAATGGAGACTCACCAAACCCTGAAGGTTACCCATTCAAGTGGAAGCTTGGTGAAACAGTGGGAAGATGGAAAAGCTGGCCAGCCAAGCTTGCCTGAAGAGGAGGAAGTCTTGGGGTATTGGGCTACACTTAAAAGCAGAAAAAAGCCTACGTGCTACAGCTGGATCCTATACCTCAAGGGGCCCAAAAGACTTAGAAAGAATACATGAGAACCAAAAGAAAGAAATAAAGCTTAGGCAAGGGAGGGGAAAAGTTTCACTCTCTCTTGGCAAAGGTTTATAACTGCAGAATCAAATAAAGATGAACACTACCGGTTAAAATCAGAGGAAGACATACTTCATGATGAAGAAGAATGAATATGCAGAAGAAACTCTGAGTTCAATAATGTAGTTCTTCACCCAAGTGTGGTAAGGAAAATAGAACTATAAAATGGAGGCAGCCATTTATTACTTTGCCTAGGCTTGTATACTACTTCTATAAAGAACCTGGCATTTGGAACCTATACACTGTCCACATGCTTATTATATTAAAAGGTTGTCCAGCACTGAAAAAACAAAATTTCAGAAGAAGCGTCTATGATTAATTTAAAGCATGACAAACTATATGACATAGTTTTAGTAAAAAATACATGTTTATATATTATGTTTACATAGTGTGCTGAGGAAGAAAAAGAGAGAAGGCATGATTCTCTTTGTGATATCTATTGTACATGTGAGACTTTCCTTGTATTTGGTATTTTTCCTAAAAACCCTCCTGGTACCATTCCTAGGCCTCCATTTTAGGATATTATTTCTGTTACTCCTTCTTACCAGACATCACATGTAATTTACCTTCACATGCTGACGTATTTTCTTCCACTCTCTGCCAAAAGCTCTGCCATTCTAAAAGCTTTTTGTACACCCCTACTGACATAATTTTGTTTCCCTATTTCTCCCAAAGGAATTCTTTTTTTTCTTCTTTTCCAGGGAGCCACCATTGCAAAAACACTGAAGTAATGAACACGACTGAGCTGTGGGTGTTGTTCTACTATAAGATGTACACAAAGCACAATCTGCGTGAAAGTGGATGGAATAACACATTGGGAAAAAACCCCAAGCTTTCTAAGCACTCATCTTCAAGTCATAAAGGTGTTAATAGCTGCTATCAATCAGGTCTTTCCTTTACAGACAACTACAGAGGTGAGATGTTTATCTGCTAATTAGGTATCAGTACCTCAATGTGTTCTACTTTTTCCCTTCCAATTTTGACTGAAATAATAGAGTTCTGTCCTCCAAAGCCTAAGAAATCCCTTCACAGGATCAGATACCACACTCAAAATTTGTTTGTGGTATATACAAGGGTCTGAACAGAGAACTGTCATCACATTACACATATTGAACATGAATGTTTGGTCAATTATGACCCCTATCAATACTACACACATGTTGGCAAGATCTCAAACTATTTCTTTTTCACTAGATTTGTAGCTACTATCATTGTAATTACTTGTTGCTCTCCTTTGATTAACCTGCCAGCTTTATATATAACATTTTTCCTAGGATCGTGATTCTTTTTTCACATCTAGTGAGACATTAGCTATGTTGGCACCTGAAGTGTCCCACAATAGACTTAGATGAGAACAGAAGATATAACTTGCTAAGAGGTTTACTCTGCTTTGATCTCTCTGAATATGTAATGGCTCTAGCTCCACGATAAAAACAGCTTGTGAGCAATTAACATTTCATTTTAATTCATTTAATTTTCACTCAGAGGGAGTATTCACCCAATTTTGTACTATAAGCACCTGGTACAGCTGTATGATAAGATGGGAGAATTCACCATAGCAAAGCAAACAAAAATATCATCCCACAGTTGCCTGCTACATCTAGATCTACTGTATAGATCATAATACAAACAATTTTTGTCTGCTTATCCTGCTTGCTGCATCTGGTACCATTTGCCAGAATTTCATGTTCAACAGTGCTGCAGAGGACAGACCTAACCTGCTGGGGAGTAAAGCTTTGTGAAAATTGGATGATACAGTAGCTGGTCAGTGAATAGAAGTACATATAATGTGAACTATTTAATTACAAATAGAGACTGATTTATTATGCAAATTTCCCTTTTGCCACTCTCCTTGTTGCTAGTAAACTCCTGCACTACTGCAACTGCCAAGGGAAGCTTTAGCAGCCATTGTCCCACCAACCCACATGCTTTTTGAAAAGGAAAAAGGTTTCATATGAGCCTGGCCACAACAGTTTTGGGGGCTTCCTTACTACTACTGTAAATTCTGGAGAAAGAGAGCACTACTCAATTACTTCAATATTTGCCTTGATGGACACGAAAGATGTAAAAAACTTTCTTCGTGAGATGTCTTTCTCAGTAAGTTACAATCAAATAAATAAGGTTCACTTCCACCATGGAATACTGTCTTTCCGGTTGATTTTTTTGTTAACAGATTTCAAAACACTTGAAGAGATTTATATACTATTTCTGTTAGTAAGGACATTACACTGATCAGTCTTGCTGCAATTGAAATGATAATATTTAAGTTTAGGTCTTAACAGAGGATATCTGCTGTTGATAAAGTGTTATAATTTGTACCAGTGTTATACTAATTTCTAATAAAAAAAGAAAAAAAGCAGTGCTTGGTGTCTCAAACACTTATTTCTCCTATAAGCATAGCTTTTTTGGCAAAATGTCCTTAAAGCTATGTTAATGCAGCTGAGCATTTTTCCTCATTCACTGTAAGGTAAATCACTATGAAATGTTTATTATGATTTAATTGCTTATGCATGTATTTAATTTATACTACCATTTACCTCCCTCCTGAAATCACACAAGTCTTCCAAAATTATAGACACCTAATAACAGTCTGATTTTTCCCTGTCAGAAAGCCACTCTGAAACCTGCATTGACTGCATCAGAGGTGCAATTATAGAGTATCTATAATAAAGCACTGGGATATATCTTTGAACTGAGGCCCGTGGTTGGCATATCCAAAAGGTGACAAGGCCTGTTCCTATTGCTTTCGCTCAACAAAACCAATGGAGTTTTACTCATTACAGCCAAGCAAAGCCTTCACAGACAGCTTTAGGTTATGGACAGAAATTTCCTTATCAGCTGTTAGTTCATTTATAGTGAGAATTCATGTATTTTATGATCACTTCTAATTCCACTTGACAGATTATGAAAACTGCCTAATGAGTGAATGTTGACCAATTACCAAGCTGTCAGTACAGGAACCAAGACTGTAAACCTCTGACATCTGAGTCTTTTAAGTTTTCACACAGAAGGGTCCCTTAAAGAACTAGGTAGGGGCATCAGTCAGGAATGACTGAAAGGCACATGCATGCTTCAATTCTTAGACATGCAAGAGTGAGAACAACTGTGCTGCCATGACAAATAGAACTTGTAAGACTGAAGCAACACAAATGGGAGTACTTAAGCCTGCAAGTGAAAAAGAGCATGGTTTGTAATGAGAAGTGCAATGGATTGCCTCAAAATATTTACATTAAAACCTTGATCTTCCATTAAACTGCTGCTGATATTAGAAAGAAAAACCAGACAGAAAAGCCTTAGCAGTCCTATCTCCCACTGTCACTAGTAATACAATAGCTCTAATTGTGAATTAACAAAAAATGGACAGAATGTCCAACTTAGTAATGAGGTTCTTAAAATTTTGTTTCAAGTTTTCCTGAATATCTCAGATGAACCTATTACAAACCCTATCAAATCACTTAGCTTGAAATAATGATCCAAGCTGCTCTCTCAAATTTTTGTATTTAAAGGGTTTAAAGATAACAGCCATAATGTCTTATTAGACACAATGGCATAATTTCAAGGCTGTCCTATCAACTTCATCCTGACAGCTTTTCTATTTCCCACAGCTGCCTAGCTCACTTATTCCTCAGCACATAGAAATAAAAGTATAAATCCCAGTAATGAAAACAATCAAGCTGCTCATAAAATGTCATATTAATCTGAGACTGCACATCACTTTCCAAATAGTATCCTGTCAGTCACATGCTCGTTCTTTAAGTGACAGAATCACTGGCCTGAAACATGCTTGGAAAAAAACCCCCAACCATTTCCAAAAAAAACCAAGCAAACAAAAAGCCACCAGCAGTAAAATTTACAAGTTTTCCCCATAATCCAATACTGTACAAGGCATGCAATGCTATTTAAACATAATCTTTAAAATAGCCATATATAAAATGGGGGGGGGGAAGGTGACAAGACATCACTGTGCTTACTGTGTCACTGACAAATCAATAGCTGAGATGGGAAGATACAAAGATACAGCTTTTATAATTTTTTTTTTTAGGGCTATGAAGGATGGAGAATGTGACACTTCTAACAAATGTCACTGCGTTCCTTCAATAGACATTTATGCTGTCAACTGCAGAGTTTTAAAGTTTTTTGTTTGTTTTATTTTTTAATCCCTGGAAGGCAGAGTTAACAAGTACGTAACAGCTGTACTAATCTGTAAGCTTGTGATTATTTAATATCTACGGTATTCCCCAACAGATTTAACTTCACTGTATTTATTCAAAACCCCCAGCTTTACGGCAAAATACAGCCTTTAAAAGATTAACATGTATGTCTCAAAACGACATATATTTGGTGGCACAGAAAGGCACTCTGAAAACTTGCAAGATTTATGAACCACTCCTGAAAGCACAAACTAGCCAGTGTAACCCACTTCATTTTTTTCCTTGGAGAAACATAATCTTTAAGCTGGTTTTGGGAATGGTGCACCTGCTGGAAAGTAAGTAGCTCAGGCACCAAAATTTACCTCTATGCATGCCTAACACAGTTATAGTGTTACTCCAATTAGCATTGGACAGATTTTGCCTTCTTGGTTTATTTGACAAGTTGAACATGTTAATAAAGATAAAAGCACTCCTCAAAGTCAGGACCAGCATAACTTCTCTGGGCAACCTGTTCCAGCACCTTTCCATCATCACAGTAAAGAATTTCTCTGTAATATCTAATCTAAATCTACCCTCTTTCAGTTTAAAGCTGTTCTCCCTTGTCCTGTCACAACATGCCCTTGTAAAAAGTCCCTCTCTAGCTTTCTCCCCCCTTTAACTACTGGAAGGCTGCTATAAGGTCTCCCTGAAGACCTTTTTTTCTCCAGGCTGAACAAACCCAACTTCATCAGCATCCACTAAAGGTTTTGCAACACCAAAGCATTGACTCAGGAACATATTCCCAGTTATTTATGAGCTTAAGAGTTACTTAAATGCCTCATCTTCACTAGAGTTCAGAAAGGGCGAAGGATGTTTTTAAGGGTCTTGCTACAGATGCTAAAACTCTTCTGAGTTTATTCTAGCATTTCCAAGTACTGCCTATGGACTATCAATAACCTTCAGGTCATCTCTTAGCAGTCACATGAACACAAATATTTAGGAGTCAGGTCTCTATGCCTGTTGCATAGAGGAGATCCAAATATGAAAAAGATACATTTTTCTAAAGATATGACTATCAGCAAGAATTCTTACAGTAGGCTTTGTATACTGTCTTGCACAGGTTTAAGATAACGCTGAAATGTTCTGCAGGATTAAAAATAAGTGAAAACAGAAATATTGTTCTGAGCAACACATATGACCAAAATTATCATTGTGAATATATTTGAGGGGTTTCACAGTGGTTCAGTTATCAAATGGCCATCAAATTCTCTTATCTATGAACTTGAAAAATAAGCTTTGGCAGATGACCTTGGGCTGTTTTTCTTCATTAATAAAACCTTATCACTTCTACTCTGAAGAACAGAGCAGCTTCTAATTCACACACAAGTAAAATATCTATCTATCTATATACACATGAAGAATGTAATAGGCCTTTCTGATAATTTTCAAAATTTTCTGCATTTTAGGACAATTACTGCTGGATGAAAGAATCCTTTGACCAGCAATGTAAAAAACTCCCAAAATTTGGAGTTAAAATTTACCATCACAAACAACTTCTCAAGATGCTCCTTTTCTTTCTTCTCCCTTACCATCTACCATAAAATGCACTGGCAGTTGCTGGCAAATTATTTTTGTTTCAATCTCATTTCCTAATTTAACTTCACCACATTCACTGCTTTATCCAGCATCAGCAAAGGTCAGGCAAGGTGTAAGAGTAATTGCCTTACCAAATTGATTGTAACCATGCTAGTAACTTGGAGAAAAGAGAAAAACCTCAAAAAATAAAATAAAAATTAAATCTCTCACAGAAGTGTCAGCCTCTTGCTAAATAAACTCCGCTTTCTCCATTGAAACACCCACTTCAAGATATTTCACCTATCACACGAAAAATCTCTATTCTTCAGAATAACAATAAGATTACACTGAAACACAGAGCTTCCCAGCAAACCATGTAGAAAACAGAAATATTAAGTACAAATAAGCAAATGAAAAGATGCAAAAGCATAAAGTGGTACCTATACATGAAAACTGAAGTTTGTTAACAACGTTCTGTGCATGAATAAATTAGGATAGCAAAATGCTATTATGTTTAAGTGATCTTAATAAATACCTGCCTACGGTAAATCCAATACTCCCTATGTCTCTCACAGAAATCTAATTCAATTCATGGAGCACCATGAAGAACGCTTAGCTAGTTATTATTACTACTGCATGATAACTATAATACTGATGACACATACACACAGTAAATTCTCTGAACATTGTACATGCTTTGGACATAGACTGTACAGTTTTTATTCTAGTTCATACATTTACACAGTAAAAGATTTTCCTCACCAAAAGCAATCTTTGAGCAGTGAGTCTTGCAGGCTACCAGTTAACTATTTAACACAACTTACTGTATTATATTAATTCCCTACGTCAATGAGTTAATATGTAGACTCTACAAGGTAGCAGTCAACACATCAGTGCCTAGCGCTACTGCATAAGTGGCTCTGATCCTGCTTGATCCTAGGCTCTAGTACATGGTTTGAACTGCTAAATAGCTTAGACATCATGGACACACTGCCAGTGGTTTCCCAGTACATGCAGCAATTTACAACAGAACTGAGGGCTGAGGCACAGACTTAATTGGGACAGTATTTAAATACAAAAGAGTAAGGTGATAGTTGGCAGAAAAGCAGGTAGAGATAGGAGAAAAACATTCCCATTACACTCTCCCTAAATCTACTGTAAATTAACCCAATTAGTTCAAGAATATTTTCCCCTCAATTCAAACACCTCCCCAGATCAAAATAGAAAACATTTATTAACTGATGCTTCCAGCTGTGACAGAAATTACAGTCATTTTTGTAGTACAGATGGTGTAAAAATGCAATCTAAAAATATGATTAAAAGCTCAAAAGATGAGTAACCCAATATCATCTTAGAAATGGCTGTTTGGATGCTGCTAAAGAAATGTATGTGGAGTTAATTAGCTTGCTTTTTATCTGTTCCTCAATTAAGAACTTCTTACTTTCCCTTAATCATGAAACAGCCATTAACATACCTGCCTGGATGACCTTATATAAGAAGAATAAATTAGCTGAACATTTTTTTTCTTAAAAATACGAGAATGACATTTTGAATGTTTCCTGTAACTCTCATAAAATGAGTATTTTGGAACACTGTTTATCCACATACTTCCTGAAAGCATATTAATTCTTTTTGCCCTTAGTAAAAAATAAGAAAACAGGTGTCAATTCCTAACAAGCGAGAGAGCACGCAGAGGTAAAAGAAGTAGTATTTCAGTCATTAACACTCTCTTGTAAAGAATTAGCATAATGGGAAAAACTGTCTGGAAGACATGATTAGAACATACAAAACAAGAACTCATCCCCTCAGTGTTGTTCCTTTAAATCCTGCTGTGTTGGAATGGTTGTTTTCTGGTTTTGTTCTCCCCCCGCCCCAAAGTCTACGTGTCAGAGCAATTCCTCTAGGACTGTCTCCTTCATGAAGTAATTTCAGATTCCTGTTCTGCACTTTCTCCATGTGCGAACATGGAAATAATGAACTATGAAGGACTATAAAGCTGTACAGTGATGCTCACAGATACATGCTCCTTTTTGATGTATTTTAGAAATACATTTTCTTTCAAAGGATAGACAAACCACAAAAGTAGACCTTGCTGTGCCATCTTTATTCACCCCAGAGTTAATTCACTTGATTAGCAGGAGAATTACTCTGCTTAAATGTCAGTATTAAATTACAAAAATGGCAACCATTTTTAAACAAAGAGATCATGTTTTCTCAGGTCTCAGATTTTTTAAAAAAACATACCACATTTTGCATTTAGGTTTGCCAAAAATCACCAAAATACTCCTGCTTAGGCTATGAGGATGGTGGTAATGGGGGAAAAACGCACACTAACATCCTAAACAAAGTCCAAAGCTACTTTACCCAACAGGTGGGTAAGCAGAAGCTTAGATGCAGAAGCCCACCTACAATGGCTCAAGGAGGATGAGACATACTAGAGTGGAGATCTGTTAAATGCTATTTTGCATCTATTTTGTAAACACAGGCGTTCAGCTGCCCATTAACCACATCTGCCATTTTAAGACTTGCTCAGAACGAAGCTTTGTCCATCACACAGCAATCAAAAGGCTACACATCACTGGTTTAATACATCTACAAAGTTTATTTTCAAGCACACAGTTTGATAAGATGATGCTTTGCACCCTGAAGGAATACATTTTTTTTGAGCATTGGCACCAATCCTGATAATAAAGTTAATTCAACAGTGCTGTAAAATAAGATTATCTTTATGTGTCCTCTAGAAAAGAAACAAGGTATTAAATATAGATGAGAAATGAACTGCCCTTTTAAGATTGGGGTGAAATGATAAAATAATGTGTCAAGATTTTTAATCTAGATGCCTGACCTCAAGGCTAATTGAGAGTTCCTGCTGTCTGTACTTTCAGTGCCATGTTATACAGGAAACAAAAATAATAACGAAAAGACAACAGTAAAAAGGTATGCTATACAGACTTACAAACATCACCTATTAAACAACTGCCCCTGTTAATGTTCTAAGTAAAAAACTAATAGTGCTATTCACCTCGGAAAAAAACATACCATGCAGCAGTGCTAGGCATTAGTTACACTGCATTTGCCCAAAGGGTAAGAAAAACCAACTTCAGCAGTTCCTTGACTTGTTTTACAGCAGTCCAGTGCTGCTGACTATCAAAATAACTCCTGAAAGAGCATGTTAAACATGAAGAGAGATTTGATAGTCTTATTAAAATCACTTTCTTTTTCTGAACCTAACTGCATGTTAGAAGCCTGACTTTGACGGCTCCAGTAACACCTTCCTTACCAATGCGAACAATCCTTTCTGTTTAGAAAAGATATTATCATGACATAATTGTTCCGCTCCCTTGTATTTGATACTATTTGATACTGTGATACTGTACTGTATGTTGGTATCTATTTGCAAAGAACATGGATGAACTGAGCTAAGACATTAGGATGATAACTTTTTGTAGTCAGGACAAGTCCTTAAGATATAAAGTCTGTAAATCCAACTCAGCCTTACAGTTCATGTTATGAACAGCACTGAGTAACCAATGGTAGTCTGAGCTCTAAGCCAATATAGCTAATTTTTAAGAAATATGATTTGAAGGAGGTTAATAACATTGCACTACCATACCACTATAACCAGCTTCATTCAAAATCCCAATATGGAGGTTGTTACTGCTATTATTTTTAAAAAATGAATAGTACCCTGGAAACACCTGTATCTAAAAGTACTTGCAAATCTAAACAGTTGTACGGAATTTACCTCATGGCTTTACTGTTAGTAGAAATAACTGACCAAAGTAACAGGCATGAGCAGGTGAGGTCACATTTCATAGAATCATAGAATAGTTAGGGTTGGAAAGGACCTTAAAATCATCTAGTTCCAACCCCCCTGCCATGGGCAGGGACACCTTACACTAAACCATATCACTCAAGGCCTCGTCCAACCTGGTCTTGAACACTGCCAGGGATGGAGCATTCACAACCTCCCTGGGGAACCTATTCTAGTGCCTCACCACCCTAACAGGAAAGAATTTCCTCCTTATATTCAATCTAAACTTCCCCTGTTTAAGTTTTAATCCATTATCCCTTGTCCTGTCACTACAGTCCCTAATGAAGAGTCCCTCCACAGCATCTCTATAGGCCCCCTTCAGATACTGGAAGGCTGCTATGAGGTCTCCATGCAGCCTTCTCTTCTCCAGGCTGAACAGTCCCAGGGTTCTCAGACTGTCTTCATACAGGAAGTGCTCCAGTCCCCTTATCAACCTCGTGACCCTCCTCTGGACTTGTTCCAACAGTTCCATGTCCTTTTTATGTTGAGGACACCAGAACTGCACACAATATTCCAAGTGAGGTCTCACGAGAGCAGAGTAGAGAGGCAGAATCACCTCCTTCGACCTGCTGGTCATGCTCCTTTTGATGCAGCCCAGGATACGCTTGGCTTTCTGAGCTGCAAGCACACACTGAAGCCGGCTCATGCTCATTTCCTCATCGACCAGCACCCCCAAGTCCTTCTCCTCAGGGTTGCTCTGAATCTCTTCTCTGCCCGACCTGTAGCTGTGCCTGGGACTGCTCCGACCCAGGTGCAGGACCTTGCACTTGGCATGGTTAAACTTCATAAATTTGGCATCATAAAGTTGGCATCAGCTCACCTCACAAGGGTGTCAAGGTCCCTCTGGATGGCATTCCTTCCCTCCAGCATATCAGCTGAACCACATAGCTTGGTGTCATCGGCAAACTTGCTGAGGGCACACTCAATCCCACTGTCCATGTCAGCGACGAAGATGTTAAACAAGACCGGTCCCAACACCGATCCCTGAGGGACACCACTCGTTACTGGTCTCCAGCTGGACATTGAGCCATTGACCACAACTCTTTGTGTGCGGCCATCCAGCCAGTTCTTTATCCACCGAGTGGTCCATCTACCAGATTGATGTCTCTCTAATTTAGAGACAAGGATGTCGTGTGGGACAGTGTTGAACGCTTTACACAAGTCCAGGTAGATGACATCAACTGCTCTACCCCTGTCCATCAGTTCTGTAGCCCCATCATAGAAGGCCACCAAATTGGTCAGGCAGGATTTCCCCTTAGTGAAGCCATGCTGGCTGTCACCAAGCACCTTGTTGTTTTTCATGTGCCTTAGCATGCCTTCCAGGAGAATCTGCTCCAAGATTTTGCCAGGCACAGAGGTGAGACTGACTGGTCTGTAGTTCCGTGGGTCGTCCATTTTCCCCTTCTTGAAAATGGGGGCTATATTTCCTTTTTCCCAGTCATCAGGAACTTCACCTGACTGCCATGATTTTTCAAATATGATGGACAGTGGCTTAGCAAGTTCATTCGCCAGCTCCTTCAGGACCCGCGGATGGATTTCATCAGGTCCCATGGACTTGTGCATGGTCAGGTTTTTAAGATGGTCTCGAACCAGATCCTCTCCTACAGTGGGCCCAAGGTCTTCATTCTCAAAGTCCCTGTGTCTGCCTTCTAAGACTTGGGTGGTGCGGTCAGAGCCTGTGCCAATGAAGACTGAGGCAAAGAAGTCATTCAGAACCTCATCTTTCTCCAAATCCTGTGTATAGTTCTCCCGAGAGCTTCCTGAGGGGGCCTACGTTCTCCCTAGTCTGTTTTTTATTTGCTACGTACCTGTAGAATCCTTTCCTGTTATCCTTAACATCCCTAGCCAAGTTTAATTCTAACTGGGCCTTGGCTTTCCTAACGTGGTCCCTAGCTTCCTGGACAACATCCCTGTACTCTTCCAAGGCCACGAACATTTACTTCCTTCTTGAGCTTTGCAAGAACTGGTGATACAAAGGAAGGCCTCCTATGCTTTTTTAGATAGATACAGACAGCTATAAATACACACTATTAATATGGGAAGCACTGGTACAAGAATCGCAAGAAACACCCATGTCTCTAAACTGACAAGTGCTGGGGACACAAGTAAGGTTGCAGGCTCCCAAGTTTCAGTTCAGAGAGGATTTGCTAACTTAAAGACCTACAGTACTTTTTTGAAAGCAATCTTCTGATGCAGAATTTTGCTTAGTGTTCTCGCTCTTTTACTGCCCCAATGTGTGCATCCCACTTCTTTCTTCTTCCTCGTTTATACTCAACACTAAGAGGATAAGAGGAAGCTTTTGAGGAGAGGTAGATGAAAGAGATGGGAATCTTAAGGGAAGACTCAGCCTCCAGCAGACAGAACTGTGGGACTCACGCTATCATTGCTCTCCTGCCAGGAGCGCAGGACACAAAATAATTGAGCTATGTTGCTAGTATCACATTTCTCCCTTGTATTATTTGTGGAAACCAAGGGGAAAGGAATACATATCTATCACATATATTTAAGGACAAGTCCCTCCTCCAAGCATTTTTTAACATTTCTCATGTGTTCTGATTAAAAGTCTCTTTTGAAACAAAACTAAAGCACTGAATGGCCTAAGTAATCACCCAAAAAATTCACCTTTACAGCTTCAGAAGTTGGCAAGTATGGGAGAACACGCCAAAGATAAAACATATGGTTTCTACTCCAAAAAAACGTAAATCAAGCCAAGTTGTTTCCATATTTTTAAAATATGATTTAAATAACAGACCTGTTTTCTAGCCCTGGCCATATTCACCAATACACATGCTAGTATCATTTCCAAACGGGGGGGGGGGAAGGGGGAGGGCAAAATACTATTTAGAAACTGCATTCCCCACCACCCACCCCCTTTTGAGAGTTTCTATCTTCTCTGACCCAACGCCAAAATGATAATTTCCCATAAAACAGGAGTGTAGGAGGGTATTATTGGCACTAAAGCATGGGAATAACCTGCGGGAGGAAAAGTATTTTTCTTATTCCTTCCTCAAGCATAACTTCTGAAAATAAAATGGGGAGGATGGTGTGTGTGTGTGCACAGAAGTAAAGTCTCTTAGTACAAAAGGCAGAAGATAAGGAGTTGAGGTGAGAAATAATAAAATATGGGTAGAGTAAAAAGTTTACAAGAGGGTATTTGGAAAATTCATTCAAAGCATGAAATTGATCCTAAATTTAAATAAAGGAGAGTTTATCTTTTTTCCTTCCTTACTTGTAACATAGGAATTAGATGGCCCACAGGGATTTAGGAAACACGCTTATTGAAGGGGAGAGAGATAGCCGGCTGCAGCAGGCATCTGAGAATGTCAAATATGGAGCACAAACAGAAGCATTTAGAGCAAAGAGCATTACTGTAAGGTGCTGGCTCTGCCTGGAAAATACATGGCTTTCCAGACCCCTCCAGTCACCAACGCGTGATCAGTCCCACAATCTTGGTAACAAGAGATCAGTCCTCCACCTTCCATCAGCTGATGAAAGACAACACGAGCTACAGAGAAAAGTTCTGAATTTTGCTCCCTTGGTCATACTTCCTTCTATTAATGCCCAAGAATGAAACTAGCAAAGGCAGAATATGGGGATAAGAAAGAAATAAATATGGAAATCAATTACTGACTTTGTTTCCCCAAAACACAAAATATTGTATGTATTTCCCATCATGTTGCATTCTAGCTACCGGCACCTATTTCTTCAACTGTCATCAAGATGAGGCCACTGACACCCCAACTGTCAGGATTTTAACTTGGCACAGTAAAACCCTGCTCCATGGGAGAGGCAGACATTTTTACAGAAGTTTGGTAGGAGGCTGCTAAAACCAAAGCAAGTTTTTTTTAGGTACCTCTTAGCTTTCAGAATCCCACCTGTGTGTTTATACCACTCCTCATTTTGAGTATTTTCCTGGGAGGAAAATTCTCTACAAAGAAACACAGGGAAGCTTCTTTTCCCATATTATGAGTTTTTCCATTTAAAGGAGCAGCTGGTCTAATGTGTGGGTTTTAATTAAATGCACTCATTTGTAGTTCTAAAAAACATATACAAAAGGCCATACTGAATCAACATAACTGCATTCAGTGACATCTATATTTCACAATAAAACAATAAATACTCCTCAATAGCATAGTTCTAAGATTAAAAAGAGGGAGAAGTAATTTCAGTGAGTTATGATCTGTGGTTCCTGATGCTATTTAAAAAAATTATATATCCTTTGATCTTTGCTATAAACAACAAACAATACTTGTGCTGCAGTGCAAAGAAAGCTTGGATTTCTACTGGTTGAGGCTGTATTCATCTATTAAAGAACGAAAAGGTGACTGCACGGAAATCAGTGCCATGTATCATTCCAATAATTCAGAACTATGCCACCCAGCTGCACATATCTCTTAGAACCATATGCAAAACATTAATGTACTCAAGCAGGCAGATTAGCTCAAACAATGCTCTAGCCTAGCAAGGCAGACTTCTTTTTGTTGGCTTCAATAAGCTCATACAACTTCATAACATGCAAATCTGAGACCAGCTTAATTGTACTTGACTGTAGGAGATGCTCCATATAAGAGACAGAGTTGTCTCTGTTCAGGAAAAATGTGCCGGTTACACTGAGATTCATCTGTAAAGCCAAGTGTACAAAGTTGAAGGCTGTGACAAAAAAAAAACCCAAACCCTATAAACATCCAGAAATCACTGGTATGCCTTTAAGTTAATGAAATAGAAGCACAGCAGGAAGCTCCCCTTTAACTACCTAAATGCAGTATGCGAGAGCAGCATTAACTGTCTTTTGCTGCTTTGCAGAGGTTTGGTGCACGCAAACACACAGATGATTTGGAACAACTGAAGCTTGCCTGTAAAAATCAGGTAGACAATGATTCAAATGACATATAATCTTCTTGGGATTTAGGATTAGGCAGAAGCAGCCAACTAATTACACACTGTTTGTTTTAGCTGAAGGAACAACGAAAGTTTTACAGTTGCTACATTCATCACACATTTTTCAGTGTTATGTGGCAAACAATATTTAGGTCTTTCATCCAAGTGAAACAGACATTGAGCCTAGCATGACTGTTTGTTTGGGGTTTTTCTATTTTTTTAAGCGTTTATTTCTTCACATATTAGTTTTCTCATATATAAGTCTCTCAAAGTACATCTGAAGACACATTCACCTTGGTATTCATAAACAGTGTTTATATGATTCACAACATTTACAAGGGCATTTCCCCATTCACATCACTTTTTGAGGTGAGGGGACAGACATTAAAAAACTCTATTTATTATTACATATCTATTATTGACTACAACAGTTTCATGGATTTTTAATCTTCCTCCCCTGCTTCCTTTTAATTTTTTTTCCATATAATGCTCCACAAATGTGGGGCTATCAGCATCTGAAGGGACATAAGATTTGTTGAATAACTCTACCAATTCTATCTTATTAAAGTGGCTATTTTATTCAGCCAATTGTTGCTAGGCCTTTTTATGGAGATACAGAAAGAGCCCTGCACCATCTCTATGTCTCACCCTCCTTGCTCCACTGAGAATAGCACCTATTGTAGGTGCACAACTGAGCATGCAGAGCAAGAAAATCACATCCAAGAACATACGTTCTTATCTTTCAAAAGAATATGCTCCCCAGCAATTCTTGTATAAAATTATTAAAACATGTTATTTTAAATTTTTAGGAACAATAAGGACTTTTTTCACTTGTGTGAGAAAAACACTTCATTATACTCAACAGACGCTTCAAACATGAAAAAGTATTCACAAAATTTTCAGTGAAAGTTCTAAGTCAGTGACAAAGGTAATGATGCTCCATTTTGTATAGTTGTGCAATTACAAAAGCTTTCTTTGCTTTACATATAGGGCATCTAATTTCATAAGATAGCTTCATTGACTACATTGACACATTGAACAGTGTTCAGTTCTTCAATACAATTTTCTGTCATTTGGTAAATAAAACCAAGCACCATATAATTGGGATTCATGGCTTCACATGCTGCTTTCATTATGCATTCCCACTGCAGTTTCAGTGTGGGTATCACTTACTTAAAATAAAGTGTTTAAAAATAGTTAAGTCTTCTACGTGAGGTCACCTTTTCTCAAGGCACAATGTAATCTTTAATTAATGCTGGAGATCCTGTATCTCTGACAGAAAGACTATGACCGTGTAGACTTTATAGAAATGCTAAAATTAAAAACTGAAGCAGGTGCTTCAAATTTCTGCAGAGATATGCAGATTTTTGGTTACAATTTTTAAGTGCCTATTCATTAGACTCTTTGTAAGACAAAGCGGTGCACAGAGCCAGCTGGCATTCAGGTGTTTTTGCTGCTGTCCAATGTATAAAACTGTGAAAGTGGTGCAGCATAGTAATTAAGGGGCTGATACCACGAGTACAGTTAAACAGTAACAAAACTGAAGATGAAGAAAATGTTTGAAAGTGGAAAAAGCAACAGTAAGACAGCTGGAAAAATACAACATCACTGGGCATTCTGGAAAAAAATCAATCTATCCAGAGTGAATTTTGTTTACATGGAAGAAAACAGGAAGGTTGCATCTGAAAAATTATCCAGTAATTTCAAATTTCACTATGCTGAAATTAAAATAAAAAACATCTAAAGACACCGTTCACAGCATAGCACCACCAAAATCCTGAAAACAAACAGAAGTCCACCTTAATCTCTCTTATCCCCCATAACCATTAGCATACCTTGAAAGTCTTCAATTCTAGATAAATTAAAAACAATTGCTTTACTGTGGGTACAAATTACTGCACTTGTTAAGACTATTTTTTTGTTATATAGCATGCCTGTATACAGACTGGTATTCGTGGCTTAGCACACCACATATAGCAATAAACCTGTAATATTTATATACACACACTTAGGTGTAAGCCCACATTTTCACCCCCAGAGACAAGAGATATCACTACTAACAGAGCCTCACTTGGAATTTATCCAGCTTTTGAACTGTAGATTAAGCACTGTTTTTATTTTCTTGGAGAAATAAGGTAAAACTTATCATATTCAGGCAAGAACAGAATGGCAGGGTTCACGAGACAGATGGTGCCTGAGTGCCACAGCAGTTGTCACTTTGTTGTTGGCTGCTGAGGAAATACAGCAGAACAATAACTTTGGACTGGTATTTGACTTAGACACACAAATACAGGTCAGCCAAGCCTTCTCTGTACATTCGTACATCCCTGCATGCCTGATATTTTTCCTATGACATGCAAAGCCGCTAGTGATTTTTAATTCCAGATAATTCATAGGTGCCAGCTTAGAAGTTAAAAGCTATCTGTCTTTCCAGAAGAAAATATGCTGACACCTTAAGTATTTCAGTGGAACCTGGATTTAGGCAAGATTCTGAAAGGGAAGACTGTTCCCCCCAAATCACAACCGCCACCACAATGCATGAACAAATATTAATTGGTAATTAATTTTCTCTTTTACTTGGTTCTAGGTTTTTCTTTTCATGGAATTACATTCTCAGAACCATGGTAAGTTGTAGTGAAGTTAAAAAAACCCCAAAACACCAAACCACAGCAGATCTCCTTCTGAAGATAATTTAGAAAGCATTCTCAATGGAAATGACGTATATGCACGTGATATAATGGCGCATTATCTACCATTACAAACAAAATAGGTTTCTCGGCAATAACATTATCCTATTTCCAATATGAATAACTGTATTACTTTGATTTAGATATGAAGCATTACAAAGGTTTTACAGTAAGCACTTTAACATTCCCTACTTCCACGAAATGTTTTGATACACAGGCCCAATTACTTACCAAACACACAGAACTGGTACAGTGTACACAGTTGCCAACTATTAACAGAAGATTTTACGCTACACACCCACATAATATAATCGATAAAATGCTCTTCTCTCTCCTTCCCCATCCCCTTAAAACTACACACATCACAAGAAAAGGGATTAATCGAAGACAATATTCATAAAGAAGTTTAAAAGCACCAAAACCCTGTATGTAGTCTCCCAGAAGTAAGAATCCCTTGACAGAATTTAAAGAATCTTCACATGTATACCCTCCCACATTATTATTCATATCAAATCCTGTATATTTTTAAATACAACAAGCAGAATTAAAAAAAAATAAATAAAATAACTGCCAATGGCATCTGCTTTCAGAACCCAAACATCCTACAATGAATTGGCATTATCCTTTGATACCATGTTACTAACAGTGTAACAGCAAAACCAGATACCAGTATATGAAACAGCCCTAGAAAGCACTCATCCCGTTTTCTGATTTGTTATTTGAAAGCTTCATAAAGAATGGAATACACATATAGAAGCTGGTAAACCTTAACAAATTTAAGTGTTTACCCCTTACACTTCTTTCAACATAGGGATTGACAGTAAAACTAAAAGAGAAAGAAAAATTCAACCCAAAATTCAACTCTGTTCTCCATGTTGAAACAGAAACAAAAAATACAAGTGGTAATAAAATAACATGCAGCATCACTAGAGCAATGCAGGACGTATTTCTACAGAATTAATTGACTGGCATTGACTTCAATAAGCTAAGTCATTAAACCTGCACAGACTAAGATAAGGTTTCCTGGAGTTGTTCAGTTGAAAAGCTTAGGTAGGCCTTGCATTTCAGAAAAATATGGTAATATAAAGTTTCTTCATGTTGAGCTGCCTACTGAAAATCACCATGTGAAAACACTACTAGTCCGTATCTGCTGATGACAAGTTTTTGTGGGCAATTTTCCTAAGCTGGCATGTAAAACTTTGGAAAGAGATGAAAGGAGATCCACAGTATAAATGTTTCAATTTTTACAGATTTCTATTAACCATCTTCAGACCCTGAACTCACCCTTTGACACTACAACCCCGTGTTTAAATCATAATATCAATGATTTTTTATTCTCAGGCAGACAACTGCAAATGTATTTTACTTTTTCCTCCACATTTTGAAGTGTAATGCAGACTGAATATATCTTGTTCATAGCTTGAAAAGTTCAGAGGATCCTTTGCAGAATGCTACTATAAATGACTGTCATTTTCACCACAGACCTTTGCTACTATCAAGGTATTGGGCTGCTCCAGCCCCACAAGCCTATATGGTGATGCTGCTACTCCAAGTTGGAAGCTGGATAATGAGAACACTGGGGAGCAGTATCCATACGGAAGGCTTCTTCTGAGCTTGAGGTTCCTGGCTTTTATGAATAGCCAACAGGGAGCCTAGCAGAAGATACTGCTTATGCCTGCTGGCAAGACTTTAACTTTTTAACTTCCATAATGTCTCTGAGGTAAACTATAATTACAATGACTCAGGCAAAATAATGTGGGAGTTCTATATCTGGGAGGAGCAAAGCAAAATTACTCAAGATCAGTTGTTGACTTACTAGAGAACTGTAATTCAACACAGGGCACAATTGTTTTTTTTAAATCCTCCTTGGCACACAAATTAAGATGGTGCTTTTGTAATAATGATTAAGCAGGTTTTGTTTATCCTATTTTCAGCATCTATACTTAATTTAACACAGATTATTGGTGAATTATGATTCTCTCAACCACAGATGTCTATTTTAAAAAAGCTGTGAAATTGTAAACAAACAAACAAGTCTTGCCTTTAAAATAAACGTACGAGAAAACGTAGATGCATTAGAAGAAAACAGAAAAAGCAGAATTTTGCATAAAACTCTGGAGAAGAACAAATGTAAGACAGGGTGCTCTCAGTGCTAGACCCTAAGGAGCTTTATATCTGTATTGTGATTGAATTTTCTAAAATCTTCCTCAAGAACTGTTTCTTGCTGTGCTATGTCTAACATGCCATTAGTTTTCAACCCTAAGTACAGCTTAAAATTATAAAGAATTCATGCTGGATGTCTTGAAATAAACCTCATCTACTCTGGAGAGAAGCATCATCAAGCTCAACAGAAATAAAATAAGAACAGGAAAATTTTGATTTAATTGGTGGGGTTATGGACAAATGCTGCTTCACATTCCTGAGAAGTTGTACATGGAATTTTTCTTTACCTCATTGTTAAGGTATTTTCACAAGCAAAGCAGAGGGAACAATACATTTTTTTAAATAGATCCAAAGTACCTGCAAGCTCTGCTCATGGGAATACTGAGGAAAAGTGAGAAAATGGGGCAAAAAAGTAAAAACAAAACAAGAAACAAAACCCCACAAACCCCCCCTCAAATCCAACCAACAATAATGCAATTTCTAACTGCCAATGAAAAATTGGTGGGTGTGATATTTCCATACCATTTGACTGGGGAGGACCCCCTAAGAAAGCACACCCAGCATGACCAGTAAATGCTGGACTTGGAGATATAGCAAATATGCTTACTGTATTTCTTATTAAGACTATGAAGTATTGCTGTGTGCTCACCATCTCACAGAGTGTTATATACATAGCAATATAGGTAGACAGGAATCCTGGGCAGCTTCTCATCCCGTGGTCTTTGAAAATTCAAATGGTTAAGATTAAGTCGCTTCTGAAACCTAACAGGCTCCAATGTGACAGGGTATATCATAGGACAAATTTTTCCCTTAAGTCATATTGTAAAGTATCACTGAATGAAAGCAACCTGATGAGAAGGAGTATAGGTAACTGCATACTTGTAAGTTAGAAAAACAAATAAAAAACTGTCACGCTTATCAACTACATATTGGCTGATCAGTTCCTACGTAAGCATTGGGAGATTATCAGCTTTGCTAATCCAACAATACAGTATCTCCTATACGCTATTGCTGAACTCTTTTAGAAGCCTTCACTATTACTTATTACCGACTTTTGTCTATTGTACGTATAATTAAGATTCTTAAATTTTCCTCAAGATGTGAAATTAAATATGCCAATTTTAAGATGTTCTGTGCTTACAGAATTTACAACCTGATGATACTTTGTTTCAGAAACCATTATCTCAAGCTATGTTTACAAAGAAGCAAGGAACTTCAGCATATCACCAAAGCAGGAAAAAGAGAAATTTTAAGATTGACTTAAGCCAGTTGAGCTGTACCTCAGATTCTTCAGACAAGTCCATTGTCCCTAACAGAAAACCAACATGAGGCAGTGACTACGAACAGCTGATAGAAAGCAAAAAAGTTAAAACAGTAGGAGTAAAATAAAAAAACAGGCATTTGTAAGTAGAGATTTATTTAAAGATCCATTTATTTCAACTCAAGCTGTATGACAGGACTGTTGCTCTTTTTTGTATGACTGTAACCTATAGGAATTCAATATACAAGCACATATATGCATGCACTTTTCCATGCACATATACTTATTCAAAAATCCCTACTATATTTTCTTAGTCCAGAATATGATTAATGCAGCCTATCTGAAGCCAGATGGTGCAAAACCAGAGCCATCAATCAAAATGAAAAGACCACTGAGTGCTACCCAGAGCAGTGTGCTCTCAAATGGAATTTCTGGTCACAGACCCTAACACACGATGTGTAGGGGAAGCCATAAACATCATGGCACTGCCCCTGAAGAACGGCCAGAAACACATCCAGCTTTGTTAGGCAAAAAAACCTGGAAATGTATTACTTGATGCTGTAGACTCTGACTGAGAAAGGCTCTGCAAGCCAAATGTATGTACTTTAAATAAAAAATTAAAAAAAAGCTCTTTAATGAGTTTAATAATGTTTGCACTGATGACAGTATCTGTCAAACTGTGCACTTGCCATTTGATTTAATATGGGATTGTGCCATACATAAACAAAGCAGCTGCCACTGTCTGTCTGACATGTGAATTGGTAGTGTCTGTTCCTGCACAGGACTTACAAATGGTTCATATTTTTAGCTTTATATTACTCATTTTCAGCAAAAAGTCAATGTAAAACAAGCTTGGGGTTTGCAACATAAACCGGCAACAGCTTATGTCTTGTACAGTTTTGTACCAGGCAGGCCTTTTATATAAAAAATAAGCTTGTAAAAATAAAAGGCATGAAGGAGCATAATTTACCATAGGAATATTAAATGAGATGTGAAAATGAGCAGCAATAGGAACACATAGGTATTTTTTTCCCCTGGAAAAAGCATGACAGTATGAAATATAGGATTTGTCAGCATGACTGCTTGTATTTGCAACCTGAAGTTTTTTATCACAACACCTCTCTTATGTGTGCTACATATATCAAATTCCACAGAAATAGGTTTTGGAGGGCAAAAAAATTAATCTTGTGCCACATTTTAAAGACCTTTGTCAACTACTTGCAAATCCATTTCTTTTTCTGCAAGGCTAGATGACTAATTATAACTACCATGACTGTATGAGGGATGTCTGAAAGAAAAAATTAAATATGACCTAAAGCAGCATTTATATGAACTAAAACGTCATCTTTAAAGATCAACCTTTTGATTGCTTTCAGGAATACTGGAAAATGGTACAGTAATCACTAAGAAATTTTAATGCTCTTGTTCCTTTAAGGAGATAGAAATCCCCCACTTTTATCCTGATGAATCAAGAGATAACAAACTTTAAATTCACCATCAGCCCCACAAGCCTCTTATACTTCAGATACTGCAAATCAAATAGAGGCAGTCTCTAGAATTACAGGAAGAAGCTACAGCTTCCTGGAAAAATGTTTCAGTGTGGGATTTTTTTTTTTCACATTGGAATCTTTGCCAAAATTTGAAATTATGAAGTAGATTCCAGAGAAGATGGCTGCCATACAAGCCTTTTAGACTGGAGCCTTTCCCTCAAAAAATCCATCAAAGGATGGATAACTGATTTTAACATTTATAACAAAATGCAGGTTTGCTCCTCTCTTCCTACTCACAGCACTCCTCCTCTTCTGGTATATTAAAGCTCAAATACAGCTGAAATCAGATTATGTCTTAAGAGATGCTTTCTTCTACCCTGAACTGGGATCTAAATCCCCATGGTATGTCTCCACTGCAGAGTGAACTCAAAGTCTATCGACTCTGAGCCTCCACTCTTGAACTAGGTTTGGAAGCCTTTTAAGCCTACCCTAATCTACGTGAGACTGAATGCAAGACCACTGACAGCACACTTGTAAGTACACTAAACGCCACAGATAGATATTTTGCTGGAGATGACAGTCACCTAGATTAATTATGCAAAGTCCACACAGCAGATTCTGAGACTCCTCTTCTACCTGCCCTTTAACGCAAAGTGCAGGAGCACATGCTGAGAGTGACTTAACTGCGCTGCGCTGACAGACAGCAAGAAAAGAAGTTTCCTGTGTAGAACAATAAAAAGTCCAAATTATATCTATGGTTTTACACAGTCACTTTACTCAGACTTGTCTTTTCAGCTCTGTGATATCATTGCAATGTTTCTAGTTTCAAGATTTTAAATAACAGCAGAGGATGGAATTATAGACAGTCCTGACTCGTCACTATTTGCGAAAAATGTGATCTCATCCTTCCCTCATTTACTTGAATAATTTCAGATTGTTTCTGGAGGATATTTGAAATCAATCTCAAATCAAAGTGCTGATGACGGGGTTTTATGTATATGTAAGGGTATGCAGAAGGTTAAGAGGATAAGATCAACATTTCCATACTCCTATTATCAGAGTACACACACAGTGCACAAAGGCAAAAAAATACACACTTGCTTCACAGCTTTATATCAAAATATCATTAAAACAAGCTTTTAAACAGGAATAAGGAAGAAGAAAACTAAATGGAATGTGTTCACTCCATGCAAGAAAGCAAAAACTATACCCAAGATTTTGGGTACAGGAAGATTATCCAATATCTGGTAATAAAAGCATTGATGCCAACTTGGTTAACATCTAGAACTTTAAATAATGTAACAAATGAGTTTAAGTACACAGAAATACTGTATCAGTTTTATGAGCAAACTCAGCTACTGTTCTCTAGTGAGAAGATATGGAACAGAATGTAAAGATAGCTAGCATATCCAACAGCAAAGTTCCCAAAACTTGAAGATCTGCATATGTAATTAATTAAAAACAAGCAAGCTCAAGAGCTTGGTCATAGGAACATTCTGGTCAATAGCAAAGTTTAAATTCTTGAACAGTGAAGAACTCTGTCACCACATCCGCAGGTGGGTTCCCATGACACTGCACTCATGCACTGCTGCACTAGATGATCATTAAGGTCCCTTCCAACCCTAGCCATTCCATGATGGAGTGACCACAGAACTGTTAAGTTATACACTCTATCACACTGCCAATGCAAGAATAAAGAGAGCTTAAAAGAAATTTTAACAGGACCAGGCCTGTTTACTTTTTGTGATGCCAAGGTTCTCCAGCAACAAATTTTAGAAAACCTGAAGTACCTTTCTTTTTCTTATTTTTGTGCCGGTACCACATAACAATGAACAAGGTACACGAGTGATACAAGGCATGCAGCAAAAGGTAATGCTTTTCTCTGGAAAATAACAAGAGGATCAATGTGCCTCAAACAATTCATTTTACTTGAGTTCACATGACATATATTTAATGTTACCATAAAACTGCTCTCCCATTTTATATTTCAGTATCTTTTGGAGCTAGAAAATACTTATTTGAGGCAATCTGTTATATCAGGTAGCATTTGCATACTGTATCAAGGAAATAAGCTGTGAAGTAAATAACAGCTATTTTCATGATTATGTAACTGAAAAAAACCATATAGAGGTTTTTACATGGGGGAAAGAGATATATAATGGATTACATCAGCTTAGTTCTTAAAACTGTTCTCAAGATCATTAATATATTTCAACAATACATCAGTATCTCTAAAACCCTGTTCAACATCCAAGTCCATTCATCATCATATAGCATTACATCTGTGTACAGATGCAAATGTGATTTGACAGGCTACTGTTAACTGTTTTTCAGAAAGATAATTTTAGAAAGATAGAAAAAATACCTGTTTAACCTAAACCAGGAAACACCTCCCTTCTGGTTGATAATCGAGGTAATAATCCCAAACAATTCAGTTAGCATCAGACAGGATTAGATCTTCAAATATCCAATTACAGCAAAAGTTACTAGCTTTGAATACAGTTTTAACCAAAGGCATATATATATTACCTGTTCATACACATATTGCATTTTGTGTAAAATAAAACCAATAAATCACTGGTTTTACAGCAATAAATTCAGGAATCCTTTTGTTTGTTTGGTTGGTTGGTTTTACATTGTCTGGATGCCATATACACTTCAAATAAGATTGCAAGTCTTTTATCCCAACACTTCAGCTATAGAATTTAGACAGAGCAGATATGTCTTTTTCTACACAGTATATTCAACACACAAGTCCTTTCATTGCTTTGCTTTTCTGGTTTCCTCTCCTTTCCCTATGGAACCCAGAAACAATTCCTGGTATTTGAACAGCCATTTCTAAACTGTCTATACATTAGCTTACTCTGTGTTAGAGATGGCATTAACTTCAATGCATCTAAGAGTTAAGTCAAGAAAAAGCGGGAACTTTTCAGGCCATTAGATTTTCATCACTATCATCAAGTAATGTTCAAGTGTGCCATTAGCACAAGGCCACTGCACTACGCTTCCAAATAGAAATTGCTTTTCTCTTTCAGCGGTCTTCTTTGAAGCCTCACATCATATCAAGAGCACAAAACAACTTTATGTAACCTCCTCCAAAAAGCAGCTCTGAACACGAGGGAAGGGAAAAGAGAAGAATGGATGTAGGTTACAATAAGAATATTTTCATAAAAAGCGCTCATATCTGACATCTGAGCTATTAAATTAAACCTGAAATCTATTTGGAGGCAGGAGATAGCAAAAGGCTCTGTCTCTTTTCAGCAATAACTTCTAAATCCTTTTCATCTTACAGAAGAACAATTCAAAGCACCTGCTTTAGGAAGTTCAGACTATGGCTTATATCACAGGCACTGCAACCTCACAGTTGCCTTATGATTTAGTACAATGCTGCTCCTGGAATAAATGGAAAGCAGGTTAAAAGGATTTTTGTTATTTTCCAGAATCATATACCCAAGTCATTACCAAAAAAAATTTGAAGGCTGACACAGTATCTCAAAACTACTTTCTCTTTTTCTGGCTCAAAAGTAACACATTCACATTCACAGCACTTCTACTGCACATGCATATCCTACAAAACACAGTAATATCTGAGAAACAGCACTGTCCTTAGGAAAAATAACAAGAACTGCTTGTGTGTTTCAGCTGTTCTGAAATTTCCCATTTCCAGACCCCAAACCTGGTTTACTTCAACATGCTAGCTGCCAAGCCCTACATGTAAAACAAACCACTTACTCATGCCAGTGGCTGTAAAAGATGGCCAGCAACAAATGCAGAAGTAGAAGATGGGGAAGTCTGGGAGGTCAGGAACTACTAAAAAGTTAGATGTAAATCTCACCTGCTAGATATGTTTAATGATGCACCTATGGTTTAGTCTTTCACTAGTTCTTTTAAGAAACTACAATCACTGAAACACTTCCAACTCCAAAAGTGTCCAATACTTCCATTTACATGCCCTCTCATGTAATCAAATCATACCACAGTCCAGACACACCTTCAAAACCAAGGTTGTCATGATCTAGTAACACAGTCGCATGGTGATGCCTGCCATTAGAAAATTAGCCAATATCAGGCATTTTTAGAGTTGTTTCTTTCAGCAGACATCAGAATTCCTTTTGTTCCATTTTGTTCATATGTGAAGGATGCACAGAATGTCCAGCTTCCCTTATGCGAGAAAAATAAAGGGAAAAGCCTCACTGGCAGGAAAACTGGAATCAGCAGAAGTACTTTACTTCCCATCTCCTCCCATTTTTGCTTTTTAACTAAGCAATTCTCACCAGGGTGAAGATGGTTCTGCTGGTTGTCAGTGCCACCACTGCACCCTCCATTGCCCTGTCACAGCCTGTGGTACCCAGAGGCCACCAGCTACTGCGCAGGGGCTGGAAGGAATGCAGGACTTGACAGGTTTTGCTACCAGAAGCCAACTGACTTAATCCCTTAACTGGGACTTTCCTCTCGCTTTTGGATACTTCATATTTCACACATGACAATTTCAAGACAGTGCCAGACTGGGAATTGCTATGATTAATATTTTGTGTTACTATTAATGGAAATCACTTAGACCATACAGATATGCCTCCATAGGCAGTGCCAAAAGAGATCCTACCTGTTTGACAGCAGTTCCTGTCTGCTTCATTACAAAACCATCATTACTTACAGCCTCCTTCAAAGTATGGTAATATTACTTTTTATTTTTTCTTACTTACAAATGCCTCAGACTCTCCAGAGGAGCTACAACCACAGTTTAAGGATGGTGACCTTGGATTATGTGTTATCTGTTAAAAACTGGAGCAAGAGTCTTGTACTACTGAAATAAGTGGTTGAAAACAATTATTGTGGTAAGTCTGTGACAGCAGCCATTAGAACCGTAACTTTCAGGATGCTCATACATAATCTTGTTATTAATCTTTCTTGAGCCAATTATGCACACATCAACTTTATTAAAGCCAGTGGAATACAGGACATCACCCCCTGCCTCCCAGATCTGATCACCAGGTTTAGAGCTAGCCAAGGAAAAAAAACCCACAAAACCAAAAAATAAGAAAAACAAACCCCACACACACATAAAAAATCCCAACCCCACCCCCAAAGCCAAACAAAAAAGAAAGCTTTTGGTTACTTAACTGTGTATCTCAATGCAATGGTCCAAAAACTTAGCTGCCACACAGACACTGTCTATGAGGCTTTAGTTTTTTTCAGTGTTTAAACATTTCCAGAACACATAAAAAAAGAACATTTTAAAGCATGAGGCTTAAGGAGTTTACAATTATTTACTAGTATTGCATCAATTAAGAGTAAATTTTGAAATAGAAATTTATGTTTTAAACCTGAGCACTTTCAACTTGGAAAAACATTTCTCAAAAACCTCTTTTCAAATCACACAGACTTTATTTGTTACTCAGTTGGAGACAGTATATGCTAAATCACTAATGCTCCAAAACATGGCCTTACTTTTTCAGAGATCATGACCCATTGTTGAGCAAGAGATTCAGATTGCAAAAGGCAGAAATGAATCCAGAGCTGAGTTTTAAGTACAACTCTCAGAGGATTTCTCACTGTAACAGCAGAAGGCTGCCAGAGGCATGTATGGACATGCGCTAAGGTCTCTGGCTATCCTCTTCAATGAGGCACAGCAGCAAAATGAATAGTAGTTCTCCTATACTGTGTTTACTATATGTAAAAACATTCCTTTTCAGTGCATAAATTGAGGCTTATAGTTTCAAACAACTGTTCTAGGGTTAGGCTGAATACTTAACCCATCTGACAAAAAGAAGAAAAGTAACTAGGGCTCTGTGCTGCTGAATTTGGGCACTTGCTGCACAGTGGATCCTGAAGCTTGTAATAAGCTTCTCAAACCTTTCTTTTGACCAGTTAACCTCCTATCACAACTGCCTTCACAGCTTTTCAAAAAAATAGGTGAAGTTTTAAAGGGCAAACGTCTTTTGGGAGAAAGATACTAAGGGAGTTAAACATCCACTGCAGACAGTGAAGTTTTTGCTATGGGCAGTGTGGAACTTCACACAGTGTACACACAATAAAGAGCAGCAATTACTTGTGTGCAAACATAATCTTTCATTAAATGAGCTAATAGAAAACTTGCCAGATTATAGGTAAGGGTAAAAAGAGCACTCCTCAACTATTTTCCTTTTAATTTTAAATCACTAAACCTGTTGTTGGTACAGCTTTATAAGGATGTAATTTTTATCTTATTTTCTGATGGTCCTAGAAAAAGATAAACTCTACCTGTAAGTGGAAAAGCTGTTCTACTGGTAACTAGAGTCAGAATTTCACTCTCAAGAAAGCCAGACTACACATAATCCTAATAAATACATGCTCTACATAAACACAGAAAAAAGTATGTCAGAAGAAGGAATGGCTTCATCTGCAAGTAGAGTTCTATATATTTTTATATATGCTAACTGAAGTAATTACGAGGAAATGTCAATCAAACATCCACGTGGAACAGCTTTCATAATCAAGATATAACTCAACATCTCCTGAATAATTACTTACTTTTGGAAAGAACAAATTTTAAAAGTTATTCATTTTAACAACAAATTGGAATGTTCTTTTTGTATGTGTCTGACATCAAGAATTCACTATATTCACCAGGTGTTCAAGACTGATGGTACGATGAGGTTTTTCAGTGGCACAGTAGCTGAAAGACAAGTTCTGTGGTTGGAGGCTCCGTAAGGACTATGGTGGTACAGGTGAAAGAGAATAGGATCAGATTCCCCTGGATAGGATAAGTATAAAACAAATGACAGTTTTTGAGATTTGCTGTTGCATGGTTTCATCTGAACAATATGAAGGACTACTAGATGCTAAACTACACATATTAGGCATTTGAGAATACAGTAGATTAACTACTCCTCCACTGCTATTAGCAGAGGCAGAGTATCTCCCACTTTTCCATACCTTCTGCATAAAAGAATTTAAAAGCTCTGCCCCCTCTGCTGCTGAATCAAGGCCTCACTAGATAGAAGACAAGACTCCACACCTGGAAGTGGAAGGAAAAGGAAATCCTTGCTTTCCCTCTCCATAAAAAGCTGGCTTTTCACCTGGGAATGCAGAACCATAAACCTTTAAGATGTCTTTCAGGATGCAGTAAATTACACTAGATAGGTATATACTGAGAAAAAATTCCAGGAATACCTGTTATTTCTAATAGCTACTGGTCTCCTGACTAAACATAAGGTTAGTAAAGCTTGCATAGTTTCTCCATCAAAACATCACTTTCTGCTTTCATGTGTGACTCACAAACTTGGAAGAAAGAGTACTATCTGACTGATTTTTCTCTTTTCTGTAAGATATCCCACGATAAAAGGATGAAGTACTGTAAAATCTCAGCAGACAGTCCTGTTCCAGACACTCTAGTTCACAAGCTTCCTTTTACATGTTTTTACTACTACTACCAAGCTCCAACTTATCCTTTAAGGTTATCTCTCTTCTACTCTGGAAAGGTTCTCAGAGAAAAGCCTTTTAATCAACCAAGTAAGAATCGCAGAAGCCAGTAATTCCTGTCATTTGTGCCATGATCCTGCCTCACCAACACTTTGACAAAGCCATTATAACATCTTCTTTTCAAGCTTACTGAATATTATCTACAAAATAGCAAACAACTTCCCTGAAAATAATTCTTCTGCCAGAGGCACCTTGACATGCTTGTGAGGTGGGCTGATGCCAACCTTATGAAGTTTAAACATGACAAGGGCAAGGTCCTACACCTGGGTTGGAGCAATCCCAGACACAGCTACAGGTTGGGCAGAGAAGAGATTCAGAGCAGCCCTGTGGAGAAGGACTTGGGGGTGTTGGTCGATGAGAAAATGAACATGAGCCGGCTTCAGTGTGCGCTTGCAGCCCAGAAAGCCAACCATATCCTGGGCTGCATCAAAAGGAGTGTGACCAGCAGGTCGAAGGAGGTGATCCTGCCTCTCTACTCTGCTCTCGTGAGACCTCACCTGGAGTATTGTGTGCAGTTCTGGTGTCCTCAACATAAAAAGGACATGGAACTGTTGGAACAAGTCCAGAGGAGGGCCACGAGGATGATCAGGGGACTGGAACACCTCCCGTATGAAGACAGGCTGAGAAAGTTCGGGCTGTTCAGCCTGGAGAACAGAAGGCTGCATGGAGACCTCAGAGCAGCCTTCCAGTATCTGAAGGGGGCCTATAGGGATGCTGGGGAGGGACTCTTCCATTAGGGACTGCAGTGACAGGACAAGGGGTAATGAGTTAAAACTTAAACAGGGGAAGTTTAGATTGGATATAAGGAAGAAGTACTTTACTGTTAAGGGTGGTGAGGCACTGGAATGGGTTACCCAGGAAGTTGTGAATGCTCCATCCCTGGCAGTGTTCAAAGCCAGGTTGGACAGAACCTTGGGTGATATGGTTTAGTGCGAGGTGTCCCTGGCCATGGCAGGGGGTTGAAACTTTATGATCTTAAGGTCCTTTCCAACCCTAACTATTCTATGATTCTATGATTTAAATAAAAAAACAGATCTGCAGTAAAACTAATACAATTCAGAAATTGGCAGCTGAGGTGCAACGTAAAAGCACAGAGCAAGAAATCTGCAGTGAATTTATTGTGGCCACTACAAATAGGAAGTATTCAGCAGAAGGAAAACTTTCACTGTAAGGAAAAATCATCTTTTTCATGAACTTTCATTTGTCCTTTTTCTCCTCTTTTACTCTCAGATATATATATGCAGAATGTGGTTGGAAGCAACAAAAGAGTAGAGCTTCAAAAATCATCAAACAATGGTGCTACTTTTAATAATTTATTAAAGGTCCTAAAACAAAGATCAAAAGGGAATGTATCTGAGCATTTATATTCAATTCTACATTGCCTGATGACTAATTTGTAAAGAGTGCACAAGTCTTAACAACTGAAGCCAAAATCATTTGAGGATACTTTGATATAATGCCACAAAGGATATGAGCAGGAAGGCAGCAGGAGTTACAAATGGCCATCTCCATTAAAAGTGCTAATAAAAGAATAATGGAATTTCCTTGTACTATGAATGAAAAGTGTTTGGTACATGAGAATTTAGACACAGAGAGGAATATCAAAGCTTATGGTTCACCAGTTGCTTCTCCTTATTAGATCTTAATTGACTTACTATTACATTTACTTTAAAATGCTTCAGATCAAAAAAGCAATGATCCCATTCAAAATCCTGTCACACTGATTTCCTTTATTCTTCATGTTTCTCAATTTTCACAGGCCCTTAACATGTGCTTTACCAATCCCTGTAAACAGTGCAAGTCCATCTATATAAAAACACTTTGAAGTGATGGATTTAACTTGAAATGCTAGATCATTATTAAAATTATATAATGTACCTTTTGTTTGACAATGTTTTTTCAAACCGCACATTTTCATGTTGCTGGTAGCTACGGACCTCTCATGGCAATAACTTACCTGATCAATTTAATCCATTAATATTTATACAACGTATTTCTTCATCATAGACATATGTGTAGTTACACACATACATGCATACATGCATAAGCAGAAATAGGTGCACATACACACACACTTCTACCAACTTCTTCCCACAAACACAAAACTTAGCTATTTTTTCCAATGTAAAGCTATTTGTTATATGGCCAGGAGAAGAAGGCATGAAGTTCAAAACTTTCCTCTGAAATGTCTGACAAAATAAATATTTCAAACCTTTCCTTTTCAAAATGGATACTTGCAAAATCACACACACTTTGCAAAACAGAAGCAGCAAAGACAGATCATACTGCTGACAAATTGTTAAGGGACTTAGTGCACTTGCTTAAAAACTCATGCCCAAAAATGCATCCAAGACAGGAGGAACTCCCCTAAAATATTTACAGACCTACTTAACTCTCCTTCAATCTGCTGATTAATTTTGCATAATGTCTACAAAAATCACATGACATAGCTAAAGCACAGAAATGCTGTGATCTCTGTCTCTTGGTTCTCCAAAAATCTTCTTTTAACAGCTTTAAATTCATACTGCAATGTCTTTAAGGAAGTGACCTTCTTTCTTACCCTACAGTATGGGATATAATAAATGAGGTTGTTTTGGTTGTTCTTTTTTTTTTTTTTACCAGAGTTCGCAGACTTTACAAATAAGGATCATGTTATAATGATGATGTACATTTCTTCTTCTTCCCCACAGACAACCATTGGGTTGTTACCAAAGCAGCCTCTTCCAATGATGCTTTCAGAATCAATAGATAATACATCAGTATCATGTATCTCAGGCCTAATTGACACAAGAGCACATACTAAAGGGTAACACAGCTTGTAAACAGAAAAATAGGGGAATCTGATAACACATATGGTCACTTTGCAGGATTTAGTGGAAGTCTGTAAATTATACGTCTGTGAGGTTCATGTGAGTCACTGGTTTTACAAATCAGAAAATGCTACTTCTAAAGCTTAAGTTGAAGAAACAAAGAAATATTCACATGATAGCATAATTTAAGTA
This sequence comes from Neopsephotus bourkii, assembly GCF_033783945.1. Classification (NCBI taxonomy): domain Eukaryota; kingdom Metazoa; phylum Chordata; class Aves; order Psittaciformes; family Psittacidae; genus Neopsephotus; species Neopsephotus bourkii. Next base: position 4,057,538 of record NW_026900781.1, read on the forward strand.
ATGCGAATACCCTAGCACTTTCAACTTCGTAATTTCCTCTCATTTTTGAATTAAACATGATACATCGCTAACATGAATGTTTGGAATTTGTCTTAACAAAAAAATGTAGGTAGTATATTTTTTCTTACCTTATGATCGTATGGACTGTATGAATGAAACAGCTGGGACAGATCCTTTGTTCGCTGTTTTTTCTGAAAAGTAGTATTAATAAATAAATTGTATTAGAAAAGTTAAAGGAAAAAGAAAGAGACTACTGATTTAAAAAGCTGTATGCAGGTACAAACACATTCTCTCCCCACTTTGTTAATGGAACTGTAGGTATGAAGAGCAGTGTATGCAGATTAGGGATATTAAATATCACAGGAAATAATTAACATATATATTAACAATGTTAAGAACATATCCTTAATAAATAATAAACACTAATCTATGGAACATCAGTGGAATGTGTAAACAATTAAGATTTGTTTTAATTTCTGCACAGTAAATTATAAATCATGCTTTAGAATACAGATAACAAAACTTGACGATTAGGCTCCAATCTTGCAAAGACTTGTCTATAATTCTAGCATGTACATGCAGTCTTGCTTAATAGCATATTAGGTTTAAAGGAGGTAAGTTTAAAGAGAAATAATTCATTATTTTTTGATTTCTTTTGATGCTGACACTCTCACTGCCTTGATTGTGGAAAAGAAATAGGTGGTATGCCATTTAATGCCAAGGCAAAGGAGAAAAAAAAACAACATCCTTTTAAGAGCAAAGTTCAAAGACAAAATGCGCTTAATCCAGCTTCTACTGAAATTAATGATAGTGCTTTCAGTGATTTCAGCAGACGTTAAATACATTCAGCTGCATCCTATGGAAGGGGACAGGGAGAGGAGAAAACCAATTTCATCAATGCAGGGATGAGTCACAAATAAGTTCAAAGCTTTATTATGTCAGAATCTTTGTTGACTTATCTCATTGCTTGGGAAGGCAAAGCACTGCGTGTTTGAAAATGTGTGACAGAGGGAGGCAATTGCAAGAATTCCTTGCTTGTAGTCTGTACTATTATCTTTTTTTAGGCATTATTTCTTGTAAAGTAGTTTTCCAGCTAAACTGGTAGTCTCTGTTCATGTTTCCAGCACACTGGGAACTAAATAGACAGTAGCATGACTTCAGTACTTCTGGAAACTAGCATAACTTAGTAACCTTTCATTCTGCAAAATCAACTGTGCATTTCCTCTCCTTCAAAGTTTTTATTTCAGCAAAATGTTCTTATGCAGCAACTTAGCCATAAAAGAACTTTAATTACTAATACAAATTTTCAAGAGCTAGATATTTCTGAGTCATTAAAAGTATCAGATTATTATTGCTACTTCTGTGAGCTCCCTACCTATGTTTAAGGTATGACCACTAAAGAGTCCAGAAAATTATATTTTACTCACTGTCCCTCTTCAAACAAGAACCGTATATTTAGTTTTCAGTATGAAGTGACTTCTGCCACAGATAATTCTATTCAATTACCAGACGTAATAACTAACAGGAATTGTTTCTCTGAGCTTAGTAAGAGGCTTTAAAACTAAGAGAAGCGATACTGAAGACATTTCTGTTAGTATACACTTCCTCAGCAATCAAACATGTCTTTGCCAAAGAGAAGATCCCCTTAGCAGAGAAACCTTCATCCTCTAACTCCCATTAATACCTCTTTTATTTCCAATGGGAAAAAAACTCCACTCAAATGAAAGCATCAGGTAACAGAACCCAAATTCCATCACCATCTTTCAGTAACTTCTTTCTTTGTAGTACAGTTATACACAGTGAGAATGATCAAAATACTACAACAAAGACTTGGAGAAGTGTAATGATGAATTGAAAAGCGGTATCAAAATTATTATTGAAAAGGTTTCTTAAAAACCTAATTTAATGTAGAATCATGCAAGAAGTAGACAAAAGCATTTTAGTCTGGAATCCTCCACTAATTTATGTATATATTTCTAGAAAAAAAACCCCAAACAAACAAATCCACACCTCCCACAAAATCAAAATAAAGCCTAATTCTTGCTTTTTCTTAAGGAAGATAATTTCTTTTGTATCCTTTTTGACTGCACAAGAAGTGGTTTTGAGTAATTTTATTCCAATAGCTTTAATAACACTCAATAAAACTATTATGACAGAAACCCTCCTGCCCTTCACCCTCAGTCTCTGGCCAAAAATACTACATGCTCAGCTAGACAAAATGAAGATGGCTTCCTTTACACAACCCACTGACATAGTCTTCCACTTTTTACTATAGGAAATTATGGTTTATTTCTTACCTTTCCACAAAAGGTACAAGTTTTTGTACAAACTCAAAGTGCTCCAGATAGAGGAAATGCTTGAAATTTGTGACACAGAGGAACGCGGAATGATACTTCTGGACATGCACATGAAGAAATATATTCCCCAAAATTCCGAGGATGCCCTGCACACTCACCTGATCTAAATCAAACCAGCATTTTACTACTTTGTAGGAACTCTGAATACAGAGTTAAAAATGACTTAAGCAGAGAGTTAAGATTCCTTAGTGATAATCGGTGTCATTCTAGAATAATGAGTTTAGCTTAACTGAGGTCTCTAAAAACCAGAAATATAAACTATTTCAAATACAGACTATGGAAAGGACAGGGAATTCTTGCTGCTATAATGGTTATCCCTTCAACTCCCACAACAGGCATTAACCACACTGTTTTTTACATGAAGAAAAATCATGGTTCCCACCTCAACTTTAAGCAGGGTAAGCACAGAACAAAACACACACCATGTCTCCACGTCTAGATGTTGCAGAGGAAAATACGGAACCCAAAAGCTCTTTCTCCTTTATGGGTCCAGTGGACTTTTTCAGTCTGTTTACATGCATCTCTCCAGAATTTCTTTCCTTGATGCAGCTTCATACTCGTATTTCTCCTTTCTTGGCTCAGTCCAGCATTTCTTTCTCCTGTCTTCCTGATATTTCCCTTTAGCATTCTGATTCCCCCTTCCTCATTCTGTATCAATAATGCCATCAAAATAATGTTAAAAAACACTCACACCCGCCCCTTCTGAACTTAGGCAAGTGCACTGTCCCATTGTACTGTTCCATTTACAGCAGCAGTATTGCTTTCAAACATCCTCACAGCTCTCTACAGGATATATATAAATTTATTCAAGTGTCTTTCCAAAGTCACCATACAAATTAGCACACAGTACTTCTTCCTCTAAGGAGTCTCATACCAGCATCAGACTCACAGCTTATTTCCATACTTCTCTCAGGCTTGCCATATATTGATACAGTCTATGTTCAGCGACCACAGAACATTTCCTTAAAACAAGTTACTCTTGGCAGTGGGTTACTTGCAATATTCTTATTCACTCTGGCTGTATATAGTTTTGGAGCAAGAGCATTTGACATGCAGGCCAGAGATACACAATTCCTCCATAAACTTTTCCAGTATTGGTTTGCCAAAAGGACAGTCAGAGTCACGTATCACTTGAGATAAGTATCATATGACTAACAAGATCAGTACAGCCTCAGTCTGAGAACTGCACACAGTTTCCTACTTGTGCGTCGAAGCAAGCAGTGGTGTATGAAGCTGAGATTTTTTACAGCACTAGTAGCAGGCCATCTGGGGAAGTGCAAAGCAGTACCCTATTAATACAGAAGGAAGGACTTTCCCTGGGTAAACGGTGCTGCCTGCGTCACTGCTGTGTACAACTGTTCACATGATGGTGTCTGTGGGAGCCCAGCAAGATCCTCCTAAATTTACAACACACAAAACTATGGACAGAAGATTCCCTAATAGATATGTGTGCGCACGCACACGTTTTACAGAGGCAGAGGTTTTGATGACTCAGTCATGCACTGATTTAAATTTTAAAACGACAGTCCTTAGTTTGTATCCCTTAAACAAGTTCAGGGACATGAGAGAAAAGTTTAGAAATCACAGAATCACAGAATCATGGAATAGTTAGGGTTGAAGGGGATCTGGGGCAGGGACACCTCAAACTAAATCATGTCACCCAAGGCTCTGTCTAACCTGGCCTTGAACAGCACCAGGGATAAATAAATTAAATAAATATACCAAATACTAAACACTGTAGGCTCACATGTGTGTTGCACTTCTCTGGTGATACACTTCTCATACTCAGGTGATAATTACCTGTCTTTCAGATGATATTAATGAAGCCTAAAATTTGTTTGCTTTCCTCTTAAGTATGGTATCATGGGTCTATGATATCTATTGTGAAGGAAAATTACAGTATAACCGAGATCTTTTATCACAGATTACTGAGAAGCAGCTTAAACAGAATATTCACAGTTTTTCATATAGGAATAAAAGAGACAAAATTATTTCCCAATATGAAGGTATCACTGGTTTCCTTTACACCTGACTTTCAGTTTTATTAAGTCTATTATCACCTTTGAGGTTCTTAGTGATACTGCGACAGATCTGCAAATTCTACCAGTTTCACTGAAAGTGTCAGCCTCAATATATTATCAGAAAAGTCCTCCTGCTTTGATTTTTCTGTATCCATCACGTAGAATTCCTCCAGTATGCGGATCTACCTTCTGTAATAGTGACCCTTATCTGTTTCCATTCAAATATTCTTTTCTTCATGATCACAGTGAATTAATAGCATGTGTCAAGGCAACCAGATCAATATCTTTATTTCTGTTCTCTCACTTACCATCTTCCCCATTTCTCTTTTACATGCTGCTGGTCAGAATTATAAAACAATTTTCTTTTGCCACAGGAACCTTATTTAATTTAGAACTTATAAAGCATCTCCCACACTTGAGCATGCTAACAACCAATGGCAACATTGTTTTGCCTCCAAACAAGTCTGTAAAACCACATTACCTGCTTGTGTAGTACCTAATGGATTAAATAATTTAGAATTAAAACCACATTAAACTTTGTGAGCCAAGGCAGAATTTAACTACAACTCTGACAGACTCTGGGAGAAGAATGAAGCAGCTTTGCAAGTCCTTTAATTTTTCTTCCCAGTATTATCGAAAGCACAGAGGCTTCAGTTTAACATGCTTGCAAACAGCAAAAAACGTAAGACAGGAGGCTTTATTTTCTGAAACAGCATGTCTGACATATCTTGTGTTCTTTACATTCATTTTCTGAGCAGTAACAAAGCTGTGACTGTCTTTTCCCCTGTGCTACACCTGTGTTCTCAAAACTACAAAGGCTTTGGGTAGTTCCAAACTCCAAACTTGAACTCCTACTTAGGAATTAGGAGCACTCTATCTAAAGACAGCAACCAGCCTAACTTTAATCTCCAAAGAGCTACTTGGCAAAGCACCAGAGAGAGGCAGCAACTACTCCGAGCAAGGTATATTTAAACCTTGCTGGGAGATTCAATCCATAAAGCTTTAAATCTGTGTACCTATAATGACAACACAGATATAAGCCAAGCCACTGAAACTGCCATGCTATCAAAGTTTACAGATTACCTTTTGTTCTGCAAAACAATTTTTTAAAAAGTGATCAGAAACCAGTGAACCGTTCTCTTTGACCTTGAGTTATTCAGTGCATCACCCCCTTAGAAATGGTCCTGAAAGAAATGCTGTGCCCCAGCCAGATTTCTTGATAACATCGTAACTGGTGCTCATTATGCTCTTGTGTCTCTGCCCTGTAAGGTCTGAAAGGGCAGAAGTGAAATACAGGCTTGACAAGTTTTCTGCTTCCTACAGCTAACTCACTTCAACTGGTATTATTCCTATCTTTCTTATCACATCTATAATGAAGCATACAAAATCATTTGGGGATTAGCTAGTCTTTGACCTAACCTCCCTGAATTACTATTAAAATAGACTCACTGTTCTACTTTAGCTATTAATACATGTGCATTTCATTATTCAGCTTGTTTTAAGAAATTACTTTCTAATAGTTTTTGATCCATACATGGAAAAGTGTCACTTAGTGTACAATGTGTTATACCCAGCAGTTTACCTCAATGTTCCAGGATGGTGGACATTTTTGCCAACTCCCATTAATAACAGAACTATGTATGCATAATTCATATTTTCTATACTCTTTAGTCTTTTGTATACTCAGTGATTATTTCTACAAAAAAAAAAAGAACAAAGTTTTATGGCACATGCAAATGTTTTTTGTCTAAAAGAGGAAAATATGTAAAACTTTACACACCTTTACTAATCATACGAATGTAGAAAATGTCTGCAAATGTTAAAAGTCATCCTGTCTTCAGGATTATGGCAACAAAACCAGTCACAGTTAAGTCTATTTTACATTTAAAACAGAGATTCTTATTTATGGAAAAACCACACTGTCAAAAAACAGTACAGGTTTTGAAAATAATTTCTTGAAGGATCCATTTTCAATTAAACCATGGGCATTGCAATTTCTTCCTGCTTACCCCCCCTGTAATTCCAGCTATGTAATACAGACTGTTCAAACTCATGTATTTTACAAATATTGCTGAATTCTATTGCTTCTGGTCCATTGGAGTTCTTTTAATTTGGTTTAGGATTAATGTTTGTTATTCCTGCCATTTTTCATAATAAAATCTCCCCCTGAGCAACGGATAAATTATGCAAAATTTATTCTGAAGACATTCAAAGAGAAATCCTTAATTTCAGAAAAGGCTTTCAAAATTTGCTCATCTCGAGGGTCCTTAAATTTGGTATAGTTTATAAAATGCTCTGTCTCACTTCTGGTACGTCTGACATTCATACTGAAATGTCAATCTGTATGATGTGGGCATATTCTAAGGATGCCACTGTAACTAATTAGAAGGACTGTTTAGCTCAAGAAGATTTGTAGAACAAACGTATCTGACAGAAACTTGTACTGGGGTATCAGCCATATTTCAAATTAGATTGACACTAAATCAGAAATAAAGCGATTGGTCATGAGGGAGAGACGGATTTTGAATATATAGATATTACACCCAGTTATACAGTAATGCAGACCAGAATGAACTGCAAACTACATGCTAGTAATGAAATGTAATTTTTAGATATATATGTTGAGCCCAAGGACATATAAGGGCTTACATATACATACAAAGGACCGACTTGTCTGCAGTGCACTCTTTTCCATTTTATAATCTGATGAGGTATCTGTGTGTTGTCTTGCACAACAGCAGCCTTGAAAGCACCAGGTTTTCCAGCATCCCAGAAAGAACAAAAAGAGCAGAACAGAAGTGATTCAGAAGATACAGTGTGGCATGAATACAGAGCGGTACACAGTGGGCAAGTGCGTGCTGTGTGGGAAAGACCACCCGTGCATTCACGACACACAAATTCACCAGACACTGAAAAATTGCCTTCACTGTTTCACCTTAATCTGTTACTCAGTTCTCCACCCTACTTCCAGTTTTCCAGCAATTCCAAGTTCCACACGGATTTTTAGCCCAATGAGCAGAGGTGCAGGCACAGCAATGAAAACAGTGGAAGACAGGAGTTCCAAAGCACCCGGTGACCTTATTGATTGTGGAAGCCTTGAAGGAGTGTACTTGCGTTATCAAAGACAGACGAAAAGCTCAAGAAAGGGTCACCAAGAGCCCACCACAAGGTACTTCAGTGTCCTTTTTCTCCAAAGCACAGTTTATAGGCCATTACAAACGTCACATGATTCAGAAATGATAGACAAGCTCAGTCACCTCCATGATACAAATTAATTTACTGTGTTAATTAGCAAACTATTAAATCTAAACTATGTTCTCACTTGAGGAAGCCCAGAATTGCCAAAGCCAAGAGGGTTTTTTTGAAACTAATAGACTTTTCTGTTCTGCTGCATACATTCAATTTCAGGGATTAAGTTATGGGCAATACTCCATGTCTAAAACTGCTGGCACTGTTTCCAGCTCTGGGCAGACTGGTTCATAAAGTGTATTAAATTCCAAATTAAAAAAAAAAAAAAAGAAAAAAATCCAGTATTCCAGAAGTTACTTAACTGCAATTGAAGTAAAAGTTATAAAAAGACAGTTAAAACTTCTTCCCTGATTCCTCCACTGTGATCCAAGGAAAAGGACAAAACATACAACATCCAGTTGCCAGAGAGGTCTCCTCTATATAAGCTTGTATGAAGGTGTTCTACAGGCATCTATGGATTGGACAGAGTTGTAACAGAAAACAGCAGGCCAAAGACAGGAACATTACTTGCTGAAAACATAGCATATGAAAGTTTTCCAGGGACTAATAAGCTCTGAAGACCAGTACTCATGCTGAATCTGTAATAACTAAGACAGGACATCAACAGTCTGTTCAGTCTGTTCAATCTGCCCAAGGCCATTATGATGAACAACGGACAAAGAGACTTGGACCACATCCAAGAGGGTGGTGACTCCTATACGCAGATGAAGACTGCAGTATTACATTTATACCTAAAGGATCAAAGATCCCTCTGAGGGACATTCCAAGTACCCACCTTGAAGCCACAGGCTGACATCTGAGCACACCCCTGGGGCTGGCCTCCTAGCTGCTGCTCCACAGGTAACCGCAAGTGAGCATGTGAGCAAATGCCAGTGACTAACTGAATGTGTTGTGCAAATAGTTACCTTCTTTTAACAATAACAGCTTGGTTCTACTAATAACAACAGCTTAATGAGTAAAAACTGTTTGCAGAAATTATTGTTTCTGTCCCTGCCTCGCTTCAATTCCCTATCAGGGGAGTTTACAAAACAGTCTTTTAACTTCCTGTAACATTCCAAGTTGAAGCCCCAGATCAGAGTACATAAATCATAATCTCTAGTACAGGAAAAAGACACATAATTTTCGGCTTTTATTGCCCTCATGACTTCTTACTGATTCAGTCCTTGAGATTAATGGCAGAGGCTTCCAATATACTCCATATACATATATGTACTCATGCAGCTTTTGCCATATTTTATATGTGACAGAAGAAAAATAAATTTATGCACTGTGTTTATCCTGATGCCATTTTATATAAAGTTCTTTTGAAGAACAATGTTATAATCTTGGAAATTCTGATTAACTAAGTTTAGGCAGAAAATACAGAAGAATGATACAATCTTCTGTATTTTTATAAGCAGTCACAATGGATGCTAAACCACAAAAGCTTGAAAAAAAAGAAAAAGGAATAAAACCCTCTATGAGACCACTAAACTCATTTCACTACACTACATTTCCAGTTTTTGACTTCTGAATTTTCTTCCTTAAAATCTAAGACTATTCCACCTTATCTGTAGAAAGTACTTTCCTTCCCTTCTATTCAGTTCAGAAAAATGTGGCATACAAAACTCTTAATGCTATTTCAGCTTCCTTGCAACTAAAATCTCAGAATTCCATCAGGATTTCCAGACAGATTCACAGGGGAAGGATGCTGAGTAATGAATGCTTGTGGACACTACAAATCTTAAAGGACTACACTTCCCTAAAAATATTTCTTTATATTGGATGGTCAACATGTGGACATTGCATTGCTAAAAGCACTAACCCACAAGATTATACAATGCTGGTGATGGTTTCAGAATCCTTGCAAATTCTGTAATTATTTCTGGCTTGACAGTGAACTTTAGAAGGAATTCGGCCTCTTCCTGCACATGTATATTCTTCACCTTTATTTTAGTGCCCATTAATTCTTTTTCTTAACAACATGGCCTAGATCAAAACCATCACTGTACTATCACCTTTAGAGACTCAACTTTTCAAACTGAATTTGTATAAAGTTCATGAGAAAGCTGTTGGCATTTCCATTCCAATCAGTTCCTGCTGGAAAAACAAAGCAAAATTCAAGAAAGTAGAATACAAACTTGGTTTCTTAATTGTATTTCCAGTCTAGCTTTGAATTTTGACTTGCTTTCTCTAGCAAGGCAGTCTAACTGTAAGAACTGAATACTACCAGGTGCCTGAAGTAGAGGATTTAAGAGCCACAGATCTAGGCTAGAGTCAAAACATTCTTGTCCTTTCTTAGGGGTCTGACTGTGAAATTTAACTCATTCCCAGAATCAGCTATGAACTGAATTTTCAGCAGCTCCATAGGCAGATCATTTATAGCTTTCCAAAAGGGTACAGCCACTTTTAAAACCTACTAGTTCAACTTGTCTCCCACAGCAACAAAAACAGATTTTCATTTCAGCAGCTGGTCAAATAACTTCAAATAGTTTGAACTTGAGCTGAATCTAGCTCTAAAATAAAATTGTCTTTAAACTTTTGTAAAAATCTGTTTAGTAACTTTGTCTAACCACAAAAAACTTATCCATAGGTAATTACCTTCCTTTGAATTCCTAGCACAAACTTGCAGTTCTGGCTGCACACAGAATGGTGGGCACTGTGGTAAATTTAAAGATGTAACATAAAACAAGTCAAATGTTTTGACCATTTTTAAAACAGAGAAAAAGGAGGAACCAGGCTTTCATAGGTCAGATAGTTTATACAGTTCCTGGAAAAATAGGGAGGAAAACATGCAAAACTATTTTTAAGCATCCAGAAAAGAGCCAACACTGATTTCCTACCTACAGCTATATTGATCAAAATGAATCCCATCAGAGACTAAGTGGACTTGCAGGTAAGAGAAATCATAGGTAACTTGCTGGTTTGCAAGGCTTTCTGCAGTACCTCACATGTTGTTCTCACAAAAAAACCACACTATGAAACACAGTGCAAATAAAACCAGAAAGCACATACATATCTTCTGGAAAATGCTACCTTGGAATACATCAATCATTCAGTGACAAGCATGAAGAATTACATATTGATTTTTCCTTCATGGTCTGCCTTCCCCTCCAGCCTTCAATTGCCATAAAAGTCTTCACTCAGGTCTATTTTCTGGCAGAGTAGCAAGCAATAAATAAAACCATACTGTTGAAGAAAAACAAAGTGTAGTACAGAGGTTCAGCAGTCAAACTTAGACATTAATCAGTCTTGGCTTTTCTTACACATGAAGTACATTCTGCATGTTACACCATACATTATCACATGTGCATATGTGGAGTATCAGGGGCCAAGCATCTTTGATTCACCAGAAGCAGTTATCACAGCTGTATCTAATTCCCAGGTCATGTAATGCCATTTAGTCACAGAACTTAACAAGGGAGCTCAGAGGTAGTACTGGTAGATCACAGTAGAAGTATGGTTGAATAAGCGGCCTTGTTCCTTTACCTACTCACTTTTCTTTCCTTTTCTCCCACCTCCTGATCTCCCCAGGTCTCTTTCTTACTTCTAAAAGAATATCCCTACATATTGCCATTATATGATCTTTATATTGGGCAACATTAGCTAAAGTAAGGAGTATTACTGAATCTGCTATGCTGGTGAATATTAGAAACAAGGGAGATGGTCCCTTCTTTTTGGGCATTTAAATCACATTAACTAATGAACACCATCAAAAGCTGCATACTCTCACCTGCAAGTGAGAGTGGTGCACTTAACAGTGCAATTGGTTGCCTCACACATCATAGAGTAATGAAACTCTATAAAATCCATCCCAGACAGCAGATTCTTTGCTTGCCCTAGCCATGACCATGGCTTCCCTAGGACATTGTGCCACATCACTACCCACTCATGCCTCAAGCACATGCTCAAAGGCTAGAGCAGCCCTCAACTGTCATCTCTCCTTATTGTCTGCTCAATGGAGAGCTTACTTGCCTTTTCTTTGATGGTACAACTGCAAGGTTCAGCTGTGCTCCCTTTCCTTTAGAGTTGTGAAAAGAGCAAAAGGTATCCTTTGCACAAGCAATGACATTCCAGATGCTGTCTTGCTGCTTGGAGTTACAAAGCTCTGAAGGAGAGAACAGCTAATGTTGCCTGACAGGAACGAGATTATTTCTCAGTCAGCCAAGGACGGCTTAGTGACATACAGCTAATTATTTATTTTGAATAGGTAAGAGCATACAAGTTACCAGTGAAATTGAGCTGTTTGTGTGTGTAGATTCAGAGCTACAAAACCTATAGCCATCTACAAGAGGAGGAACTAAACATCATTCTGTATCTGCTGGTACCCAAGAATACCTATTTCTAGTGCTTGCAGAATTGTAACTGGTTAAGATGGATATGGGGGATCTGCAGCCACTCAGTCATGAAAGGGTGTCAGGAAACTTCTTGGAGGACTCTTAGAGGGAAACAAAAGCAAAGAAGCCTCAGAAAAGTACACAGCCATCATAAAGGCATAAAATACAAGATGGTTGGTTTGCTCCCACAGAAATAGTCAAATACAACTTGTCTGGCACACAACACCAAGAAAGTGCATATGCTATCCTAATAGGAAGAAAAATCTCTAAGCGCATTATGTATGGCTTCTACAATTGGTAAATATAGTGACAGATCTAAGTGACGGTTAGAGTACATGGAGGAGGATACAATGTCTGATCATGGATTTTATTTTTTTCTCTAGTAACAATGGGTATATTTAACAGGCAAATGCCCAGATGTAAATGGATGAGGTTTTTAGATTGAGTAGTTTTGTCTGGATACCTCATTTGGGCATGGACAGATGGCAGGGGGCAAGTACTGCTTGGGATGAAGACTGCTGAAAAGTGAGCTTTTGGAGATTGGGTAGGCACTTTCAGATTTAAGACAAGGTCTCACATCTTTGTCCACCATGGTCATGGCATGCCCACCATTCCCTTCTTGTACTGAAAGACTTTAGTAACACCCCACTATACACAGTAAAAGAAAATACCCTGTACCTACCTCTATTCCTGAAGCAAATTATTTTTGAGATCAAACAGTAGTTGTTATTCACCTCAGTATAGTAATCAGGGTGCTTCATACAACTAATACGAGAGAAAAATTCAAGGAGACACACTCCAGAGGAACTAAAGGAAAGGTTCAGTAGCTGACTGACATAACATTTTCTGTCTGGGAACAAGGTAATTATTTGCTGACATATAGAAAGAGAGAAGGAAAGAGATAGTAAGAGGAAGTGAATCTTTCCTCTAGGCATCACAATGCTTTAAAAAAAAAATACTATAATTACACCAATAATTGAAACTGGATTAATTACACTATTGAAAATACATACAGACGTGTTAGAATCCTCACTGCAGCTAAAGGCAGCATAATCATGAAGCTGCAGTCACATAACTGCCCTCAAAACAGCTGCCATCGCCTATTCTCAGTAGAGATGAACCCAAATGTACTTCACCAAGATCCCTATTTCTAAAATGGCTGTTTCTTCATGTTATTTCCACGTGATGGAAATCCAGCTGATTCTGAGATGATGATGAAAGCTAATGCTTTCACAAATTCTGATGGACCAAATCTCAAGGACAGAGAGTTCCCAGACAACTAATAGTTGCCTTGAAAAAATAAAGAACAAGGAAATTAAAATTATCAAGAACATAAGGTATTACAGATCCTTAATTTTAGAGAAAAAGGTTCATTTTTACACTTAGAATTAAAGCATTCTGATAATTTGCAATGCAACTAAACAAAATCTGTACTAATCACATCTAAATCATGTTCTTATGCTGCTTATTGAAATATGTATCTGTCTAGTCTGTAATTTGAGTTATGCAAATATCAGCACTACCACTTTTACAACTGAATGCAATAGGGAAATAAGAAATCCAACTCCAAAATGATGATGATAGTGCTGCTGATGATAACAACAATCTACAAAATAGCATTTCATAGTTAACACACTTCAGAGTGAGAATTTTCTACAGATAGCCTACTGGAGATAACGAGTATCCAGAATAATTTCTGAAACAATGTATTTAGCAGTAGGTGGATAAAATAGGGATAAAAGCCAAGAAAAGTAGCATTAAAGTTCTGAACAATATGTTGACTCTCATGTATAACACTCAGCATCATTGCAATTGCTTATTAAAACACCCCAAAACAACAAGAAAAAATCATGCCACATTTTGCTTAACTGTGCTCTTTTCTCTGAACTGGATACAACATTTATGGTAAGCATAACCTAACTGATTGTTATGAAATGATAAGACCATTTAGACAGATGTCTGATTCTCCAGGGATATTTTTTTCTCTATGAGAAACAAGAAAAGCCTAAAGCCTTAACTGTCTTTTCTGAATTTATGGTGGCAGAACTGTCCATCTGGATTAGCGTCATCTGCCCTTTTAGAAAAAAAATCAGTGCCTGTAAGGTTTTCAAAGATAAATTATCTATGTGAAGATTCTATGTTGACCTACTGTTCATTTGGCTTTTTTTTTTTTCTACTAAGACAAACTCAGATGAGGGTTTTCCCTAAAAAGAGAATCATATTTACAACTTCCATCAAAACTATACACTAAAAATTTGAAAGCACCAAATGTTACTATGTTTAATACTCTATAGACAGCCCCTAAAAGTCATAAGGTCTTCCTAAAATGAGCTAACTTAAGAGAAATCAACAACGCAAATACATTATTGCAGCTGTGATACTTTGGCAGAATCACTGGAGCTGTCTTGGAGAAGTGGAACTCAGTAATGTGGAGCAGTTTACAAATAGCTAAGATCTGTCCATTGCAGAAGTAATGCAAAGCTAAAATAACATAATAAATAGACCCAATATTTCTTTTCTAAAGACAAGAATAACAATTGCTAAATAACTTGCTTACTGGTTCACAATTTGCAGTTAAATAGAATCATAGAATAGTTGGGGTTGGAAGGGACCTTAAGATCATCAAGTTCCAACCCCCCTGCCATGTGCAGGGACACCTCACACTAAACCGTATCACCCAAGGCCTCGTCCAACCTGGCCTTGAACACTGCCAGGGATGGAGCATTCACAACCTCCCTGGGCAACCCATTCCAGTGCCTCACCACCCTAACAGGAAAGAATTTCCTCCTTATATCCAATCTAAACTTCCCCTGTTTAAGTTTTAACCCGTTACTCCTTGTCCTATCACTACAGTCCCTAATGAAGAGTCCCTCCCCAGCATCCCTAAATAATACAGACAAAATTATTTTCATAGAACAAGATTCTATCATCAGATCCACCCCAAAGGATTATGTTATGAGCATCCTGCAAAAAAAACTAGTTCACAAGTTCAGGCTGGTAATACAACACATATCACATGTACAGATGCACACAACAGTTGTATGTCACTCCATGTGCTATTTCTCTCCCTATGCAAATGCAATGAATTAAATTCATTAACAGTAAGATGACAATATTTTATTAAAGGATGACAGGGTAAGAGTGCATAACATGGATAGTAATGTGCTACTTCCTTCTAGCAGAGAATCATGCATGTTACACTAGGTAAGGAAGGACAATTTAAATGCCTGTCCATTCTTGATGTTGTTGGAAAGACCATCAGGTTCTAGCAGTAATGTGAATATAAAACATAAGAGATTAGCACAAGCTCTTCTTGCTCTGTTTGACTAGTTACTCTCCAGAGAGAAAAGAAAGAAAGGATCTCATAACAAGGGATATTTTAAGAATTGTGGGGAGAGGCAGGAGGTGGGAGAAACGGGAGAAACAAAATCTATTAATTACAGATTTTCATCAGCACTGGATTAGACGCCTCATCTTCTTTGAAAGTCCTAATTAACTGAAAGCAATAAGCAGTAGTACTACAAATAAAAAGAAAGAACTTAAAACTGGGTTAAAATGACATTACCATTTTCCAAGTTATATTCTTAACCACAGAACAGCTAATGTACTTTTAATAATTTAGCTCTTCACATATCGGCTTCCCATGGCACCCAGCTAAACAGAAGAGGATAAATTAACTTAAAGTCTTTGCACCTCCTGTGAAATAAGCATGCTTACTTGTGGATGGAAGAATATAAACAGAACAGAGACATAAATCAGTATTTTGATTTTTAAGCTTCCTAACTTCCAAAAATGACACCGGTATTTTTTCACTTTCAAATTTCTAAAATGCATTCAAAACTAATAAAAATAATTCAAGAGTGTGAGTTGGTTACAGTAAGGAGATTATTTCAACATCAGCTATTTATATTTGAAAACTCGGTATTTCCCATTATGAGATAGCCTACAAAAAATGAGCAGTCATTGTAAAAGCTCTAAACAATAAATTCAAAGAGCCAAATATAATCTCATGTCTTCAGCAGCTGACACATCCTATGCAATTTGTGGTATATACTGAGAGTAGGCAGAAATACTTTCTTTTGCTTTCAGATGTATATGTGAAGGGACAGAATTACTGATAAGTAGTTTTGATTTCGTGTTGGTGTAGCAGGATACATAAATTGAAAGAAAAGGTTTTTTGTTTAAACTGATTTACATTGTTGGCTGACTTTCATTCTTACAATGAAAGGAACTATAAATATTATTTATGCCCATAATAACGAAATAACAAATTGAATTATTGTACAGCCATCAGTTGTGTATACTTTCTTGTTTTGAGATTCAGATTACAAAAAATACAAATTCAATTTTTTAAAAATAAATCAAAACTTGCCTTCAGATGTGAATTGCTGTTATTATTGCTTATAAATAGCTATTTATATCAAGTAAAATGCACCGAATAGCCATCTCCTTCTATATGAAAACAGGCTGTTTTCCTTATGAGAATTTGATATGAGAATGTCAGGAAGAGTTACATTTCCCACTCAAAAATAGAAAGAAAAAAGGAAAACAGCTAAAACCTGAAAGATTAATGCCAATTTTATCAATGGCCTTCAACACAGGCTAAAGGAAGCAGAGCTTATAAGCAGTGTATAAAGACAATCTTGAGAAGAATTTGCCTTCAACTTTGATACTGGACAAATGAATCAGAAATTATCATTCCTATATTATTAATACTTTGCATAATTATTCACAATAAGCTTGAGATTGCTGGAGTCTCAAAGGTCTTAAAATGGAAAAAAAACCCATGCAAAATCAATTAGATACCTCTCCTGGTACTCATTCAGCTGAAATTTGATAGAAAGAAGACATGACTTCAGTATAACCAGTATTTTGCCTTCCCTAACAATCTGAAGAGTGATTTATATATGAAAATGCATTCAGTGATCTAGCGAACCTCTAAAGGCAATTCAATAATCATTTTACTCACTGGACTAAAAAAAAAAATAAAAAATTAACTCAATTGTAGCACAGTTCTGCAAAAAAACAATAAATCAAATCTAAATTTTCACTTATATGCTTTATGTATGTAAAGAAATCTGAGTACACCATGTACAGTGGCACAAGAAAACAGATCTTACCACTGCAGCTGGCACTTGATGCATTTTTGCAGCTGGGGTTCCAGGGCGTGGGTAAAACTGATTAATAAACAAGCTTGGAAATCTGTACTGCTCTACAAGTTTCACTGTTTCTTGAAAATCTTCATCAGTCTCTCCTGGAAAACCACAGATGATGTCTGTAGCAATTGTTATTCCAGGCACTCTGTAAAGAAAGTAAAAATGAACACTGAATTAAGGACATGTAAAAGTTTTTCTCCCTTAAAAGCCAGTGTACATAGACTTACAATTCTTCAACTTGATCTACAGAAATTGAGACCATTTGGTACTTGGCCAAGAGCACACAGAAGAAAGATATTACAGAAATACTGGATTAGGAGTCTGACAAAAAGAAGAAAACATCTGGACTAACTCCTCCTTCATTTGAAATTATAGGTGTTCACTGGAGCTTGTAAGTTTCTCAGATTCCAATTGCTTAACCCACAAAATTTATAACTTTTGAGCCTTACCCACTAGAATCTGTAAACTGCTTGATGCTTTATAATGCTGCTATCAAAGTGGAACAGGAATTCCAAAAGCAGGGACTGGCATGCAATATAATGTAGCAATTTTGAACAAAATTGTCTTTGAAGCTAATCAGACATCTTAGTCCCAAGTTAATTTCTAACTCAGTACTCCATAAAATCAGCCTATGCCTTGCTTTAAAAGGAAAGCAAATACTTAAGTTTACAAATGCACAGCCACTAAGCTTTCCTGTTACTTACCAAGGTCAACATTTCCTAACTGTTGCACTTGGACTGAATATGCAGAACTCTTGCACACAACATCTTTAGAGAGCCTGGCTAGCAGATACAGCCAACAGACACAGCAAACAGACACAGCAGGACGCACAGAAGAGGATGTAGGGGGCCTCAGTTGAGCTCACACCATAATATAAATCTTAGACACAGTGGTTATATGTCACTGAACATTTTCCCCAATAGATGTTGGAATAGCTGTCTGTGCTAGGGTCCAGGCTTGCACCCAGATTGAGCTTTGGACAGTGCATGCAGCCCTGCAAGTGTCTCAGGCTGCAGGGAGTGCCTGGGGTCTCTTCTGATGCCAGGAGAAATGACCCTTTGTCCTGCAGGAGCTGTGCTGTCCTGGAGTTATGTAGGAAGTCAGCAGGCTGTGGAGTGTGAGAGAAGGTGAAAAGGAGACAAACAGGATGTTCTCTGCGACTCCGCATCTTGAAGAACCTCATCTCCCATCTGCTGTAGAGAAGCAAGTATTGTCAACCCCAGCTACCAGTGGAAGCGAAACCTCTGGAGAAAGGGAATGATGGAAGCTGGTGACTTCTAACACTGAAAGGAAGGATCTGGCCCATCTAGGGGCTTACAAGTTATTGCCCTCAAGCTTGAAGAGGACACAGATGTGCTGACAAGCAAAATATCTGGTCTACCCAACCCCTAAACCATACGAGACTACCAGGAAGAAGTAGCAAGTCACTGTAATGGGTGACTCCCTGCTGCAGGAGGACAGAGGCACCCATCTGTCAACCCAACCAGTCATCTAGAGAAGTTTGCTGTCTGCCAGGGTCCAGGATGTTGTGGGGTTTATCTGGCCCTCTGACTGCTACTCCCTGTTATTTCACATGCATACAAATGACACCGCAAGTGGAGACCTGGACAGTAGTAAAAGTGATGACAGAGCTCCTGGGGGGACAGTAGTCAAGGGCATGGGGGCTCAGGTGTTGTGCTCCGTGTGTCAGGAAACACTTTTTTACTGAAGGTGACAGAGCACTAGCACAGGTTGCCTAGGGAGACTGTGGAGTCCTCCTCCTTGGAGATACTCAAAAGCTGTCCATATAAAGACAGCAATAGGCTCTAAGTGACCCTGCTTGAACATGGGGGTTTGGACAAAATGGCCTCCATTGCTCCCTTCCAACCTCAACCCTTCTGTGATTCTGTGATATAGCTCAGAAAAATGAGTCCTACAAGATTACTGCACAGTATTTACAGAGCACTCTCCGGGATCCATGAGATTAAAAACTCCAGTTTCCAAATCTGACACCCACCAGCTGGATGACCACTGCCCTATGAGAGACTGTGAAACCACTGCACTGTTTTGTATTCATCATGCTTGTGTAAAGTGGGAATAGTGATAAACCCCTTCTGCAGAGAGGCATAAATATATAGTGCTCAGAAGTGCTTAGTGCTCCCTACTGATACAGATAACACTGTTTCTACACTATCAGTAAAACTGATGAACTGGAGAAAATATGATTTATGAGGAAAAGAACCCTATAAAGATACTGGTGGTACCTGACTTCAAGCTGGCCCTGTTTCAAATGAGGTGAATAGAACAGATGACTTCAAGGGGTCCCTTCCAACCTAAATAACTCTACAGATCTTAAGTAGGCTACAGGCAAGGGAACAACTGAGACAGCTTCTTTTAGGGGTGAACAGCATAAAGACTACCGCCACAAGCAAAGCTCAACATCTGAGCTTAAGAAGGTGTCTCTCTAAGGAAGTGGCAGTAAGGCTTCGCTTCATCAGGACAAAAGACAGCAGAACTGTGAATGCAACATAATGAATTCGCATGTAATCCAAAAAAGCATTTGAATGGCCATTTTCTTATTAGACAGTATATCACCACATGAAAATTAATGCTGTGGCTAAAGTGAGTGAAGAGTTTGAATACTCTGAATAGCTGAAAGAAAAACTTCCTGCAACAAATTCTACCGGACCAGGAGAATCTGCTGGCTAAAGACCCAAGAAACTGGAATCAGAGAATATTGCTCTTAGTAATATGATTAGATGTGATATTACAGCATGCATAGCTTATATTCACCACAGTGGCCTTCATACAAGCAGTATATGGTAGTAAACATGTTTTGTGACATTTTTTAACTTAAAAAACCCCCACCTTTTTATTTAAGTAAACCAAATGTCTTGGCCTCTTTTTTCTTTTTTTTTAATATATGTTTCTGAAATTCTTTCAGCTCCTTTTTGAGTTTATGAATTCAGACTCCATCACTTGAGATGAAGTTAAAACACGGCATTTGAATGCCAAATCAAAACCAACATAAAACTGAACATATTCAAGGACTTGGTCCAGTAGTCGTAAGTGGGAAACACAAGCTGAATATTGCACAGAACAGCAAAAATCCCAAGAGCTGCTGGCTAAACAGTCTCAATTACCACTGCTTTCTTAAGACTGACAAACTGCAAGATACGAAGTTCTGCTTGATATCATGTAACAATAAAATTTGTTAGCTTTAAGGACTGAGGGAACAGAGGAGCACTATATTCTGCAACATGATTTTGTTCACATTGCAAATATATTATGTGGTAATAGTAAGCTTATGGAAGAAAAAGTACATCATAAATCAGTATCACGTAACATCAGCTGCCATTTCTCAGAATATGAACGGAACATTCATTACATTTGACAAAACCATTAAAATGAAGTTATTTTAACCGTTTTAATGACACTATTGGCAACAGTCAAAGCATGTATTACCAATGGCAGTAGTAATACCATCTTTTAGAAAGGTTTGGTTGTTTCTATAGCAACATGAATTATAAGGTCCAATCAAGCTAGATACAATACAATATGCTCTTTTCTCTATAACACCAGTTGTCATTCAGTTAAAAGGAAATTACATATTTTAAAAATTCATAAACTCTACAAATGTCTGAACTCCCATTTGGTGATAAGGTGTTAATTATCTTAGTAATTAGATTTCTTCCTAGATGGAATTATTACATACAAAGAAAAGCTAAGGTATGAAAAGAGAATAAGGACCACAGTGTATTCAGCAACAGCAATTACAGTTCAATCCAGTATGACTGCCTGAAATATGACATTGCATAGTGCATTTTTATACCTCTGTTGATTATATTGCTTAAAAAGTAGTTATAGAAAGGGAAAAAATGCATGAGATTTCACTCAGAATAAACCCCAGTTACTGAATAAAAAGCCTTTCGCAAAGCAGTGATGAACATAAATAAGTACAATTAGTTCCACATGCAAAACAACATTTCTTAATGAAAGAAAAGGGTGGAAAAAAGATATAATTGTGGAAAAATAAAATACACATACACAGTTGAAATTAAAGAGACCTTTGCTCTGACAGTCTGAAAGAAAGCAGCACAGAATTCCTTATTGCATAGATTCAGATGTCTAAAAAATTATTCCAGCTATGAAATATGATGCAAAATTACACAAGAACAATTTCTTGTGCATCAGCCAATATTAAATTGGTTTTTTGAAATGAAATGTAGTTTATCTATTCTGAAGTAAATAAAGAAGAAAAATGATGAGCATCCCCAGTAAGCATTTTGTAACATTTATTACATAAATGCATTTACAGTAAGTCTAAAAATTCAACCGCAGCAAATGTTTCCTAGGGTCAATAAAGAAGCTCCACAACACATTGTTCGATGAACCAAGAATACACAGTGCTGCGTATGACAGTTAAAATGATTTTGAAAAAGCCAGAAGCTGCTTCAAACATACAGAATTCTGGATGCTCATTATAGCCTAGCAAATGGAAGCGGTCAGTCTGTTTAAATACTTCCGAGCATAAAAGCACTTAAACTTTGACAGCCATTTTAAACCCTCATAATCCTAACAAACTCCCGTGCAATCATTTTATCTGGCAATCGTAAATTTTACAAGATTTCTTCTTTGAAGATGTACTACCATCTTCATTCAACTTTAGAAACCAAGAAAAAAAGAGTCCCCAGTTGACTAAATTGAAACATTTTACATTGAAACTGCTGAATTACAGAAAAAGATTTATTTGAGGGATACTCAAATTAGATAATACAGCCCTAATACTTTCGGTTCCTCCACATTCTCTCCTTTGTGTCCTTTTACATAGATCCCTTCCATTTACTCAAGCAGATTTATGCTCTGTCATCTTGAACCAAACCAACAATTCAAGCACTATCATCTTGAGCAGGTCTGACCATGGAAAAAGAAGCAACTGCTTCATCTTACAGTAAAGAACTGTCCGTTTTAGTGTGATGCTGGAAGGACCAGCACACCTAGAAATGAGTAAGTGGTGAGAGGACAGACATCCAAAACCTCAGAAAAAGGAGAAACAAATGTGTTCTAAAGGACACAGAGAAATGCAACACTTCATCCGTATCTACCTGAAGAGGAACCAAGTCAGCCTCTAGGGCCAAAGAAAAATGCCTGATGACTGAAAGTAAAGTTGTGGGTAAGTAATGAATGTGTTGTGGGTAACTGCAGCCCTGAGAACTGCCTTCTCACAGCTTGCAGGTATTCAAGTTAGCTCTGAACAAGCCCAGAAGGATAAATGAGCCCGAGGTGAAATCTGTGCTAGTACAGCTATGTAGTTCCTGGAGCTCTGTTTGCTCAGGGATGTGCATTTGTATATTACTAACCAGCAAGCAGGGCAGGCATACCCTCACAGTGACAAGTTTCCTGCTCTTTTCTACCCAGGGGACTTAGTTATCAATGTTAGAGAAAACAGAAACTGAACTAGCAGCAACAGGAAAGTACAACAGATGCTTCAGTACCAGTCACCACAGGCTGATTCACCAACAGAGGGAAGTTAAAGAGCTCTTCATAGAAGGTAGTTGGGAGGGAAATGCAAAATCCCATGCAATTTGATTTAGGAAAGATAAAAGTGTCAAGCTGTCAAAAAAAAAAAAAACCAAAAAAAACCCAGCAAAACCCCCCTATTTTCATGAAGCAGGATGTCTAAGGCAACCAGCAGCAAAACTGTGAAACTTGCTAGGATTCACTTGTCACATGGATCATTTCATGTGATTTTACTTACAGAAAACATTTCCTTTAGCAACAACCACTACAAACCAAATCCATGCTCAGGAAGGAAATTATGTAAAGGAGCTAAAATTCATCAGCACCTACAGCTACTCATGTGACCACCTGAAATGCTTTTGCATGATCACATATACTTCCCTCTTCCCTTTCAGAAATCAACATTTAAATCCAGCAATAACTTAAAGCCACCAACTCACTCTTCACCAAGAACCTCCACCTCTGCTCCTCCCCATATGAAAAGTCAGTGCATTAGAATATAGCTATTTGAATACATTAAAAGCACTCTAATGTCCTTACAGAAGGCTATAAGAACTGCCTGGGAAAACTAATTAAGTTTGAAACAAAAAAAGTGTTGACCTAGCAACTTCTTGACTCATAAATTGGAAATTGGCATTGAAGAAATGTTAGTAATAAATGTGGAATAGTCATGAAAATAAAACCAGTATTCTCTGAAACATTATTCCCGGCTCATACAGTATTTTATAACCTGTCTGCAACACATGCTTATTTAGGGAACCTGGAAACAAAATTAAATTAGTAGATTAAATAATTTGAAGGTATCTAAGAGTTAAGCCTTTCAAGCGTATTTACAGAACCTAACAGGCATCTCAATGTGCTGTTTTGTGCTGTTTTGTGCTGGAGCTGGAGGAGATGTCTGCATCTTCCCTATGACCACACGCAATCTTTCCAAGCTCCTTTCCCCCCACTCTTTTCTCTCTACAGAGCCTAGTCTTGTGGGATTTCAAACTTAAATTTGAATTGCTCACTGAGGAGTCACACGAGCTGGAACTAGCACAAGAGAAACAGGCTGCTCAGCTGGAAGCACTCCTTCTTTCAAAGGCTAGTAACATGAAACTGCACCCTGCCTCTCTCTTGACTACATGGAGATTAACCTGAGAATTAAACCATGGGAAGATCCCCACATTTTTAGAAAGGGATCTGAAATCCTCCTGCACTTCTCTCTCTCTCCAGGGACTACGGGGATGGAGCTCAGCACAATACACTCCTAATTTAAGCATCTGGAGTTAGGGGAGTAAACCTGAACATAATTTCTGAATCAGTTTATGATTTATCCTAAAATTATGCAATGGATGGACAGACTTTAATAAATATGTATCCACTGACAATGTTATTCTTCGTAATCTTTTCCATATGCGTTTAAAAGTAGTCCAGGATGTTCAAATTCAAAAACTCTGTGGCAGGAAAAAGAGTTCTTTTGAACCCTCGTATCAATTGCTCAACCGATTTACACATGGAGTAAAACCGGAAAGTACTTTGGTTCAATGACAATAGACATTTCATTTACATTTGTGTGTGAAGCCTTTTAAATGATAACAGACCAAGCCTCATGGCTAGATATAAACTATTATTTGGTAAGACTACTTACCCAAAAGTAGCTATATATATCATGAACACTAATGTTTAAGAAAAAGATGTAGAGAAAATAAGCAGTACTATTAAGTTCACTACAGAATTTACGTTATTAGTTCTTACATGAAATACTATTTAATGTTGCAATTTCCTTTTCCATTATTATGTTGCTCTAGCCACATAATGACATCACTGAAATTATAAGGACAAATAGTAGGAGATTTTGCAACTAAGAGTAGGATAAATAGAGAAGATCCAATAATGACTTCTCAAGAAATATATTTAAAATACTACTATAAAATTTAGCAATAAATAGTGTAAATGGAAAAACAGGACAGACATTTCACATTTCACAGAATGCAATACAACCAAAAAGAACAGACAGATGGCAAGATATTGGAGTGAACGTGCCCAGGGAGTCAGACCTCAATAAAATAAACATGGATCATGTAAAAGTAGTATCCTTTTAATTAATTAATAACTGTTCTATAGTTAGTATTAATATCTTTCACTTCAAGCTTTGAGTAAGTCTAAGGGATCTTATGTTTCTATCAAGTTGTCCATCAGATTAAGCCATCTGATTGAATTTCTATTAAATGTATAACAAACTGTACTGGAAAAATCCTGAATCTGTGCTACGCCCGATACTGCCAGATACCTTCATATACTGAAAGAAATGGGTGAAAGATGTGGCCTCACTCTCTAAAAAAGCAAGCCACTTATATTCACTGCAAGAAAATGGTTTATTTCATAACTGTCCTGGGTTTAGCAGTGGCAGTCATTTATCTCTTTCTTGGTAGCAGGTGCAGTGCTGTGTTTTGACTTTCAGCTGGGAACAGAGCTGAAAAACAATGATGTTTTGGTTTGGCCAAGGACTCTGTGGGCCTTATGCTCTGCCAGGGAGGAGGGAAGCTGGGAGGAAGCAGAGACAGGACACCTGACCCAAACTGACCAAAGAGGTATTCCATACCACAGCACGTCATGCCCAGGATGTAACTGGGAGTTAGCCGGAAGGGCTAAGTGGACTGCAGGGTTGGAGGAGGTATCGGTCGGTGCTTGGTCGGGCTGGGGGGAGCAAGTTATCGGTCGCCTGGTGATGGGGTGTTGTATTCTCTTCCCTTGTTATTTCATTTATCATTACTATTATTGATGGTAGCAGTAGTGATTTGTGTTATACCTTAGGTACTAAACTGTTCTTATCTCAACCCGTGGGAGTTGCATTCTTTCTGATTCTCCTCTCCGTCCCTCCAGGAGTAGGGGGAGGGCAAGAAAGGGGGGGGAGTGGGTAACAAGCTGTCTGGGTGGGGTAAAACCACGACAATAACCTATCAGGCTTAAACTTCATTATTTTTAAACTGTGATGCATAACAGTTATTCAGTCCCTGCATTTTGATTACTTGTACCAAAGTTAGACCTGTTTGCAATGTACATATTTCTATTAAATACAATAGCATGAGATTCCACCCTGGCAGGACACCTGCCAACATCTTTTATTCACGTACGTGTTGCTACTGCAAAGCAACTATATTATTTCAAATATTTTAAAATGTTCTCTATTGCTGCCTAATACAACTCCAGGTTGTCTCACAAATGAGTTCTTCACCTTGCTGCTTGCCGGCACTGAAGTGCATATAACTTTATGTTCTATTGTTTTTAAAAGTGTATAATGGCTTAACTTATAAGTCAACTTACTTGTTTACTTTAATTCAACTACTGCAACATTGAATACCAACAAACATTTTAGTAAGTCATATTTTAGTTATGTATGTAAAATGCATAATTTTAAGTTTTAATTGTTTTCACAGCTTGAATCCTGTCTCACTGAAACTGATGCTTAAGACACAACAAACCAGACAAAGAAACTATAATGCCACATTGTTGGCATGCTGTTTTTTTTCTTTTTTTGTTGTTGTTTTTTAATAACAAAACTGACAAACAAAATCCATACATGACCAACAGAGAAACCACCAGAGTATTTCTTCAGAGTATCCTTGGAGATTGGCTTGAAGGGTGTACGCACGTACACGCACGGGAAAATAATTGACAAAGCCATAAATGGTAACATTTAATTTGGAGGAGATTCACGGCAAAACACTTCAGATTTCAAGGACAGCAGAAACTATATATTAAGCCTAACCTGACAGATACAGTCACTGTGTTCATTCTGCTTTGTGGTGTCCACACCTTACAGACCACTGAAGGCTGCTCACAGCAGCGATTCCCACATGAAATACCTTACACCTGAGCTTTGTGATCTGCAGCAAATTCCAACTGATTTGTAAGTGCAACTTAAGAAGTTATTTTTGAACTTTGGAGTCATTCATGGTTTTTATGCAAGTCACCTTACAAAGGCTGTAGAAAGTAGCTGTGATCAAGGCATACAAGCTAACAACTCTCAGAGTTTGAGAAGAGCAAAAATGGGTATCTTTTTTTATGATTGTACTTTCTCAAGCCCACCTCCTGCCCCC
The DNA here is from genome assembly GCF_033783945.1 of Neopsephotus bourkii. NCBI lineage: Eukaryota > Metazoa > Chordata > Aves > Psittaciformes > Psittacidae > Neopsephotus > Neopsephotus bourkii. The sequence goes on from NW_026900781.1 coordinate 4,084,218, forward strand.
AGAAGAGCTCTTTCAGAAACTGGGCTGAACACCACCTGGAGACAGCTGAGGAGACCTGATTTACAGAACTCAACTTGAGAAGGTATAGGTATGGGGCACCCTGTGCAAGTAGGGACTGGGTCTGTCCTTGCTGTTGGGGAATAGTGACCTAGATAAAAAGTCTATTTCATAATTAGCATGGCTCACTGCCTGAGGATGAAAAAGTACACACAGTTTTACTCTCTCTAAACAATTATAGTGGATGTTTCTATAGTTCCTACTAGATGCAGCCCAAATGTTTTGCAAGAAAGATTATAATACTTCCCATTATCATTTTTCTAAAGAAAAACCCCCAAACAGTTACAGCTTGGACTTTGTTCAAATACAAGGTGTTTTACTTGTCCCATAAATATGAAACATTTTACAGAACTTCATTACAGATTTATAACTTCAGATCATTATTGTTTTATTGATTAAAAAATGAGCGACTTAAGACAAAAAACTCAACATCCTTAAACTTCATTTCCATTCAATCTCTAATAAATACCATCTGCTGTGTACTTTAGGGATATAATACCCGTCAAAAACTCAGCCGTATTATGAGAACCGGCACCAAGTTGATCTGAAATGCATATTTGAACAGATGTGTTTAAATTACATCTCTCAGTCTATCCACACGCATAAATTCAGAATAAGCGTGTGTTGATTTAAAATGCATAAAAAAGGGATTTGGAGATGCATCAAAAGTGAACAGCATCTCAATGGATCAAGGCTCGCATTACTAAAGGTCATCACTAAAAATAAAGTTTGAATTTATTAAGGATTGCACCAGGGAACTGTTCTTGGGAACCAACTTAATGTTTGCTGCACTAAAGCAGCCACTGAAATTACACTAATTTTCTGTGACCCGTCACTGTTTAGCATTAGAGCTGTCAGGCATGGTCAGAAATAATAGGATCTCAGCCATGAGTAGCTGAGAACATTATATACTTTTTCTCAGTCTGACACAATGCTTAATACCAATACTAAATGTCTTGGGCTCTGAGGACCCATCCACGTCTGTTTCAGTGACAGTCATTTAGCTCTTCACTCTGACACAGAAATCAAGCATATAAAACAAAATGATTAACATGCCTTTTTGGCATGATGAAACCAAATGAAAAAATTGCAAGCAGTGTGCCATTAACAAATGCTAATTGAAAAAAAAAAACACAACAAAACACAACATTCTGAACTTGTGGTTTTGCCCCTCTATAATCTACAATCCTATAACGTTTCAGGGACCTTGAAGATATGACACATCAGACCAAAGGTCCACCTACACTTGTAGTCTACTGCTAGCAATGAGCCATGGCAGAAGCTCAGTGAGGCACGTACATTTAGAGTCCAGAGTGCCTTCTTTCTCCCAACAACTGGATTTCATCAGAGGTGTTTCTGTAACCAGTAGCCTCTGATGGACTTCTCCTCCGTTAACTTGTCCAGATTGCCCTTGAATCTAACCCTCTCCATATTGTAACCACTTGATAAAAAAAGATAATCCCTCTCTCCTGAGCCTGCCACCTGCTAATTCCACTTCATGTCCCCTAATGATTACACTGGGAGAGGCAGTAACAACTCTGCTCACCGTCTCAGTATTCTTTATGACTTTACTGACCTCTGTTTCAGTCCCTCTCAATTAGCACTCTTCCAGACTGAAGAGTCCTTAATTTCCTTTGTGTGACAGATCTGTCAGACCTCTGATAATCTGTCAGTCTTCAAAGTAACATTTCCCATTTTGAGAGGGGTGTTGACAGCATTTAACAATACAGACACAATGAGATAAAAATCTCTTAAAGTATTTGTAGAATTTAGACAAGCGGTCTGTTTTTAAATTTGTTCTTTCAAGTTTGCGTTCACTTGTTTACTAGTAAGCATGTAATAAAAGGTAATGGACCTTACACAAGGTAAGGGACAAGACAGAAATGCCGTTTATCTATAAGAAAATGCAAGTACAACAATGGTAAGCAGTCCACACCTAGACAAATGTTACATCCCCAAATCATTAAAATACACTACCTTTATGAAAGCCATGTTCTGAAATCTACTTTGACAACAGAGTCTGCAACAGGGACAAACTTGTAAAAAACCCTTGCCAATATGTTCAGTGTTAAAATTCAGGAAAAGAGGACTCATACTACTGCTTTCCCCTGCTATGGGAAAATAGAATCTGCCAAATTGAACATGGAGAAAATAAATTATCTCCTCCACAGATACAGACATTACGCTGAGTCCCACTCTGCTTCATATGAAAAGCTTGGGATTACCTGTGTTATCTACACCTTCTTTAAATTGGTATCAGCCTCCAACTCTGAGTGACTACTGAATATAAACTCAGAAAAACAGTAATTAAAAGAGACTGATCAATGAATATGTCATCTCAAACATAAAGATGAGCAGAAATGCCACGTCAAAAAAAATCAAGGACTGTGCAGCTGACTTCAGCTGGATGTTAAATAGTTGAGAAGCAATACCCTCTCCCTATTAAATCATTTGCACTTAAGGTATGAATTTGATGGAAGTGAGTAACTCCTTGCAGAAACACACTGACTAGGTGAAATTTTATAAAATAAATATGCTAGGAGTGGCTACAAAAAGGAGGCCCAGCATGTTTCAAAGACAGGCTAAAGAGAGCAACGTGGAGTAGGGGGGTACAGAAGTCAAAAGATAGTAGCATGACAAGTTGCAAGACTTTAACAGAGAATTTAAGATTTCTGTCTGAAGCAGAACCAAAAATGGATCAAGGGAGAAAATGAAGAATAAAAATTGCCATTGAGCCAGATGCTTTATTTCAAAGTTTTGGTTCAAGATTATTTATACTAAGAACTTCTGCAGCAGAAAGAAAATGGCACCTGATAAGACTGACATTAAAACACAGCAGATTTTCAGGAATTGTAAAATGATTTGGGATGGAAGGGACCTTAAAGATCACCTAGTTCCAAGTAGGCATCTTCCACCAGACCAGGTTGTTTAAGGCTCTGTCCAACCTGGTGTTAAACACCTTAAACATGCTCAGCTGCAAAGAGTTAGCCCAAAACAGCTGATAGATTTAACAGACACATAATTCTGTCACATCACAAACTATACAATTTGACTGGATTTTCTGGTGTCCTGTTCCTCTGTGAGAAATCATCACAGGAAGTTTTTCAGTTGCAAACAGCTACATGGGAAGGATCAAGGTTGCAAAGGAAATAGCAGATAACAACACATACATGACGTGCACTAAATTTAACATAATCTCCACTCCATTTTCTAAGTACATAATGAAACACAGCAATTTATAGGCTACATCCTAATCAACACAACACTTACTTACAAAAGATGTCATGATTAAATACCAGAACCATAGATTCAACAGGGATAGAGTAGCAGGTAGGTCAGCTGTGGCAAGGTTTTAACAGCTGCATTCCTGAATACTAGCCAGACACATTTAAAACACAATTCATATACCCTTACTGTATCTAAAAAGTGCTGCAGTTTTAAATCAGACAGTTTTTGCTGTACTTTGCTATACATTCCTAAATGCGAAGTTTTCAAAGACAGGATCCCTCATGAAATGCAAATGATCTAATTTTCAGAGATGCTTTCTGCTTAGTAGGACATTACTATGCCTGAAAACAACAGGCTCTGAATGTCTGTATATAGAAGCAATGACTAGTGGTGTACAAAGTTAATTTGATGTTTAAGAGGATGGACTTTGAAATTAAGAACAGAATAGAAAAAGAGCAAAACAAAACAGTATTTTGGGTAGTGATGTTATGATAGCTATAATTCTGCATCCTTATATTCAGAGATTTTCATAACTGCAGACTTGATACCTGTTTCTCAAGATAGCTTTCAGGACTAGCAGCTTCAAAGAGTATGTATGGAACTGGACGAGGTTTCCAGTCAGGCTTGAAAATCTATGGATTTATAAAAGGAATATATGCTATGGCAAAAATTATCACTATCACTGATCTTTTTTTTTCCTGAAGAAAATTATCACTGTAATTGATCTAATATTTTTTTTTCCCTGAAGGAGCAATATTTGTACATGATAATGATTGTATGTGGAACTACTGCTTCTGTGAACAGCAGAAAAAGCAAATTTGAATAACAAATTGCTCAGTTGTAAGTGTAGTATTTGGTTTAAAATTCCATGTACACACCCTTCACACCCCAAAAGGATTCAGAGCTCCTATCATGTAGCTTCAAAGTTTTTTAGTTTTACTCCATGCTACACTGCCAAATGTGACAATATGGTCTTAAACTTCTAAACAGTGTGACACAATCACTATGATATGCTTGAAATACAAACCTATATAGCTTCAGAATTAAACTTTCAGAAGTTACATTTCAGAATAGCAAAGCTATCTCCTCATTAAGTCGAACACCATTTCTTCAAAGATATCCAGTGTATTTTACTAACGAAAGTGCAATAAAATAGTTTAAATTATATTCCAAAACAACACTATGTGGTTCACTGGATCACTGGGAACAGAGATTTTACTTTGCAAGAATTAGTTTAAAGAAATTACGAAGCAAGTCTTCCAAAGTAAGTGTGTATAAGGAATTACTCATTCATGTAAAAAATAACTGCAACAATATACAAAAATAACTGGACATGACTGTTAAGTTAATGGGTCTCACTAGAGCGATAGCGCACAACAAATATGGTCTGTACATCACTTTCTCTCATTCATGTTATATTCTTATTGCAACAGTGATTTAAAGAAATCACTGCAGAAACAATATCAATTCTTATGAGCAAGCACAGTCCACTCATCTAACTGAAAGGCAGCAGTATGAGGGTGAGAAGTATCTGGTTTGTTCTCAGATACACTCAAACATCAGGAGAGTTGAGAATATAAGAGACTACCTTAAGTTTACTCTCATAAATTAATATTTTACTGTTATGGGACAGTCCTGTCCCAGATACAATTTATGTATCAGTCAGGAAAACATAATTTTGAGCAAAATATTGTGGCTTCACTTTGAAATGGAGAAACTGGCTTAGTCTGCAATGAAGTTGAGGATGCTGGGTAGAAAAAGCAACATCACCAGGAAAACAGCTCCTAGTTCACCTTTCAGAAAGATGGTTTCAACTGACCAGGGTCTCAAGCACTTTTTGTCCTTAGCACTTTGCAAACAGTTTCACTTGTCTAGAAATGTCAATAATTTAAGAACTCTTTTTCCCTAAGAGGCAAAATCCGTTTATCACTTTAGGGCAATGGAAGCAAATAATACACACGTTTCTTGAAAGGTTTCGAAAAAAGTTCAAATCCCAACATGCACACACAGAAAAACACATACAGGTCATCATAAGGAAAATAAGGAAAAGATGATATTTTAAATGTACACTGTTACTTCATCAATGACAAAGTAAAATGATACAAATTCAACAGATGCTGTTGCCTCAGGAATCTTCTTACCCATTTCTCTCTATTCAGTTCAGTGAGCTATTTCACTTTCAGCGTGTCAGTAAGTTGCAGATGCCTTAAAAACTACAGGTAGCATGGTTTACAATGTCATCAGCAGGACAACAATATATTTTGTCATGGTCAAAATCTTTACATAAAATGAAGGACTGTTGAACATGTATAAGTTCAGGTGCCTCTTTTTTGAAGGACTCTGACAGGTTATAAGCAGCCACAAATGTCAAAGTCATCTGAGCAGTAGTTTTGCTGTCTAAAGACTGACTCCCTAAATAGGACAATCCAAAACTGAAATGTAAGAGGAATACTGAATGCCAATATGAATAGAGATACCTGCTTACTGGCTTTTATCCTTCAAAAAAGCATGGACTTCCCTCATGCAGCCCACATAAAGTTTAGAAGTTTGGAAAAGATATATTGGAAGGTGGGCAACTGAAACATTTTGGGCTTGTGTCAGATGTCTGCCATTACACTGAAGAGCAGACACAGTGTAAATGTATTACCACATTTTAAAGGAGTAAAACGGGCAGAAAATTAATATTTTAAAGTTAGCAAATTTGTACTGTGGTGAAATAATTAAGGACATTTAATACTGTGAACAGTTACCTGATTTGACCTATCAGTGAACTCACCTACAACCGAAGACTAAAAGAGAATTATCAGAAAAATCAACAACATACTAATATCACTAAAGAAACATCACAGACAAAATTAGACATGTTATATGAAGAATTCAAAGATATAACAGCATTCCAATTATGGCAAAAAAGCTCGTATAGAATCATAGAATAGTTAGGGTTGGAAAGGACATCAAGATCACCTAGTTCCAACCCCCTGCCATGGACAGGGACACCTTACACTAAACCATATCACCCAAGGCTTCATCCAACCTGGCCTTTAACACTATCAGGGATGGAGCATGCACAACCTCCCTGGGCAACCTATTCCAGTGCCTCACCACCCTAACAGGAAAGAATTTCCTCCTTATATCCAATCTAAACTTCCCCTGTTTAAGTTTTAACCCGTTAACCCTTGTCCTGTCATTACAGTTCCTAATGAAGAGTCCCTCCCCAGCATCCCTATAGGCCCCCTTCAGATACTGGAAGGCTGCTATGAGGTCTCCACGCAGCCTTCTCTTCTCCAGGCTGAACAGCCCCACTTTCTCAGCCTGACTTCATACAGGAGGTGCTCCAGGCCCATGATCATCCTCGTGGACCTCCTTTAGACTTGTTCCAATAGATCTATGTCCTTCTTATGCTGAGGACACTAGAACTGCACACAATACTCCAGGTGAGGTCTCACAAGAGCAAAGGGGCAGGATCACCTCCTTTGACTTGCTGGTCACACTCCTTTTGATGCAGCCCAGGATACCGTTGGCTTTCTGGGCTGCAAGTGCACACTGTTGGCTCATGTTCATTTTCTCACCGACCAACACCCCTGTCCTGGGTTTAGCAGTGGCAGTCATTTTTCTCTTTCCTGGTAGCTGGTGCAGTGCTGTGTTTTGACTTTCAGCTGGGAACAGAGCTGAAAAACAATGATGTTTTGGTTTGGCCAAGGACTTTGTGGGCCTCATGCTCTGCCAGGGAGGAGGGGAAGCCGGGAGGAAGCAGAGACAGGACACCTGACCCAAACAGACCAAAGAGGTATTCCATACCACAGCACGTCATGCCCAGGAGGTAACTGGGAGTTACCCGGAAGGGGGCTAGAGTGGACTGCAGGGTTGGAGGAGGTATGGGTCGGTGCTTGGTCGGGCTGGTGGGGCAAGTTATCGGTCGCCTGGTGATGGGGTGTTGTATTCTCTTCCCTTGTTATTTCCTTTAACATTACTATTATTGGTGGCAGCAGTAGTGATTTGTGTTATACCTTAGTTACTAAACTGTTCTTATCTCAACCCGTGGGAGTTGCATTCTTTTGATTCTTCTCCCCATCCCTCCAAGAGTAGGGGGAGGGCAAGAAGGGGGGGGGGGGGAGGAGGGGGAGTAAGTTAACAAGCTGTCTGGATGGGTTTAAACCACGACAACCCCTAAGTCCTTCTCTGCAGGGTTGCTCTGAATCTCTTCTCTGCCCAACCTGTAGCTGTGCCTGGGATTGCTCCGACCCAGGTGTAGGACCTTGCACTTGGCATGGTTAAACTTCATGAGGTTGGCATCAGCCCACCTCACAAGCGTGTCAAGGTCCCTCTGGATGGCATTCCTTCCCTCCAGCGTATCAACCGAACCACACAGCTTGGTGTCATCGGCAAACTTGCTGAGGGCGCACTCAATCCCACTGTCCATGTCAGCGACAAAGATGTTGAACAAGACCGGTCCCAACACCGATCCCTGAGGGACACCACTTGTTACTGGTCTCCAGCTGGACATTGAGCCATTGACCACAACTCTTTGTGTGCGGCCATCCAGCCAGTTCTTTATCCACCGAGTGGTCCATCTACCAAATTGATGTCTCTCCAATTTAGAGACAAGGATGTCGTGTGGGACAGTGTCGAATGCTTTGCACAAGTCCAGGTAGATGACATCAACTGCTCTACCGCTGTCCATCAGTTCTGTAGCCCCATCATAGAAGGCCACCAAATTGGTCAGGCAGGATTTCCCCTTAGTGAAGCCATGCTGGCTGTCACCAAGCACCTTGTTGTTTTTCATGTGCCTTAGCATGCCTTCCAGGAGAATCTGCTCCAAGATTTTGCCAGGCACAGAGGTGAGACTGACTGGTCTGTAATTCCCTGGGTCATCCATTTTCCCCTTCTTGAAAATGGGGGTTATATTTCCCTTTTTCCAGTTGTTGGGAACTTCGCCTGACTGCCATGATTTTTCAGATATGATGGGCAGTGGCTTAGCAATTTCATTCACCAGCTCCTTCAGGACCCGCGGACAGATTTCATGAGGTCCCATGGACTTGTGCACGTTCAGGTTTTTAAGATGGTCTTGAACCAGATCTTCTGCTACAGTGGGCCCAAGGTCTTCATTCTCACAGTCCCTGCATCTACCTTCCAAGACTTGGGCATCACTTCCAAGACTTGGACATCACTAAACCATTGGAATAGATAATGCACGAAAATTGTATTTAGGGAGTAAGTTTTCACTGTATATTTAATAGCAGTGGAAGATGAATAAAGATGGAGCTGAGAAGAATAACTTATTTTCTCATATATTAATATATGTAATCAGGTAAGAGACAGGATCACTATCAACTGAGTCTACCAACTTAATTCAAAGCAGAGGAGCAATATCTGAAGATTAAGGGAAGCAGATTTTCTTGTACCTTGAAGTGTTAAGACATAAAAGACCTGGTACATGAAGCCGCAGAAGCCCAGCAGAGCCACTGAGGCTCTCACAATTAGAAGATTAGGCAGGGTGATTACTATTAAAAAGGTAATGAGAACCAGCATGGAGCAAGAGAATTGATCAGGAAGTGGTATCAATCTTACACTGAGGAAAACTACAAACTTTAGGAAATCCTCCAAGAGTTGGTGAAACTCAAAAAAGCAATACGCCTGAAATTTTACACAAGAGATGGAAAAGAACTGAAAACCTCTAAATATATCATTATAAAAGGACATCAGTGATGTCCTCAGACAAAAATATAAAATCTAATAGTTCTGAAAAAGGAAAAAATGGAAAACTTTTACTACTAAAGAAACACCTACAGAAACAAACAGTATCTGGATAGCAAGACTGACAGAGATGAGAGAAATGCCATTTTTGAGGTTCCCGATATTCTAATCAGAGAATATTACAATTTGCAGGAGGAAAAAAAAAAACCCTCCCTAAAACAGATTCTGACAAACTTCTCACTCGTTACTGCTGAAGCAGGCTTGAGCTGCAGAACTAAACTAAATAAACACTGAAAGACCTGAAAAATATTTCAAATGAATGGTGACTATATATACTCAATTTCACAAGCTGCATACAAGGTCAACAGTTACCATGGACTCTCCTCATTTAAGTCGACTTAAATGTAATGAATAATTTTATAAAATATGCATGCTATGATACAGAGGGAAGTAGAATGCAAAAATAGAATCAAATCAACTCAGTGGAAACAGAAGCGTTTGCATTCAGACCATAATACTGAAATCAATTTTATCAAATCACATAATGTTCCACGATGGTCTTCAAGCATTAGTTAAAGAACCTGGAAAGCCTTCTGAATTCCTGCCAAGCAAAATGGTACCCTTTCGTCTCTGCAATACCAACACAAGAGATGAATTCTTAGGCAGAAAAAATTAACTACTCACAACCGTTGTGCAAACGCTGTCAATTCCTAAGCTGAAATCAAATGTCTAGTTGTAACTTGGTGGGGCCTAACATGGACACTGGCTTTTCAGCTTGGAGAAAAAAAAAGAAGATACAGTATGAAAAAAAGTGTAAGGGAAGTGGTAAATTAGGATCACTGAGGATGAAAGAAGCTGTATCTCATGCAATTTAAGCTCATTTATTATGCAGAGAATATTGAGCAACTAATGCAAAGCTGCCATCTATGTACCAGCATTCTGAAAATGCTTATTTCCTGTGGATTGGAGGTACAGAAATGTTTTACATAGGCAGAAAAAAAAAAATCTTTAGAAATTATTTATTGATGTAACTTCTGAGTCAATTAATGGAACTCTTGTAAGCCTTTATAACTCACACCACCTCCCTTCTCCCAGTTTCAGTTCCAGTACTGAAATTCCAGGAATTCAATCAAGTAGGTTGGATTTATAGTTGAGTGGAAGATACAGTAGTTAAGAATCTCACTAACGTTTTTTATTGGGTATACCTTAGCAGAAAAGAACACCACTTGAAAATATTTATTTCATTTTTAATTGTCAATTTCTAGATGCTTGTGTTTTCTTGCAGAAGTTACCTTAGCTTTCAGCCTAAAGATAGGCTTAAACGTCAGTACTTTACCCTTAAGGGGAAAACTGAATATTGAAAACAAACAAAAAATACTACCTCTTTAGCATTTGGATGGCTGTTAGTAAAAAAATTACAAAGCAGACATGTTCTAAGGTGAAGACAAAGACCAGTTATCTACCTATACACCACTTCAGAGAAGATCAGTTATCTACATGTAATCACACAGTGGTATATGCAAGCACTCTATGTTTATTACGGCAACAGTGTCCAGAGGCACATCCTTCAAGCCATCCTACCTCTTTCAGTCAGTAGTTATGTAGTAACAGGGTGTTTAACTATTCAAAGACAGAATCCACAGACTAGACTTAATTCTGAAAAACACAGCTGAACTGAAGGGTTAAATGCATAGACAGGTATCTCAAAGTAAAAACAGTTATGGGTAAGTAAATAATCTCTCCAACTCAATTGCCTGTTGATAGTCCAAGAATATGGAAAATCTGAAGGAAAGCACAAAAGCTCTGAATGAACCAAGAATGAAAGAGAACTATGACAAATACAGCTTTCTCCTAGGCAGCCTCCTCAATAAGGTAGCACTTAGCAAAGATGTAAGTGAAGCTTCAAGTGTCCACTTTGCATATAAAAAATGCTAAAGTGTGATGCAGAGCATAGTGGCATAAGGTCTATCTCAAGAAGCTGTTAAAGAAGCATGTGATCCCTACTCATGACTTTGTAATATTCCTTTCATCTACCATGAGACTGTGAAGAGTCTGATAACCTCTCTGAACTCTTAATCACTGGATACAGGAGTTCAAGGGACTGCTCTTTGAAAATGAAAACACACAGAAAGTAATATGCAGGCAGGACGGAAAAGAAGCATCTGTAAAGGAAAGCATGAGGTTTAAGAAAAAAAATGAGGCGCATTGTCTTTACTAAAATAACTGAAAGTTGGAAATTACATTGGAAAAGGACTTCAGAAAGGCTACATGGGCTACCTTGCCTTTATGGGGAATAACAACAAAAGGATAATCAACCATTAGAGCACAACCCCCCTTCTATTTTCCAAGCTATCTTCACAGACAAGGATGGCAATGAACTTCCAAAAGATACTGAAAGGCCTAAAATCCATTGTACTTGTGGACAGGTAGATAGAAAGGTACAAGGTTTAAAAATCATTTCTCATTCTCATTAAAAATCATTAGCTCATTCTCTGGAATGAGCTAATCATTCCAGAACAAACTAGTTTTAACAAAAAGGGTAATTTTTCATTGCAGCCTGTAGTGTCCAAAAATGGGATCTCAGTATACCTAAGGGCTATGTGTATCTATCAAACTTCCAAAGATACTATTTCCCATTGTTAAAACACTTCCTTGGGCCTTCTTCAAGTCTCAGCAACTGGGCAGCAGTATGCATCATGTAAACATATCTGGGGTTGAGCCTCACCAAAGCTGTCAAATTTCCATTTCTGTGGAGACAGTGTAGATGCTACTGGAGTAATTGAGTAATTTGGACTGTGAGCGATTTCCTCGACAAAAACCCCACATTGAATTTAGGAAGTAAACACTCTGAAAATGCCATTGTGAATAATCTCTGGCTTAGGGCTCAATTATCAGAAAAATAGGATATTTAGATGCAAAGTGGTTTTCTCTCAGAAAGTAAAGGCAACTTCTTTATGAATAAAGCAATGTCCGCCACAAAATGAAAACAAGCACTTTGAGGCAAACAGGAAAAGTCAGATCTATACCAGGTCAGAAATTACATTCTTGCTTCAAGGAAAATCAAACCTAGCATGTCAGAGGACAATTCTCAAGATACTTTAAAAATGAAAGGGTAAACTAATAAAAAAGAATTCACCAACAGTATTAGACGAGGACTTAAAGTAAATGTGAAACAACTTTTTACGATAGAGTTAGAGAGGGAAACTGGGACACTCTAACTTAGCCAGAAGTTGAATTAGAAGAACAATTAATTCCTGTGCAAACTCTATGCAATGCACAGGAGGCTTGGAGCATATCCCCTACAGATGCCACTACAAAAAAGAACAACAGATCTCCAGCCACTACGGCTGTATAATCACAGTTTGAGTGCACATTTAATCAATAAAACAGTTTTATTTTTTTTTTAACAATTAGCTGAACATTTTCTTTGGGAAAAAAATGTTTATTTGCATTATTAATGAAAACATGAAAAGATTATCTCAATGTGATAATTACCGTACTTTAATACTGTCAAGTAAAAGCTGTATTTTGTAAAAACATATGTTCAAAGACAGACTTCAGCTTTTGCTATTCTTCTAATGATGAAAGCCTTCAAAGTACCTCAAATACTTTTCCATTCTGTAGAAAATATGACTAAGTAATTTTAGGTAGCCAATAGCACAAAATCATGTTATAACTTCTTACCACATAACTCTACAGAATATTAAAGACATAAACCAATGAGGAACGTAAGTCTTAACACAATCATGCCTGATCTTACATTAGAATTGAAGACAAAACCCAGACATCTCAAATATTCCCTTTGTACAGCATTCTGAAATGCTCTAGCAAAGCATTAACTATTCTGTTCACCCAAGTCCAAAGCAGGTTATGATAAAGGACAATAAGGACTCTCCCCCCCCCCCCCCGCAGAAATGTGTAATTGAGTTTGTGTAGCAAAGTTTTGGTAGCAGGTAGGGTTACAGAGGTGAGTGGCTTCTGTGAGAAGCTGTCAGAAGCTTCCCCTGTGTCCAATGGAGCCAATGCCAGATGGCTCCAAGACAGATCCATCGCTGGCCAAGGCTGGGCCCATCAGCAACAGCTGTAGCTTCTGGGATAAGTAAGGGAAAGAAGTTTACTGTGCAGGAACAGTTGCAGCTGGGAGAGAGGAGCAAGAATATGCAAGAGAAACAGATCTGAAGACATCAAGGTCAGTGAGGAAGCGAAGTCACCAAGGTCAGGAGGAGGATGTGCTCAAGGCACCAGAGAACAGATTCCCCTGCAGCCCATGGTGCAGACTACGGTGAGGCAGGCTGTGCCCCTGCAGCCCACAGAGGGCCATGGTGGAGCAGACATTCACCTGCAACCCATGGAGGACCCCACATCAGAGCAGGAGGAATGCCTGAATGAAGCTGTGACTCTGTGGGAAGCCCACGCTGGAGCAGACTCTTCCTGAAGGAGTGCACTCTTGTGGAAACGACCTAGGCTGAGCAGTTCCTGAAGAACTGCAGCCTGTGGGAAAGACTCACAGAGAAGTTGGATGACTGTCTCCAAAGGAGAGACCCCACACTGCATCAGGGTAAGAGTGTGAGGAGTCCTCCCCCTGAGAGGAAGGAGCAGCAGAAATAATGTGATGAACTGATCAAACCCCCCATTTCTAATCCTCCTGCAGTGCTGGGGGGAAGGAGGTATGCTGTGTCATAAATCCAGAGTCATCCGGAAAGGGAAATGTATCAAAATTCAATTATTAATGATACAATTATATAATTCATTATAAATTTTTACAGTGTTGACTGGATTTTGAAGTAAGCCATACTTGTAAACTTCTCTTCATTATATGTAATATTTTCATTGTATCTGTATTTCTGATTTTTACTGTGAATCCATAGGTTGGGAATTCTTTCAATTTGTATGAATTGTTTTTATGCATGTAGCTGTAATTTTCTTAATGTCTTATTATTGGTATATAGTAATGCTGCTTCATGTTAAAAACTAAATCTAATACACAGAAAACTTGATATAACACTGGTAGGTAGCTGGTTGCCACTTTTAGAGCAGACAGGCTGAACCAGGTATATACTTAACTAACAGTACTGTTTTTAAACCAGTTTGAATTCAGAGTTAGGATTATCCTGCTTATTAAGACAAAGAATAGTGAAAATTACACTGTAAAGTTCAGCCTCTATTCTGCTTAGATTATATGTGCTGAGAGGGGTTAACACAAAGTCACCTTAAAAGATAGGGAAGTAGTTATATTTAAGCAAAATGCTGGAAAAAAACCCATCCTGTTACGTTGTAGCAGTTTTGTTCAGGAGGTTAACAAGTATTCAATGATCATTTACCATCATAAAGAGGTAAGGAAATGATCCAAATGAGTGGCAGTAACATAGCTTCTCATTTTCTTTCATCTTAAATTTTTGCTAAAAACAATTCTCCAGGGAAAGCACAATTGCTCCCTGCTAATTTCTAATTAATGTTAGGTGTCCAGGGATCACAGGCATACACCCATGGGAGAATACAAGGTTAAAATTACCTTCTGCTGTGTGAAATATAAACCTTGACTCAACAGTCTCCTGGGTATCTACTTATAGTTGCACAGGCCCTATCATAAAACTAAGGGAAGATAATATCCACATGCAGGGATACAAATTAAAATGTATAAGAAAAGCAGATAAATAAATAAAATTAAAAAGCCAAATATTTTAAACTTTGTTTCCCTTGTTTGTGACGTGTGTGAACAACACAGATTAGGAAGTGGAATGACTCACAAAAATATTTGGCTCCAATTACACAAGGTTGTCAATGCTGAAATAGTGCTCTGCAAATTAGGGCTAGAAAATGTCTCCTCTTATTTGAAAGATACAGAAAATTATTTTAGGTAATATCTATTTTAGTGATTTAAATATACTTTAACATTACAAGCCAGCTTTTAAAGTTTTGTTACAAGAACTCCTGGACTGAGGATCAGATTTCCAAAACATGTTTCCCTTTCTAGTTTTAGAAGAACTTGAGGCACTGTCAATATTACTGCTGTGTTGAAATTCGTAATTTGTGACCACAGTCAAATATATAGACGTTCAACTAAAACTAAGTGAATCAATGTCCTGGGTGATGCCCCAAATTTAGGTTAGTTCCTTACTCCACAGAGTTTAATTAATGAATTATTTTAAACATATTTCTGCTGATAATTATATTGGTTAAAGAAAACTTCTCTCTCACGTTTAAATTACAATGCATAGCTGCACCCCATAGTGTTCATTTTATATACCGACACACACAAAATTAAGGCATATCTATTGTACTTACTAAATGTAGCCAGAAAACAAGCAAACGACTTCCCCTCCCCCCAAAAAAACAAAAACAACCCAAACAAACAAAACCACCAAAACCTAAAAAAGAACAAAACAAAACGCAAACAAATTGCCTCGTGCATTTTTCACTGTAGTGTATTTAAATTCCAGTTTTCTTTTGCCTGTGTCATAGAATCATAGAACAGTTAGGGCTGGAAAGGACCTTAAGATCGTCAAGTTCCAACCCCCCTGCCATGGGCAGGGACACCTCGCTCTAAACCATATCACCCAAGGCCTCGTCCAACCTGGCCTTGAACACTGCCAGGGATGGAGCATTCACAACCTCCCTGGGCAACCTATTCCAGTGCCTCACCACCCTAACAGGAAAGAATTTCCTCCTTATATCCAATCTAAACTTCCCCTGTTTAAGTTTTAACCCATTACCCCATGTTCTATCACTACAAGAGGTGTCCTCTCACGTCTTCTCACACCTATTCTAATTGTCACATAAGATCATAATAACCTATACAGAGAGCAAGTTTCAGATTCAAATTCAGACCCCAGGAGCTGATACAGTGCCATGGCAAAACTCCCAAGCCATCAGTCTTGGCTTACTGTAAAATACATTACTACTACAAAATACTACATAGTGGTTACAGTCTAGTACAAGAACTATTTCAAGGAAGATATCAAGTACTTAACGAAACAGGAAGGAATGAAAGATGAAAAGGAGATTTAACAGAAACTCTTTCCTTGCTCTGGTATTGAAACAATAAAAATTTTAAAGTGTCACACCATTAAAAAAGATTAATCTCCATTGTTACATTTTACCCCAGCTGTTAGGATTTTACAATCACACAATTACAAACTGAAATTAATACAACAAAGCAAAATAGGGTTTTATTTTCCTCCATTCCGAAGTATGTGGGTACGTAACAAGTGACAGCTGTTAGACGAAATGAAACAGAAGTCTGGTGCTTCAAGTGCCCGGTGTTACAACCAGTGCTTCTAGGTATGATGTCTAACAGAGGTGGGGGAGGTCCAAGAGAATATGCCACATGGAAAAATAGTTTGCTGGCTACAGCTTAGAGTCCAGCTGGCTGCTTTAGCAATTTTTAGAAATGAGTCAAGTACTCCCATAAATTTAAGTCAGCAGCGTGGGAGCAGCCATCCCACTGCTGAAGAGAAATCATGTCAGGCTACCATTCAAACCTAACCCATAGTCCAGCCTTCTGTGTCTCCACAGTCTTGAAAAGAGCTAGTCCCTGACAGACAGCAGATCTCTTTTACTGTTTGTTTTTTTTTTTTTACTAAAAAGTAACTGTGACTAGTTATTGTGGGGAACACACACACACACCCAGCAGTAAAGCTACAACCACCCGACTCGTTTTTCACATGTCGCATTTGCCACCTCTGTAAATAAGTTGAAGGCTTATGCTGAAATTTGAATCAACAAAATCCTTCAAAAAAGATAAACAGTTCAGAGAAATCAGTATTTGTTTTTAATACAAAGCTTTTTGTAGGAGACTGATTCAAATCTGTTGGGGTTAGTAATGTCCAAAATTTATTATCCCAGAGCTGACAGCAAGTCTCTATGGAATCGTGTTCTGATCTTAGCTGCCATCTCGCCTGCTAAGGGTCATGGCTCACTCCAAGGCCAAGCAGGGAGGCATCTGACGTAGCAAGCCAGAAGACAATTTCTAAGACCGCTGGTTTTGGCAAAACTCCAGATTTAAGAGGAAACAGAGCACTCTGGCTTTATATACTCCTTTGTGTAAGGTGTTCAGACACGATAACTTATTTTCCAGCTTGAATTTGTATCTGGATAGAAATTTACTGGTAAGTGGATTGACAAGAATCTACATGGGTTCTTGTGCCTTCACATATGACCACATTTGCAGTATCATCTTCCTGTTATAAAGTAATTTAACAGCTGTATTATGGCAATTTCTTCTACTAAGCAAACTGGGAGTTCTACATCATGATGAGAAGCAAATATAAAGACAAAAAAAATCCCTCCAAGTGCAAAAGATAAGCAATTCATTTGTGGAAAATAAAATCTGATCTGCTATATGCAGTGCTTCTATGCACAAACCATTTCAAATGTCAGGTTTGAAAATACTTTGCCATGTAATAAATAAGAATTTTACAACTCTAAAATTTCGTTTTGTTTATAAAGAGGTGAATCATCAACTCATGAATATAATTTACAGACCAGTATAAGATGCACATGAACACAAAACTGAACTTCCATGAAGAAATCAGTATCACAGTCCCCAGATGAACGCATATGGGAAAATTTACAGGTAGCAGAATTATTGTGTCTCTTGCATGTAATGGTGTTTTGGTTGTACAGCTACACTTTTAAAAGGCTTAACAACTTTTGCCTGTTTCCACTTACTAGTTTTCTTCATTTAAGCATTTCAGGGTTAAAATAACCATTAAAGGTACTGATCAGCTATAGAAGGATTGCATTTTTTATTTCTTCAATCATTCTTTCCAACATATTCCCCCTGAAATCTTGACACAAACCTAATTTCAATCAGTGCTTAACAGGTGGCCAGCTACAGACTTCACCAAAAATCCTTTTGGGGCATATTGTTCTACAGGATCAAAAGAATAAGGCTTACAAAATTCATTTATACCTAGTACTATGCCAAAAATCAGAAAAGTGTACACATGTAGATGAACAAATACTTAATTTATCAAATCTGAAAATTTAATACCTTCATCAGAATTTTTACTTCTGAGCACTATAATGTGTACACATGATGCACCTTCGATTTGTACGTGCACTGTGTTAACACAATAAATACTTGAGTATCTTAACATATGGTTTGGATATGCTTAAAAATTCAGGAGCAAATTAAAACTGAGAATTACATATAAAACCAGTATTAAGCACACTAACATGAATTAAAATTATTACTGTTTTTAAAACAAATTAGACTGCTCCCCCATTTCCATCCTAAATTCTGATCCAGACGTTGAAACACAATTACAGAGAAAAAACAAAGTAGTGATTTTAGTTATGTTGTTTTAAAATACTAGAGCAATACAGCATCTAAGTAAAGAGAAGCATTTATAAGTAGTAAATGCTTTAAGACGACTCATTTCTAATACTGCATAATGCTTGCAATTCCTTCCTTTTAACCATTCTACAGAATTTATATTTTTGATCTTTCAAATACAACACATTCTCATGCCCTCAAGGGGGAAAGGGGAAAAAGATACCATCTTCCTACACTTTAGAAACTGGGAATCGCATGCACTTTACTAATTCATACTTTAGGGTCTGCCAATACTCTCATTTGGATTTTGCAAAAGAAAACTGTACATAAGACTGACCAGAAAAGGGAAAGCCTAACCATAACTACATACAGAAAGTACCACCTGAGCACCTTTACTAGTTCTATTTAGTAAGTAAGCCAGTTTCTGTAACAAGTATAATAAAAAGACTAAGTCAATTTTGCATTTAATAAGGGTGTATATCATTATTCAGCATCAATCAGCAGCCATTTAAAAAATTATTCCTCCAATCTTTACCAAAGCAGAACATCAGTGTTGTGCCCTCAAAACATCCAAAGTGTGAATGCCCTGTGTGCGCACCAAGCTTCCATTCAGAGAGCTGTGCTCAGCTTGGGCACTTCACTTCCAGGTTTCACCCACCAGTTTCTACTACAGAAGTGGAACAGTAACAAGAGAGCCAGAAAAACACCCTCCAGAAAAATATGTATTATTTAGAAGAAAATTCTGTAAAAGAGGAGCACCATTTATATCCTGGGTAAACAGGAGAGTATGCAGAACAGAACTGCTCAAGAAGCATAAGAGACTTCATATTAAAAAAAAAAAATATACACCATATAGAAATTTTGAAATCATGATTCCCTAAACAGTACCTCCCCCCCCCCAAAAAAAAAATAGGTTGAGGCTACATTTAGTGCTATCTAATCTTCAGAGCAGTCTGTAAATTCAGAATTATTTTATGTTAACATCACAATGCATGGCTCAATTTGGACTTCAGTATTTGCATACGTACATCCTCAGGCTAGGTGTGATTAGCATATGAACAGTCTGACGGATGTAAAATAATTGAGTAAACCACAGGAAAATAGGAATTACTGCATACTCTTACTGTGAATTTGGGTAACATACTATAGTTGTAGGATATGTATATCCAGAAAACAAATGCTCTTTTATTACAAAGAATACTGTTACCATGTCATGCATGGAACCTCCAAGTGTCCTGCTCGAAAAAGGTATGATCCTATTTAAGAAAGACAGCTTCTGAAAAATGAGCACTGTGAACTGTTGAAAAGATCCACCCATGGTCTTTCAGCACTCATTTTCCACACATATTAGAGAGTCACTGGCTTGGTTTGGGGTTTTTTGCTCTGTATTTCCCATTTTTGTACTTCCTTTAATTAGTTATACCCATACTGAAACATGTGCTACAGTTCTCCAAGTTGACTCAGTCACGTTCTTTATGGGACAGTTACAGGCCCAACATTTTTCCATCTCGTTTACACCTGAATTCAGTTGGCTGGAAGAAACAATTGGAAGAAAGAGATAAGCAAGGATGAGCTTAACTGTGAAACACCAATTTTTATTTTTATTTTTTTAATACCTTATGGGAACAAGATGCTTGTCTTTTAAATTCGTTAGAGCTATTAATGAAAAATCTAGTGTAAAAATGCTACAAGGGCTTTATTCCCAGCTCTCTTGTGGGTACATGATTAAGTAAAAATATACGTAACTACTCTTATAAAATCGTCTTAAAAACTTCAGATAATCCATTATACCATTATTTGTATGTTCTTCAGTATAAATAACTCATACAATGAGAACATGAACAATGCTCCTAGTAGGAAAAAGTCACACTATTTAAAGGTAAATAGTTTTTGTAGCTCTGGAAGATTCTAAAAAATGTAAAGCTGAATATCTAGAAAATAAGGGTACTGTAGCGTTTTCTGAGAAAAGGGCAAAGAAATGCTGTACAAGCCAAAATTGAAAGACTGCCCTCCTAAAATGATATTCAGCTTGGCTGGAGTAATGCTACAGTAAAGAACTAAAAAGTTACCCTGGAATGCCTGATGTTTGTCTCTCCCCATTTAACACTGAAGGAGAACATACTTTTTACATTTTGGTAGTTGATCATTAAATATTAAAAATATCTTAATGAAATTAATGGATCTGCAAGTGTTGCGCACCTTTGATACTTCTCACCTATTTATATCTCTTTCCATGACCTTGCAAATCAAATGCAAGCCAGGAAGACTGGCTTTAAATTTAAATAAATTTAGCAACTGCTTTATATGAGCCCAACTTTATATTTCACAACACCTAAAGCCAGCTATTTCAGTAGTAAAAGGAGCTTGTAGACCACCAGAGACTTCACCACGAATAGCTAGGGTGAAGTTTAGACAGAAACTTTAATCTCCTTTTGCGCTATGTCTGTTTGGTGAAAACTCCCCATGTTTCGTTTTTTTGGTACTAATTCAGTGCTTGTAAAAAACACTCAATTTAAAAGACCAAAAAAAGAGACACACATTTGGTAAAGTGATTAGGTCAGACCCCACGTGCAGACAAATGACAGAGTAAAGAGAAGAGTCTAGAGACTGAGGTATTAAATTACAGGTAAGTACCAAATACACTCAGCAATTTCTTAGCAGAAAATATCATGATGATTTTAAACAGATGACATTTGCATTGCAGTACTCAGACTGACAGAACAGATGCACTAAACCCCATCACAAAAAAGCCTAAATCTGAAAGACTTGTCACGGTTTGTTAGGGACACGATTTGCACATCTGCAAAATGAGCTCAACGATTTCTCCCTGAGAAACAAAAGCACATTTTCAGAAAGAAAATGAAACACATTCATGGTGTAAAAAAAGTGAGGGAGCTGTTAGAGTCTACTTCATAATTACCTGTGTTTTGAAAGTGAATAGAAAAATGTATATAAAAATAGTGAATGGTTATTTTAAAATTATTCTATTCATTGCTTTCAAATTTTAGTTTCAGTAACTGGCATGATAATGTGATAAAGACAATACTACCACCATAAGACCTGGGATAGTTTCTAAATTGCAGATTTTCTGAAATAGCAACAATTTAATGATGACACGTTTAGATGTTTATCTTTCAATGTGGACTTCATATTCAGGAGCTTACTATATGGACACCTTTCAGAAGAAAATTTACAGCTGCAAATTTGGATTTTCATAATCATTCAAGTGATAGTATTTAGAAACAAGCTTTTGGGAAGATATTTCTTCCCTGTTCATTATTTCAGGCAAAAATTAGCTATTGGAAAATAGAGAAATTTTTCACACAGAAAACTTCTGGATGGCAAGATACTTACTTGTACAGCAAATACAGACAAAGACCGTGATAAACCACTGATTGCCTACATAAGCTTTTATGTTATGTGTTATGATGCCCATAATAAGAATAAGGTCAGAACAGAAGACTAGAACCTGGTAAACAAATTGTGAAATTGCTCAGAGAGGAAAGAGCAGCCATACAGAAACATACTGGACAAAACTGTATTGAGAAAGCAGGTTATGAAAGGTTTCACTCAGACACTTAGATATTGCTGTAAAATCTAAGACTACCATCAATATCAAGTATGACTGGGAGGAGACAGTAGCTCAGTCTACCTTACTCCCAGCCACAGTTTTAGCTTGAAGCAGCCTGTCTAAACATGCAAACAGATACAGCCTGGCTGCCACTGCAACAGGAGAGACAGAAGTCAGGCAAATCAAATGAAACAAAAGACAGTCTCTGATGAATCCCCCCAAATCCCTAAAAACAGAATTAAGAAGTGGCCTAGGAAACTGCTGAAGTAACCGTCTATCCGCTGGCTTACCTCCTTGTAAAGCAACAGGGAAGAAGGGAGCCTCCCTGAAGCCAGCTGTCCCAAAGGACTATATAGCATCATCTCTCAGTTTGGATAATACCTCCAGTTTCTTCAAACATTCAGCATTTTTCTGTAATTGCTGGGAAACTAAAATTCAAATTTACACCTGTCTGAATAAACTTTTTGCCAGCTTGTAATTTATTTTCCACTGCACTCATTTACTTTTGGTTTTTTACTTTCCTTTTTCAACTGCATGTATCTACACGGTTATATATCCACATACGCTGAAAAATCAATGCTTGGATTACTACTAAAAGTAACAGAGGACAGGCTTACTAGTAAAAGTGATTTTTATGGAGAAGAAAGAAATAGTGCAAAAAAGAGCATAGCTTTCTGCCTAACAGAGCTGTGGCTCTGCCCTCTGGCAGCCCAAGTTTGCTGGTTTTCAGATGATATTGGAAAGCTTAGATGTTTACAGTATGAATTATGAGACAATCTCAAGTGAAGAGCAGCAGCCACCCATAATTAGTAGTATGCTTCTATGACAGAACACAAGTAAAAATGAACTGCAAGGCAAGCCCAGCTTTTCCTCAGCATTATGCTATTTCCCAGAACAGAAAGGTATAATGATTTAGCCTACCTCTATATTTCCTTGCTTTTTTTTTTTTTGCCTAAATTGTGGGTTTACAAGTCTTTTATCGAGTGGTAGTAATAGAGAAATATTAATATAAACTTTGATGAACATCATAATCGCTTCACAAATCAGAAATGTAAGACCATATAGCATGGTCAACAACAGCAAACAAGATTATTTGGAAAAGACATTACCAGTCTGGATTTTTCAATGGGTACATATTCACATTGCTGATTATTCAAGCAATTACATAATATGACATTCAGATCTCAGGTTGCTTTAAATAAAATATATTCCAATTGTTTGCTTTTATCAGCAAAAGTAAATTTCAGGGGATTAAGTTTCAAAACTTAGAGAAAATTAAAGCAGTCTTGCTCTTTTTGCAACTACAAACATCACCTTTCAGAAATATAATTTATGCTGAATCTTGAAAGTTGAGAACATTTGAAAAACAACTCACATTTTGATATAATGACACTACAATTAAAAGACTTTCTGATGCAAGACTAAGTTAATCTCTGGATTAAATTTGCTAAGCAGGAATTTCTAAAGATCCTGTATTTAGTTGCAAACACACTGAAATTAATACCTTATCCAGGAATCAGTCTTGCCAATAGTCCCGCCAGACTACTGTGTTAGTCCCTAAAAATAACAGACTAGAGCACTAGTCTCTAGTCCCTACAGAGTATGTACAAGTTCTACAGGATCACCTCTTAACTTAATCAGTGCATCCTCACTTCCTTCATGCTGTTGCTCTCTAGACTAGTCCACAACTAAAGCAAGATTTGAGAATCACTTGGTATCTTTGGGGTTCCAAAAGCAAAAAAAGATGACACAGCTCATTCTTTTCCTTTTCCCCTTCATTTTTTATTTGCTGTACTTCATTTTTATTCGCTTATGTATTTGAACTCAAGTCATCAAACACTTAACTGATAACACGTAATTCCTTGATGTGTGTGTGGCTTCCATTCTTCAGCAGGTCAGCCCATAAAATTATTGGTTTAATAGAGCTTTAGGTGAAGATACTATCAGAGCAGATGTCATTTTAGAGACAATGGCGCCATTTGGACTCTACAGATAAGACCTTGTACATGTTGCATGGGAAGCTTCTAGATGACTTTATGGCCCCAGCAACAGAGAAAGAAGATACAGGAGATTCTACTTTTATTTCCTTTTTGATACATGGAAGATGGAAATAATCCCTTTCGGCTATTAAAGTTGTTCAAACACATTTAATTTTAGCTATTCTGGCTCAAGGCTCTGGAGTTATCTGTAGCAATATTAAGCCCCAGCAAACTTTTTTGCCGAGATCTTTATAGGATGGGAATGTAATAGCTGGCTGCTGCCATAAGAGCAGAGACAAGAAGTGAAGACACTATGCTCTCAAATGCAAAAGAAAGAAAAAATGAATTTTACAGACGTGCACATGCTGAAATATCCAAAACATTTTCTTTGCCTTGCACAGCATCCTCATCCTGTTGCCATATGGTAACAAAGAATTTTCCATCTTAATATTTGGAGGCTGTTTTTCTAACAGAAGATACTAGATAAATTGGTAGTTTCTTAATAAGCAGGATAAATAAAACTTATTATTCTTTAAAATTAAGACAGCAAACCAATTATTTCTTCCTTGTTAAGTTCACTACCAAAAAACCTGTGGAAAAAGACATATGCTATAGATTACTGTATATTCAATGACCAGCTGTTTTAAATTTGGATATTAAGTAATTCACTCTTTTCCATGGCAAGCGCTGAATGATTTAATAAATTCTCATATGCCCTAACATGCGCCAGCTATGCTTGGTTATCAAAAATCCAGCTGCTGTTATGATATTAGCTGCCAAAGCTAAAACTACTGAAGGGAATAATGAGTAACTTCAAGTCAAGTAAGACACAAACTGACACAGTTCCCACTGAAGATATGTGGGAAAACAACGTATCTGTCAATTAAAAACCAACACTGACCCGCAGTCACATGAAAATTAAGTGCCAAGGATTCATGTGCATTGTTTAGGGTGGAAAATTAATGCCAAATCAACCTGTATGAAGACAAGCAGTTCCATTTCCATAAGTTGTCCCAGATGTATAGGAATGCCCTATAAGCTACACATACAGTTTGCAAAACAGATTCCATTCTGTTGCAATTTGCTTTTCTTTCTTATGTATCATAATTCCCACACAGCTCTTCCATGACATGCCTTACATAGCTAGACTGTTGGATTTTTCAATGATAATAAAAAATGGATTATGAAAATTTGATTCTTCTAAGTTCAAGTATTTTAACACAATTGAAGAGTCAAAGGTACAACTCCGCCACCTTCAATTCATTAAAACGAGCATACAAAAAAACCAACAAGAAAAAAAATCCAGACAGAAAGAGAAAGCAGCTAAACAAAGTGACAGAAAGAATTCTCCAAACACCTATTTTTAGGGCACTCAGAAATATCCACCAAAAATCACCACTAACAGATTTTAAAAGCTAAGAAGATACTTCCTTGCATATTAAATTACTAGTTGTAGCTACAAAAGCTTTGCAGGTGAATAACTTTCATCTTCAGGTCAGCATAAGTAAACACATGAGGATACACTCATTTTTCAAAATTAGCTCTGTTAAGGGAAGTAATTTTGAAATTATCCTAGAAATCGTAAGATTAGAATATTACTATATTGACGTAAACGTACACCAGCTATAGGACAAAATTATTATTTAAAAAAACCCCACAAAACCAACCATTCACATTTGCTGGAGCTGGATCATCTCCAGTACACAAAATATACAATGCCCAAAAGCCACATTAAAGAAGACTTCAATAACATCAACTTCAAGCAGTCTATATATAGTAGTTTAAGTATAAAACATAATTTTCAGAATGCTTTATTTGAAAAAGATTAGGAATATATTGACAAATTAAAAGCATGTCATGCAGAGATTTAAGATGCTTATAAAAGCTCAAGCAAAGGGGCAAACCACATCAAGGGGCTTACAGAAAACTCAGACTTTGAAAGCTTAAAGCAGCTCATTCTTTTCATACCTTAATTATGAAGTTGCAAGTAATTCTGTTTTCAGCCACATGTTCTTGACATTGCAAAAACCCCAATACTGTTATTTTCTCAAATACTAGTAGACTTACTTTGCTTTAAGGAAATCCACTACTTGTTTGAAGTCTGCCACGCAGTATTCTCTTTTCATGTCCATAAGCACACTATCAGAGGCTGACTGGACAGGTATATGCAGAAAAGCATACACCCTTGGATGATTGAGAATCTTTGCCATTTCCTAAGAGTTATGTAAAGAGAAAAAAAAAAAGAAAAAGAAAATCTTTCAAACATTACAAAAACAACATGCAAAACTCCTTTAAATTAACATGCCAGGTAAGTATCAGTAGTCATTCTTCTGAAACCCAAACAATACTGAGTTGCAGTGGCCCAGTTTGAAACAGCAGGGAACAGGTGAAAATACTTGGAAACATTTTTGGTTTTAAATCAAATAAGAAAAGCTATGGGACTGCATTTCCTTTCGGGTAGGGATGTCATTCCCTACACAGTATCAGTTATTCAATTAAGAGAAAATTTCAGAGGCAAAGTATTGTGAAAGTCAGTGCTTTTCAGCGAGCGGCTGTTCTAATTTCACAAGATGGCAAGGGTTAGCTGCTTTCTTGTCAAGAGTCAAGTAAGTTCTCAGATACCAAAGAAAATGTCTCTAACTGGAGTATCCTTAAACTTAGCCATCTGCTAATAAAGGTATACCTGGCCATTTGCAAACGTGCTCTGATACTGGTCTGAAATATGCTACCTGTGTTATTTCAAAGAATTTTCTCCAGGAATTAAATGTGTTTGGCTACAAAGTAGCCATCTATCTATTTTACAGATAGAATTAATCAGGGGGCAGGTAAAAGCAGAGTGGAAGCTTCAAAAGAGACAGTTAAACATTTTGTATAAAGGATCAGAAAGAAAACAAAGTAAAGGCAATAGCAAGATGCAAACAAACCCCCAAATCAAAGTCAAACCAAACCCCTGACTGAGGCTTGGTAGGGTGATGGAACACAAGGTGGAGGATATTTCCATCTCACGGAATGTATGTGAGGCTGTCACATTTCTTTCATTTCTATTATTTACACAATTAAGGACATAGTGTCTAACAAGAAAGTTTAAATATTTTTAGAAGTTGAGAAAAAAACAGCATCTAGACTGTACGCAATATGGTACAATCTGGCCTGTTAAACTTTACCCTGCAAAATAAAGTGAACTTGGACAAAGAATCGTATTTACATGTACAAGCAGATTTTAACTTCAGATTTACCCTTTCTCCCTGTGCACTGCACATAGAGGACATGGCCTGGGACCAAGCGCCACAGTGCCTGCTCTTCTGCTATGTGCATCCTGCACACCCCTGTCAGGCTCACCCACACTACTGCTCTATTTCTCCTATTTTCTTTGACAGCATAGATACTCTGTCTGACAACACATACTGCTGCCAGACTTAAGTTTCTAAATTGCAACTATTTACAAATTCTTTCCAGACCATTAACCGGCAATATTAGTCACGCATCTAGATTTTCTGTCTGTATTTCTACAAGGCTGGCTTAGATTGTTCAATGAGAGTAAACATCCTCATGTTTTTTAATTTTCAGGTACCCACCTTTTAAAAACACTGACTTTTAGAGCAAGAAGGGAAAACACTCTTTCAGCACGCACCTTTCACCTGACAAACTTGCATACAAATCTTGAACTCTTTCAAATCATTTTTTGAAAGCAGTTTTGAAAGGTTCTAAGAAGACTCTGTTACATAAATGTCTAAGAGAAATGGTTACATTATTCAGTGGGATATCTATCTCAGGCATGTAAACTAAACATTACTGTAATAACTATACTGATAATGGACAGCATACAATTTGATGCACAGAAAGGCTGTGTGCTGTGAACCTGGCTCTCAGTGGAAGCTGGAGTTAGCTGGCTTAGTGAATAAAAGAATAAAGAAAAGGCAAAATCCAAAAATCTAAAATGTGTTTTCCTACCTAGAGGATCTCAAGGAAACACCCAACCAACCCTTAACCTGCTAGGTGCTTATCTTATGGTAATGTGCAGAGAGATCAAATACACATAAAATACACATTACGTTACTTGGAAACCCTCATCTGGCCTAGCTACTGTGGTCACAGGCTTCAGGTACATTCTGGACACTCAAAGCTCCTTCTAGAAATGAGGACTTTGCAAACAACTTTTTCAAGCACCAAGTCCTTTCTTTGCTTACTTTCTATATGTAAAGCCACATAAACAAGCTGCATGTGCTTTAAGCACTGAATTCCCTTTAAGTATCTTATTTTCAGGTTCAGATGTGAATCAAAGGCCCTAGTGATAAACTGGTTTCCTACCTAGTACTTCACAATCACAACTATTAACTTGGTGAATTTAGCAGAGCATAAATTCTGAACACAAATTATTAACACTAAACCAAACACGACAGAAACACCTGATGACCAGCTGTTTCACTTTTAAGTACCAGTGGTGTTCCTAAATTTATCTTTTATAACCAGAAACTTGGAGTGAGCAGTTCAAAAGAAAACAGAATAACAAAGTAAAAGTTTTTCATTATTACATCAGGATTCTGGATAAATCCATCTTCCAAACCTTGTAGTGTTCAGATATAAATATCACACTCTAACAGAGAGCTTTAAGGTAAGATCGTTCCAGGCTTACTTTTTATCCTCCCTACACCTAAAATGACACCGAAGTACTTCACCACATAGGTTTGATTAAGCTACAGCTATATGCCAAACAATCATACTTAGTCAATGCTGACAGATTTTCCCACACCACAGACTGCACACAGAATACTAGATTTCATCACTTAATAAAACTATTAGTTAATATCCCAGAGAGAACTTGAAGGACATCATGGGCTAACACATAACTGTACTTCACAGTGTCTCAACATCCTAAGCTTAACATCTGTTTCCTGTTGGCTTTTATTATTTTTTTTTTTTACAAAGTGCTTTGCATTACTAGATATAATTACATATTTCAGTTAGAAGGAAAAATGCAATATAGAATTTTATTTCCATCTGGAAACAATAAATGAACAACTTTCTGAAACTGTATGACTGTGAAAGAAAATTTCTGTCTTTAATCATGACTGAACCAGCTGATTCCCTTTTCCTTTTATCCCCTGGAATCTAATAAGTCTATGAACTAAGGGAAGCACTACACAAAAATGACATTTCATGTAGGAATGAAAAGGTCAAATAGTAGCACAATTTGGTTTAAGCTGACTTTACAAAAAATAAAAGCCACATACATTTAGAATCTAACAATGTATGTAAAATATCCTTCAGTATACTGAACACACAGGAAATATGTTTTTCCCCAGTTCTTAGCAGCTGGAGTACATCAGAACACAAGGCACATATCCAGGAAGATTTTTATCTAGTCAGTGTATTTTATCATAGCAATTACAATACACAAGTTTAACCACCTAACCAGAAAATCACTCCTTCTGTTTGTAATGACACCATGCGCAACCACAGAGAATCATAGAGACAATAAACATCAGTATCTGTGCATCTTTATGTCAGCACTAGAAAGCTGTTCAAAGATTCCTTCCCCTAACCTGAAGTAGGCAAAAATCCAGTATTTGAATTCTGCCTCATGTTTGAGTCATGATGATGTGAATAACTTGCTTCTTAGTAAAAGGATTTTGTTCTCTGCCAGCAGTGAAGCCCAAAGAAACCCTCATCCATATGAAAACATGACAAAATGGCACTCCCTCAAAACTGCTTTCCCTGTGGCAGATGTTAGTCTGGGATATGTTATGAGGGGTGTCTACCGACTGTTGTGTTTCAGAGGTCCAGTGGTGCCACCGACAGCATGATCTGGATAAAAATCAAGTCGCTGCAGTCCATTTTATAAATTCCTGTGCTGCAGTACAGTTCAGGAACAGATGTGATTGTAGAGATGCAAGCTTGGCAACAATGACACAGTCTGATCAAGCCTGGAAAGCTCATAACAGTTTTGTTGAAACTACTGAACAGGGAACCTTTTCCCTGCTTCCCACCCTCCACGGGTAATGTGGCTGTAAAACCTGAAGAAGGTGTAGGATGTATAATGGCAAACTTCCCCAGGGACATGGGCTGGAAGGCAATGCCTCCCCCTCATCTATGTATGAAATGGGAGAGATATAATGAAGCCATATGATGGGCAAGCTTAGCATAAAGATAAACTGAGGTCATATTGGAGCAGTTAGAAGCCCACACAATTCTGACCAATGTAATTTGAACCTTAAAATCAAATCTTTGAGTTTCCAGATGGAACACAAAAATCTGTTTTGTCATACAGGAAAAATGCCTTCTACATTACCAAACGAAAAGCTGGTATTAGCTCAGGCCACCCTTAGAAGTGGATATAAACCAGACTGCAAACCGTGATTTGTTGATAGAAAGACTAGCCGTGAGAGCCATATGCTCAGCCCTAGCTGTTCCCAGCTGTTCTCCTAGGTGTGGGATCTCTCTGCTGCTTCCAACCTCATAAAATAGACAATGGTAGCTAGCTAAGAAATTCTTCTTCCTCATGGCTATCTTTTAAGTTTAATCTCTTAAAAAAAAAAAACAGGGGAGGTTTATATTGGATATAAGGAAGAAATTCTTTCCTGTTAGGGTAGTGAGGCACTGGAATAGGTTGTCCAGGGAGGTTGTGAATGCTTCATCCCTGGCAGTGTTCAAGGCTAGGTTGGACGAGGCCTTGGGTAATATGGTTTAGGGCGAGGTGTCCCTGCCCATGGCAGGGGGGTTGGAACTTGATCATCTTAAGGTCCTTTCCAACCCTAACTATTCTATGATTCTATGAAAAAACAAATGAAGCCGTACCAAGAACACCTACATGCCTTCATGACACATCTTCTTGTACTAAAAATTAGGACAGGCTAACAGGAAGTCTTGCAAAAAAACCCCACAAAACGACAACAACAAAAAAAAAACCACAAACAAAACCACCCCCAACAAACAAGTGACATTCAAAGAACACAACACCACAACACAATACTGTATTTCATAGTTCAAAGCTTCAGTTGAAGTTTGTGGCATCTCTTCCCACAAGTCAGTGCACAAACAAGGCAATGCACAGCACAAAATAATTACTACCTGATTTTTAAACACAGAAAGATCAAGAACTCTTCTCTCAGTTAACAAGTACACATTTCTCTCCAAAATATGACTTAACATGGATATACATGGTATACCAAAGAACAGAGAGAGCCTCTTTGCAGAATACAAATTTTTGCAGTTATCTGGTAAAACCAGTAATTCCCACTACAGCTATCCTAACCTTTGTTGGCAAAATACTTCAGGATAAGAAAACTGGTATCCTTATTGCAACCCGCTTCCAGTACTACAGTAGGACTTTACATCAGGTAAAACATAAAGCATCAGCATCTACATTGGGTAGATTATTGTTCATTACTCAGCCTGTATGCAGCCATGAGCCCACATGCAACATCTGAGTTTCTGCAAGAGTGTCACCAAATCACAGCTGATTAAGCAACACATTCAGCATTAATAGCACCACACTGATTTCCTCAAGGTATTGTACACTTTCAGTTCCACAAAAACTGATGGAAGTTGTGTGGTTAGAAACATGCAGTAAATGGTTCAGTGCTTTCAGATGAAAGCTGTTAACTGTTGCTGCTGCAGCCATCATTACAATCCTAAAGAGACTTTGTAGAGCTTCAGAGTGCTGTTTGTCCAGTTCCAATAAACAGATTCACTTTAAGGTTAAAAGTTCATTTAATTAATGGCTAGTCATGGTTTACTGACTTAAATCCAGCCAACCAAATAGCTAATCCTAATTCCTTGTGAAATGATTAATTCTGATGTGCTAGAAAATGCACACCTTGTCATTTTCTCCATGGTGATAATTTCTCACCATTAAGCATTCCTCAAATAAAATATATTTTTTTCCAGAAGTAAACTAATACTTCTTTTTGCAGTATGTATTAGAAACACATATTGGGAAGTTGCTTAAAAAGGTGATTTATTGCAACAGCACACTACATATTTAAGTAACTCCTCATCTCATTCATATTTTATGATAATAAAAGCTTGACAATTAATTAAAGCATAGAGAGGCACACACAACAGGCAAGTAGGACTGTCACACTACCTTTTCGTCTTCAGAAACATGCTTGAGTGACCTGGATTGCTAGATTCATCCATACCATGCATATGTTCACCCCTTCAAAAATGAGAATCTCATACAATAAAGAATTGATGGTTTCTGTGCAGAAGGAAGTAACGGAATGAATGCACAGCCCACCAGAGTTCAGCTGCATTGAGACAGAGCAGTGCCAGGAAGCCTTCCTATTGTTTCTCTCTATTTCAAACAAGGAAGTACAATACCTAAGATAGCATCTGATTTAGCAGGTTACAGTAGAAGAAAAATAGTGGGAAGTTTTAATCAAAATCTAAACCTTTAGGCAAGTGCTATCTCTTTCTCTGAGCTGAGGTAATTTTCATAGCAAAACAGAAAAAACGTATTCTAAACCATAATGACAAAACTGCATCATAGAATTTGCATTCTTCAATACTTCTTGCACATTTGACATATGAATTTAAAGACTGGGTAGAAGAGATTTTATATCTTTTCCTCAATTCATAATAGTACAGAAACCCAAAGCCAATATTGTTATGTGTACAATTTTATTAAAGTTCTGAGAACACATTGTGTTTCCTTTTTCTCATTTTTAAAGAATAATCACCTCAAAAAACCCAAACTTTTTTTTAAGCAAATGCCAAAGCCTAATGAAGCAAGCAGTCTTACTGAAGATTATGTAGATGATGTTGCAAAGCACAGTGAATGTGACAGTTCATCTATCAAAGAAAACAAAAGGGTTTATGCAACTAAACTAAATAGAATCTTTCAGAACAGCACGGAGAGTGGTTGGTAGAACCTTACTTATTATAATATAAATAACTAGGAAAGTGAGATCTCATCTCAGTGAAGGCAGAAATGTTCAAAGAAGATGGCATGGTTTGCTATGCAAGCTATATATTTGACAATAGCTTCTAATTCAATGACTTGAAGCACATGGTGACAGCTAAAATTCCCACTTTATTTAGCAAAAATGCTGCTTCCCATACATGTACTCCCTGTTCTTCAAACAAACCACTCAACGGTGATTTTTATTGTCTGCTAGTAATCCACAAATGAAGTAAGCCATAGCTCCAAATGTCTGCTAGGATGAGACAGTATAAGTACTTGACAGAGAAAGTGGTGTGACAAAACATATTGCAATGCACAGCAGAGATTCATCCCTTTCCTAACCTCATAATATTCACATATACATTCACTCTGGGATGAGTTAACCTCTGACAAAGTTCCTGTGACACTATGTCTTAAAGAGTAATTTCAAGAAGATGTGCTACATTTGGAAACCCCAAAGACAAAGAACACTTTAAGAGGAAGAACAGGAGAGACAGTATTTTAGTACCCCCCCCCAAAAAAAAAGAAAAAAGCAACACACAGTGTAAGCAAAGATGCACACACAGCCTCCATAACATTTAACATAATACCAAAGGAAATAGCAAGCATCCCTTCCCATTCACCCCTCCTTTTTCAGGAGCCCAGATGCAACTGCCCCTCTCATCCTCTCCTTAGTATCTGAGATATCTTTCAATTTTACTGCTAGCAAGACAAACACAGTTTGCATATAGAGAACTATGTAATTACAGCAAGACAAAGCTGCATGGTCCACTGACTACAAAACACTACAGGACTCTCAGTAATAAGAGGTCAGGGGCTTAACTATTCATTTATTTAAATATATGAAACAGTTTTCATTTTTTCTGGTCAAATCAACAGATTTTAATTGGTGCTTTCAAACATAGCAGTCTATGAAAATGACAAAAATAATACTAGAAACACAGGAAATACATGCCCTACAGGCCTTTTAATTCCTGAAATCATGCTGCCCTTTTATTTGCCATTGAAGAATGTGTGCGTATTATTCCCTTCTTAAATGCATTTCAAATCAGCTAACTCTCTAGCTTATTCAAAACTTGAGCTTATGCACAATGCTCAAAAACATTCAGTGCACTCAGAGGAAAAAAGAACAATATGGAAAAGAGAAAAGCAAATTAGTAGTTTTACTGTAATATATATCTATGTGCTGTGGCAGGTCACATTTGAGGAAGCCATCTGTAGGGTATCAGCTTCAATGAGGTTAAGGAACATAAAGACCAAGCTGAAGTGAAAAATCAAAGCAAAAGAGCAAAAAAATACTATTGCGACTTGCAGTACACTTGGCACACCTTATGCATTTAAAGACACTGCTGCTACGCAGACTCCATCTCAATGGCTGGTGTATCACTCAAATGTCCTGAATTAATAACGGAGATAAAGCCCACACAGATGGCATATGGTATGGTTTGAGACAGACTCATTTTGACAGGTGACAAAGATGACTACTCATCTAGTCATGTGAAATTAAGCACTTACGGGAATGGCAGGTGTGAACTGCCTCCTTTATACAGATTTGGAAGCATCCCATCATTCACAGAAAGTGCTGTACTAAAATCCCAGAAAACTCTGGAAGTACAGTTAATGTTAAATCTGCGAGGTAAACTAAGGCTGAAATGCGAGCCCCCGACCCATTCCAGTCTGGATGATTCCTGTTTGATTTGGACAGAACCCTAGATATTGAACAAGAAAATGAAGTTAAAAATCCAAGTAAAAGTGAAATATATTCTAGGCAAATATTATTCTCTATGCTGCCAGCATTAACTTATTTCAACCTGCTATGCATTTACCCTTATTTTTTACTTTTTGGACTAACCCACATTCACTGTTTACTACTACTGTTTTAATGGATTTTTTTCCAAACTTCTCTCTCCACCAGTCACTACAAGTGGATGTAAAACACTCTCACTAGAAGAACAGCTATGAAGTTGATAATATGATTGCAGAATGCCTGGAGATTACTTACAAAGCAGGATGTATACCGTATGTACTTTTGGTATATGTTGACACTATAGGACAATAACGTCTTTGCTACCTGGCAGTCTAATTCAACAGTAGCTCTGTGTTCAGTCATATGGGTAAGAGTACACAAGGTAACTACACATATGCATTTATTGCAGGTTTTGCTAGAACTATAAATATTTACTAGGACTATAAAATGGACCCCAACCTTTTCTTTCACCATTAGCATTTTACAAAACAGATTTTTTTAAAAAGAGCTAAAACATTTCCCCCCGATCATAGTTCATGTCCATTTAACAAAAATTTTCTGCTGTGTAGATAGAACTCCAAGTTTTCCTCAACGTCCTGTGGAATTGACATATTAAGAGAGAACAGACATTGGACAAGACACATATCTCAAAACTTCAAATAAGGAAGGTATATGCTTTATGATGTATACATTCAAACAGACTGCTAAGACTGTGAGAGAGCACTTTGGGAAATGCAATATTATCTCCATTGGTTGGCCAGATTTTCTCTCAGAGGAAAACTGAGGTTGTCTTCTGCATCTAAACTGCAAACTCCAATTTCTTTCTCAGTCTTAGTACCACGACCAAGAGAAACAATGCTCGGGTCTCGGGTCCTTCATTTCTTTTAAATACACCAAATAAACCCCTCTGTCATAACAACAAACCTTGTGCAGAAGAAGTCATGCTAGCATTGCCTGTGTACAAATTAACATGTTGAGTGAAAGCAGCAGTGAAACTATGAAGTACAATTTCCCTCTTTCCTGGCCACAGGTTTGTTCAGTCTGCAGGGTAACTTCAGGGTGGGCAAACTAGATTCACTTCCAAGGAAATCAGAGCAGCAGCCACACATTAACAGTGAATGTGCTCCAAGCCCTTTGTCAGAACACAGGGCTTCAAACCAATGATCTCTCTTTACAAGAGCTTTCTACCATGGGTAGTTTGAAAGTTACGTTTTTTTGAAGACTCCAAAATGCAGATAATACAGATAGAGGGGCTTCACTATCAAATTCTGCAATTTCCTGATCTGCTCTTATAGTTTCATTTAACTCACTAATGTAATTACAAACTTCACCTGCAGCTGAAGAAAACAGCAAATATAAAGATTAGTTATTTTAGATTATGCCCTGAATAACTGTGATAAAAGTTTTTTTCTAATGACTTAGCTCAGTATGCAACATATCAGTGTTAATCTTTTGCACGGCGATAAAACACTGAAAGGTTCCAAATATTTCTTTCTTTGCAAATAAGAAGGCCCAACTGAATGCAGAATTTACAGTCTGAAAACACATGGTTGCTTCTCACCCCAAAGCTGTTCATGCTACTTACATCTCTAAGTATGTAAGGCACTATTACCCCCATATTTACTGAATAAAACCCTAACAGGATTGAGTTGTCAGACCACGCCACATGAGCATAATTATGATTTTCATGAGATTAACAGCCTCCCCTGAAATGACAAACATCTTTAAGGACAGAACGGCATTTACCCCACAGTAGTACCTGAAGGCACTAGGTATGTTCAATATTTCAAACTCAATATTTTAAATCATATGAAAACTTAAACTGACTCCCTACCTATAATAAACCTGAGTTTGAACAACCACTGGCCCAGGCCCCCAAATCTACCAAGGTGTCCAGCATGAGAGCCTCAAGGCCAGTTACAGCACCCACACTTTTCCTTTGGCCCCTGCTCTAGTCCCATCCCTGTGACTAGTTTCCCAACCCAAGGGAGTTTTCTTCTTCTTCCTCCTCCTCCCCTTAGTGCTGGCCTCCAGCATCAGGAGAACAGCAGAGTTGTTAGCAAGTGGATAATAAGAGACTGATTCTCAGATACCCCATTCTGAGATGTGGCATTTTCTGTGCCTCCACTGTTATTTCCTGGGAACTTTAAGAGTGGGCACCACATTAATGAGCCAAAAGATTCACAGGGCAAAAGCCCAGCCACACACCTGGGCGTACAGTACAAAGGAAACACTGCAGACAGGTTAAACAGATCTCTGATCATAATCCAATGCTGAAAATATCAGATTTTCAAAAAAGATACATTACTGGAACAGTTTCTTCCTTTTCATTGCATATAACTAACACATGATTAGTACATTTTCCCATGCAAAATCTTTTCGCAGAAAGTCAAACAACATCCTAGTTAGCAACATGTCTTCTAAACAAAATAAATTGATGAAATGCAGCACATTTTTAAACAGAGATGTTTGCAACTAGCAACAGATTAATACCTTTCTTAGGAGATAACTGCATCTGGATTTTATCCTTATCAACTGACATGAAGGTTTATCAACTCCTCATTTCATTTATTTTGTTACTTTTTAAACAAGTCATAGTTTTACGCTTTCCTCAGCCCAAAAGTTAAAAGCACATTCCCCACAAAATGTTTATTTTGTCTGGTGAAAATGTATACAGGAGACTGCTAACATCCCCTTGCGATCTTTGATACAAGTCTGGTAAGCCTGGAAGAGAGGACTAGACAAAAATGAAGAAGGTTAAGTTTTTAGAAATTTAGCTTGACAAATTTTCAAAATTATTTCACCAAATTACAAGCTCAGAAACTCTTGGTCATACACGAAACACAGAAATTTGATTAAATGATCTTTAGAAAACATCATATAAACTGAAAATTGTATGAAACACTGCAGAAGCCAAGCAACAGCAGATGCTGCTATTGTACAAGAAGGCTGGTGTACACATAACGCATGTTCTGCACAGCGACGTTCAATGCATTTTCAATAGGCTTTCATGAATTCCTCTGGCTTTGTCATCACACTTAAAAGTCCACTTTTGAAGAGATTAGAATACTTTTCCTGAATATGAGTCAGGTCAAAGAGAGTCTGACCCAGAGCACTTTCTGGAAAATTTAGATATGGGAAGATTAGAGATCATAAATCAAAACCTTTTACAGATTTGTGGCATGCTTACTCACTAAAATGGTTACTGATTGAAAGAAATCAATATACTTTCCACCTTCCTTAGATTATATAAAATTACGACTACTGCAGTGTCCTTTAGGTGGGTAGAACAGCTGCCTATTTCCAGCAGCTGATTGGGTTTTTTTTAAAGGAGTGCTGGAGGAGGAGGAGGCAGAAAAAAAAGCTTCTGATAGTACTCATAGGATGAGCAGCAGTGATAAAAACAGCAGTCTATGCCAAAACACTTTTAATAATGAGAGTTACAAATGAAAGCAAAGACACTAACTGTGAAAATTGCTAAAAGCTTGATTCGCTTTTGTACAAGAGGCTGAAAAACGTTAAAGAAACTTGCAACAGATATCAGAGCCTGAGACAGAACGCAAATCTCTAAAAACCACAATAAAACCACTTCCTAAAGATTTCTGTTCAGTGTGTTGTTAAAACTCTAACATAGTGAAGGGTATGTTAAAACAAAGAATAAATTAGCAGCTCAGGAGATTTCCTGCAATCTTCTGCAGCTTGTATTCTTTAGCTGATGAAGTGAACAAACTGCTTGCTCCTATCAAGATGAGATTTCTCTAGCCTGTGCACTTCAATAGGGAAAGGTACAATTATGCCTCTCTGGTGAGAAAATACTGTCCTTGACATCTCAAGAAAACATAAGTGTGCTTATTAATTCTATAATATCTTTGGAAAATCAGCACAGATACCAGCTATTGTTCTGGATATTGCTGATGCACATGGTTATAAAATTTACCTTAAGCTATATCCTTCCCTGCTCTTTCTATAAACAGTTCCTATGAATTTCACTAAATTAATTTGGTGACAGAATCCAAACAAACCTACCTTTGAGACAAAGCCCTCACTTCCTACCCTTCATACATACAATATTGTTTCAAATCCACTGTTGCACACTTTCGTGCTTCTAATCTCATTGAACTACTTTATTACTTTCTGTTTAAATCACAGATATACACTTAGAATTTCCATTTCCTATCATGGAAGATCTACAGACTTTCAGAATAGCATCTGACATAGGATAACAAATATGTCATTGAGTGAGACTAGCATATAGTGTTTTTTGGAAATACTTGACTGAGATATAGCAGGAAGACAAATTCAACCCCATTGCCCATCACCTACTAATGATGTTTCCTTTAGTACTTGAAAACACTAGACATACAAATGCAACATCATTATAATAAAGTTCCACTGATCAGAAACCCAAGTAATATTATTATTTCAAAATTATTTTAGTATCTCAGTAAGTTATGGTGTCAGGAAAATTGCTTAACTCTATTAGTCTAACTCTACAGATTTACTTGAAGCCCATAAATGATTCTCTTTTCTTTCTTACCTCCAGATGCTCTAAAATATAGGGAGGGTTTGTCATGCCAAGCCTCAGCATAGCTCCCTCAGGAATAGCTT
This sequence comes from Neopsephotus bourkii, assembly GCF_033783945.1. Taxonomy (NCBI): domain Eukaryota; kingdom Metazoa; phylum Chordata; class Aves; order Psittaciformes; family Psittacidae; genus Neopsephotus; species Neopsephotus bourkii. Next base: position 4,123,287 of record NW_026900781.1, read on the forward strand.
CAACCAGCTTCCACAGAAGCGTAGGGAGGTCTGTGCCAATGTCTCTGCCATAAGCCCCTGTGTCTTCACTGGTCAGCCATATCTCACAAACACCCTCTGTGAATAAAAGAAAGAGATAATTAACAAATCTGGTTTAGAGCTGTTTATTTTATCATACAGCTGCTCACCCTTTTTAATGCAGTATTTCACAAGGCTATTATGCAGCCAGACTGGGTATTCAATTGCAAGGGGGAGGGAAGGAGCAGGAAGGCTTATCCCATGGGTAGCAGTGGGTTATTAAGTTCATTTTATGAGCACAAGAGTGCTACAACAATGCTGTAAATTATCATTGCTGTAGAATGATTAACATTCGCAGCCAATAACAAATTCTGTGCTGCCTCTACAGCAAGTCACTCAAGTTTTGTACTCTGCTCTATTTTTTGAGGCTAATCCACTAAATACTACAAGTGACATTAACCAAGAAACAGTTTGCATTAATGGTTGCTACTAACAGTTAACTTACTGAGTGGTAAGCTTCTAATAAGCAAAAGTAGCTCTAAAGCACAGTGATTAACATTCTTCCTGGAATAACTATTAAAAAAAGAACACTCTTGTATTCTTTAAATTATACAATTAGCAATGCAATATTAAGGTTGTATTGAAAATGTTTGTGACCACTGCATGATTGTTACAGTGTGGAAAAACTGTTTCCTGGCAGTTAATACTTCATTTTCCATCATGAGGGCCTTAGGAAGTAGTATATTTGATTTATACTGTAAATAGTGACCTTGAACACTGATATTTGGTAATAATATCCTACTGCTCAAAGCGGGGAAAGATTGCACCACCCTTTAATAATAGTTGAAGGCAACAATGTTCCATGCAGTCAGTTCTGTAAGTCTGACAAGCTTCCATCCTTCCTGCAATGCAATCCATCCTCCCCTTCCTCACTGCCCCAAAGACAGAAAAAAGCCATCAAAAGCAGGGTGGGTGGAAGACTCCTCTGATTTCCAGTGAGATAAGATACCATTAACTGAGTGAAGAGTTAAATTTGTAACACCAGTAATGAAACAGTAAAGAAAACACCCAAACACTAGAAGGTGCATAATTCACCAAGGTACTGCTTGGACCAGCAAAGAATTTACCACAAAATGTATGTGTTTACACTACAAAGATATAGTTAGAATGAGGAAAACAAACACGTACACAGACTCTAATAACATAAAAAGTAATAAACCTAGAAAATGGAAGTTTTACTAAAATGTAAATTCAAGACTGCCTCTCAAACTCAGACTATAAAGGGCAACAGCAGGCTATGCTGAGCACCAAAATTACTTTTACTTGTTCAGAAAGATTTTCAAGTTAATTTATTATGCAGAGAATACTAATACAATACTAAGAATACTTCTAAATTAAGGTAAACCAAGAAATTAATGACTTCTTAGGTTTTACTTCAAGAATACCGCATCTGGAATATTGTGTCCAGTTCTGGGCCCCTCAGTTTAAGAAGGACAGGGACCTGCTGGAGAGAGTCCAGCGCAGGGCAACTAAGATGATTAAGGGAGTGGAGTATCTCCCTTATGAGGAAAGACTGAGGGAGCTGGGTCTCTATAGTTTGGAGAAGAGGAGATTGAGGGGTGACCTTATTAGTGTATATAAATATATAAAGGGAGAGTGTCACGAGGATGGAGCCAGGCTCTTCTCAGTGGCAAACAATGATAGGACAAGGGGCAATGGGTACAAACTGGAACACAAGAGGTTCCACTTAAACTTGAGAAGAAACTTCTTCTCAGTGAGGGTGACAGAACACTGGAACAGGCTGCCCAGGGAGGTTGTGGAGTTTCCTTCTCTGGAGACATTCAAAACCCGCCTGGACACGTTCCTGTGTAACCTTATCTAGGTGTTCCTGCTCCAGCAGGGGGATTGGACTAGATGATCTTTTGAGGTCCCTTCCAATCTCTAACATACTGTGATACTGTGATAAGTTAGTGAGAGAGATGTACAATTCTTATGAGAATGATGGTGGAAAATATTCTTGAAGTTCTCTGGTTATCCACCTTGCAGTCACAACCTTGTTGTCACACTCAAACTGAGCTCCTCTGTGCCTGATCAGGTATGAAGAATCTGCTAGCAGCATACTATCAACTTTGTATTACACTGCAGTTGCTCACATTTTTGGAATTCACCTCACCACAGGCAGTATCACACCATGACACATGCACTAGGGTTTGCTGCTCGCCCTACATTTTCCTAGGATACAAACAACAAAAAAAACCCCCGTAATTAATTATGTACGCCCCATTTTAAAAATAAGAGAAATACAAAGAATCTCAATGATATCTAATGTCCCATTGTCTTCTTCCCTATATCAGGCTCCAATAGCCATTAAGACACTGCAAAACAGAGTAATTTACCTGCTGAATTTCTTACTGAAGCAGAGTAATTTCTACTCTTAAGCTTTCAACCTAACTAGTTGCTTTTTTCTGGTGATGGTGGTGTTGTTTTTGTTTTTTTTTGTTGTGGTGGTTTGTGGGTTTTTTTGTTTGTTTTGTTTTTGTTGTCTGTCCACCCCCCCCCCTCCCCCCCGCCCCAATGGCTAATGGAATACTGCCTCACAGTCACCCTATGAACATTGGGGGACTGGGGGGGGGGGCGGGGGAGGGAAATAAATCACTAGTTAGGAATGGAAATAACATTCCTGTGGAAAACAACAGTGGGCTTTTAAAGCTGCATAGGTGGGGATCATTAGCCCCCTGGTGGGCTGAAACTTCAAATTAAAATCACAAGAAGAGGAAGCAGCTGTAATACTAAATCAGCAACAACAGGAATAACCGTCTCATCTGCTCTCCGATCAGGGTGTTGAACAACAAGCAATGGGAATAATTCATGCTGAGCCAAGGATGTAGTCTTAATATGGGGGGGTGGACACCTGTATTTTAGGCAAAAGCTCCTGTCCCAGTTTCAGGCTGGCAAAATGTTATCTGCAAATACTGAATATTGCTGTCAGCGCCGAGTATTTACAAGTAAAGTAAATTAACTTTGTACACAACTGTACATGATAGATATTTGCTGTTAACTATTAGGCTGTTCATTCTAGCCCTTTGCAGCCTGAGTTTAGAAGACTAAACTTACACCAGGTAAGAGGAGAAAACAACAGACCTCTCTAACAGGATTAATAAAAAGTGAATCAACACTCCCTACTTTTACTCAACTCTCTTCCCCTCCAAACTCCAGCCCTACATAGTAACCTATTTAAATCCACTGTGTTTTTTTTCTTTCTCTTGCAATGAATGTCACTTGATCATTCACCATTCTGTTACTGGGTAATTCTGGTGCTAATAAAAGCAAGCTGATTTTGCAAATGAGAAAATTGATCCAAACTGCAGAGTTTGGATGTGCAAATTCAGAGCATTTGTTACACTATTAAGGCCAATTATCATTATATTCAAGTAATTACAAGTCTGCCTTTGGTCACAGTTCCTAGTTTATTTCTCACTCAGCCATCACTACCCAGCACAAAAGACTGCTGCCTCAACTGCTGGCTTCTGATCTCTGCTCTGCTGTAATTGGAGATGACTGAGAATGAAAAATGTTGGGAAAAGAGTGGGTTCTTGTACATGAAGGAGGTTCTGAAGTTATTTCTTCTCCAATGTCTCAATATAATGAATACTTATTGAAGATTTTAACTTTTTGGGGGGTAGCCTAAACAATCCTTGTCATAAAGAAGACAAGAAATCCTACAGTTATCATTTTACAAGATACGTTCATTTCTGCTCTAGAGATCACTTGAAATGATTCGTTTCTTTAATAAAAAAATTTCTAGTGCTTTTTATTTCACTTTACCATCAAGCCACTATTGTAAACACTGTTTTCAGCAGTAGCAAACATCTTTTAAATTGAAGGGAAATCTACTCCACCTGAAAAATTAATTTACTTCAATCCACAAAAGCATCTGAAGATGTAAAATATCAAACACTAATCCTTTGAAATTGTTTGTTAACCTGCCATACCTTTGTACAAATGAAATTCAGTCTCAAAATCCCCCCTTTTTTTTTTTCCCTTTTTCCTTCCCTTCTCACTCTTCTCTTTCCTGCAAGTTTCTAATGCTAACAGGAGTGGCTTCTCCAGCAGCACAATTCTCTGCAGGCTGCCTCAGTGGGAGGCCTGCAGTTCTGACCTTCTCAGTAGCCCACATATGCTTATCAATAACCACCTAACCTCCTTGCTAGTCCTTCTCCAATGGTGAATTCTTGCAGCAGCCTGCAGTGCTGAAGAAACCACAGAAACACCTCTCCCACTGCATCACAGAAATCTTAAAGACCATCTAAGGGGAAGCCTGACTTTAAATGTTTGTCAAAAACTGCTCGCAGAATGGAGGACAACCAATCTGACCCTGCCACTCCCGATCATAACCTTACAATAAAAAAAATATATTAAAAAAAATCATATCCAAAGATGGAAAGGCTTAAAGAAATTAAATTCATTTTAAATGTGCTCATTGTTTAGAATTAGCTTACCCTACCTAAATTTATTTTCTACTCAATTATTTGAGTTTCTCATTAGTTATTCAGCATGAATTTTACAGGCACTGTTTTCATACTTGATGCAGTGCATGTGCTAAATTACTTTGTTGAATGAGTACCTTAAATGAGAAATTGTGAAAATGTGTACACACTGTATCAACCTGAATATAATCAAGTTTAAATAGAAATGGAGATTTGGAGGAATCAAACTCCTCCTACGCTTTTGAAGTACTCTGCAAGCATTGATTCACCATGTAAGAGTCCAGGCCTCCTCTTAAACAGACTGTCCAACCACCTGGATCACCACTGAAAGATTCCATTGCAGGGATTACCTGAAAGAGTAAATCAAACTGGGAGCAGCTCACTGGTACTAATAGGGGAGGTTTTGAAGGATTAGTTTTCAGTTCAGTTGTGTTTTGAATATTTCCAAGGACACAAATACCACAGCCACTTTGGGTAATCTGTTCCAGTATCTGACCACCCTCAGGGTAAAATATTTTTCCTTGTACCTAATTGCAATTTCCTGTGTTCTGACTTGTCCTGTCCTTCTATTCTATCTCTGCAAGACCTGTCTGCCTACAAGACAGCCCAGCTCTGCCTTCTCTATACTCTCCCATTAAGCAGTCACAGACAGCAGTAAGATCTCCTCATAGCTTTCTCTTCAAAAGCTCAATAAATCTGTTTCTCATGTAACGTGCTACATTCTCATAATCATTTCAGTGGCCCTCTGTTGAACTGTTCCACTATGTCAGTAAGCCTGGATCTGGGGTGCCCAAAATTGGACAGAGCACTCTCTCTGTGAGGTCTTGTAACTGCCAAATACAAGGCACTAGCCATTCTCCTGCACCTGTAGCTGCACTCTTGCTAATATCGTCTAGGATGCAGCTGATAATTGCAAAGGGGTTTCAGTGCTGACTCATGTTCATCAGCTTGTTCAGAGGAACTCCAAAGTCTGCAAAACTTCCAGCCAGTCACCTCTCTACATCCATATTGCATGTTATCTGCTGTTATCTGGTCCCAGATTAAGGACATTTCATTTGTGTTTCTTGAACTTCATGAACTTATCAGCAAGTCCATTTCTCCAGATTGATTGAGGTCCCTTGCAACATTAGCCCTACCCTCCAGCCAGTCAACTGTTTCCCCAATTTAGTACCACCTCCGAAATTGCTCAAAATGCACTCTATCTCACTGTCCACACTATTAATAAAAGCATTAAATACTGGCCCTGGTATCTATCACCACGAAAACACCCTTAGTAACCGCCAACTAGACTGTAATACCATGGATCATCACCCTGTGAGCCTAACATTCCAGTCAATTCTTTCAGCCACCTTATCATCCAGTTACCCAGTCCATCTCTTGCCAATCTAAAAACATCATGTGAGACTATGCTGAAGACCTACCTATATTTAAAAGAAGTAAATAAAGAGACACAAACCAGAAAACCCTAAACAAATAAAACAACCCTTCTCTTCAAACCCTGAAAACAAAACAATCCCCTCCCAAACAACTCCCTTCTCCCTCCCCTCCAAAAAAACCCCCAAACCACCTCAAAACACCAAAGTTCCACAGCTTTCTTCTCCTTTACAAAGACAGACATCTCATCAGAAAAGTCACTCAGGCCAATCACGTGATTTTCAATTGATAAATCTATGCTAGGAGTTCCCAAACATCCTCTCAGTACCCTCTAGGTACCTTCAGGTACCTAGAAGTGGCTTCCAGGAGGGTTTGGCCAATAGAAAATTAGGTTCAACCGCACTGTGGTTCCCTAAATTCCCCCTTCTTGCTTTTCCTGAAGGGAAGGGTGACATCTCTCTTCTTCCAGTCATCCATATCTCCCCTGATTGGCATGCCCTTTAAATGACGAGAGAGAACAGCCTCATAATGACATCAGCCAGCACTCTCAGCATACTTGGATGCCTCTCATTGCAGGATTATTTCTACTACTTCTGGGTTTCAGTCTGCAGTTTTCATAGCATGTAAAACTATGCTATGTTTTTCAAGTGCTTAGTTCAGTACAGGTCTTTAGAGCAGTTGTGGTTTCTACCACCCACAGGATGACACATATATTGGAGTACTTAGGAAATGAACACACTAACTTTCATGGTCTACATATTTTTAAGAACAAATGTATTTGGAAACTAATACAAAGTGACGTGCAGACCAAGTTACACTGACTCAGATTATTCCACCTTTGTAGGAGAACGTATTATTTTAAAATAATAGAATGATTTAGATTAGAAAAAACCTTTAAAATCATCGCCTCCAACTGTTATCATCAAGTCCAACCATTAAATGTAGAACACTTGACAGTATCCCTTTCAAAGATTCTGCTTGGCAGTGTTGTCTACACTTAGTAACAAAATTCAAGGTATTTTTTTCTCTCCTTAACAAGATGCTTCATTTAAGTGAATGTTTGCACACACAAAAGATGATGTATTTATACTCCTACCATAGAGTAGTATATATTCATGGTACGAAATTCTTAAACTAGATGAAGCCATAACAGGAACTTGGTTTAAAGGATTGTTTTCTACAGACATGATATAGGTACTTATAACAAATTCCTGATCCTGCAAACTAACATAAAAAGTTAGGGCTACATTTCCAAACTCCAAAGCAGAGAGGTTAATCGTGCCTTAGACCCCCTCAACTCTGCTGTCAATTGCTTTTTCAAAAGTATGAAATACCCCTTGCATTTTGGTTAAATTAAGTTATCTTTCCAAAAAGTAAAACATGCTATCTCACTTAGAAATTGTAATCAGAGCTTAAATAAACTTTGATGCAAAAGAGCTCAAGAAACAGATTGATTCTATTGCAATGAAAATGTGGTAATATACTTTTAAAATTTTATATTTTATACATTTTTTCTCCTACAGTGCATTCAGATTTTGTTATTTTATGTAACTTACAAAGTCAGAGCTGGACCACAGTCAAAAAATAACAAGCATCAGGACTGCTGAATAAGAACTTTTTGTAATTACTTTTAAGTTACAATAACAGAATATTCTGGTTTTGCACAACATCAACAAAAATTCTCCCTCTCCCCCAACAACAAAAAACATGCACACGCTTCTCCCTTTACCTTTTGCTTTAATTTTTAGGCCTACTCTGGAGATTTTGACATAACAACCACACACTGAAGAGTTCTGGCCCAGCTATGGATCTATTTTTTTTGTAATACCATGCTAACTTTAACGTAAGGATAGTCTACCATCTGCTTTATATTTAGATGTGAAGTGTGATAGAAGAAACTAATAGCCATATGACTAACAATGGCTTTCCATTTTTATCTTCTGCAGTTATGAGAGTGGAAGCTGCAAACCAATTTACTCGAGGTTTTCCTTTTGAAAAGTAATATGTCTGAAAGATCAAACTGATGAAACTGTTTAGCCCACTTTGGTCTGTTTAATTTGCTTATTTATCCAAATTCATTACATAACAGGACTGCTGCTTTTGCAGCACATGCTTCACCATTAAGGCATTTACAAAAGAAGTTTACTACCTGTGGCTGTTGTAGGGTTTAGCAGTACTACGATTTGTATCAAATATTATTTCTTTTGTTCACTTCTGTGACTATTGATAAGCAAAGTATTTTGATACAAGGAGTATTTTGAAACAATGAATAAGAAAGCCTGTGACAGTAGAAAAAGTTTAGTTTAAATTATTCCCTCTATGGTATTATTAAAAAAAAAACAACCAAAAAAAAAGTTAGAAAGTTCCCAATAGAAAGCATGCAACAGACAGGGCAAACTGAATACTAAAGAGAGCACAAGAGACTTCTTTCCCCCATAAAGCAAACCCTTGTCCTTGCTTATAAAAGAGGTCATTCTACCCCTATAGGGACCTCTGTTCTTAATAGCTTACTGCTGGAGCATGAACTAGAAGCCCTGTCTTGCTCATTTTTTGTAGCTACAGTGTGCTAGTACAGAGAAGAAGAAGGGGGGGAAGGAAAGGGAACAGTATAACAGGTCACTTGCTGCTGCAAACAGCATGATAGCTAATGTTATTATGAGTCTAGTTTCATTCTGTAAGTACAAGAGAGACTTAAAAGGGCATCAAGACAGTCAGGCTGCAAAAGTTTGCTCAGTGCCAACACTGCAGCATTATGCATCTTGCTTTCAAGGGGTATTAATGATGCCATACATCATGATGATAAATTGGGGTTAGTAGCCCGTCTGAAGAGAAAGGGGAGGAAAAGATTTTGAAAAAACTGGAGGGAAAAAAACCCAAACCATAGTTGAACTGCATGAGTTGGTCCTATTTCTCAGGCCAAGAGATGAGGAAGTTATTCTTTAAGAAAGAAGTCAGTGCTTTTTCTGCTGATCACCCGCCTATGATCCTCCTCTTTCCAGGCATGTGTGGTACCTGCACAATGGCCTGTTTTGAAGGTTAGTTTTTCCACAAAGGAAAATAAATAAATAAATCCACTTAGTCATTACACTTGCCAGCTGAAAAAGGGTAAAAAACTGTAATCGCTATTCCACATGCAGACATCCTACAAGAATTAAGTTGTTCTTCAGGGACAGTGGACATCTACTGACGAAGATAACAGAATAAAACTCTTATGTGTATTAATGATCAGGACAGAATTAGCTGATGCTAATTAGTTCTTTGCTGAACCAAGAACATTATTCAAGAAGCAAGTTCAATGATAGGCAATGGTACATGAATCAAGAAAACAAAGCATAAAGGACTGGGTGACAATAGGAAATGGATTTTGCAAAAAGGGACTTAAGCACAAAGGAAAGCTATTTCAGAAAACACAGACGAGTGTGAATTCAGAGTTCTTTTTCTGCAGCCCTGTATATAGCATACAGATGCATAGGCAGGTCCCTGAAGCGTGGAATTACTGTTCTCAGCTCTACGCATCAGATACAATTTGTGAACTATTGATATGCTCATGTTGTTCTTGTACTATAAGTAGAGAAAGAATACTCAACCCTCCACCAGAAGGGTCACTTTAGCACCCTGCAGAAATACTCTTTACTGAAAAGAGAAAGAGCAAATTTTCCATAAACTTAAACATGAAGAACTAAAACCTATTATTTCTATGCCTACTGTCAAAACACAAATGAGAAATCTACTTTGAACTATGAATTTAAAATGAGGCATATAAGAAATCTTGTTTATGAGCTACGAATTTATTGGGAAAAAGAGAGTAATGTGCCACACTGTAACATACACTCGCTGTTTTAAAACCAAAATATGGGCTATCGGTCTGCTGTAGATGAAGTGTCAGATGCAAAGGGTCACACGCTGCACAAATTCAAGGAAATGGCCATGAGCTGTAGGTATATTACAGGATGCAGTGCTAATTAATGGAGGCTTTTTACTGAGTATCCATCTCTGTAGCACTAATGAGTTTGGATTAATCTAAACAACATGTTTCACGGAAACTGATTAGCTTTTGGGAAGTTACATGGCATACCAAGTTTCAATCATTAAAAATGTGTGTAGCCAAGCAAAATAACTCTCTGAATCTGACTTCAGAAAGAGACAAAAATTCTACAACAGCAGACCACACAAGCAACCAGGGTGTGTTACAGATACTTGTCATGGAATCTCATCCTGTAATCTCCTGCCCAATTTTCATTTTCCAGAGCTGAATCCTACAGTCCTATTTCACCCAATGTTTCTGATCTCTGTTTTTTTCTTTTTTAATAGATGAACAGCAAGTGTAGATAGAAAACACATTTTTGGTATATAATGATGCCAAAAAAAAAAAAAAAATACCTAAAAATTGTTTGGAAATAATTTGGTATACACTAAACTGTTGAAATTATATAATGTAATCAATGAAAGAAGATAGCTTACACCTTCTTTGACTAAAACCTAACAAGAATGACTAATCTCTGCTTTGCTACATATCCCAGAATTAGGGGTGATGTCTTTTAGAATGACCTGTTCTGATCACACACTCCACAGAATTAAGAAGAAATTGCTATTATATGTGACAAATATAAAGGTGTCAAATTCTTCATTTCAAATTAAATTATAAACCAAGCTATAGCAATGTAAACAACAGAAAATAATAGCAATATAGAAATATAATAATATATGCTTTAATAAATGTTTGTTTTGCTGTGGCTTTCAGAAATTCCTACGTATATCACAGTAATCTTATTTTACGTTAAAGTATTGCATTCTAAGGAATTATTTTACTTACAATTATTCTTTGCATTAAATAAGCAAATAGCTGAAGAATCTGGCAAACAGCTATATCATAGAATAAAAGAAAGCAGGAAAACCAGCATGTATAAGGCAAAGCAGTCAGCTAAACAGAATGTACTTAGGGGAGCCCAGTTTCATAAGCCAGCAATACGGAAGGGTACCATGTAAATACAATTCCTGAGGATAATAACCCTTATTTGAAGTTACTTCCTCATGATAGCTTAGCTTAACACCATTCATTCATTAAGAATAATATGGCCTGTGAGTATGTCAACTTGTTGCTGCACCTGACTATAAGCTAAAGCAGTTCAGCAGCAAATCACTTAAGGTATCACAAAACTAAGGTGGTGTCTTTTTTTCTTAAAAAAAAATAATCAGAAGAACACACAATAAAAATTAGTCTGCAGATAGAAATAACATCATTCCCTAATTTCTGTCAAAATCTTCCTTTACTCTTCAGTATTAGTTAAAATAATTTCTCAAATGGATGGTATTTTCCCTACAACCCTACATGGGTCAACATGATTAAAAAGAAGAATACTTGCATAGCACTATTAATACAGTTTCCCTAATCCTAAATCATGAAGTCATTTATCTACTGAATTCTCACAGAGTACCCAGAGCTTCTTTGATGTGTAATCACCTTAATCTAAATTTATTTAAAGTATTTGGTTATACACCACCAAAATACATCATAATTACAATGTAATTAAAATCTGTTGGAGATATTCACAGTGAGGTCAAAGTGAAATTGTTCAAGGATATTAATGTATTTTTCTCATACAGATTAATGCCCATTAAGGTCACGTTCTAAACAATAATTTATATTTTGATGGACTTGTACACCAATATAGGAACAAGAATTAAATACAAATTAAGAGATATGAGTTTTTATTTGGGAATCTTTAGTGCCAGAATATTTAAAATGCAATCACTGGATGTTTCCAAGACTAGAATTCAAACAAAAGATGAGTAACTCACAAAAACAGCTTATTATTCCACCCATAAAACCCCCACCAAGTAGATGATTCTACTATTGATGAGGCTAGGACCCCTCCCCCCCCAACAGAACAAACAAACCCTCCCCCCCCCCGAAAAAAAAGGAACACCCCCCTAAAAAAAAAAAAAATTAATAATATCCCTATTTGTTAAATACTTTTTTCTTTAAACACTTGGTAGAAGTCTACAGGTATTATACAGGTTTACCTTTGTGTTAATTTAAAATTTTCCTGTAATGTATTCCTTAGTGTATTACCAACACCTCTACATCCTACATTTAGCTCTGAAAGACATAACCCAGTGATGTAATTAGAGGAAAAAAATTATAAAATACATAGAACTTCACAAATCTTACAACAGCTGTTCTGCTGCATTAACTCTCAGAAAGCCATCATTAAGGAAACCCTTACAGCAAAAAAAAAAAATTACACTACTTGGATGAGTTATCCCTAACACTGAGAGATCCCGTTCCCCTTTAAACCAGGCAATTGCATTTCAAATACTGTTTCTTTGTACAGCCACCTTAATGGTTGAGAATAAAGCTGTTATTACTCGTTCTTTTGTTTCTGGAGATGGCTCTTCCACGAGGAGTACTTTCCACATTAGTTTTAGGACACTCATCCAACCTGCAGTAGTCATGTCAAAACACAATTGTAGAAAGAACAGGGAGGGAAGGACATGTTCCAAAGCCTGATTGTGGTGCCTGCGTATGCGCTACAGGAATGCATCACTGGGATGCAAACACACAAAACACCAGATAGTTAGGGTCAGTGGTGCAATTTGCCTGGGATGGCACTCTTGCCAATGACTGGTGCTCACTAGATGTTTCCAGGGGCACAAGAAAATCAGTTTGGAGAAAACTGCTTCCAGGCAGCAGCAGCTCAATCACTGTTACATAAAATCTTCACAAGCCAAGCATAAAAATTCTTTGACTAGCATACCAACCAGGTATGTCTTCTGAATGAGCATGAAAGTCTTGGGAATTCTCTTACTGCTGCTATTCACATATGATATGATATTAATTATGAAATTAAATTGAACAAAATCATTGAATTATCACTGCAACTGGCAGTGATACTAGGAAAACAAGTCATGGTAAGTAAGTTTCAGGCCAAGGAGTCAAAAGTACTCATTGAGGTTTTTCTTTTGTTGTCCTTACTATTTTTTCTTAGCTTAAGAAGCTGTGTCAAAATTTAAAATCTTCAGCATTTCAACATTACAGTAATATTAGCACAGCATATCTATGACTAATCCACTTAATAGTAGCAGTGCAATCGAGTCATAGAAATCTACAACTGATACATAGCTTCAGGATTCCACACATAAATTATCTTTAGAGGAACTTAACCACTTTCTTTCAGAGTTGAATTCCAATCTAAACTTTCTACAGGATCACAAATCAAACACAAATGCTATTCAAAAATGTTTCTTGTTTTTCTAAAACTAATATGATTCAATAGTTAAAGGAGTACACTTTGGATATGTTTGCATTTTTTGATAATGATAGATGGAATATTTTATACAGCAGTTTTACTAAAAATGCCAAAATATGTATCACTAAGTTGGATAAAGAAATAGAATGCATACAATGCACTACAAAGTCATCAAATATCTAACCCAAAGCATGACTAAAAAAGTAAAAATGTATACTATAGAATCATAGAATGCTTTGGTTTGGAGGGGACCTTAAAGACCATGTAGGTCCAACCCCACCATATACTATTGCATACTCTGAACTGCTGCAGAGGAAAAAGGCTGCATATACATGTATGTATATATGCATATACATTTGTCACTTCCACATATTGAACCAAGCTTTCACAATGCTAGAAACAAGAAGAAACCTAAAGAAATGTCCATTCTTCCTCTGTTTTAGGAATGAAGAAGTGTCACCTCTTATATAGCATGTTTTGACACCACTAATTCCTTTTTAACAACATGAGCTTTAGCCCTGGGTCATGTGCTGTAATTTCCAAATAATCTAATAAAGGTTTATAGTGACTGTTACAGCCATATTAAGGGATCCTTTTGTCTTTACATAACAATAAGATCAGCTTGGCTGCACCTTAGAACATGCTAAATACCTTTTTTTTTTTTTTTCCTAGGAAGGTAACTGTTGGTTAATAGAGATGGGAATAAAGTGGCTTTTCCAGTTTACCATATTTTAAGAAAGATTCCTTTCTAGTATTCCCTCTCTCCTATCTCCAGCCTGTATAACAAAGAAAAGAAGGGGGAAAAAAAAAAAAGGAAAAGAAAAAAAAAAAAAAGAAAAAGCAATAACCTATTTCAACATTATGCCTGAAAGGAAAACTATAAGGATGCTGTAAATTTGAAATAAGGATCACAGAACGCGAGAGCCATGTAGGCATAAACCCCAAAATTACACACAGAATGAAAACACTTCCTTGAACTCTACAGAGAACCTCTAGACCTATGTGCAGTATCTCAGCTCAGATACTGTTTGAGGCTCAGCCATGGGAAAGAAAGGAGGAGTGAACACATGAACGCAAACAGAAATCAAAGAAAAGAGCAAAACTGACTGTGCTGCATAACACCACACAGAATAACCACAGACTGGCACACAAAAATAAACTGAAACCTCTTAAAAGAAAATTTCTTTCCTCCAGTTAAAAAAATATTGAGTCATTTTGGGATTACAGTGATTTTTTCCTTCACCTATTTAGATTCAGAGTTACTATTCCAACCAGGGTTTTGATGTCACTCCTAACTATGAAACATTAGATTTAAATCAATCACACTGGTTTGTAGGAATACAGAAGGATGGACAAGTTTGAGCTTCTATTTTTTAAAACAACTCATGGTTTGCATTTACTAAGAATTGAGTTACTAGATCCTGACACTGTTAATTGAATCCTTCTATTTGCAGAATCATAGAATCATAGGATAGTTAGGGTTGGAAAGGACATTAAGATCATCAAGTTCCAACCCCCCTGCCATGGGCAGGGACACCTCGCTCTAAACCATATCACCCAAGGAAGGCCTCATCCAACCTGGCCTTGAACACTGCCAGGGATGCAGCATTCATAACCTCCCTGGGCAACCCATTCCAGTGCCTAACCACCCTTACAGTAAAGAATTTCCTCCTTATATCCAATCTAAACTTCCCCTGTTTAAGTTTTAACCCATTACCCCTTGTCCTGTCACTACAATCCCTAATGAAGAGTCCATCCCCAGTATCCCTATAGACACCCTTCAGATACTGGAAGGCTGCTATGAGGTCTCCACGCAGTCTTCTCTTCTCCAGGCTGAACAGCCCCAACTTTCTCAGCCTATCTTCAGACGGGAGGTGCTCCAGTCCCCTGATCATCCTCGTGGCCCTCCTATGGGCTTGTTCCAACAGTTCCATGTCATTTTTATGTTGAGGACACCAGAACTGTACACAATACTCCAAGTGAGGTCTCATGAGAGCAGAGCAGAGGGCCTTGGATTCCTTAAGCTTATATTTAAGAATTGTATCTTTTATCTGCATACCTAAGAAAACAAGGCTTGCATGTTTGTGCTATGCATGTATCATTCTATCCCAGTAACTTTTGAATTCACTGGCCAATTTCTACCAAATTTGACAGAAAACTATAAATCTCAACAACAGTAAGTCCCCACAAGTTTTATGAATGTTAATAACCAGCAAGAGATGTGTGGCCCAAAAGGGTGTCCCACTTAGAAGGTAGGCAAGACTTTGCAACTACTGAGTTTATTTGCCTGCAGCCACCAGGCTGGGTTAACTACATCTCCCCCATAACAAGGATATCACAGGCTCCATAAGGAAGGATATAGGGTTCATACTGGTGGAGAAGAATGACTTAAGAATGATTTAAACTTTAAGAAAGCAGGCTTTATCACATCATGAAAGAACAGGTCTTCAAATAAACAGTGTAAGCACTGCATAAGTAAAAGTACAGACTCACAAGAATTTGCAATTTATAATTACAGTTACTCCTCTAACTACTTTAGTTTACCTCTACTTATACCTGAAGAATGGTATGTGACAATAGTCAATGGTATGGGACAGTTAAATGATTCTCTGTCTTCAGGTAGTTAATATTCTTTATCACTAATGCTGCAAGCAATTTATCATACCATATGCTTGAATGGAAGCCACTGGAGCAATAGTTTGTCTGCATATTCTCTCTGTGTAGGTTTCTATGCATGACAGAACAAATATTGAGACTATTTGACAGTCCCCATTTTATTTTGCAGGTCTGTTCCAACACATTTAACCACAATGCTGTCTCCTCTCTTTCCTCCCTTTCAACCTGCCCTACCAATGACCTTAAACCAAATTTAAATGAGCCACCCTCTGCTAGTAATGAGAAATAATTCAGCCTCAATGATGGTTTGTTAAAGCCTCTCTCATAAAAGAAAGCACACACATCTTTTCAATCATTTTGAACCATACAAGGACTTTTGGCTTTAAAAAAAACATTCACTAGTGATTCTAGGAAGGCTGGACATACATTAAAGTTCAAAGTAAAATAATTTAGTTTTTGCAGTCCTTAATTATAAATTTAACATAATGTAATCATAGCCTGAGCAATTTTTGTGTCACAGTTTGAGAATGACTAAGTTTTGCTGCTTTCCCAGATGGAGAGGAAGGGTTTAATAATTCTTTTCCCTTTATAGAACAGCACACAAAATACATGAAATTAACAACAGAAATTACACAAAAGAACTCATGAAATTCACTTGTAAATAAGTCCAATAAAGACTTCTAATATCAAACTTTCCTCAAGTACTCCAAAATGATTAGAGACAGATCTACGAATGGATCCCACTAATATCCTAGAACCCTGATTTTTACTTTAGAAAGGTATTTAAACATTTCTGATCTTATTTTCAAGGATATATGATCAAGGAACCTGGTTAATACATTTTGTATGGAGTCTGCAATTCCTCTTCAACTTCACGCAAGAGCTTCTGGTACCTTTTGTGTTTATTGCAATCACTGAAATGGCATGATATGATAAGACTGAAATTCTGGATAAGAAGCAAAAACTTGCAAAAAATGGACTCTACTTTGGCCCAGAGACTGTAATGATTACAATGCAAAAGTGTTATTGATTTACAGACAATTCATATGAAAGCGTCTGCCTTGTTAAAAACAGGATCATAAAACAAAAAGCTCTGTGCTGCTAGACACAAACTGTATTGTGTCTTGAATGAGTGTCAAGTCTTGGCAAACATCCAGTTGCTGAAACATTGCCAGGCACATCAGATATATATTAATGCAGGATAATCTGTAAGAAAAGCATTCTTTCATAAACTTTTTGTGTGCGTGTGTGTGGAACTATCAATCAACTTCCTAGCTGAGCACCATGTGGCTCAGCTTAAGAGATCCTCAGGAATGCTTCAGTGTCTATAAACCACTGACTGACTTCACAGACTTGGTGCCTTTCAGTGCCCATTGTCCTAAGTATTTGCTGAAGTTATTTGGCTGGCTGTCAGCAGCTAATTCTGAGTTGTAACTTGGGAAACCAGCAGTGGAAAGTCACTCAGACCTCACTAGTGACATCCTCAACACCAATTAGCCAAGATGCAGACTGCCAGTAAAGGATTATTTGCAGCTCAAATTATTTCATAGGAAAAAGAGGAACATACAGGACCACCTAAACATCTGTCAGGAAAAGAACCAGGGCAAGCATCTTCTTATTTAGCCCACCTTAAACTGTAAAGAGACGCAAAATGACACATTTTAGTTTTGTTCAAAGCTTTAATTTCCTAATAAAGACATTTTCTAACCAACACAAGTGCACTGGTATTTCAAGATACGAGCATTATAAAAATAAAATGAAGTGCAAAGTTTCTAGAGAATTCTTAATATAGAACAGTAAGTTTACATGAGCTATAAGGACTGAACTTGGCCATGCAGGAAAAAATGTACCCTGAAAGAATTGTTGAAACTATTTTTACTCTACTGACATTCTGTCGGGCTTGTAGAGTCCATCTCAAAGTGTTAATCCCTGCCTCTCTATTCCATAGGAAAACAGTAATTTACTTAGGCATCTGATCTTCAGAAGAGCAAAGGCCACTCCCCAGTTTCTAATCCAAAGCATTCCAATGTCATTACTTAAAATGTATGTTTCAATTTCATAACATATATTAAAGCACTGTTATTTCTACATAACTTCACAAGAGTCAGGATGAGGAAATTAGCATTGTTAAGTCATGGGGAGAAAATGTGAACGACTTTACTATAGTTCCAACTACTGGATTAATTTCTTGCAGTCAGATTTATGAAATATGAGGGACTGGATGACCCCATGTAATGGCAATAACGTATTTCATCTCAGACTCGGGAATAACTTGAATAGAGTCCAATTTCAAAGGTTTTTGATGGCTTATACATCACCAGTTTGCTGCCTGCATCAAGCTCTAAAGAAAGTGTTAATTTAGAGGAACAAGTACTGCTTTTACTTGGGTATGTCAACATAAGATAGCTTGAAGTAGCTATCCCAAGCACTTATTTATAGAAAGAATACTAATAGCACAGAACTCAGCAGAAACCTGTTAGATAACCTTGACAAATATTCTGGTGACCTGAAGTTATGGCTACTAATAAAATAAGTGGCTTATTTCCAGCTACATTGTGTATGCTTTTGTGAGCTACAAGCATAGCTCTGCTTGTAGTGTGGTCATACTTAATTTCTTTAAAAATGGTTCTTTAGAAAGAGTCACATCACACTCCATAACATTCACGTTATTTGTTGATGCCTGAATGATCTCAGTAAGTAACTTCATCTTATGCTACGAAGAGCACTTAATTAGCTCTCTTCTAAATTGCAAACACTCCATGGCTATGTCACCCATTGGAGATACACTTTTTATTTCAAATAATGAATGCATTCAAGAAACAAGAAAATAAAGTGATTTTTGAAAGAGTACACTTCATCTCAGTTTTGTTTCTTTAACTAAAGAGTCAGTAGGTGAGTTTTCTTCTTATCATAATTAGTTCTAACATGGTAAGAATTAATGAGCCTCCACAGTGCCAGGTTCTCTATATAAACATCAACCCAATATATCTTTTCTAAAAACCACACGCTTAAGTCATCAGTTTGATACTAGAAAAGCTTATACATGATAGTTCTCAACAGTCACATTTATCTGAAGCAGTTATTTCATGAGAGGTTTCTCCTTCATCCCTTCCTTCTAAGCCACCATTACAGACTGAAATTACGACATAAACTTCAGTACTGATTCACAGCCTAAAGGCAGGTCTTGGCAGACACCTCTTCATCACCCACCATCACTTCTCTACAGACAAAGCCTCACTATCAAGTCCACTTGCATCACAAAGTCTGTTCTCCATCTTCCAAGCCCTTCTTTTGCTTCTAAGGGTCTCAACCTACAAGAAGCTTAACAGCATTTATATTTGATCTACATTGGTCCAACTCTTCTATCTGCTCCATAGTTGTGTCCCTTGCCTTACCTTTGAACAAAACCAAAGCAAGCTGAGAAGTCAAGAAGTCAAGGTTTTTTTCTTTTTTTTTTTTTTTCTTTTTCCCTCTTTCTTATTTGTTTTCTGTTGAAAAACAGCATTCTGAAGTGGCCTTCTCTATGACTGCTCAATAAGCAGTGGAACCAGAAAAGGTAGTTGGAAGGAAGAGCATGTGACACACGCGACAGTGGTGATACTAACCAATGGAAACTGCTGCAGACAACAGAGATACATTCAGGTTAAAAAAAAAAAACAAAAAAAAAAACAAAAGAAAAAAACGACAAGACCTGTGCTATGCCAGAGGCTGTGAATGATACTGAACTTCTTTTTTTCTGATGTAAAAGCACAAGCTCTTCTGAGTTTGAGTGGTTAGTTTTAATAATTAATATGCTGCAAAAACATTTTGCATATAGAATGCATCCATTACGTATTTAAACTATTTAAAATTAAGTATTAAAAATACCATGAAGAATTTAAACCATAAAATATTAAATATCTTTGAGGCCAAAACTGCATGTTAGATGTAGGTGAGTCTTATGTTTAATTCCGGTACCATTATCATAGTGATAATGTGTGAATTCACATATTTCTTGTACTCTTTTTTTCAAAATTCAGTCAACATGTAGACAAAATAGTACATATGGATTACCAAACACTTCTCAAATGTCCTTCACCAAAACCTTTTAGAGAAAGTAGTATCTCATAGGTTAGAGGAACTGGTGCCTCTTCTGGATTGCTGTAGATAGAAGGCAACCGTTGGGAATAATTTACCAGTTTTTACAATACAGACAAGTTACAGATTTATACTAGGATTCGTGTATTCAACAGGCAAATAATCTGACAAAAGCGTGGCATAGGAACACCAGGAAAATTTGTGGTGACATACAATTATCCATAGGAAGCCAAAACTAAATCCACTGTTAACAACTTGCAGAAAGTATACTGAATGAAGAGGTTATAATAATACAGCGAATGAAACTCTATGCAGAGAAACACAAAACAATGTGCCATTAAAAAAAAAAAAACAAAACCACCAAAAAAACCCCAACAAAACAAAACAAAAAACCCCACCAACCCTGAAAACGCAGGGCTCACAATGATGAATTCCAGCCTGGATATAAGACAGAAAAGTTTTTCTCTAGATTTTTGAAAGCATTATCTGACTAATTAGCACCAATCAAAAAAAAAAAAAAAAAAGCAGCAGGATGTTAGCACTGAATAACGAGAGAATAAAGAACCAAGGAGAAGCCAATGCCATTCCTTCCTTTTCACGCATCCTTGCTATTCCAAAATTCTGAATTTCATCATGACATTCTTTCATAACAGTTGTCATAAAGACAACTGCAATAAAGCTGACAGAAGAAAACGGACTGAATATTCCACAGCTCAATTCGAGATGGACAGAGGTGAACATGAACACAACAAAGATATACAAAACCATAACTTGAAGATGATCAGGAAAATGACTATGTGCTGTTTTTCACTACTCGGGAATCAAAAATAATTCAAACAGTGAGTCTCTCAGGCAGTAGTCTTAAGTAGAAAGATCTATCTCTTGTTCAAGGCCAGGTTGGATAGAGCCTTGGTGACATGGTTTAGTATGAGGGGGTTGGAACTTGATGATCACAGAATCATAGAGGAGTTAAGGTTGGAAAGGACCTTAAGATCATCAAGTTCCAACACCCCTGCCACGGGCAGGGACACATCGATCTAAACCATATCACCCAAGGCCTCATTCAACCTGGCCTTGAACACTGCCAGGGATGGACCATTCAAAACCTCCCTGGGCAACCTATTCCAGTGCCTCACCACCCTAACAGGAAAGAATTTCTTCTTTATATCCAATCTAAACTTCCCCTGTTTCAGTTTTAACCCATTACCCCTTGTCCTATCACTACAGTCCCTAATGAAGAGTCCATCCCCAGCATCCCTATATGCCCCCTTCAGATACTGGAAGGCTGCTATGAGGTCTCCACGCAGCCTTCTCTTCTCCAGGCTGAACAGTCCCAACTTTCTCAGCTGATCTTCGTATGGGAGGTACTCCAGTCCCCTGATCATCCTCATGGCCCTCCTCTGGACTTGTTCCAACAGATCCGTGTCCTTTTTATGTTGAGAACACCAGAACTGATCTTAAGGTCCTTTCCAACCCTAACTGGTCTAAGATTCTATGATTCTATGAATACGTGGGGCTTAGATAAGACACGCTGGTGAATCCTGTATTCTAAGGCAAAATCAAGTATAGTTAGTATATACTTTGTCAGGCTGAAAACATAAACCAACTTAATGTCAAACTAAAGTGTCACATGAGGAAAAACCAAAGGTGAATAGGTGAGATCTATCTAAGCACATACTAACAAAGCCCCACCTAAACTACATCAGTCTTTCTAATAAAAGGAAATATTTTTATTTCAGTTATTAAAATATTTGCACTTGAATACCTGAGGCACAGAAAGATGTGCAATTAAGATGCTTAAATGTTGGCGATGTGTATCAGAATGTCATTAGGCATCTAAACAGAGTAAGAACATGCAAAATCAATAATATAGTGCAGCATGCCATGATGCAAGCAATGCAGAGAGCACCAATGGTAAGTGGAGAAAGCTGTACCACGTAGGTTCAGGTAGTAAGATGACCACTACTTTGTTTTATTCCAAGTAAGAGGTCTGGGTTTGCTTAAAAAATACCCATCCAACTGGGTGATTTTAGATGAAAGAAAAATGGGAACTGTGTAATTATATACATTTACCTTGACAAATAGAAAGCAATCTGTGATTAGAATGTAGTAATTAGTTACAAAATGCTTCCCATGGATTTAATTACCCATCAGTCTACATGTTTCTTAATTACTTTTATCTCATTGCATCAGTAAAAATTTATGCCTGGGGCAACTGCCACTCACTTATTTACACAGCCTCTAGTTTTTACAGTGAATATATTATAGCAACATGGCAAAACAATGCTAGAATTACAGTTGGAACTTTCATGCATACGAAATTTCTCCCTCAATTCGCTATGGAAATTATTTTCTTCAGTTTGAATTCAGACCTAACTTTAAGATCCACTTGTTCAGGAGGTTTCAAAGTACTCAAAAGAAATTCAAAGAAAAAACACAAGTTCTTAGGTGATAGGCAAAACTGTCAATCTAGTGTGTATATAAATATATATATATGTAACTCTTCAGATAAATGTATTAGATTTCTAAATTTGAATCAAATCTTAAGAATTTATAAGGGAGTAAGACTGACTCAAAAACTGCCCTGCTATCAATAATAGCCTCCATCATAAGTACCAGTGTTAGTTAAGGTCAAGAGATATGATTAAGCCACCCAACCTGTAAAGAGTAGACAGCTTTTATTATGATTCAGAAGGCCGGAGAATGACAGAATAATTAAAAAAAAAAAAAAAAAAAAAGAAACCAAATCTATAGCTGCAGAAGTAATAAGCATATCTAATTTGTCTGTATAAACCCCAGAAGGGTTGATTCATTTTCTTGCATTTTGCATACAGTTATCTTTGCTGTGGTTGCATGCTTTTTTGCTCTGTTAGAATTTATCTATTTATCATCCCATGAAGTGATGAGTACAATACTCACAATATGTAAAAAAACCCCGTTACACAGAGTGTACATTTTTGTAAGGTAATGCATAATGACAACTCTTTTCTTTATACTTGAACTTTTCAGAACATATGAACAACAAAAGCATAAATATAGTTTAAATGGAAAATGTCAGAAAGTTCAAGTGACAGAAAAAAAAATATAAACATACTTCACAATGGGAAAACAAGAGAGTTATTCCAGCAAGAAGGCAAACCTAAGGGTAGGTTCCCCTAGACAGTAAAACTTTACTTGCTGCAGTTTTCCTAAATATGAAGAAAATGTCTCTTACACTATATTTTTATTTCTAAAAAACATAGAATCTTGGATTTATTTTCTCATGCATGTAGGGATTGAAAATGTTTTTATGAGAGTAATAAAAGTGGTTGGAGTACAAGCTTCTAGCAAGAAAAAAAGCTAGATTCTGGTTTCCAATCATCACTGGAAGTAGCCCATTATCAAAGACCCCAACCCCCAAGGAAAATTATATACAAGTTTTCTTTTGATACCGTGTTATATGAATTGAAATCATCAGCTACCATACATGATAAACCAGTCAAATTCACAAGTACTAAAAATTAAATGTGTTTGCAAATCAGTCTTTGAACATCAGTAGAGAAGCTCACAGCATATTTTGGAGAAGTAGCAATATGAAGCAGTAAGGTCAGCTAGCCCTGGCAAGGCAACAGCCATCACCACCTGCCCTAGCCTTTGAGGACCTGAGACACCTCACCTGCTTTATGTAACAACATCCCTTCTGCCTGACTCCTCTTATACCTAGCTAGCAAAAAACTCATGTTACTGGTGTGAGTCTGAATGTACATGTCTCAATCGGACTGTCATCAAAAGCCAGTTTCCACTTAGCTTTAGTAGTTAAAAATCAATGAGTAAAGTAATCGTAATGTGAAAAAGTTGCAGGTCTGCTGAATTATTAATAAGCAATACTACTGTAAATGCTTTTGTTCACCATTCTTCGATGCACTTGCAAATGATTTCAAAATGAAAGGTGCTGAAGCATGAAGACTGTAGGCAGCCATTGCTTTTTGAAATCACAGTGCAGGGAATTGGTGGAATTCTTGCCTGCCTGGGTTATAATCAGACATCGTGAACTTTCCTTGAAAGCAGACTTCAAATTCACAGGGGTCCCAAACCTTCAATCAAGGAAATGCTTGAAACGACCTCCATCTGCCATTTTAATGTATTCTTCCCAAAGACTTTCATAAATATTTAATATAAGAAACGCACTGTTTAAACACAATGAATAGCTTGTGAAATTAAAGTTGGCTGATGGATTACACAATATAATACACAGTAAACAATGGCAGAGAAACCATAGGCAGAACCACACACTTTTCTTCTGCTCTTCAGCTAAATTAATCAGAAAGGAATGCAAAGGCAAATTTCATGATACTCTGTTAAAGATATAGTAAGCCTGTACAACAGCCTTATTACAGAGCATGTTCCTAATCTTGTGTGTTCCACAGGCACACAAGAGACACTTGTGTGCGAATTGTAGAGAAGACACATACAGAATCTGTTCTTGTTTCTGAATCACTTCTTTGCAAGCCAGTACAGCCTTCCTCCCAGCATCTTCACTGAGCTTCAACAATAAAGCTGGGAAGACAAATCTGTGCCCAAATTTCAAGTCAGGACTCAAAAGGCTGCATAATTAAATGACCCAATTTTAAAAAAACACTAGACATCTTATGACTCTAAAACCATAGCAAATGCTTTGCAGGCTGCCTGACGTACAACCTCAACCAATACACACTGGGACAACTGCATCAGCAAATCTTTCAGCAAAGCCCAACCCAGCATTCTCCCCTCCTCCCTCAAATTTGCACTACATACAGCTGTGGCTTTCTGGAAAAGCAGCTGATTGTAATTTATGAAATTCCCAAACTTAAACATTCACTATGAGCTTTGCAATGTATACTGTCTGCTCCATGTGACTGTGTTTGATATTAATATACAGATATACATATACACACAAATATACAGGAAAAGATTTATGTTTACATGACCACATTCAATGTTTGACCCCTTATAATATCTGAAACACCTAAATATAAAAGCACAAATATTACAAATAATTGTATGTTTTCACCCCAAAATTACACCTTGTAAATTTTTTTAAATACATTGCTGGTACAAAACATCGGAATGTACTTTTCCACTCCAGTATAAAAGAGAATGTTGGTTTATCGGTAAATAACAACCGAATATTTGCTTCTCTAAAAAAAAAAAAAGAAAAAAGATTCATTGTAGAAAACATCACACCCTTGGTAGAAGACAAAAAAATGTGTATGAAAACAATACTTAGTTCTAAATAGAAATGTAAATCTAGATAAGGCTTAACTCTATGAAGACATAAATACTAGGATTAGCTGAAGAAAACAACCAAAATGTTACTCTTACATAGGTCTATGTGACACAACAATGCATTGTTTTGAAAAGAACTCAAATCCAGCAGCTCATAATTCTGTGAAAATACTAATAAAAAATACATACAGTAGTAAAACTCTGTAATTACAGTCCTAACTTTTATAGTATCTGTATATACTTGTTTTTAGATTAATAAAAAAGAATATTTTGAAGTGTATGAATTTTGGGATAACAAATTGTTATATCAGATGTTGATTTTTTTATTATTATTTTTATTCCTGCTTGCCCAAAATATCATGAGGTTTCTTTTCTCATTTTTAAAACTCAAAACATTAATATTCTATAACCAAGCAACTGAATTTTATTTTTTTAAAGCAGTTACTGATCAAACCGATATGTAAGCATTGCCAAACTTAAGCCTTCCCAACCCAACTGTCAAGATATAAATCCGTTAAACTATAATTCATTATAAAACTTAGATTCACTTCTGAATCTCAGTATATTTCATTTTCTCAAAAATTCACAGAACTTTACTCTTCCTCACACTCTCTCTGGACAGATACACACCAGCTTTTAAAAAAAGCTCACTGAACTGAAATTATTACATCAAACATTTTCTATACAGTACGCAAACCTTAGTCTTTGAAACTAGGTGGATGATCTAACCAAGGTTTAGAATCATTCTTGGTTGAAGGACATAGACACCACATCACCACTACCACCATCCAAATCCTACTGAACATACTTAGAAAATGGTTCCTGGTTACCTTACACATATCTCTATATACAACATATATGCTTGTACACATATGCATGACAATGAATTAATAAATAGCAGTCGCCAGGGCACAGACAAATGTGTGACAGGGCCCGAGATAATCAAGACAGCACTTCAAATCTAATTTTAGTTCCGCTAGAAGCAGCAGTAGCTTCTAATACAATACAGACCAATATGGAATGATTGGAAATGTCTGTTCTTTCCAGTTTGGATCAAAAGCACATATTGATGGCTTGTTGGTCAAAAAACGGAGAAGGGAGAAAGGGAGGAAATCATATTAATCATTAGAAGGAGAAGAATAAAAAAGAATAACCCTGAACATGCAAAAAAATTGAGAAGAGACAGGGTAGGAGGAATGCAAAAGTCACAGAGCAACAAAGGTTTTGATTCTGGTATCTCAGGCTCACAGTACTAATCAGAATTTACTGTTGACCCTAGAGAGTAAAAAATGTTCTGCAGTTGTTCAGACACATCAAGCAGCTCATAAAAATTAAGATGTATAGAGATGCTCCTACTTAAAAGGGCAACTGTTTTTTATCATCTTCACTGCAATTTATTCAAAATACTTAAAGAAGTCCATGAACTAGGAAATTACTACTTTCAAGAACAGATTACAATATTAGATAGCAGTGGCTTAATTTACATTGCTGACAAGAAAATCCAGAAAACTCATTAATTTTACAACAGATACAACTCCTTATTTCATTACCTTGTTAACATTTTTTTCCTGCTTAATGTCTTCTTTTTGGAAGAAGAGCCTTGCTTTTATCTAAACCTAACAATCTGGGCCAACAAAGCTATCTGCCTACATTCATTTGGGACGAGCTCCTTACAAACTGATAAAAGTAAGTATCTAGCTAAAACTATCAACATATGGACGTTCAAAATTACCAAAATTTTTTAATATCAAAGAATATCACTTAGACATGATTTCCTTTTCAAGATGTTTGCGAAGCATTTAATAGTTTGAAGTGCCAGAAATGATCCAATTGTGTTTCTCATAAAAAGTTACATTGCTTAAATACTTACTGAGAAGGCACAAAGCTTAACATCCTCACAGCTGGCAACATCAGCCAGTTGAAGAAGTGGTGTTCAATAATTTCTGCTTCAAATAAGTGGAGCCTATAGACAAGTAATGCTTACATGCAAAGTGGCAGTGACTTTTATGCCTAGTTAGAGGCAAATAGCTGGACACTATTTCTATTAGAAGGACATACCCATGATCACTGACAGCACCCTTATGCAATTCTACTAGCTTTAAATTCTGCTAAAGAATTTGCAGATACTATGATCCAGACCATAAAATGTGAGCTCTCATTTTTACAATATGCTAGAAAAAAACCCCAAATAGATTTGGTGGTGAGTCTGGGAACAGGAAGAACCTAGGTGTACAGCGCTATGCTGAAGATGGTTCACCTGTCTTTCAAAAAGCCAAAAAGTAAAGAGAATTAAAAAAAAAGCAACAAATCTTGAATAGACGCTTATTTATGAAAATTTAAAATGGCACTAAAGAACAAGAAGGTAAAATACCAAGAATATCAAATGCAAAGGCATTGCTTGGTATTCTCAACATCCAGAATGCAATACTATCTTAAAGCAATTAGAAAAATAACATATTCTGAAACTAGTTTTGGCCTGAATAATAAAAAGTGTCTATGAAATTTTGCTGACTTATGAATCAAAGCCTATCTTTTCCCTTCGGGTCAATATTCAGTGCAGAAATGTTTTACCTGATTTGTGGAGTAGTGGAGTTCCTCAACAGGCCTATAAAATCATGATATTAGTACTATCAAATGATACATTCTGTAAATTGAAGTGATGGTAATATAATACACTTCCCAAGAGACTTGGAAATAATAATCAAAAAATGCAATCGAAACACACTAACTTCAGAAAAAAAAATGAAATTCTTTAATTAATAGAAGTTGCCACTGAATAACTTCTTGGTTTCTCCCTGACAGGTTTTAAACTAGTTCTAAGCTCTCTCTAAGCATTCCCCCTTCCCCCATCCTTTTTAATTAATGTTTTCAATTTATCACTCACTTGGAAAGTGACCTTACTTTTACCCTGCATCTCCCTCTGGTGGTTTCCTTTTCTGCTTATTTAGAAGCAATTGTAGTTAGTAGATTCTTTATGCCTTGATCTAAAGCAAAACAGTCTTAACTTGAACTTACCTTCATCCCCTCCTCCTTTCACTAAAGGTAAACTAATACAACTAAACTAAAGCTGGCTAATGCAGCTCTCCTTCCACACTGCCCCTGCCAAGCCTTTTTTGTTTCTCTACCCATTTCATCCCTCAGCCATATCCATGAATATCCATAAGCTTTCTGAGATAAGGAATCAGCAGAACTTCAGACACCCTCTTCATACATACATACTGCTTCACATTAATGCTCTCTAAAATATAGCAAATATTACCTCAAATATCAACATTACTACTGTTGCTTTCTGATAAAATCTGTATTACTGGGATTACACACCTGAACTGCTGTTTCTCTCATAAATTGGCTAGTATGGACACTTAGAATAAGTAAAAAAAGCCACAGAGATCTACAGCAAAATGCGAAGTTTTTACTAGTGCTGTTAGGAGAGATGTTGGAGGAGAAAGCTCACAAAAGTCTGAATGAGCCAGTAGCAGTTCTCAGATTTCTGAAGACATCAACCTGTTTTCTGATCTAATACAAAGATGCACAAATTCCTGTAACGCACAATGGAAACCCCAACTATTATCAAAAGCCTGTTCATACAACAAATAAAACCACTAAATCATGTGTACGATGATCACGTTTGCTACATTTTGTGATTCTTTATCTTCAGTTTATGTTTTTCGTCCTTGTGGTGGTCATTTTTCTATGATTTTTTTATACACAGAGTACTCCCAGCAATGTCTGATGCTATTTGAACTGTAGAGGAATAAAGCCAAAGTTTTGAAGGACATAGGGTAGTATTTTGAGAGGCTCTCTAGTATTTACATACATTTAAGCATTAATGGTGCAAGTTGGTAAGCCATTACAGATGGATCTGAAACTTTTATCCAATATCTCATTTTCCTTAACTTTGTTACACTAAAATCATTCTCTTTTTGTAACACATACAAATAGCTTCTAGCACTGAAGAGTCACTTTAGATACATTAAACGATACCTCAGAGGCCCTATGGCAGTAGGGAGTAGAAACTGCTGCTCCAGAGAGAAAAAAAAAGAAATACTTTAAAATGATAGATGAGCAACTAACCAGACAAGTTGTTTCAACTCAAAAAGAAACATGCAGGGAAAATATTCACCCAGTGAAACATGAGAGCTTTCCAAGCTTCAGAAAAACAGAGTAAACAATGGACACAAAAATAAAACACGTTGAAATGGCTACACAATGTCCTTTCAAATGATATGTAATATTAGCACCATCCTCCCTTCACTTTTATACTCCTGAGGCACACGTCAGTGTGCCAGAGAAGCATCAATCATCAAGCAAGAGAAAAACATAAAACCTATCAAACTGTAGGGTGGTCTTTTCTCAGGAAAAATGTCAGAGCGTTTCACTTTGATCATTTTTATTATTTTCTTTTTTTTTTTTTTTTTCTTTCAGAAACAGACCAGGAAAACTTCTCCACCCTATAAAAATAATAAAGCACAAAGCCACACAACTTTCCAGCCCAGAAAATAATCTCCATTGAAAATTGTTTCTTTCCAGTGGCACTGACAAATTAACATTAAAAATGCTGGATCACAAATGTTATGATCATAACTATCTATATTTGAAAGCAGAAATTTCTGCTTTTAGCACTGATCAGTAAGGAAAAGGAAATGCTGTTTTAATAATGACACTAACAGACTAATTATACATCTAATTTTCAGTGCCTAAAAAACCCTACAGTCTTCATTTTGTCGTGTCCAGAAGCCTGTAAATTGAATATAATCAACATTATAATTAAGATTTCAAAATAGCTTTTATTGTAATAGTTTGTCTTTGGTAACTAATTACTTTCCAGGAAAAAAACTGTCTTCTGGGATTAAATGTCCATTTCACTCTGGAAAAAAAAAACAGCACAGACACATTCTATATATTTTCAAGGAAGTCTACATGTTCACTGAAAGCTATTTTCCTAAGCTGAAAAGCAGAATATGGCCCAGGAATTTCGCAGCAGTACAATAAGACTGTTACATTTTAGCAAGAAAGTGGCCAGTCTTTTAAGGAGAAAACAGGGCTGAGCAGAAACGTAGAATACCAGCAGTCACTTGTGGAAAGAACAACTAAAGTTTGAAAATAACTGATTACAAGCCAGAATGTGCATTTTCAATCAAGCGCATAGGCTCAGGTGGGACTTACAAAGTCTCAATCTTTTTAACAAAAGTCAAGACCTTCCCCAAAAGTTTTTACCCAACTTAGGTGATCATCAGAACTTCAAAGCAAGAATTCAACTCTTAAAAAAAAAAATTGACTTGATTCGTTATATGCGTAGAGCAAATGGGAATCACAGAATCATAGAACAGTTAGGCTTGGAAAGGACCTTGAGATCACCAGGTTACAAACCCCCTGCCATGGGCAGGGACACCTCACACTAAACTATATCACCCAAGCCCTTGTCCAACCTGGCCCTGAACACCGCCAGGGATGGAGCATTCACAGCCTCCCTGGGCAACCCATTCCAGTGCCTCACCACCCTAACAGGAAAGAATTTCCTCCTTATATTCAATCTAGACTTCCCCTGTTTAAGTTTGAACCCATTACCCCTTGTCCTATCACTACAGTCCCTAATGAAGAGTCCCTCCCCAGCATCCCTATAGACCCCCTTCAGATACTGGAAGGCTGCTATGAGGTCTCCACGCAGCCTTCTCTTCTCCAGGCTGAACAGCCCCAACTTTCTCAGCCTGTCTTCATATGCAAACCCCAGTGTGTAAGCCTATGTAACATCTTCATGTTAAGAAATAACTAGAAATCAAATTATTGCTTCTATATCTATATTTTAATAAAGGTATTTAAGTAAATTGGGTAGTAGATCAGGAGAGTAAAAATTTACCACAGAGAAGCCACTTTTCAAGAAATTTATATGTTAACACTACTATTGCCTGTTAAGTATATACAGCACCTCACAAAATACCCCCCCCCCAAAAAAAAACAACAAAACAAAACCAAAACAAATTGAGAACTTAACTCTTGAGGGAGAAGAATACTTGAGATTCTTGAGATGGAGGGAATAGAAGTACACATGTCTGACAAAATATGTTCAGATTCAGTGGGGAGAGGGGAATCCCCTACACAGTCAATATATTGGCTTCATTAGGCTTTGTGGGGATTTTATTTCTTTTGGGTTATCTTAAAAGAGGCCTTTCAAAGTGCTGTCCCAACATGACAAGCACATATGTGGTTTAACAGCTAAAGTCTGATTAAAGGAATTCAGAAATTCTGTGCAACATAAGCAGTAGAAACCATATGAAAAGCATGTCAATGTCCAGTCTTAAAGAAGGTTCCTACTGAATGAGATTCGAATATGGCATATTTTACATACAAATACAGCAGAACTATAGAGATATTTTTTTCTGAAAAATATAGAGATATTTTTTTCTGAAAAATCTAACAGCTCAGCAGATCTGTATGAAGAAGCCTTTTATACTTATCCCTCAAGCATTTTAAATTCTACCAGGGTCGATAATTATCAGATCCATATATGGCATGCTACATATGTGGAAACAAAAACTGCAGAAAAAGAAGTCATTTCAAGTAGTCTTTTATACTTGAAGGAGAAGCCCACAGAATTCCTCAGAGCTCTACAGCCGGCAGTACAATTGCATGAGCTCTTGATTATTCCCTTGAAACTTAAAAAAAACAAACAACCTCTAGAATTGAGAAGGGCCAGATTTACTCTTGAGCCAGGGAATCCTCAAGCAGACTCAATGCGCTCCAGCAAAACCCCTCCTGCTACTCAGAAAGAGAGGAGTAAATTTGCCTCAAAAGGAAAATTTTGAATGGAAGAAGCTTGTGAAAATTGCAATTTGAATTGCAAAACCAAAAAGCTGGACAGCAGTACAACTGCCATGCATTATGCACAGCTGCAGAAAGCCCTGGAAGGCTGCACAAAAACAAGGAAAGAGGTGGGCTTATGAAATTGCTGCCTACTAAGCAGAAACTGGGCAATATGAAAATAAACAGTCCTGCAAAAAGCAGCTATATATTCCTGTTTGAGCAGTTCATTGCTATAAAAGATATGCTTCCATCACCAGTTTTAATCATTCTTGTCAAAATTATAATTACTTCCCCCCCAAGATTTTATTATTTTGAACCAGTAAAAAAGGCTAAGCCGTATAAAGCTTTTTGTAAGATTCTTGATGTTAATTGGAAAAGTACCATATGCTATTAGTATTTGCAATTCTAAGAGTTTACAAATTATCAATGCATACTTTCTATAGAAATTATACTAATCCAAATGCACATGGAACACATGAAAAAAAAAAAGGGCAGCAAAGAAACTAATTTATCTATGCACTATATATGTAAATACAATCAAAAGGGTATGTGCTCTTCCAGGACTCAAATAAATATCAAGAGTTACATCATCAGCTGTAATTTTCATTTGTGAGAAGTCAGTTCAAGGCAGACACAAGTTAATTCAATTTAGATTCATCTGCAACAGGAAAGAAAAATATATATACCAATATATATACACTACAAAGAAATTTCAACATATATATACACTACAAAGAAGTTTCGTGCCTATTCATAAATGTAAAGCTAACAAATTTACAAGGAATCACCAAGAAAATTGCTACATGTATATTAATATCTTAGTTATAGCTGTAAAAAACTCTTCTTATGGAAACAGAAATGTTAAATCAATATTAAATATGCACATAATTATAATAATATTAAACCTAACATGAAGTTTATGGACAATGGAAAGAGCTATATATTACATACACTGTGCTTTTCTTGTGCTTATAAGCTCATATTAGCTGCAGTTAAATATTTAAAGGTAATGATGATAAAATTATGGTTTACTTTAATAATTATGCTACTGTCAAACACACCTAAGAGGATCATGCAGGACTGAAATCTTCAACAGTCGTGAATGCTTTATAGTGAAGCTGAAGCTTTTTGTTGCTGTTTTTAACAAAATTACATTTGTACATTTCTGTGAACAGGTTTGGAGGTTTTGGTGCAGTTAAAGATTTTTAGGGTTTTTTTTGTTTGTCTGTAACATGCTACTGACGAAGACTGATCAATCCAAAGAACCTTTAAAACTAAAAGGCAAGCAAAGACATAATGTCTCCCAAGATTCAAAATACTACACTGAAAAACTAGTAGCCATTACCAAGCCTACTCTATGACAGAAAACAGATGATGAATACAAGTCCTACACACGTTACTTTCTTGTAGCATGTTTCTAAGTTCTCTTATCCAAAAGCATTAGCTGCAAGTTAATAGTATTAATAAACACCTTCTCAGATGAAAACTTTGGAAAAAAAAAAATTGGATAGCCATTATTTACATCTAAGTAATTTCACAATATTTTCACCTTGAAGCTCACTGTACAAAACCTAAAAACTCCAGTTTAGTTGCTAAGGTTTTCTAAGCAAGGTAAGCAGTTTATGTCTTTTGCTAAAGAAGCACTAACAAAAATGTTTCTGCAAACCACCACTGCTTTCACTACATCCATGGAATCAGTCATTCATCCAGTCACTGTGAAAAGTTATACCGTAAAGAAGCTTCCCATTGGCACAACAATGACACTAGAATAAACCACCTGCAATTGTGGCAAATAATAACATGCCAGTGATACTGTCAGTGAAAGCTTACCAATACTGGGGGGGAAACACGCCACACAACGTCCAGTGAAACCACATTCTTAAACCTAATGTTCAAGGACAGAAAAAAAAAAAAAGGGGGGGGGGGAGCATCCTGGACAAGAAAACAAAGCAAGCAACAACAAACCATTAAAAAATTTGCTAATAAATTTGCAGGCACCCTGAACCACAGCAATTTAAACAATGTCACTCTATAGACCAAACAAGTAAATATTTTGCTACCTGACCTACACCAGTTATCCACAACTTATGATTGTAAAACCAGTTTACCAAGCTGCTGTCTAAGAGAAAAAGAGTTGATTTCCCATATAGTTTCCAGCAGTTACAGAATTCAGCTATGGATCATTTCATTTCTTTTTACTGGGAGCTTATTTATTTCCTCAGGTTTTAGTATATATGGATATAATGGAACTTCAGTATATATTCAAACAATTCCCTTTGTTTTACATTAGACAGTGTGCATGATCCTTGGGTAGCTTAATACATTTTAAAGTTTGGATAAAATAAATTTGCACCTACAAATGGATTGTTTTAGATGCTAAGCCCTGCAGCTACCCCCAACAAACACCTCACAATGAATTTTAGCATTTGTACAGGGAGATTATCACAGTGTGCTCCTTGACACAGCAGAGCTCATAGTGATAAAACACAAAACACGCCTTCCTTTTCTCCCTAGGGGGGTGCTGGATTCTGAACCATTAGCAAATACAACTCCATTATACAGGAACGAAGTGGGAAATGGTTGTGCTCTGCAGGTGTTCAAAAATACATTTTCAGTAAGGGAGCAGATGCTTGAAAAGAAATAATTTAAGTAAGCACATGGCACTATAATCAGTCTTACTACTGTATTTGAAAGCAACCGTCTTCCTCTCAAATATACAAGTTACTTGGTTTTGGCATCACATGTATTTATTGCACCTGCAAGTGCTTGAATATATTGCACTTCCACATTTCAATGTATTTTTTTTTTAAAGCAATAGGGCAAAACAGATCACAATGATGAACTAATTACCATCCTGGTCACAATAAACCCCAACAATTCATGTGGCACAGGGAGCTGCCTAAAATTCATTTTAAATTTCAACCTTTAAGGCTATTAATATATGTATATAGAATGAAATGTAATAAAATGTTATGACTTTCATCTCGGATACTTCTGCTACCTCATACTGCCAGCCAGACAACATTTGCTTGGTACTATACTCTGAATATGTGAAACTCCCATTGTTACAGAACAGGTATTTTTTTAGTTCATCTTGAGGAACAAACAAACCCGGACAAGAGCCAAAGTATATTTCTTCATAAACAACTGTAAAGAAAATGAAGGTCTTTCACTGCAAATGGAAACCCAATGAAAACAGGATTATTCGAATGTGTTGAGTAAAACAGATATCCCTTGAGCAGAAAACCTGAAACAACATTGTAACTTAAGTGGCTTGATTTTCTCACTAGCTTCCTTTACCAGTGCATTTTTCTTATACACATAGACAGGACTGAAAGTTTACAGGAAAGCACTATTCTTGACTACTGCCTTTTAATAGTGTTTCATTTTCTTCTGAATACTAGAAATTGAGGACTTCTCAAATAGGCACTAACCAAGAACCTGTCACCAAATCCTCAGCTAGTGTTAAAGACATTTAAAGGGCCCCTAGAACTGTTGATTTAGGATTTGATAATTTAGCACTGGATCAGTAGGTTCAGCTGAGGCACTAAAAATTGAACAGGTCAGGGGACTGAACTATCCTTTCTCTGTTCCCAGGTAGCCTTTGCAGGTGGAGAGAGAAGGATATGACTGGGACACAAGCAGTTGCCTCATGTCGTGCTGAATCCATGCCTAAGGAGAAACACCAGTCTCCAACAGCTACTCTAATACCTCTCATGAATATCAGATCATTGTTTTTTGGTTTGCTTTCTTTTATTTAACTTCTTCGCACTTTTCAGAAGAAGCAATTTTCAACTACCTTAAAATCTGTTTAGTATTTTCCTCTTCATAAATTTTTTCTGTGCCTCAACATATGTAACTTCTCTGCATTAAAAAAATTTACCACTTCTCTCCTGCCCTCCCCCTCAAATAGCACATCCTATCTGGGGATGTACCTGCCTTTATGGCAATGAAAATCAACCTTAACTTGAAACAGTTCCTCCTTCATTTTTTACTCTGACTGACAACATAACACCAAACAGAAAATTGAACTTCCTTACTGTTCCCTATTTTTCTTTTCACGTCCTCTGGCAACTCTCACCATCATGACTGCTTCCTCGAGTAAAAATCAATGTAAGAGCAGCTGCTTCTTTCACCTATTTGAAGTTCTCAAACATTACAATCATAGATTTATAGAATGGTTTAGGTTGGAAAGAACCTTAAAGACCACCCAGTTCCACCCCCCTGCCACAGGCAGTGCCACTTCGCACTAGACCAGGCTGCTCAAACCCCCATCTAACCTGTCCTTGAACACTTCCAGAAAGGAGGAATCCACAACTTCATTGAGCACCCTGCTCCAGTGCTTCGTTCTAAAAACACTTAGTATACGCTGACTGTTCCGATCTATTTCTAGTAGGCTTACTAATAGGCCTACAAGCAAGCTTATCAACTTTGTGATTAACTATCACACTCTTTTCCAACAATGCTATTAAATGGATACTGTGAGACCAAAACCACTGTTCATGAAGTTCCAACCATGCTTCAGTAGTGACATTTTGATCGATCCATGAATTACAAGAACTTCTGTTTCAAAATTCAGGATAGCTGTTAGATTTTCCAGATTACTGTTCTGATCTAAGTTATTTACTCACATCTGCCACTGGCTTTTACTGTACCCAGAATCATAGTCTGTCTCACATTTTACTTATATTCTGAAGGAGATCATAACAAAGACACCACACAGGTTTAATAATCTGGGCCATTCACTGCTGGCTGCTTTAAAATTCTCATGTTTACAGTGCTCCTAGAAGCTCAAGGAAGCTCAAGAAAGAGACAGTTTGTTTTGATTTGCATTTATTCTTACTATAACTAATTACATTTATTTATTGTGACGTGATATTATTATTCATTATGTGCAAAAATCTACAGAGTCCCAATGATGAAGAAACTACAATTAGAAAGCTGAAGCATAATGAGTTCTCCTGTGGCTTACCTGCTCTCTTCACTTGACTCTTCCCTAAATACTTTGCACACAACTATTCTTTTGAAAAAGTTGTAAAAAGAGGGTGCCCTTTTACAGAACACGTTTACTATGCCATGGTACCAACCTACAGCAGTATTTCCTACGCTTAGTACACACAGTGCAGTGATATAGCTGTATGTTAAATTTTCCACTCTAAATGTTTATCGTTAATATACTTCTGTTTCATAAAGGAAGGCAACAGCAAGAAAGTCTCCTTCTGTGATTCACTGTTGATAACATAGCGATCACAGTCCTTTATAAAAACAATAAAGCAGCATTACTTTCTATTCTATTCTCTTTACCCTTCAACTTATTGCTACACTGCTGCAAGCCACACAAAGAAGTTAATGTTTTCCAAGTCAAACAACAGGCTGACTGCTTATCTGAAGACTTTAACGCGGTGCAGCTTCCAGCTACCTTAGGGCAGGCACAACGCCTAGCAACCCTGCAGAATGTGAGGGCTCTGGGTTTAAGTCCTGTGGCAGGCGTTAGCTGGGAACATGAGCAGGCATCATCAGCACCCTTCCCCCTCTGCCTGCACATGCTTGGGCCAGGTCCAGGCCCACCTACCGGATAATCCCGGTTCACATCCGACAGCTGTTTACACTTACCTGGTGTGCAGCAGGTGCGGGACACAAGGGGCAGGCAGCCCCGCACCTGCCACCTCCGCCCCTGCTTATGGCACAGGGCAGCACCCGGCAGGCTGGTGGCAGCAGGCCCCAGGGAGCACGGTCTGCCACCCTCAGCATGCCCCTCTGCGGCAGGTGTGCACAGCACCTGCCACCCTGCCCTGGGTTCAGCCTGTGACACCCAGCTGGAGGAGAGCAGGTGGCTTCACGGGTTCCTCTCACAGGATCTGGGATAGGGCACAAGCCCCGACCACCAGAGGGCTTTTTATACCCCATGTATTGGCTCTGCACAAGCCATCAGTAGGTATGGATTACTAGCCCACCACAGCCCCTTGGCGCCTTCCCCAAAACACAATCAGAGAACCACTTGGGGTAGGGGAAGAAAACGCCAGCTGCTGGTGCTCATGCATTTCCTTTGGCTCTATCCTAAACAGCACAGGTTTTGGCTTTATTATACCCAAAGTGCATGGAGGGCACAATTTTTGGAACAGTTCCTCAAGGGAAAAGAACAGTAATTTCAGTGGAACAGTCAGAGGGCTGGAGATGTCACCATTCCTCATTCAAAGCTATTCATTTCATCATCATTATGTTGTGCTCATTTTGGTGCCCCTTTAATGCACTGTCTGCCCAAACATTTCTCTTTACATGAAGCATTGCTTTGTATGCTTAGAGCTAATGACACTTCCAAACATTTTGAGAGAGCCATAATCAAAAGTCCTTGTTTCACATGGCTGAAAGTCTGCTTCCCCCTTTCACAAGTGAAACAGAAATGTGCAGGAAGAGGTAAGATAGGGAAATGAAATAACAAGCCTAAACACTACAAGGCGCAGGACCAAGGCAATGAACAGGCTTAGGAAAGGTGGGGGTGGGGAACCACACAAAAAAAACCCCAAACAGACATGACCACAGGTGCTACTTTGATATATCTCCATGGGATGCTGTTGTCATGTACGTCACTTAATGAACTAAACTGATTTCACATATAGCTGTGAACATTTTTGTATGCCTGGAAGTCCATAAGCTTGCTCCTTGTTCAGGTAACTGAACAACACTCTTTTCCTACAGGGGAATCACAGAGCAAGTTTCTTCCAGATTAAGAAACAGAACTCCATGCCCTTTGATCTAGTATTTCACACTCCTATCAATGCTGAAAATAGAGAAGAGAGAGAAGAGGGAGGGAGAAAATCTGCTGGTTTTAAAGCAAAGACACCCTAAAAATGAAGCTCATAAAACTCCCCTCCACCCCCAAACCTATGAGTTTTACAAAAGAGGGAGCAATAACTGTGTACACCTGGACACTGGGCAGCACACACCATCTGAAACACAGCTGGACAAAGCGGTAAAGACAGAGATGTTAAATCCAGCCACCGTACAATGCATTTGGCCAACTTCTCAGCTATGTTAATTATAAAATGTATATACCTATATATATTTTATATATTATATATACAAAAATATATATTTAGGTATATATACCTATATACTTAAAATGTATGTACCTATTTCAATTAGTCCCCAATCCAAAAGACACAAGCAAATCATTCCATAACTGATATTCCAGAGTAAAAAAAACAAAACTACACCTACAAAAAAGAAAGAAGAAACATCAGGAAGTACAAGAACACTGTGGAAAACCTAAATAGTAAATAAACCTCACTTAAGCACACTGAAAGACTTCTACTGTTAGAAGAATGCTATTAATCGAACCCTATGGAAAAACCACTCAGAACACAAGGAGAGACAGCTTTTACAACATGGTATTAAAATTACACCACCTTCTTAGTTCAAGAACATACTTTAGTCTAAACAGTGTGATCAGTAACAACACAAAATTAACAAGCCAGCTATTTGAAGTATTGCATGTAAGATTTAGCACTTTTATGTATTAGATGTAGCAGAGTCATAACAATTACAGGAACAATTGTGAATGACTAAGTAACCAAAAGCAGCTGATAGGGCACAGTCTAACCAAACTAAGACCAGATTACATTTGCCACAGAGTACTTCAAATTACAAACTGAAATTTATCCCTAACTACAGTGAGAACAGGAAAACATAGTCAAAATGTCTAGCAATATTCTGTATGGAAACTGAACACAAGAAACACTATCTGAAAAGTGATAGAAAAGCAATCTTGCAATTAAACCTGAATATTGCATATGTTAACTAGAAAAAGGAAGTTTCTAGAAATCCCATTATGTACATTTGGTTTACATTTATGCATTTATACATAGTAGCAAAATATGCTCTTAACATCATATCATAATACAATATAGAAAAACTCCCACTTAATAATATCAAATTAAATACAATTTATACATTTCTAGCAGTAAGTTGACCAAGGGTGTGGGAAGGTGTATCCTACCAGGTGCCCCTTCTGACTGAAAAAGTTAACATCTTTTCCAGCCTGAGCTGTGGGTAAAAAGCTGAGACATCTGTTAGATTAGAGCAACGAACAATAAAAAAAAAACCTTCACAGAAAGACCTTCACAAATCTGGCCCTGTTTGAGCAGGGGTAGGATCAGAAGATTCCAGAGGTACCTTCCAGCCTCAACCCTTCTGACTCTGGGAAACAAAATTCTCCCAGCTTCCACATAACAAAACATGACATCAGATCAGGTGGTGTTTGAAGTCTGGGATTATGCTACAAAGGTAGTATTATATATACTTTCATCTATAAATTATGCTAGGGAATTTTCTGACTACTCTGGGGAAACCAGATGTATTGAGATTGATTTTTAGGTGTCTAAATGAGGATCATTCCCCTATAAAGACAATGGAGACTGAACTTCAGTTTTTAATTCCTGCACATCTTGGGTAAGTAACCTAAATGCACAGCATACTAAGGAAAGCTAGGAAGGAATTCTCTTCTTTTTTGGAAGAATCTATCTCATTTGAAAAAAATAAACTACAGAAAACAACTTCCAAAATGTTTGAAAACTTGTTTTCTTGTGCCATTTTCTGTCAGTGTGCTGAAAAGCTTCAATATCTCTTCAAGATACAGACTTGGGCAAAGCTGCTCAATTACACATCTAAAGTCAAATAAATGCATCTTTAAGTGAAGCCCACAGAATCAGATCGAGCCTAGTGTCACCACCTTGCGTTTACAAATTCATTTAATGGCAAGAATTCCAACTTGCATATCTGTGTTCAAAATAAAAAAACAAAAAATAAACACACACACCTCCCCCCCCCCAAAAAAAAAAAAAAAAAGAAAACCACAAACAAGAAAATAAAAAACAACCCAAACCACGCGCAATTGTGGAAGAGCAAGATTCAGAGAACAGTAATTTTTAAGTCTGTCTGGGATTTTGCAGGATTTAATTGAAAGCAGCAAGACATACTTAAGGACATGTCTTTAGAATTCATACCTTTGGCATGTAGTAATATCTGAGACTTCAGCCTCAACAGTTCCTTGTATTAGTGCCCAGTTTGCCTTACTGTGCATACATTATGGTTAATATTAAATGATTTCATCATCAGTGGATAACTGGAGTGGGGGGTGGGGCTGCCCACTAAGAAGAGCTTCTGTGTCATACTAGCACGTATTTCTGCCTTCTACAGCCTTGTCTACATTAGAAATCTGGAACCAGAAATTCCCCATAAGTAATCATGGGAAGAGTTGTGACATAAGTAACACTGCTCAGGTATTCTTAAACAATGCTGTCATCTTAACATCTTCAAAGATCTCTTGATTTCTAAATTTCCCCTTAGTCATGTCTTAGTCAAGATTGACACAGGACTAAGACATGTCTAGCCAGGAAGAAACACAGATAATTACACATACTCAAACAACAAAAGGCTAAGTTTGTATTTCTTTTTCCAGTGGCCATGCCCAATAGCAACCTGGATGTATGGTGCTATTTAACCACGACATGTTAGCCTGCATTGTGCACCACATTCAGGAAATACATTAAGGATACTAATCAGCACACAGACTAGTTTAAAATTAACATATTTAGGAGAAGCCCTCTAGTGTGTTCAGACAGTGAGTCAGCTTCTAAAACCAGAACAGAAGCAGCTAATACAAATGAAATGCTAATTTTTCCCCAGATGGTGAAGCAACACCCTCTGTGTATTCCAGTTCTTTTGTAACATGTGAACATTTGGGTTTATTCTCTCAGACTACAGAACAGAGTGGACCTTTGAACAGGTTTTGGCTATTTCTTTCCTGTCTGAACCAAGACTGGAAAAAAAAAGAAGAAAAAAAGAAAAAAAAAAAAAAGTAAAGTTCAGATCTTAAATTTTCAGAAATGCAATTGCACATTCACATGTTCATTTGGCAATGCATGCAAGACATACATTTCCAAAACTCCCAGTACCCACACATTGCTAATGCCATAAAAATAGCTGCAGTTATTCTTCAGATGGTCTCTCAGCACCAAAATAAGCAATGCAGACTTGTTTGTCTATCTCCTTTTCCCCCCTCGCTTACAGAACTATATCAGCACTTTTGAGTGCTGAGGAATAGCTCTGTTCTATAATAAGAATATGTGGGACATCACTTTCAACAAACTTACTTTCCTGTCTGCATGGAAAATGCATTAAAACTATTCCTCTGCCCTTTTGCTCTAAGAAGATACTCCAAAAAGCAGACACCACTTTTTTTTCCCCAAAAAAATGACGCATCACCCCAAAAAATCAACTTAATTCTAGTCCTGCATAGTATGGACTACCATTCGGTTTCATATGGTCCCCAGTCCAGTTTATACACAAGAATTTAATACTGCTTTATAAACTCTGGTACATTTGTGTAACATGCTGGTGTTTCTACAGTCACATTCCAGTGACAGTAACATTATTAAAATACAACACATTTGCCCAGTATAGCTAATTGCATACCGCATGTAAATAAAAAAGTACCCAGTTGGATATTCAATTCCCTAAAATGAGTATGATTGAAACAACCAATAGAGATTTTCTTCTGAATCATCTAAGGACAGGCACAGTAAAACCAGAAATCACCACATCATCACAAAATCAATTTTCATACTAGAAATGTAAGTTAATGAAAAAAAGCCAGCAGATCCTCTACATGTACTTCTTCAAGTTAATACCTTCTGGCAGGAAGAAGCTGTTCAAAGAAATATAACTGAAATAATAACCACTGCAATGGTATTGACTTTTTTCATGCTACTTATCTTAAAATCTGTCCAAGAAATTAGCAGAGCACAGATATTTGATTTACTGGCAAAACAGATAAAGGAAGATAATTGAGCCAATTTTTTTTTTTTTTATAGCATTGCTGCCCTCTTCTGGTTTACAATTTCTCACCCTCCACACTTCAGATATTAACTAACCCATATTAACTGGTTACATTACATTCACATAGAACATGCTAAGAATGAATAAATTAGTTCAGTCTAATCCACAAGCATGCTAACTCACACACACCTTTACATGTTATCATTTGAGAGTTGTGGATTAAAATCTATTACTAAAATTGATTGCCAATATATGTTTTTAATAGTTGTTGATCTGAAGTACAGGAATCATAATTTAAATCATGACAGGTGTCAACTTAAGGATATCAAGCAAACAGAAAAACAACAGAAGAATTTGAAAGTGCGTATTTGAAACTGTGTAAGGAGAATATGGAATCAAATTGTCTAATTCAGGCTGTTTTACCTCTCCTGTTACAGAGATATATTCAACAAATGCAATTCAATACACACAGAGTAATTCACATTAAAAGTTCACTGTTTTATTGTGAACTAAGCACTTTTCATATTGCCAAGATCCAGAAAACCAGGCAGATGTTCTTTCCTGCCAAAGTATCAAACACCTCAGTACAGAATTCCAAAATAAAAGGAGTGAGTATAAGTTCATGTACTGTTCAACAGCTCAAGCAATTCAGCATATTCTGTCTTCATGACACACTTAGGATTGACCATCAACTCCCCTGCTCCCACACCCATATTGCCTCCCATTAACTTGGCAAGTGCACCATAACCTCTCGTGTCTT
The DNA here is from genome assembly GCF_033783945.1 of Neopsephotus bourkii. Taxonomy (NCBI): domain Eukaryota; kingdom Metazoa; phylum Chordata; class Aves; order Psittaciformes; family Psittacidae; genus Neopsephotus; species Neopsephotus bourkii. The sequence goes on from NW_026900781.1 coordinate 4,166,729, forward strand.
GCTGAAGACTATGCTCCTAAAAGCAAGCTTAAAGAACAGCATATCACAACAGTTCATCTTGGTTTTATGCCTAGCTCCAAAGCCCAGAGCACCCCATCTTTCATATTTAGCATCATCTCTGTAGTATTTTTCTCCTATAAAGCGGACAACAGTGGTTTTACTTCTTACTGCCAGATCATTTAATAAGCTTTATTCATTATTCTACCAAAGACAGAAAAATGAAAATATAAAAAAAACTGACAAATATAAATAAATTTATTATAACCTTTTTACGAGCACCACCAAGTATTTATAGCAATCAAGTCAATACTCACACAGAAATGTTACACAGCAATGGCTATTTCACTTGTGACGACCTACAGATTCTAGGCAAAAAATAAATACTTATTTTGATGTATGAAAGTTAAATTTCTTATTTTGAAAGCTTTCCAACATAACAACTGGTTCTGTTGTCAGCAATACAAACGATATGAGTGAAAGCCATCACATTTCAAACTAGAAGTTTGCCTAGAACCGTTTTTTGAAGTTATGCTTTTGTTTCAGTTTGTTTGGTTTTGTTGGCTTGAAAGAGCTGTTACACAATTAAAGGATTCATCTTGATCTTTAGAAACGTAGCATGTATATTTTGGAGAATAGAGAAGAGGAAGAGAGATCCCTGGAGTCTGAGAGCTGCTGCTTCCGTTTAACTTGGAAACACCATTGCTACTGACAGTTGCCACCTCATATCACAAGCAAAAAAGAAGGCCAACAGAAACAGTACCAGAGGCTTATGCCTGCAAGGACAAAATCAGCTTTTTCTCAAGAAAGAGACATTCCTATCTAGGCAAGCATGTCAGAGAGGGTTGAAGAAGACACAGAAACTCTTTTTAAAAGACAAACAAAACATATACTAAAATTCTGCGAACTAAGGTCTTCCCTAGGACACGTGCTACTATTTTAGTCCCTTCTGTTCAAAAGTGGCAGAATAAAACTGAACTCTCCATGATTTAGGACAGAAACACTGAAGATATTTCTTGCCTAGTAGTAAACACTTCACAAGGAAAGCAAAAGACCCCCAAACCTTTTACACTGAATTTTTTAATCAGCAACTGAAATCTTACCCCACTTCCAAATCAAACTACTTTTAAGCTGAAGTTCTTGAAGGGAATGTACTTGGCCTTTCTCATTAGGTATGAAAACAGTCATTAAGACGGAGGAAAAGCTAACTGAACACCAGTTCCACATCAGGCATAACATTTTCCTATTCTAAGGGTGGCTTATGGGGACAGTTAAAATGCCACCATTGTTCACAGTCCCTGACTTCATGATCATCAACAGTGTTAACAAAGTAGATAAGCTAAGTTGGTAAACAGAGCCCAGGGGTTTTGTAAGTGTATGTGGTACACACTTGTACATTCCAGTATCACCAGCTCCTATACCCATTTAAAAGACTAACTAATAGAATCAGGGTATCTGTCTTTTGGTTGCTGTCAGAGAAAGAAATATGATCATGGGAATCATACTGGACCCCCACACCCTGAACAGAGAGAAAAATTAATAGATGTGGTAGTAGGACAAAAAAACACCCCCCAAAAAGTCAAAAAAAAAAAAAAACAACAAAAAACCAGACATCGAACATTCATTGCTTTCCTTGAGTGCTACAAAATGTTCTGCCTTAGTAAGATGAATGGGGTAAACACAATACTTCAGTATTCTAATCAAAAGAACTATTTCAAGTATATTAAGAGCAGCACATCCAAGAGTTGTATAGCTTCTCAGGTCACAGGCTGCAGAGGTAATTTATCCACCAGGCCAGGAGATGTTGATGCAATCCTCTGATAAAAGACTGTCACCAAATTAATTCTCAAAAATGGATCACTCATGGTTTCAGTCTTCAGGGGTTCCCAGAAGCGACATAAAGGTCTTAATAATGCTCAGAATTGGCTTTTGTCAAGCTGATAAAATTGAATGGCTTTGCCATTCATAAACAGTTTTTTAATTAGAAGTTTATAGGGTTAAACTTTTATGTTCTCTGTACATGCAGCACAGGTTATCACCCTACTTGCACACACATCTATTTTTAAAATTTCCATAAATTTTCTCACTCAAGTAATCAGTTTAAAATGTGACTTTTTTTTCCTGTGTGTTTACCTCTGTAAATCAGCATTAGCTTCCGTAAATCAGCATTAACTTTTAAAATCTGGGTTTGTTTGGTAATTTATGCTACATAACTACCAGGAGCCGCTGCAAACATATAGAATTGCTTGTATATCTAGACAGACTTCATATCAGTTTTATTTTTAATTCTGTAAAGGGCAGGTTTCACTTAAAATTTGGATGCTTTAGTAGAAGTTGGATGAAATTTATCCAAGGTATTACTTCACTGACTTCCCTTCAGTTATAGCAAGCATGAGCCTACCCCTTACACAAACTATTAATAATAATAAAAAAAAAAAAAAGTCAGATTCAGCAATGTTCTTTGTTAGGGAACAAACATTGCAAATTATATAATGACCTATATTCAGCAGGAAAAACTGAGATTAACAGAAACATCAAAGATGTCTAAAAGATGCATTGTAACAGAAAAGCTATAAAACCCACAATATATTTCACAATAATACAATCTGACTATTAGTCCATAAACTTCTTTGAAAACACTGGCTTTCATAACACACTCCCAGACAAGTAAATGCACATGCACAGAGCAGCTGTTAACAAGTGCACATGAATACAAGGCATCCGAGATACATTCAACCTACATGAGACGTGCAACCACACTGCACATGCAGCATCTCCAGCACATTTGAGACGTTTGGTGTGCTTGGGTGAATAGTTTCCTTTAAGGCACTAAACTCCAATTCCCTTTTTAAAGTCAAAAATACACATATTCCCATTACGCATAGAGTAATGACAACAATATGCAGTTTTGGTTGTTAGTTGTTTTTTATTTTAGTTTGCAGTGATTCCAAAGAGCAAAAGATACTTCACAGTGTTTTCAACCACCAATCATTTAAGCTCATTACTTACTTAGAACAAATGCAAGTAGCTTAAGGCTTACAGATTTCCACTGAAGTAAACAGAAAATACAGATGCCTGTCTGGAGAAAATCTTAGTATTTTCCATTTCCCATTTAAGACATATACATATGAGTACATACAACCAACACATGCAGAAAACATTAAAATATTAATTACTGCCTTAAAATACAACAAACAGATTTTACTACAAGTTATTTTGAGAGGAGAAGTATGCAACATATGTCTCAGAGCTCTAGAAGGGTGTACTAATATATTCTACTCACAAAAGCTGCTGTTTTGCATCACATCCACTGCAGTGTTTGGGGCTATACCCAACTAGAAGGAGAAGAGATACTGAACAGTCCAAGTGCTGTTCAAAGTCTGTGCAGTCCGGGCTTGGGGGACAGAAGAATTAATGAGGAAATAAGAAAAAAGCAGATGGTGCTGCAGTACTTCTTCCTGCATATCCGCCACCTCAAGTGGTTTCTATAAATGCAAGGCCCCAGGGCCCCACCTGGTAGCAATATAATTACCCTAAATGTGCACTTATGTTTCATTACACCTTAACCATCACTATGCACACTGATTACAAGTATCAATCCATTTCATTTTCATACACCTCTGCGGTTGTACAGCATTCAACTGTGAAAATTCAGCACTCTCGTCACTTCTAAAACAAGGCCCATGCTGATAAACAGCAGTGGGCAAATTATTTGTCACTCTGTAGGGTGCCAGTAGGGTTTGATAAGGATGACATCACTCCCATTTTCCCAATAACAATGACACTAACAAGAACATGTAATCAGCAAGCCTCAGTGCTTGGTCTAGCCGTGGCAGGTGCAACTCTTTTTATGCTAGAAGTAAGCCAGCCAGCATTAGCTTCCAACACAAGTACAAAACTATTTATTTTATCAGAATGTTAAGCAGAAGTTGGCTTCCATAAGGCACTGCAGCTGCTGTCGCTGCTTCTACAGATGCTTTCATTAATTTTATCAAGGACATACTGAAGTAAGTGCTTGATCAGCACAATGGCTATTTAGGAACAGCTGGAGAAATGAAACAATTAAAGAGACTATGTAAGCCCAATATGCAAATTAAAATAATTAAATACCAAAAAATACACATTAAAATACATGTAAGAATTGAGCACAAAGGGGCTGAGAAAGCAGAGATAAGCTTCACAGCTCTAACATGTCTAAATAAAATTCCTGCAACCTGAAAAACTATCCATGTCACAAATTATAAAATTATATGCTCAAATACTTTCAAAATTAAGTTACAGTGAAGGGTGTTGCAGTTTATAATAACCACACATGAAAGAAACTTTGACATTCTTACAAAGTTTTCACTTTGTTATGTGCTGTGAAGGTATTTTTTTTTGTCACACAATACTAGAAATGTAAAATATTATTTCTTTTATAGCAACTTCAATGACTGGAATACTGAAAAGACAAAACACTGTACTTAATATACAAGATATAACTTATGTTTTATTTATCCATCTTCAAAAAGTAACTTAATGTTGTGCTCTAATGAAGCATTAAAAAAATCCATTTGCTTACACCTTATTCAAACTCTCATGGGTAAGCAAACACTGATATCTGGTTGATTAAACCACAAAGGAAATTTCTATCCTCATGTTTGCAAAAACTTTTCTATGTAACAGGGGAAGCTGAGCAGCTGAAGCTTCATCTCCAGATCCATGCAGCTACCACTCCTCACAGATTTCTGAAAAAGCAGGAATGGAGAAATTAAAGCTCGTTTTATTAGCTTCTCTGCTTCTGCTGAGGATACTAAGGGTTTTCTGCAACACTGTTCTTCTGCCTCATTGCATACTAGCAATATTTACAAAGAAGAAAAAAGAAACAGTCCTGGTGAACAGTGAAACGATGGAGACTACCCTTCCCCTCTGCACTGCTCCAGGAAGTTCTGGGGCAGGATAATAATAATTACTCTTACAAAAGTGCTCTGGGTAATTTTACTGAAGTCACCAGTCTGCCAAGTGCAGATGTGACAGACTAGCCTAGGTGCTTTATGCTGCCTTCAGTAAGGGTTCAGAGATGTGATGTTGTGGCAGACAAGCCCAAAGAAAGCCCTCCTACCATGCTGTGAGCAAATTTTGCTTGGACATGTCATTTTAATCTCTTTCCTTTCTACATCACAGAATGGTAACAATTTCCTCCTTGTATGGAAAGTAGAAAAATCTACTCTTCTTGCAGAAACTCAAAAGCACTAAAGCAGGAAGAAAAGATAAGGCTGCTACAGCCTTCAAATAGCTGAATGTACTTGACATTTTACAAGGTTTAGCAGAAGATGTATTTATTTTCAGTAACCAACTAAAGTAGTCCACAAGTACATGTGTTTCCAGAGAACATGAAATATACCTTCATAGATTAACCAGAAAGTCTTTAAAAAAAACAGTTTATGGGCAAGGATGTCTTCTCTGCTGGTAATGCAAACTGAACTTTCTTGAACTCTCCATTAACTCTTTCATATACTCCAACCAGAAACTCTATTTATTAGGCTCCTACACAAAATTCTGTTCATGTCGTCAGTGTTTAAACAACAGTACTTAGCACAGCTGAAGAATCACATCTTAATGTAACATTAGCCTCTGTGAATAATGCAGTCCACACAAATTTTAGTTTGAATACATAAAGGTAAGCTTCCTTTATAAGAAGGACTATTTGAAGAGTACTACTTCCCTCTCTGTTAAATGGATGTTATGAATATCTTATGTCTACCACTGAGACCTTGCAGGTTAAAAATCAAACTTTTAAAGAAGTGTTACTGCTAATGTTCAATTCTTATTTAGAAGTGTGCCAGCTTATTTTTTTATCTGAAACAAATGAAAAGGCCTACTCCCTAATGAAAGAGATTCCTACTGTGCAACTGAAAAGGGTTTTGGGAAAAACAAACAAACAAACAAAAAAGGGGGGAAAAACCCCCACCTAAACCAAACCAAATGAATAAAACAAAAGAAAAACTAAAACAAACAAAAAAAACCCAACAAACACTGGATTTTCCTGCTTTGCAAAATATTCATATAGATTATACATCATATAGGGTTTTCAGTATATAAACTTTGGAAAGTTACTGGGGTTTTACCCCATACAGACGGTTAAGCAGTCTAGACTCTGGTGAGCTAACTGCAGAGCAGGCCACCAAAAAAATCCAGTTAAGAAAGAGTGACTTATTCCACTCCCAGAAAGAAGAAAATCCAAATCAAATGCCCCTCCTGCTGCTAGCTGGGCAGTATTACTTAGGTAGAGGAGAAGTAGTGCTTAGTGCAATCGCATGGTCTTTTCAAGGGCGATACAGGCAACTCAGATTTCACTTTTAAAACTTACAAAAAATGTATCCGATTTCTGGGGTCTGGTTTAATAGCACTACTATAAAATTTCACTTAACATACATACAACAGCACACAATATTTTCCTGAAGTGACTCAGGGGTTGCACCCTAAGCAGCACAGCATTATCATCCTGAAACAATAAAAGATTTGTAACTATCATGAGATCCATTTAGGAAATCAGGCAACTGACATGCTTAACTAAAAATGCTTGAAAGCATGCTTGGCCATGGCAGCTACAATCATTCCAATATCTAATGTGCTAACTTTCAAATTGATGCCCAGGGACATAAAAAGTCTCCATGTTAAGGAAACCAGTATAGAATTTGCTGTCTCCTTCCTTCTGGAAACTATACTGTTATGTAATGGCATATTGAAAGGTAACATCCGCCATTACATGGAAAGATAACGCTGGAAAAAAGAGGCAAGTTTTCAGGCCTGAAATATGTTCAAAATTGGTAAGGTCCCATCTTATCCCATCATCACTGTTCTTCCTACCTGTTGTGGTTTAAGTCCAGCCAGCAAGAAGGAGAAAAATTACTGCTACTGCTGAACCCAGGACACTACCTTAACCACAATTTGGCATGTAGATCCAGCAGAATTTGCTAAAACTTACTTTCTGAGGACACCACTAAGCCATAACATTATAGATGCGTACAGGTTCAGGAAAGAGATGCTTTCACATTTCTTCTTCCTCTTCATTGTGACATCAGCATACACTTAGTTTAAGAATTGTTTTAAAAGCTCTAGACACCAGTTATAAAACTGACACTATTTAGGCTGTTCTCCGTGACAGACTGAGACAGCTGAGAACATATCCATTGCACAGTGACTTACAGTGCTAAAGGACAGGAGTTTATGCACAACCAAGACGCCAATCCATGTAACTGTAACACATGGGTCTCTTGCAGCATTCTGTGAAAATACGCTCATTGCATGTACCCTACATTTGCTCATCCCTCAAACACAGGACCTGAACTTATTTCTAAGATAAGGTGGATTAATATTTTAACACCATTTTTTCTAATTCATTTTTGAAAGAGAAAAATCCTAAAACTGCAAGAAGGAAGAAAGCAATATCTAAGCACAAAAAAAAAAAAAAAAAGAATTTCTAATATAACATCCTATAAGTAGTGACATTTTTTTCATGTCTTTTGCACTTGGTTTATATCTCTGGTATAGAAAGCATCAAAAGGCACAAATTTTTAAATTGAGGTGGGGGAATTCCCTAGGTATGACAGAGTGTGAGAAACTAATTTCATAGTTAAGTACAAAAATAAAGCATCTCTGCTAAGAAGTCTACAGTCAACTGACATACATTAAACTCTGAAAATAACTTTTTAGACAACCTGAAAAATAAATAAATCCATGTGTACAGAACCCACAAAGTTCATAGTTACTATGTATATACAATTTTTTAGGTTTCATGTAAAATTAATACAGCAACGATACACATGCATCACTAACATCCACTAATGCAAAAGTCTGAGTGAGTCATAAAAATAAGTAATGGACTTTGCTATGCACATAAACTCTCATCACACTTTTTTTTTATTAGGAATCAAGACTAAAGAAATTGGTTCAGTGTAGAAATAACTGCATAAAACAATTTGATTTTCACCTAAAAAGCAAATAAGCATCTGTGTAGTTTAACATGGCAAAAAGTTCAAGGTCCTTGAATATCTTACATTAGATCTCTCCTTTACGGTCTGTTAAATGTTAGTTTTGTGAAAAATTAAGAAAAAAATATCCCTGTCCAGAATGCCTGGCAGCATGGCCACAGAGTATAAATACTCTCCACTTCTGAGTACCTCTGATATTTGACAGCTATACGAGCACTTGAACATCATTTATCATGTTTATTTTTAATAGCTCTCCCTGGGCACAGCTGCCTTGGATGCCAATCTTCTTTTCTTTTGCCTCCTGTAAATATTTGAAATAGGTATTCATTAACAGTTGCAGATTTATTCAGCACTGTTGTACTGCTTGTGAACTGGAAATAGCTTTTGTTTTTCTCTCACTACCTTTTGGCTGATCTGAAAAAAAAGCCTGCTGTTTAGGTTCAATCTGTCAGGATTTAAATTATGCTCCAGCTGAGAACTAATCAAGGGTATCTGACCTGGTTTACAAATAAACTAGCAACATGAATATTACTTTTCCTTTTTTTTTGGGGGGGTGGGGGGGGAGGCACTGGGCCCATATATGAAAACTAAACCATGAACAGGTCACAAATACAATTACCCTAAATTAAAGCAGAAACAATGGGTCTTCACAGATAAACCAGGTAACTTCCTACAGGTTCTGGAACATCCTGAACTCTCACTGACAGCTCTTACACCTAGTTTATGTGAGATATTTGGATTTCATATTTCAGCATTTTAACACAACGTACATAGCATTAAAAAGGCATATATTTAAGCTATCAAGACAACCTGGTGTGCACATCAGGAGTCCCACATATCTGTACAAATCACAGCTCTTATCTTCATGGGGTGATATTGCAGAAACATTTTTTCTGTGTCATTCAACGCAATAACCCCTAATCTATTTCCACATACAACCAAACTGTGTATAAAAGCCACCTCTTTAACATCTGAACTTAGCAAGTTGTACAAAACTCTTATAACATGCTTTTTTTAAGATCTATTTGCTTTGGATTTAGAATAAAGAGGTCACAGCATTCTCTAAAAGGTACAGGTGCAAGTTATACCTAAATTATCACTTCTGTAACACTTCAATAACGAGACTGAATTTTTGAACATCAGACACTTGTTCATGTGAGAGGGTTTTAAGACAAGGAAAAACTGCAGCCATGCCTTGTCCAACAAAAGCAGCCAATGCCCATACAATATAGCTAACTGCCCCTGAAAGGCTGCTAAAAGCTACATGACATATTTTTGTTTAAAAAAAACCCCTTTGACTGACCAGTCTGACTGTGTATTAAATGCTATGAATAATGCCAGGGCACCATAAACACATTTTTTCTTCTGCCCAGGTGTGACCTGTTATTTCACTAGCAGTCACAATCACTGTAACACTGTGTCAGAAGCTGACTTCAAAATACTTCAGCTAGTATCGATTTTTGTCTTACCACAGTAGGAAATACTCAAAGGAAAGTAAAAAAAAAAAAAAGAAGGGACAACAGCTAACCATAAAAGCAATCAGTCAATTCTCTGGGACCAATCATGTAAATTAATTTTGTCTAAGACATATTTAGTACTTTTCAGAATTTTCTCACTCACAACTGAGCTTGTCCCTACCCTGAGAGATTCTGGTTCTCTTACAACACTTAAGTAAAAGTAACGCTGTCCTTCACATCTCTGCTGCAAAGAAAGATAACAGAAAATATCATCTTGAGTGGTCTTGTGGGTTGGATATTCTAGTGGCACAGAATAAGCAGCACTTGCTCCTCCTGAAGGCCAAATTATCCAGGAGACTACTACTTGCCAAATGATAAAACAAACACATTACCTTTGGACATAATAATGGATAACCTATACTGTACTTGGTAGGTGGCTGCTACAACACAGTGCATCTGATTTGTTAAATTAATCATTTGGATTCTGGTCACCGTATCTGTTTTACAGACGGAATTTTTGGTGATATTTTCACAGGAGCAATGGAAAGCTCCAAGTAACTGATTACTGCATAATGTGCGAGGTTGGCTGTGACAATACTCTCACAATGTTCTGAAAATACTTCTAATCCAGGTTTTGCAAAACCAGCAGTAAATACATGAAACAAACCAAGTGCTACCAACAAAGAAACACAACAAGTTCCCACAGCTGAACAAGTATTTACAAAGAGTGATAACACTCCCAATACCCCTGTGGGTAAGAAGACACATAAAATCAAACATTTATTTTCAAACAAAATTAAATACATGATTTATTTTTTTTAATCCTGAAAGTAAGAGCGATTAAAAACATACCCCGTGCTTTAATTTTAAGTGCTTTTAAATACAACACTAAATACACACAAAACCAACTTAAGTCTGCCTGGTAAGACTTCAAATGTTGGCTGCGGCATTACTAAACCTCATGTTTTACACTCCAAATAATTCAAACTTAACAGAAAGATATTTATAAATAAAATTAACAAACAAGCAATGATATTCAGCTTTCCTCTGCTGCTGTTCCACCGAATAAGCATGGAAAGAACACAACATACGCTACTTGGTATAAAATAAACAAGTTTTTAAAGAAAATATTTTAAATCAAACAACAGATCAAACAGCTCTTCTGCGGAAGTCCTAAGCCAGCCAAACATTCTATTAAAGAACATGAAGAATTTAAATCTATTTCACTGCCAAATGTACACAGTATGAGCTTTTTAGTTCTTTCCTCAGCAGGTCTAAACAGTGAGTTACATTTTCAAGGCTACAATTCACGACAAATTTGAAGGTGACACAAAATTGTCTGACAACAATTTAAAAGTAAAAATTCTACTATATATAATCTAAGCACAAGCGCTAAGTGAAAAACTACAAGTGAAATATGATGGCAAAAAGGTGAATTAGAATGAAAACATGTTAACTACCAATCAGTTTGCATTTGTGAGATTTTAAACTCAGCAGCAACACTAGTGCTTACCTTTTTCCCAAAAAGATACAGCTGTGGATAGTAATTCCATTTCCCCTAAGAATTAATATTTTTCTAATGTAATATTTAATAACATGATTCAAAAGTAACTTTAAGGTACTGTTTATAATGGTAAAATTATTAATCAGGAATATGACAACCACAGAGTGCATATTCCCTCCTCTGCCAGAACAACTCACACCTGGTTATTACCGTCTTGCTACAGTATACACAACATGTATGTGCATGGAGAATGTGGGTGGACATGATGCCTTTGCAATTCAAGTTTTTCAGAAAGACACAGGTAACTTGAATTTGAAAGTCAACTTTGTTTCCAGTATTTTACTACCACAGATTTTACAGACATCAACCTGGAACAGAAAGTTTCATTTATTTTTTAAGAATCAGAGATTAGCAGTTCTTTTCCTTGAAAATTTAGCAGCAACTTTTAACAATTCCTTGTTGGATGAGAATACTGCAGTGTGATTTATAAGTCTTCCTAATAACATAGTGAAAATACGGACTGAATGAAGAAACCTTGTATTTTCTGAGGAAGTCTTGACACACCCCAGTGTGTCAAGTTTTGTAGGGCCATTTCCTATCCCATGAGCTATATATGCTTGCACAGAAAACAGCAGCGCAGTGTAAGAGAGAAGAGCTTGGGCAGATCGCTACATCTAATGTTCCTGACATCTCTCCAGTTCCTTGCTCTAAAGGTCTAGTACCACTGGGACACTGCAGATCTCTGGTACCTCTGTAACACCAGCATCCTGGAGGACTCAATTCGTATTGCTTACTACTGCCACACTTTGAGGTTTCTAAAAACACATATATAGTTTCCTTCCAGCTTGCCCTTCTGAAGGACATTTCACAAAAACTATATTCTGAAAACCAAAATTTTCATGGGAAGAATGACAGATTTTACCATCTAATTGCAAAGATATACGCAGGAATCTAAGACACACAAGAGGATACACACACAATTCCTGCGGCCTTTCCCAGAAAGCAACACCTGATAATTTCCTCAGTCCAGTTTCTCTCACACTTTCAAGCAGCATAAGCCAACACTACTAATAGGAATCAGTCTCATCTTCCACCGCCCTCAGTTGCTTATTTCCTACATTACAAGTGTTCACATGGTCCTGAAGTAAGCCAGAATGGAGAACCAATCCAAGATAAACTGAGGGGGTGGCTGGTTTTGGTTGAGGGGAGCAGGATGGAGATAAGACGGAAGAACAGCTAACATTCAGATTTACTCCAGAGCAGTTCCCTAGCTTGCTTCTTACAAGAAACTCACTCCCAGCAAGAAAGCAGGTAAACTGAGAAAGAATGGGGATTAAAAAAAAAGGGTGAGAAAGGGAGAAAATGTAAAGAAATGCTTCTTTTAATGGCAGTGTTTGCTTAAAGCACAGCTGAAACTATAGCCTAAGGCTGAAGATCAAGTAGCATTTTTAATTGCGTACATCTCTGCTTTGGCTCTTTTGTATTAAACTTTTATTTCAAAGAAAAATAAAATGCACCTTTTTCATTAAAATGCAAAATTAAATAGATTGCTTGGCACTCAAGAATATAAACAGCACAAATATTTGAGAAGGAAAATAAAAACGAATGAGAAGACTGAATTATACAGAGCAAATGTGACCTAAACTTGCCTTTTTTCTTTCCTTTTCTAGCAAGGAAAAAAAAAAAAATACAAACGTTGTTAAACAGACTTCTCTGTTTCTTTAAACTGCCAAAGCTAAGAGACCAGTGGAGTCTTCTTGTCTGTAGTAGTCTTAGTCAGACATGAAAATAAGCATTCACATACATTTTATATTCTTCTTTCCAGCACTGTAAGCTGCAACAATGCATGCAGAGTAACAAACACTTTATAAAAAAGTGACATTATTAGACTAGGTTTGAAAGAGACAAAAGGTAATCTGGTCATGCTATGAGAAATTTTGGCAACAGTGTCAATGCATCTGGCAAGTTATCCTCTGGATAATGCCCATGAACGTCTGACAACTTAGAGAGGAGACAGCATCCTAAACCAAAAATTTTCACAAAATACGCATTTTATTTCATATTACAGCATTAATGGGCTTTATATTTTGGAACAGGCAACTGTAACATGAACAATATACCAGAGCATCCAAGGAACCTATTTAAAGCTATTCAAGCTTATTATACTAATCTCCATAGAGAAGAAATTACTACTTTCAGAAACACAAGACAGCACATACACACTTCAACTCCTAATGAAAATCTTTAGGAGAACATGAATTTTTGCAAATTTTAGTAGGATAGCTCCTCCTCAAACAAATGACCATTCACTGCTATTGCAATGCCTTTCTTCCAACCTTTCCTAAACAACAATCTTCCCTCTGTCATCCTACTGACCCTGGTCAATGTCTTAGCAGTAAACACACTGACTAACCACTTACTATCCTGAATGCAACCACAGATTACTCCATGGTATTTCTCTTTAGTTGTTCACATCACAACATTATAAGCCCTTTGGGGCCACCTTATTTATTTATTTTTAAAAGGTACACAGCACTTAACAGCAGAACCTCAGTTACACAAACAGTAAACAGTGCCTAAGTGGTTTTCCTTGCAAGGGAAAGACCCAACAGCAGTATTGCACATTACAGTGTAAAACTTAGTGTGATTCATTTGTGCCCTAAAAGTAGCATGGACATGACTTTTTGACTAATTAACTGTTAAGGGCATGTTTGTTATATGAGGCTGCAACACTGACAATTAAACAGACTGACTGGACCAAAACGTCTATGAACATCAGAACAAGGCATTATCACTTGGAACAAAAGAGAAAGAAGTTCCCCTTCCTCATTTCTGAAGCCTAGTATCACAGCAGACCTGGCAATAAGGAAAATAAAAAGCATACTTCATGACATCAGCCTAAGGTATGAAGCATACCTACAAAATCAGGCAAAATCTACTGAATTGCCACAAAACCCATTTAAACCAATCACAAAGTTAAAAAAAAAAAAAAAAAGGTGAACTGAGGCAGCTACCACACTAAGGCACGAAGGCCTCCGTAACTTTTCAGTAACAAAAGTTCTTCTTTCTAAACTTGTCTAGAATGTCTTTTTCCTAGTGTAATTATGGCAAATAGAAAGTAAGCCGGGCTGCATCAAAAGGCCAAAGGATGGGATTCTGCCCCTCTCCTCTACTCTCAGAACTCCCCCCGGAGTACTGTGTCTAGCTATGGGGCCCCCAACGCAAAAGGAATGTGGGGACCAGCTTAAGCAAGTCCAGAGGAGAGACACAAAAATGAAAGAGGGTAGACATCAGGTTGCCCAGAGAAGTTGTGGCTGCCCCATACCCAGAAGTGTTCAAGGTTAGCTTGGATGGGGATTTGAGCAACCTGATCTAATGGAAGGTGTTACTCACTGTGACAAGGAGACTGGAATTGGATGGGTTTTTTAAGATTCCTTCCAAAATAAACCATTCTATGATTTGATGATTTTAACTAGAATTATCAGTTAGAGTTTGACAGAATTATAAGGAAATGGAAGCGAAATTATATTACTGAAAGTTCTTGGCAACTATAAAATCTGAAGATGCCATGATCTACACCCTCAATGAAAATATTAACAACAGTTTAAACTAAATCTGAGCCCTCTGCTGATTCTTCGTGTTTCTGTGAAAAATAGTGGCATGTTGTGAATCCTAGAATCCTTTGTGGCCACAGAGCACAGGGATGATCAGCATGTTTACTATTCTGATGACTTCAAACATACCACAACCGCATTGCAGAGTGATCAACCCTTGGCAACAGATTGTCAAAAACCAAATTTATTCTGCCTGAGTCTATACCTAGCATGTGTATAGGTTTCATGCATTCTGACGGCAGTGGACTGACTACATATATAGTACACTACAAATGCACAAGAATAGAAACACAGTTTTTAGATGAAAGCTCGCATCCGGCCATCTCAAAAGGAGACAGACTCTAACCACAAAAGACCAAGTTAAAACATGCAGAGAAACAAAGATTTATTTTTTTAATGTAATGATTTTTAATAAAAATAAAGAAATGGCATAAGAAAGGCATAGATCCATTTTAACAGGTCATAAAATGAATGGGGATGAAACTGCCTCTTCACTAAGTAAGAATACATGGAAGTAGAAACTCAGTCACTGTATAGAAAACAAGAATGTAAATATACTATCATCATTCAGGACTAACAAGCAAATACAAAAGAGAAACTTTTAAAAAGGTGTAAATGAAAGGCGCATTATTGTGAAAATATGTTTGAAATAGGGGGAACTCACTGCCACAATGCATTTTTGAAAAAATCTGGAGGGGACCAGGAGGAGGAACACCTTTGGTCAGACCAGGAGAAACAGTTCAGCTCAATGATCCAATGAAATATATATCTGACTTTCTGTCTTGAGCCTAGAATAGAAGAGTTGAGTTGGAAAGGACCCACAGTTATCAAGTCCAGCTATTGACCGCTTCAGGTCTGAGCAAAAGTTAAAACATGTTATTCAGGGCATCATCCAAATGCTCCTTCAACACTTACCAGCACAGAGCATGAATCACCTCTTTAGGAAGCCTATTTTGGGGTTTAAGCACCCTCTCAGGCAAAGAAATGCTTCCTCATGTCAAAGCCAAACCTCCCCTGAGGGATACAGCTTTGAGCTGTTCTGCCATGTCCTGGCACTGGATCCCAGGGAGAAGAGATCAGCACCTCCTCTCCACTTCCCCTCTCCTGGAAGCCAGAGATAGCAATGAGAAAAAAGCTAAACACCGATAATTTAACATAATTGCCACTGTATTTCTCATGAAAAATGAAAAATAAATGCAAAAGAACCTTTTATGTAATAAAACATGATGAAGAAAATGGAAACAATACTTGACTGTACCAAAAGCAAGATAGGAAATTTCTTTCTGAGTCAAGAGGAAAGTTCACTAACTTCTAATTTTCTCACTCAAATGAAGCTTGAAAATATTTACAGTACTGTAATTTACTACTGAAAAGACATCTTTTTGTCTCTTTAAATATCGCTTTGCTGTATTATATTGGTTATGTGTGTCTAAATAACTGTTATGCAGCAGTTTTTATATACCCGAAGATGTAGATCCTAATCACTACTGATGGAATGTAACTATATCTTTTTCTTTCAGGATCACTAGAAAAGATTACATAGGGCAACAAAATACTAATTCATTATACTATCCCATGTAACACTAAGAAATGACAGGCTGGTACCAAAATATTTATCTTGGCCTAAGTATTCTGTGCATTAGCAAAGTCAGCAGGAAAAACTTAAAACGTTCATAAGACACAAAAGACAATACAGAAAGAATTTTAATAAACTTAACTACAACAACAAAAACATCACTGTTTAGCTACTGCCAGAAAGCACAGAAAAACTAAGATAAGCCGTTTATCAAAGTGTCTCAAATACAGCAGCCCAATTTCCTGGAATGCAACTTCAAATTATACTTCAGGAACAAATCAGAATATAGCCTACTGTTCCTAGAAGTCAGTAAAAAGAGAAGAGGTTTACGTTAGAAAAATACTCTAACCATTCTCCTCTTTCCCCCGAAATAAAGACAACAAAGAAACACTACACATAGCAAAGCTGGGTATAAACTGAGATTACATGTGATCTCAAAAATTCTGCTTTCCCTAAAAGTTCAATTGCAAAGGATTTAAAAAATGGTATGGGGTTTGGGTTTTGTTTTTTTTTTTTTTTTTTTAAGGGTAAAGACTGTTCGTTAGAAAAGATTTCTGTATAAAACTTTCCTGTCATATATGTTATAATCTATGCATCAAAAAAATTTGATTCTATAAAACAGAAAAAGCATTTTTGAAAAGAAGATTCAAGCATTACATTATACAATGCTTTTTCCATAAAACTTTGTTGTTGAATTCAATATATCCCTGTCAAAAATTTGTAATTTTGAGAATTTGTCTATTCCAATAGAAGTGTCACGAGGATGGAGCCATGCTCTTCTCAGTGGCAAACAATGAAAGGACAAGGGGTAATGGGTACAAATTGGAGCACAAGAGGTTCCACTTAAACCTGAGAAGAAACTCTTCTCAGTGAGGGTGACGAACACTGGAACAGGCTGCCCAGGGAGTTGGATCTCTTCTTGGAGACATTCAAAACCCGCCTGGACACGTTCCTGTGTAACCTTATCTAGGTGTTCCTGCTCCGGCAGGGGGATTGGACTAGATGATCTTTTGAGGTCCCTTCCAATCTCTAACCTACTGTGATACTGTGATACTGTGAAAAGCATTCCATAGAGAGTTTAAGAGTAATTGCAACAGCATGGACTTCATACCCTTACAAGATCAATATTGATGGTAAAAGAGAGCAGGTAGAAGGCAAATATATGCTACACCTGCAGCATATCATTTTTTTAATCAGGTATTTATTATGGGATATTTTCTTTCTAAGGTTTTTATGCAGTTACATGTAGTGTGAAGTATGGGACAACACAAGAAACAGCACTGAAGTTTCAGTGTTTCGTCATTATATTCACCTTACATGAAAACCGTGTTTGGCATTTGCACCCCTTTTTGGAGGTGTTTAAAGCATACTAACATTTGCTTTTTCACTCTCAAGCTTTCTTCAGCATAGCTAAAAACAACACACACCAAAAAAATGAAAGAAAAAAAGAAGACATTGTCTGCATTTACGGGTAAAACCTGCCTTTATCTTTGCTTCGTTTTTGCTATAAAGGACACAGCATGGAAAAGTGCCTTGAGCTTAATGTTCTCAACTGCATATGCAACTTTTTGTTATGCTGCCTCGGGCAATGACTGGTAAATACTACTAGAAATTTTGCTTTTCTAAAGCTGTTTTTGCTGAACAGAAACATACACTTGCTAAAGTTTAGCTTACAGCTTTTGAGAACAAGGACCATGTCTGTATTGAAATCATCAAACTTTCAAAAGGAAATATTTTTTTTAATTTAAAAATGGTGAAGTATTTCACATGGAATGAAAGTGAAACGTTTCACTGTAAACGTTTTACATAGTAAAGCATTCCCTTCAAAAAGAAAAAAGAAATAAAATCACCCCACTCAAATGCTATGTTTGGTTTTGACTTGACCTGCATTTTTAAAGCCAGTGGGTACTCTGAAAACTAAACAAAACATTCAAGTTGATCTAAATATTTAACTCAATCCAAAATGAAACAGTTTTATTCCGAGAACAACCAACCAACAAGCGAACATATTTCAGTTCTATACAAAGCAGATTTCCCAATCTTTCCAAAAGGCAAATGAATTTTAAAAACCACAACAAAACACAATTCCAAAAGGCATCTCCCTCTAACCCAAGTAATTGATCAGTTGTCTCCCATTAGCATGATACAGTTTGGTATTTAACAATATGCATATAGTGACCAGGTTTTCTTTCCCTTTCTTTCTGCCACAAAGCAGACCACCATCTATCCTTACAACAGCCCTAGTCTTTGACTACATGTTTGACCCGTACAGCGTAGTCTCAATTTCAGGGAGTTTCCATGTATTTTTAAGCATAACTGTAACACAAATTAACTGACAGCCACAAAATCAACATCAAGTATCAGTCTACACAAGTCAAGACTTGAGTGTATATGAACAAAGGAAACTCAGTTCCCAAGCACCAATGGGTAGCACCAGTGCACTTTTTGTGTATTGAATTTGTTATCCAACAGGTTTCTTAACAAAGTCTCTTCATCACATGGCTAGTATGGAACAAGAGAGAGCTTTCTTTCAGCACTGTTGCAGAAATTGGTGAGTAAAACTTAGGACAAATCAGCCTGAGAAAATGCTTGACTTCTGATAATGCTGCTATGCTACAGAAGAAAAACAACAGCATGGGTCTAATAAATACATACTCTTATTAGTCAGAACACTGATACTAGGAGGGTAAAAATATTAGTGAGCAAGGAATTAAGATTAGTTAAGAAAGCTTTCCCGAGGCATGCCGGAGATCATTAACAAAGACTGTGTTGAAAAAACTAAGACAGCCTTTTCACTCTGTGCCCAGGCTACAAGTAATAGTCTATCTCACATCAAGGCATGACCTCCGTATTCAACAACTGTTCTCTAAAGTCTTGGAAAGACATGGAGGACACAGCCCCAGTCTCCATCTGGGTGACTGGGCACCCAGTACCTCTCAGCATGTTCAAAGACCAAATCCACTACTGAGAAGATGTAGCCTAAACATCCCAATTTGGTACTGCTTCTGACAATTAACAGGAAACTGAAAACACCGCTGATACTTAATATTTGTCCTTTCATGAATGGCAGGTGCTCTGAAAAAACACAGACAGCTTACTGGGAATTGTGCAGGAAGAAAAACAGTTACTAATTAATAAAGCAGTGTCTTGACAGCACCTCATCAGAACTAATAAAACCAAAGATCCTTAGCAAAGCTCACAGAGATCTGAAAAGCTCTGGAAACCAGTCACATTATGTAATTGCAATCCTGCATGAAAATCTGTTTACAGTAATACTTGTACAGAGAGGAATATTTAGTCCCCTTTAATCTCTCAACACTTCTTACAAGATTAGAGATAATTATAAAGATGTATAATGGAAGTTGAGACTCAATCTTCATTTAGATGGCTCCTCTGCTTTGCAGGTCGACATTTTGTCCATGATTTGCCTAAACAGAAGTGTTATTCAGAATTCAACATCATGAACACCAGCGAACCATCATGCAAATAATGGAATAAATATAAATTATATTTTGTCACTGCAATTATTCATCCAGAAGCACTTGCTCCACATAGCTTTGAGGATACAAGAACAGTGTTTCCCAAAAGGACATAACTTTCATTTGAGCTTCCTGGCTGCTACCATAAAATAAGCTAATATAGTAGTAATTATGCAGTGTATATTTTAATAGCAGTATATTCCCTGCCATCTGCAACAGGCATGCAATGGTAAAGAAATAAAATTTTGTACTGGTACATCCAGAAGATGTTAATTCTAAACCAGAATGAAGTAACAGCCAGCTCCATAAAACTACTTCTATTTTTAACTTAGTTTCCAGATCAACAAAAAAACCACTTCACAATATGAAGTACTACCTTTGCCTCAAAAAACCGCTCACAGTATGTAGGGTTTACAAATCACCAGGTAGCATTATCAGCTACTTTTTGGTCATCAAAATCACATTTAAGAAAAAAAAATAAATAAAAATCTTTTCTGAAGTCTTGCAGTTTAGCCAAAGCTGTCCCAGGGCAACACTGTGCACAACATTCAAAGCTCAGGCTTGTTTTACTTTTGTGTCTCCTTGGAATGCTGCTCATCAATGGTGGCTACCCCAGCCTTCCACTTCATATACTAAGCAAAACCACATTGTTATACAGAAAGTATTCTATGGTTCTATGATTAAAGTAGCTTTGGGAAGGAAACAAAGAGCTCTCTCGTAACGGCAAATGCAATCCCCTAAAATACAGCACTGAATGTGATACAACAAATTCTTAAAAAAGCATACTACTAAATTGATGACACAAAGTGCTGTACTATCAGCTGCAGAAAGCCTCTTAGAATAAACCACCTCACAGTAGACATTTGTTCTGTACTCAAAGACCACTTTACTATATTTTGCAATACTTTTACTACCTGTCTTAAAGAAGTCTGCCATATAATGTGATTTGACAAGGCTGGCCACGTAAAAAATTATACAACTAGTTATCACAAGTAGAAATCTACAGAAAAAGCATCAAAGTTTAAACAGCAAAAACCTCATTAGTCCACTTTCAACTTCAGACAGATTTTTTTGAAGAAGAAGAAATTTTGTGAATTATTAAAGTTGATGTCAGCAATAATTTCAAAACTACTATGGAGATCAGGCGGGAGACATAACCCGTGCAAAGTATGCAAACAGTTCAGTACACCTTAACACAGTTCAATGCATTATGAATGTACGAAACATGTAATAGAAATCTGCAGCACACTTAGGTTTTGTGTACATTATACTGGAGACAGTAAAATTCAAAAAGACAAAAAAATACTGTTTCAGGGGCTGGAAAAGTACAAGATACAGGCTCGTATCTGTTCAGTCATGATGATTTCAGACATCTCTTTAATCAGTTGATTTAAATCAAGTTGATGCTTATACAAACAATCTGAACACACATGTAAATTATTGCAGTTTTGTCATCTGTTGTCATCTAGTTATCACTCTCAGCAGAATACTGCATTTTGTTTTTAAAAAGCTATTTTTTTTAAACTAAACTTTAAAAGCCAAAAGATAAATGTTTGGACCCTAACATACACTGCAGCAAATACCTACTTACCTATAGAACATACGCAAAACTCAAAAAGCAGTGGCTAAATGAAGCCATAAAGCAAAATTTTGACTGAAAAGCCTAAAGAGTTTCAAAAAATCTTCAGAAGCCATCTTGCAGACAAGCGTCAAAGAGTGATGGCTGCCACGCACCACCATACAGCTGCTGCAACACAGGTATCTTATTATGATGTACCACGTTATTAGCAGTTCAAGACTGGTCCACTGACTATTTGAAATGGCTTGCAGCCAAGTAATGTAGTATATACTACTGCTTGGAAACACCTTCTACACAGAGACAACTTACCCAAAGACTGCAGTACAGAAGTGACTGAAAAAGAATTTGGAGTATTTGATCACAACACTAAAGCCTGTGCTGGCAACATACAGCTGCTAGAAATACCATTTCTAGATGTCAGCTGCAATCTTATCAAACTGTGATCACTTGAATACAGCATTTTAGAGAGCTTTTTTGCATTGCGATTTAAGGACCTGTAACAAGACGTCCTTAAAATGCAGCTCTTCTGATTCATTTTCAGTGTGTTGCAACAACTGAAACATTCCACCTTTGGGGCCTATCGCTGCGTAGTCTAAGAAAATACATTCACACAAAACACTGAAAACGGTATCAGTCTCTCTTTCCTTACATGACTTGATCATGCACTTATACAAAATCATCACATACTGTTCTGCTGCTGTTCTTCTAAGACACCTCAGTTCTCCCAAGGCTAATTCCAAAGTAGATAAACTTTTCATCACACATCTGTACCTCTCTGTATTTTTCACTAGAGCTTTAGCAACATGTCTTGTGAGAAAATAGAAGTGATTGTTGAAGAGACCGTGGGTCGATAACTTAGCAAGAACTCTAATAATGACGTGGAACTGCTTAAATCTTTCACTGGATTGATGAAGTTTCTGCAGTCCAGCTGCAGCAAGCTCGCAGTAATAAATCCTCCATATATTTTCTGCCTCAATATGTGAAAGCTGGAGGCAAACCCTGTCGTTTTACAACTCAGTACTCACTTCTTTCGTTATGTCCTTGGACAGAGGTACTAGTGTAAGGCCAAACAAGAATAGAACTCCCTGGAGATGCCTGCTGTGAGACACGTCATAGCATTTCTTCAAGAAATTTCAAAACAATAGCTTAAGGGCAAGTTTTTCCATTAGAAATCAAGTTATTTTGAAAGAGTCAATATTTATAATAAAGGCCACAATACAACAGATGAATTGAATTATTGAATTTTCAATCCAAATGTACAACACTTGATGTTCAAAATACTTTCCAAAATTTCACATTTCTTGCCTGCAAAGGCAAACAAAACTCAAGTTTTCTTTCTTGTTATATCAAGCAAACACAACTTTATGTTGATGTGGACTATATGTATGTAAATATAGCTGTAATAGGACAGACAAGTCTGATTTTTTTCTCATACATGCAATACATCAAAATAAAGTTTAAATAGTTAACCTAAGACAGACCATAATCCTGACTCTCTCGCCCATACCTTCTCTTCATCACAGTCCCTTGCTGAATTGCTCAGTTTCTTCAGAACATTTCAAGAGGTATACAGTGGTATCAGAATAACACTATTCTTGTGCTGCTCGTAATATAAAAGTACTTCAGAGTTACACCTGGATGAAAGAAAAGAATGTAGTATTTCTTTTCTACCTACATCTCCTGTTATAACCAGGCACTTACCTGTATCTAATAACTACAGCATAATAACAACCATAACTATCAAATGAAAGATTTTTTTGGCACAGTAACTAGTTATCAATTTCAAAATCACCTGTCTCGTACTACTGAAAACTTCTCGCTTCTGAAACATTTTTCCTGAATTGCTTCTCCACCAAAATAATATTTATACATCTTGTATTTCAGTTCCTGACCATTTCAGAATATGCATGCAGGTTTTAGAAACCTGTCCTT
Organism: Neopsephotus bourkii; assembly: GCF_033783945.1. Lineage (NCBI taxonomy): Eukaryota > Metazoa > Chordata > Aves > Psittaciformes > Psittacidae > Neopsephotus > Neopsephotus bourkii. Next base: position 4,189,840 of record NW_026900781.1, read on the forward strand.
TTAAAACATGAAATTTGAGACATGACAGCATTCCTGTCTATCATAACAGGACAATTTCAATTCACAGCAACAACAGCATTAATTGTACAAACCTAAGTAACAGGAGAAATTTCGTAGCAATTACAGATAAGCTTCATGGAAGAAGAGAGAGGAGCCTGGCTTTTCACAAATGCAAAAGAAAAAGGCATTTACAGCCTTAAGTAAGAGCTTTCTGTATGGACAGCGTAGAACTCAGAATTTGTGAACATGGACCTGGATTAGGAAAAGGACTCTTCCTTTCATATTACTGATAGGAACAGCCAGAAATTCATCACTGACCTAAATAAGGCTCATTAAGTATCCCTAAATGAGGACGGATTTAAAATCACAGTGAATCATTGGAGACCTACTTCTTACTAGAACAGTTGCAACACTCAGAGCTTTAAGTGAAACCCAATGCATTTACTGTTCATACATGCACAGAGGCTGTGAAATCATATTTAGTGTTCTACTTTTAATTCAAAGTATTTGATACAAAGATGTAAAGAGATGACACACCTGAAATGCCTCAGTATTTTGTTAAATATGCATTTATCTTTCACACATGGCACACGAATACAAAAAAAAACCCTATACCCGTGCCTTCATAGAGTTTGCATCACAAATTAGTATTAGCATTATTTGAAAATCTGTACTTTTGGCAACACCATCAGAAAGTACATATAAAGAACAACAATTAAGGCACAAGAAAGCTATCATAACTATCAAATATACACAAGGTTTAGGTAGATACTGGCACAGAATAGTGTACCACAGGAAAAGTTTCTGGTATTTTATTGTATCCATGTGACATTATCCTATTGAGCTTAAAAGCTGATAAGCTTTGTATGGCTCTCAGAAACATTCCAGAACTCCAGGAAATCCATTGCCAGAAAAAAAGAGTGTATCGTTAAACAGGGTTTCAAGAATGCTAGTTCATGAAACTTACTTCTATCCTTGAGTAAAAAAGAAGTGTTCCCCTTTAAGAAACCAGAGATCAGTAAGTGACTGAATACTACCATTTGCCCATCATCACAAAAAGAAAAAAGCACGAAACTTCATTTGTGCCTAAAATCAAAATTAAACATTCCTTATGAAAGGACTACATTTTGTACGCAGGGTGCACAACATAACGTAAGCGTGGCTTTTCACTGCAAAGGCCCCACCAGACACAGTTACAACTATTAAGAATATGGCCATACAAATATTTCCATATTGTATCACAATCATTACACGTGAAAATAAGACCTGGTACTATTCAGAGGCTGACTTTTATTGTAGCAATAAAATCTTTACCTTGAAAAGACTGTTTTGCTCTGTTCACTAGATCTTCAACTGGGTAACTTGCTAGATCTCCTCTGGCATGCTTAGTTTTGCAGTAGGTACATGCATTGAGACACCTGTTTAGAAAACAAAAATACTCAGTTTCCAGCCAAGAAAGCCCTTATTTGCACAGATATATTTATTAAGTACATCTGGAAAAATTAGTTTTTCTATCAATGACCAGAAAATAGTAATATTCTATTTTAAAATCAATAAAGTAGTTCAAAACGTCTTTCCCCTTGTCTTAAAGTATCTTTTGCATCTGTATAAAAGGTTGAAAAAATAAGTGGAAGCAACATACAAGATCCAAAAGTGAGAATTTACATACTTTTAGAAAGCTATAATAGTTTTAATAATTGTTCATTGCTGAAGATGGATCTCAGAGCTCTAAATAAAAAATATCTAACCTGAACAAGGAAATAAAAAGTCCTGAAAGACTAAACCCAGATTTTTAAAATTCTGTGGGGTTTTTTTTAAGGCATATTTGAGTTATTTTTTGCTTCTTTTATTTGACTCATAGAAACAAAACAAATAACTTAATGAAAACTGACTAGAAAGTCACCAGCTACAAGATTTGTGTTTACTACTTGGATATATCTTGTCTTCTATTATGAGGCCTGGCAGCTCCATGACTAGGTAATTAACTTGCAGACTGTAAAGTTCTTCCTTCACAAAGACTCCCCTCACATGTTAGTTATACCTTGTTCACACGAGCAGTGCCCTTCTGCTCCTGCACATCACCGTGGCACTAAGACCTTCCTTCTCTAGCAACACAACCTTACTTTCTGCCAGAAGACACCTAGAGAGTTTGTGGATTCTCTCTGCTAGACTGGATGTGCATTATTTCTCCTGCTTATCAGACCCAAACATCAGACTTTAGCACCTATTTTAGATCAGAAAACTAAAAGGCAGCTTAACTGCAAAAATGAGACTGCTAAGAACTAGAAATGTATGTGAAATAAGCTGCCATTCAGTAAAATATACAATCATCTATTAAAAAAAGCAACATAAATTTGAACCTTTATAAACTCCTCCAAATACACAATTTATTCCCACCCAAAGTCAACATATTCATCAGATATGGCATCATATTTATGTATCTTACCTTTCTTCCGCTAATCACAAGCCACATTGCTCAAGATCTAAAGCACGTTTAAAAGAGTAGCATTTGAAATCAAGAGACTATAAGCAGATAACTGGTTGATACTTTCTCTGTGTAACCTGTTTAGCTAACTAAAATGTCTTCTATTAGGTCACTGCCATTCTAAAGCATGTCACAAAGGCCTTTTCTTCATACTCATTTCTGTTGCTGTTTCCCATCCATGACTCTTCCAATCTTTAGTTCTTCTAGGGTTGCAAAGCAGGTCTCTGTCTTTCGTAATTCTTTTTCTTTTCTTTCTTTCCTTATTTTGTTTTGTTTGTTTTTAAAGTACAACTCTCCATTCAACCCAACACTTCATTTGGAAGCAGGCTCCCAGCCACTCCTTCCCCTCTACATGGTTTACTAAGCTAAACTAGCTTTCTTTCACAGAACTAAACAAAAACAGCATTATGATCTGTGAATGGATGGTGTCATGTTTTAAAGAGCAATAGTAAACTTGCCTTCAGTCAGGGGGGCTAACAGCAAGATTCCCCTCCCCCTCAGCAGGACAGGGTCAGCAAACAGGTAGAAGGGGAACGAGGGAGCTCACAGGTCTAGACACAGCTGGGGAGATCATGTACCATTACTGCCATGGGCAAAACAGACTCATGTTAGGGAAAACTCACTAATCGCCAACCAAAATTAAAAAAAAAAACTAACTACAGATTCAGATAAGTGGGAGACAGAGACCAATATTTAACCAAAGCCATTTCTCCCCTTTTATCCAGGCTTAACTTCACTCCTTCATCTCACACTCCTCCACACACATCTAACCCGTAGCCATACCCAGCATGGGGCAGCCCCAGCCCCTCCTCTCAGTCCCCGGTAACCCACACACAGGTCTGCAAAGCATTAAAAGAAAATGTTGGGATGGCAAAACACTGCAGGCAAACTCCAATCCCTTCACAAGAGCACGCCACAGGCAGTCTGGCCAAAGCCCAGGCAGCCCATAAAATCACTAATGTAAGGTGCTGGTGACCGCACCACAGTTGCTGAGGGGCCAACCAGGAACACTGAAAGCTGGCATTTTCATCAGCGGTGCAGATGGAAATCCTCTAGCATTTAGATACCCATGTTCATAAGGAGAGAATGAAGAAAAATAAGTACTTGTCATACACAGGCTGACCCACAGATGTTTTCCCCTCAGTATATTTTGGTCTGCATTTGGGTACATGTATTTGAAAAACTCTACAGCAAGAGTACTAAGAACTAAGCAACTGCACTAAATGCTGATATTATTAATCTCCAAACCTTGAGGATAAGTTGCATATCTTAAATCAATGTTCCTTTCTTACAAGACCTAGTTTCTACTAAAATAGTTTTTCCTGCATCTTCAGTTGCTTCCTGGACAATTAAGTCCCGAGCTACATGACAAAACATGTTAACAGCAGTTTTTCTCTGGTACTGCAATAAGCTTGTTCACAAAGAGATAATGGAAACATGCAGCAAGAAGCATGAGAACAGAGAGGGAAGTTATTCTCCATATATTCACAGTATTATGGGTGAATGGTTCCAAGAGCTTTATTACTACAGTCTTTAAGTACAGCTTCAGAGGGTTGTTGATTTATTTTGGGGTACGAGCTGAAAGTTGGGATTTGGATACAGACTTCTTTTTCTTTCAAGTTTCATTGCCCCAATTAACTTACTCCTACTGTAGAATAAAAATACTGTAGAATACCAAAGTAATTTAGTTGTTGGTTGGGTTTTCTTCCTGGTATTTAAAGAGATTACATAACACAAACATATGAGTCAGACTTCGATATAATGTGGAAAAGGATCAATTTTAGAAAGCAAACCAAAAGAGACAAAACTTTTAAATCCAATTTGTAAATTCCGTATTTGGTAATTCCAACTTGGAGAAAATAATATTTTGGGCTACAACTGATTCACAAAATGATAAAGTTTTCAAATGCTTGTAAAAAATGCTGAACTAACCACTTTTCACACATTTGAGAATTATCTGTTCTTGAAAACATAAATGTAAGTCAACCCATAAGGATAAAGTATCTGTTGTAGTTTTTTCCCTAGTAAGCCAGCCTCTAATCCAAGTTTCCAGCATAACAAATTATTCATATGTCCATGCTACCACATTCTCAGACCACAGACAATCAAGTGGAAAAAGGCTGTTGGGAACTCTGAGAATCTGAACATTGCCGCTTACTAAGTGGCATTTCACCAACAAATGGATCATCTAAAACGAGGCCAGCAGGTAAAGCTCTCTTTGAAAACCAGCCTTTATCACAGCTAATGCTCAAGTATATATGGGACTAAAAAGGCAACATGCTAATAGGTGTGAAGGAGTATTTGCTTTGTGTTAAACTGGAAACCTTCTTCAAGTATTTAAAGTTAGGCTGTAAGTGTTAGATTGTATTAATACAGGTCAAAGCTTTTTTGCACAGAAAAAATACAGAGACTTAAAGAAACAGTTATTAATGGGGTTTGTGACTGTAATTACCAACATGCTTTGAATAAATTTTGTAGTGATTCCAGAAGAAACCCACTAACTCCTGGTCTTCCAACATACTGAACTGATTAAGGTACTTTGAATTATTAACCTTTTGCTTTTATTAACCTTTAATCAGGTATGTGCTCAATAACAGAGCTATTTCACAGCAGGGTAAAACATTATCCACAGATGAATCACTACTGTGTGGCTAATTAAAAACTTTTTGAACATGTTACCAAACGGAACGTCATCAACATTTTGGTCAAGTGCCTGACACATTCTGTTGTAGACATAGGAAACAGTGGTCTTAGCATTGTTTAGCTAGTATGTGATCGTGTTGTGCATTAGGTTAAGCAGACTCTTCATTTTAAAAACAGTAATATTCCTCATAGAGCACACAGTCAACATGAAAGGCTACTCCTTACAGATGGAACTAATTATGAGTAAGAATACTTATGACACAGCAGACAAATAAAGATTTTCCTTCAGTGGGGCTAATCAGAGGATTTCAGCAGCAGATGAGAATGAGAGTGCAGGCCTGAGAAGCAAAATCCTGGTTCCTCTTAACAGGACTTGTGCCACTAAGTTTAGTGAAGACAGACAGGATTCCACCCTCAGATATGAAAACTCTAAGATATCTTTCATTCAAGGATCAGAACACTGCTCAATTACAGCAGACAGTGATGTGCCATTAGTGTGCTAGTCACCCACGTTTAATGTGACTGACCAAGAGCACACATCTGTGAGCAAGATGCGAGAGTGGAAGAACTGCAACAGTGTCATATGACAGAAGACCCCTGCTGCTCTGCAGGTGGTTCATTCTGGGGGAAGGGAGGTGGGACTGTCTCCTTAATTTCCAGAATAATCCAGTAAATTCTTGCTTGGCATTAATCTAACAAGCTGGCAACAAAATAAGAACCAACCAACCGCACAGACACAAAACCCAGCCACACACAAAAAACCTCAACCAAACAAAAGAACAGCAAATAAAGCCAACCCAAACCCAGTCCTAAGGTGGTCTTCTCTGAAATTAGAAATTTGCGGAAACAAAACATCATTAATCATGATTCAGACTAAACACTAATATCTGCTCTCATGAAATCTTCTTACTTTTTTGAAGTAATTTTATGAAGTTTGCCCTATTCTAAACAAAATAAACCAAACAAAACCAAACTGAATTCTGCCAATAATGCAGTGCTCCTAACGTCACTGTAACAAATACAGAAATACTGCTCAGTCACCTACACTCATCTCTCTGCACCTACCACCTGACTTCTTTAGAAGGCCTCAATAATTCCAGCCCAAGAATATTTTGTATTAGAAAACTGCGGTTTTCCTGAAAGGGGACTATGATTTGCTTGTTTCAAAATACAGTTTACAGAAGAGATGTAGGCTTTTGTAGGATACTTTTTATCAAAACCGCTTGATAAAAATGCTCTGTAGCATGCGTAAAGAGAAAACTCCCATTGCAGGCTAGACTGAGCAAAACAAACACCAGAAATATACACTCCCAGGAGATGAAAACCAGCCACAACGTACTAAACAAGAGCTAGAATTCTGCAGGTATTTTTCTCAGTAGGATACAAAGTTTCATAAACCTAACAACATTTATACTGTATTACAGTTAAATATCATTTATAAAGTTAAATGCCACGAATATTTCTTAGCATTTTACCTCTACATATATGCCACTTCATACTTCAAAAATTTTTAAATTCTGTCAAACAACTGCAATGGATGAGGAAAAAAAAAAGTGGTTTACAGAAAAAAAAAATAATGAAAACCCATGCCTATTATGCCTTATTTGTTTTCAGGAAACTGTTCTTTTGCTTCAACTTTCCACATTCTAGAATAAAGCTTTTCAGCCCACTATGACAGAGAAGAAAATTTCCCTCTAAAAAATCTGGGGCATGGGAGGTTGTTTTTACTTTAAAAAAATTCAGGATTTAAAATACTTTCGAAACAGTGGCAAGCTATTTCTCATCAAGGCTCATTAGTTTAAGTAGTCAAACCACATTATTATAGAAATACTGTTTCAAGTATCCCAGCTTGCTCACACTGAGCTTGGACAACAGCCACAGGGGCTATGCGACACAGATGCACTCGATGTTACAACGTTTTCTGTATGATGGAAACTGGACTTCTCTGAAATTACCTTTGTAGACAGCTATTTTAGAAACTGCTTGGGGAAAAAGGAATTAAGGGGAAAAAAGCCTCTCTAAGAAGATTTAGCAGAAGATAGGATGACCATTCACAAAACACTACACAAGATTAGGGCAGTGATTGTCCCTCTACACTGGTGAGGCAGCAGCTCAAATCCTATGTTCAGTTTTGGGCCCCTCACTACAGGAAAGACATTGAGGTGCTGGAGTGTGTCCAAAGAGCAATGAACCTGGTGAAGGGTTGAGAGCACAAGTCTTACAAGGAGCAGATGAGGGAACTGGGGGCGTTTAGTCTGGAGAAAAGGAGTAGCAAGGGAGACCTTGTCACTTCTACAACTACCTCAAAGGAGGTTGTAGTGTGGTGAGTGTTGGTCTCTTCTCACAGGTAACAAGCAATAGGACAAGAGGAAAAGTCTCAAGCTGCACAGAGGGAGGTTTAGGTTAGATTTATTCACTTAAAGGGTTGTCAAGCATTGGAACAGGCTGCCTAGGGAAGTGGTTCAGTCACCATCCCTGGAGGTATTTAAAAGACACGTAGATGTGGCACTTAGGATCATGGTTTAGTGGTGGACTAGGCAGTGCTAGATTAATGGTTGGACTCCATCTTGAAGGCCTTTTTCAACCTAAATGATTCTATGTTTCTATAGTGTATGGGACTGCACACATTCTTCTCAAGGTAGGATGCAACTGCAGTATGCTATTTTTAATTACGCATCCCAGGATAAGCAAAATGGGAACAAAGTACATTATAATTTTGTTCTTCTATAGACCTTTGAAGCCACTGTTTTATTTGGTAATATCTCACTAATCAAAGGAATTTGGAGAGAAGGCAGCTCAATAGCTCAATTGGTCTGATAAGCTACAATACGATTTAATTTTGTACTTTAAATATTTGCATTTGTGAAACTAAATTCCTATGGTCAAGTGCAAGTAATTCAAAAGTCACAGCTATGTAGTTATGTCATCATACATTCAACCTGCTCACTTTAAGGCAAATTATTTCACATCAGGAAAATCAAGTGCATCAATGGTACTTCTTAGCATTTGTCTAAAGAACTTCCTGATCAATTATTCTGCCCACAAAGTTCTAGAACTGCTTGAATTACTTAATTCAGGCATTCAAAATTCATATGACAAGGTAAAATGTTCCATAGCTAAGCTGCATAGGTCTGTGTTCCCCACCTTGACCCAAAACAGTGCATTGCTAGATGCTTACTGGAAACTGCAGTGATTTTCTCTCTGCAATTCAAACTAAAGCTCTGTGATCCACAGTGGCATAACTTATTTTAGAATCATTTCCAAATAGCTGCTTGGCTACACAGACCACAGTTTTGGGGACAGATCATGACAGTCATTAACACCAAGAAAGTGACTCAGCTGAAATAGCACAGGTAGATAAATTAGGTTCTGTGGTTGCACAGAGCAGAAAATGCCACGACATTGTACATGCAAGTAATCAATCCTTTCAGCACTTCATAAAAACAAATAAGGTTTGGAAGATGATGACTCTGGGTGTCAGTGAAATAGCAGTAATGAAGGTGGCAGAAATAAAAGGGTTATCACAGAAATACCTTAGATACAAAAGATACTTTCTTAGAAATCTGCTCAGGGCTAATCCCAGAGACGCAGTGGCAGAACACCCCAACACCACTATTTCAGCATGCGTAAGTAACTTATTCTCAGATCCCTCCTAATGAACAGCAGTGATTGGAAAATGACCTCTGAGGACAGGATTCTCAGAGGCTTACTTTAATTTATAAAGTTTTAGAGAGCTGTGACTTGACAAATGCCTTAGTATTTAAAACATCAAATAGCATAATTTTATTTAAAGAATTCTACTGGGGACAGATGACTTAGCATAACTTATACAAAATGCGCTGCAAAACCTAATTGGGTTAGTAATGAACAATTTAATAAGTTTTAAAAAATTCAGCTTTCAAAGTTTTTTAACAAAATACTAAGGATTAAATTAAAACTCTGGCTTGTAGCCAGCAGGGGAGAGACGATGAGCACATTTAAAGCTCTGTTTCAGGAATTAAGCATCTCAGCAGATCTCCAGGAGTGGAAGGAGAAGAGTAAAGGAGGGGGTGGTGTGGGTTAAGTGTCCTTCTATAAGAAATCCACTACATTTACCATGCACCTTCACAACATTAGCAGCTTCTGAATCACCCACACAGAAAACACGGCTGAAAAGCAGACCACTGCCTGTGATAAGAGCTATTGTTCTTACTTCCTGAATGACTTTTGGGACAGACCCTTTTAGAGTGGTGAAATCTCACAGGAAACATTAGGCTGCAGTTAATTCTGTAACATACAGCAGGTACCACACAGATTCTTGGGATAAAAGGTATTGTTTTTGTACTGGTCAAAACATCCGGGGAGGGGGAAAGGGAAGAGGGGTAAAAAGGGGGGGGAATGGGGAATTACACTGCAGCAGCACTGAAACTATCAGGTTTAAATTAGAATTTATCTGAGACTGCCATCAGACCAGTTTCCAAAAAAGTATTTGTAAAACGTCTGTGGGAAAGTGGATCTGAATTGTCTGGGTAAAATAATGGCAGCAAGCACATAAAAACAAACTCACCATTTATAGTCTAGAAAGAACGCCTTCCCCATGATTGTGTCTGCACAAAGCTTTCAGCCCCAAAATGTCCTACTGGTTGTGGCAGCTGTAGAAATGTTAAAAGCTCCAATGTGGACAAGGATCGAACCATTATCTACAAGCAATACTATGCTGTTGCTCTTAAATGTCATTTCTATCTTGTAACAAATTGGTTAGTCTTGCTGGAAAAAAAAGTGTATGTGCAGCAGTAGAGAGACATATACATGCTTCAAATACATGCTCTTTCTTACGTATTACTTTGTCAACTTGAAATGAAAGCAGAGCACCCATTTCAACATAATTGCCCAATCCTAAATCTGTCTGAGATTTTTCCGAGCACTTTAATGAACTGATTTACATGGTTATTCTATAAGAATCCAATGACTGATTTCTTTTAAAAATAGAAATTTCAACCAGGGGCCTTATGTTTGCCTTTAAGAGTCTCCAAGGGGATTTTTAAGAGCAAATTAATCTCCTTTACACAGTTAAAGAGCTGAGTCAGTCAGATTATCTTCACGGACGTATCTTCCTTACTGCCAATGTAGCTCTTCCAGAAAATGCAAATTAATGTTTTTACTTTTGAAAAACTAGGCAAACTAACACTTATAAATTATTTTATTTTCATTATTGTCTAATGTTATTATTTAAATATATATTTTGAAGAATTAAAGGCATAGTGATAGTGCCAGAAAACAGAAAACAGTAGCCTTTCATTACTTAAACTAATGATCCTCTATTTCTCCATCTGCTTTGCTTCTCCAAAATTCTCCCCTTCTAATGATTCCCCAGCTCTTCTATTTTATTTTTTTCCGCTGCCATTTTCTCAACTTTTTCCTGTCATCTTGCATTCAGTGACCATTATGCTTGTAACTCTCCCGCAGTGCCCTCATGTCCCAGTGACTGGAATGGTCTGACTTTCTTCCAAGCTATTTGGCCAGTGTCTGTATGCTTTGATTTCCTCCTTAACTACTCAAGTCTGCGGTGAGTCTGAAACTTTTCCAGTTCAACTTCTGCCAGCTCTGACAAAAACCATAACTTGTTAGCTTGCCTTTTTTCTTTTTGTGCAGCACAAAAGACAGACAAGCAGTTTTTATCTGGTTAGACTTAAGTTGATAGAAAAACTTTTTTTTTCCCTTTTTGTCACCTCCATTATGACTCCGTTATGGTCAGTCATTTAACAAGACAACCAAAAAGGCACTTAATGCACAAATCAGAGTATTAAAACCAGGCCACAGAACCCCTTGGGGATTCAGGATCTAAACAGCCTTCTAGACATTACAGGCTGGAAAATACACAAGAGGCATCTCTAGTCATCAAAAGCAAAACTTAACAATAAAAAGGAATGAACAGACAAAACACAAAGTAGCTCAGCAATTCAGTTGTTTATAAGCCTTAGTCAACACTTAAATGGAAGTTTTCTTCATATTTCCACAGCTACATCTAGGTCCAACATTATCTTTACAATGGCTGACTTGAAACCGTTTTTCAACTTTAACAAAGCTCTTAAAAAGACCCAACCTTTTCGATGACGGGTGTTTTGCACTGGCTGCACATAGGCTGTTGAAAAGTCCCAAAGAACCGATATGGCAAGAAACATTGCCATCTGCTTCAGTAAGCACCACCCAATAACTTCCATAGAAAAATGCTTTCACAAATAAGGTTGATGACATCATACCGCAAGTTGTTTATTTGCTTTTATAAACACGGGTTAAAATGACATTTTCCTTGTGAGGCGGAAGAAAAAGACATGACCTGACCTTGCCTTCTATGAAGATGTGACTGACCCTGTGGTCATGTAACTTGACCCTAGGCAGACGTCTGCCACAGTGTCCCAGAGGATCCTTAAAGCCAAATCGCTGTGATACAGACTGAATGAGCAGACAAGGTGGCTAGTTAGCATTGGTATTCCTCAGGGGATGATGCTGCAGCCAATATTATTTCCTGCATTCATTAACAACATGAATAAAGGGATGTAATGCACCTGAAGCAAATTCCAAACTGGAGGTGCAGGGAGCAGTTCACATGCTGGAGAACAAGGCTGCTATTCAGAGGGGTATCAACGGTCTCTAAGAACAGATTAACAGAAACTTCATGAATTTCAACGACGCTAAGAAGCCCCGCATCTAGGATAGTGTAACCCAAGCTAAAAGTGCAAGTGGGAAGGGAATTCACTGGCTAGAGAGCAGCTTTCAGGACAAGGACTGTGGGGTCCAGGTGCCAACAAATTCAACGTGAGTCAGTATAGCAGTATGCCCTTAATATTTAAGAAGGTTGAATGCAATGGCCTGTGCAACTGGACTGCACTCTCAAAAATGAAAGCAACAGACTGAAATTATTAGTGCCCTTTTCCGGCACTTGTGAGACTGAATCTTTAGTGCTGTGACCAGTTTTAAGCTCCCTGGAACAAGACGGACATTGACATAAAGTAACTAACAGGTAGACAGGACACCAAGATGATGAGGGGGCTCAGGCACATGGCACACAGGCTGACAGAAGTGGCTTACTCACAGTTATGATGAGGAGATCTTACTGGTGTCTACAAGTAGCTGATGGGAGCACACAGTGAAGACACAGGCAGGATGTTCTTGGAATTTCAAAGTCATAGGATTAGATGCAACAGACACAACTTGCAATAAATACTATGATTAGACCAACAAAAGTATTTTACCATGACAGTGGTCAAGTACCAGGACAGCGCCACAGCTGATCTCATCTCTTTGAGTTGCTGGAACCCAACAAGAACACTGTTTTTTCCCACAATCCAAAGACTTGGTCTGCTCCAGGATTACATGTGTCTACATGTATGAGTGTGTGCACGCATTTGTGTAAAAGACACACAAGAGAATCAGACCATGCTCCCAACACCACAGGATATTTAGCAAAGCTAGAACATGAAAAATCAATGCAGAAAAGGTCCAAGCCTCACCTGTACAAGGAGAGCCACAGAAGAATATTAAATGAAAGATACCACTAAGAGTATTAACATTTTGCAATTTTCATTCAATTTTTTATTAAACACATTTAAAGTGTGATACTAATGCGATCTCACATGCCCATTCGTATACCACAGCACTTTGAAGGCTAACATTCACAAAAAGAGGCTTGGAAGATTTTTTGGATCAGATAGCTGGTGGCCAGTCATGAACAAAATACTCCAAGGACGCTACTGGAGCTACATCCAGCCAAGAGTTCACAGGGAAAAAAGAAAATTTATAACACTCTGATCTTAGAGATGGCAACAGAGATAATCAGTTCTGTGCAAATTAGGTTTCCACTTGCATCATGTTCTGCCATAGGTTAAAAGAATACAAGGATGGGGCACAGTATCCTAAAGAAAGAAAAGTAAGGGGACAGCAGATACCGAAGTTCTAAGCAGGGTTAGATATAGAAGTATAAGCTGAGACATAATTAGCAGTAAGTTTTATTTAAAAGAGTATACATAAATTAGGCACCTATCGCTTTGCTAAGAATATCTTCTCATACAGGTCTTTTAAGTGCTATGCATTAAATTCATTTTATTAAAATTTGTATTAGGCATTAGGAAGAAGTTCTTTACTGTGAGAGTGGTCAGGCACTGGCACAGGCTGCCCAGAGAAGTTGGGAGAAGTTGTAGATGCCCCATCCCTGGCAGTGTTCAAGGCCAAGTTGGACAGGGCTTTGAGCAACCTGGTCTAGTGGATAACTAGATCCTAATGAAAGGTGTCCCTGCCCATGGCATGGGGTTTGGAACTGGATGAGCTTTAAGGTCCCTTCCAACCCAAACTATTCTATGATGATCCTGTGAAAACCATAAAGAATATCAAGTCTTATTCTTTCCTACCTTACCTATTCTTTCTTATCTCAAGGTATCATAAACTGCACCAACCCATGCACCTGAACATTGCAAAAGTGAAATGGTTTTGTAATAAACACAAACACCCAGAAAATCTGAAATAAAGCTAAAGAAACAAAACCAATCCCATTCCCAGCATTTTAATAGCTGTCAGACAGAGCAAGTCTCATTTTCTCACAAAGATGCATTTCTCCTTACACAAATATACAACATACAAACAGATCTACTTCATCTAGTTGTGTTTCAGCATTATTTTCATACAACATACCAAAGAGCACTGCAGCCTATGCACCATTTGACAGCAAGAATATCCTTAGTTTTGTAGAATTTGAAATTCAGTTGCAGGTTGAGGGCATTTTTCCAACCACAAACATTTTTGGAACTTTTTCTGCACAAGCTATGTTCAAACAAATTTTCAGCTACAAGTCCTAAGGAAAAAAAAAGTCCTACTTATTTTATCTGCATTATTTGTACACTCATAGGCCATTCTGTTTCCCAATAGATGGCATTTTTTGATACTTAAGACAGTTTATCAACAGACTGTGTTTAAGTTAACTGCATTTAGAGAACAAGGGACAAGAATATTAACTCTAACCCACAGCTATCACATTCAGAAAAGGAAATACTGTGAAAGAAGAACGAAGACACCATAGTAGAACACAGTCCTTGAAGACTATCCACTGAAAGAAGCAACAGTTGTAAGGTATGTAAGCTGCTAGAATGAACTAATAATATAGGAATATGAGCCAATTTAAGTGGATGATTAAAATTCCCATTATAAGCTCTGCAATAAGTTCAGCAGTTGTTGGTCTCACAAGAATGTGTATGTTAGATATTAGCTGGTTATAAAGTCTGCACTAGCGTGGTTTTCAGGACAGATGCAGACATCAATGCATTATTTTGAGTTACAGGGCTTAAGTTAATTCATTAAACAGTGCTGAACTATACAGATGAACTTTCCTAAAAATGATAGTTACATAAATAGCTTAACCTGTAATAATGTTTTTCCTCTATTACTTGAAACTTTCACTTAGATTATTTCTCACTTAAGTGGTAAATTAAAAACAAGATCTTGAAAGTTGTTACATTTTGCTTTACTAAAGAAGCATTCCTACAACAACAACAAAAAAAAAAAGGTTTCAATATGTACTTGACTTGTTATACCAAATTAATATATTAATTTACCCATACCTACTATTTAGAAAAGTAACTGATGTATAGTTTTGGAAAAGGGAGGAAAAAAAAATCAAAAAAAACTAACATGCAAGGGAAAAAGAACTCTACACCAACAGTAAAGGGAGTTCTTCTTTAAGCTCTTTAACAAATGATCTAAAACAAACTGTTGGAACACAGGAATGTGAATGACTAAACAAACCCTTCAGTAAACATTCCCCAGCTGCAGTTCTCAGCCTAATACCAAGTTAAAATGGGGAAACTCCATATACCTTCTGCAAAACATTAAAAACTCAGAAGTAAGACAACACTATATGATACACGACTCACAAACATACTCACTGAAAACAAAACCCACTAGACATTTATCTCTTAAAAACAGAAAAGACACCAAGTCTGGCACCAGTCTGCAATGCAAGAAAGACCATGTGATACTTAGACACTTGTGTATTAGTTTAAAAATAAGCTAGATAAGCATGTGATGAGTGACAATTTTGTACTTGACCTTTGCTTAAATAGCTCCTTTTCACAAAGTCCACACACATCAACAGGATTCCTAAGAAAAATCCTAAGAAAAGCTAACCCCCTAGTTTTCTACTTTTAATCCGGTGCCTTGAATATGAACTCTAAAAATAAAGTTCTACATGGCTGCTTCAGGAAAAACAGAAAAAAAAAAAAAAAGTATGTTTTGCAGGAGGAATTTTGAAAAAAATTTTGTTGAAAAAGGATTGAAGGCTTCTTGCTAACCAAGCTGATGAAATTCAATGTGCTCAGTTACACAGACAGAAATGTGGGGTGTATATTTCCAGTGGGAATATTTCACTGTGCCTAGCAGACAAGGAATTTGGAAACAGAGTTCCTCTTTCCTGAGGCTGAAAAAAACGCCTACAGGATTGCACAGGAAATGCTTTAAAGTAAAGAAACAGTGATGCATTCTGCATGGGATCAGGAACGCTTAGTTTAGCGTATTACTTTTTAACGCGTCAAACCACAACAGTTACTTCTGCAGTGAAGGTCTCTACCAGTTAACACTCATAGTGTCTCTATCTAAATCCCTGTGGGTTTTTCTGTTGCTGCTTATGTTTTCTTAAAAATCAGAGAATCACAGGGTGGCTGAGGTGGGAACGGACTTCTCGAAATCATCTGTCCAAGCCCTCAGTGCAAGCACGAGCGATTAAAGCAGGTTGCTCAGTACCATGACCAGACAGCTTTTAAACATCACCACGCATGGAGACTTCAGAGCCCCTCTGGGCAGCCTGTTAGAGCATTCAATCACTTCTGTAAAAAAGCTTTTTCTTACATTTAAATAAAATTTCTTGTATTTCAATTTGTGCCCATTAATTCTTGTCCTGTCCCTGGGCAACACTGCGAAGAGCCTGATTCTGTTGCCTTTACTCCCCTCACACACCAGGTGTTTATACACATTGAGAAGACCTGTGCCGCCTCGCACCTCAGTCTCTGCTCATGACAGATGCTCCAAGACATTCATGGCCCTTCACCGCTGTCTCTATGTCTCTCTCGTACTGCAGAGCCCAGCACTGGATGCAACACTCCAGGTGTCTCACCATGCTGAGTAGAGGGCAAGGATCAGCTCCCTCAGCCTGCTGGAGGTACTCAGCTGTATGCAGCGCAGGAGACTCTCAGCTGCCTCTCCCACAAGGGCATATTGCTACCTCATGTTTATCATACACTTTTATTTGTGAAAACAAGCCTTAAAAATGCATTTTGCACGTTTTAAGCAGAAGGTACTAACAAATATGCAAGTATATTTTAGGCTAATCTCACAGTAAGTTTTGCGCTTTACCTAAACGTGTATGAACATGTCAGTGGGTGATACTAGATTTCAGAGGGAAAGATCCTAGCGATATTCCTAGTAGCACAAAGCGTTCTTTTAGGCATCTTCCTTTACTTCATTCAGTGTATTCAAGATACAGATTAAAGAGTTAAAAGTCCCCAACTATTCCTGATATATTGACTGAAAATCTTCGTAAGAAGGGGCAACCAACAGTAATTCTGCAGAGAGTAACAAATCATTGTAATTAATCATGACAAAAAAAGTTAAAAATAAAAAAAAATAATTTTCACTTCATACCACCAACTCTCCATTCTTTTTCATGAAATCAAACCAAATACAGCAATGGCAGAGAAAATTTCTCTCAACGTCAAAAAAGTCAGACAACTAAACTCTGCAAGGATGAATCCTGTCTTAAGTAACACTACCACAGTCCCACCAACAGGACAGCTTAGTTTCTCAATTTCTTGGAACAGATATGCCAACAGGTAACACCAGCTTTTGAACATGCAGTTGTGTCTGCAAGAAAGGAAATTAATGGGAATCACACACAAAGTTAAACTTTTAATCACATAAGCAATGCTGCATAGGGTATTTCATCTGGATTCACACTTCTTACTGTACAGGATAATGAGTCCCTGAAGATGGAAATAAATCCAGTAAGAAAAGAAACAAAACCAAACAGATTAAATGGAGGTCTTAGGACCTGCCTCCCCTTGATGTGATGATACGTATGAGCTAATACTACACTGTTGACTGTAACTGTCATATTTAGGCTCAATCCATATACACCTTTCAAGTTTGTGAAGATGTTTTATGCAATGATGAGCTTCATCAGACTTACAAAATACTGCAGGAACAGTACTTGAGATGCTGATGGCAGCTTTTAATTTGGGGAGTTTTACAGACTATCGACATGCTTAATAAGGATACAGCGAAATACCTGATCTTGATTTTCTGGACACAGCACTCAGTGTTCATTTGACTGAAGACTACCATCCATCTCATGCTATTACTACATATCGGAACAGAAGGGAATACAGAACATTTGTATAAGCCTCGCTCAATACTCTTCAACAGAACAGCTACAGGAATGCTGAAAAAATTTATGCAACTACTGTTTGTTATAGTTTAAATATGGATCTAAGATTTTATTTTACCACTTTTTTCTTCCTCTCGAGTGTGAACTTCAGTAAAACGCAGATGATGAAATGAATAAGTGAACTAATGGCTGATTCTCTCTAACAAGAAAGGTAACATGAAAGATTTTCTCTCATCAGTGAAGTTATCTAGTTCACTTAATCCCAAATACAGCTATGAATCAATCAGTCAGGATGGAAATGTCCCCAGGCAGTTCCCGGATCTTCATTTCTGTATTTGCATTCTTCTACCTGAAAAGAAACCATCTTCTATACAACAACCCGAAACAGACATGGTTGTCCACATCAACACTTAACTGGCATCAAGTTGATAGAGGAAGGAATGAAGAAATAACCTTCTGTTTGTCATGACATGTTTCAGTTTTGTTTTCAGTTTGAGCAGAAACTCAGGTCATCCTCATTTATACTAAGAGATACTTAGAAAAACATATGTTTGATTTACTGGATGAGACTGGTCTTGGTGCAATAGGAAAGCTAAACTAGTCAAAAGGATATTTAAAACAAATATTTCAACAACTTTTTATTAAGCCACCCTGCTGGAGAAGAAGTTAAGTGTACACAAAAAACTTAAATTTTATTGCCTAAATTCCACAACTGGGGTTAGGGGACCCCTTCAAGTGTCTCTTTGAAACTAATTTATTCTTGGTATAAATACTGACTTCTCTAACATGCACCTTGTACTAAAAGCAAAAGGAGGAGGGGCACAGAAATCTGCTCTAAGTGTTTTATATTTTTCTAGACTATTTGAAGCACAACTAAAACTATTACTCAATTCAGTGTAACCTGTTTTTTACAATTAGGAATCTGATTATTTCTTTTCAATTATCTAACATTTGAAGAATGACAGATGAGAATAATAATGCAGCAAATATGCAAATTGTGAGACTTTTCAATGACATTAACACAATTTTTTTCTCAATTTTCAATGAGAAAAAATTCAACTCACCCCCAAAACTCCAAATTTCAAAATATATTAGCCATATATACAGGTAAAGGGATATATAGTGCAATTATTACAGAGATTGTGTAAATTATCATACAAATCATGACTTAGCAAGCTAACAGATAAAAACCTCACAGCTTAAAGTTCTGCATAAACATCAGAATTAAACAGTGTTAAGTTCTGAACATAAGGAAGCCATATAAAGACTATCACATAGAAAACATTTGAAATAATATTAATAATCTTGGAACATGTTACATAGGATTTTGTGCCACCTACATTACCTGCCAAACTCTATCTTAATATTCAACTTTTCAATTATTTTTGGTTGGGTTTTTTTTTTTTTTTTAGGTACCTTTGCTTAAGTGATTTTGCTCTTACATCATGTACTGATGATCACAGCTAAAATGCCCTATTCACCCACAGTTTTCAAGTCTTATGAAATCACACAAGTCAATCAGAGCACCATAAAAAGCTGTCTTTGTTCTTTGATAGATAATGCAAAATATAGATTTTTAAGCTCACCCATCTTTTCAAGAAAATTTTTTTTCATTAAAATTTTCTCTAGGTGAAGTCTAAGAACAAATTCAAGCACAAGCTGTTGCCTAATTCCATTTCTTCTTTTTACACATTCCTTAACACCTTTCCCTGTTAGGACTCCAAAAACAATTCTACGTTGACCTAAAAGGGCACAAGAGACGCTTTAATCAGACCCTTTGACATCCTGTTTCATTTTTAGTCACGTTTAAGGAGTCACACCAACACTAGCAGAAGAGGTGGTTGTTATTAGGCAACTAAGTGTTATCAGATTCTACTTATGAGCAGTAAAGACACTGGCACTTTTGTTTTAAATTCTAAAGTTGTGTAACACTTTAAAATAAGCCATTAACCCCCCCCAGAATTATGAATATGCAAAAGCACAGACATTTCTCATAGTAGCATTCAGTAAAACAGTGTATTTTTCCAAGACAATGACTTCTCTAGTGCTTATCTTGTTTTTCTAGTTTTGGGGTTTTTTTATGTGAAAAACTGGGACTAAAGGCAACACAATATTAATTGTAAGTATGACATATGAGGTTATTTCTCAGTATTTACTGTAATCTCAGAAATGAAGAAAATGTTTCTCAGGATTCTGTCCAGTTTTCCCTTAGGAAATACAGATGCGGGTGTTAAAAGATGGGACGCAAATGAATGCTCTTCTAAACAAGGAGGAATTTATCTCCAACCTCAGAAAGCGCATTGATGTCAGAATTATGGATATATGAAATTGCAAGCAACTTCAAAACGATTTCTTCTCATTCAGCCAGACTACAACATGTAGCTTTTTGTGTGATCCCAAACCACTGCTGTATGTAAGCATCTGCCAAGGAGGCAAGCAGGAATTCGCCTTACAGTTCTGTGTACTGACCTGTAATCAGGTTCCAGTATGTTAAAGCTGTCTCATTATCTGAATCAGTCTTCAAAATAATGAGGATTGTAGCATTGAAAGGAATCACCTGAAACTAAAGGAAACTACATACCATGGTTACACAAAACAAAACCAAGCTTGTTTCCCCTCTACAACCTTTTGCCCACATAACTGAACTTGAACAGTGGGGATTGCATTAAATTCTGGTGCTCTTCCTCTTGGGTTAACAGAGTAACAGAACTGTGCAGTGTGGGAAGCCACCTAGTGACAAAGGAGTACAAATATGCTTGAAGCTGCCCAAAGTTTTAACAAGATGACGCAGCTGGAGCATGTGATTACTGCTGTTTTTCCTGACTGACTTGCAAGTTGTGTGGTGTACTGGAGTTTAGAGAATTGCACAGTGATTCCTGGCAACTTTTATGAGTCTTCCTGAATCTTGCAATAGAAATATCTTGTGAAATATTAAATTTTCTGAAGATCAGATGTCCAAGACCAAAAAGGAAATGTATCAAAATGTATAAGAAGAAGGTTTGAGGCACATTTTAAACTCATGATGGCACTATATGCAGAAAACGTTAAAATTTGTGATGCTGGAAGGAAGTAACCTAAGGGAGGCAAATGTGCAAGAATGGAAACAATCAAAACGAACTGTTTTATTCTAACTCAATGCAAACATCATTCAGCAGACTCAAAAAAGGAAGCCTTCATGACACACAAAATAGTTATAGACTTCATGTATACTTAAACAGCATTTCTCATTTCTCAAAAGCTGGGAGCTCAAGAAATAGCATGAACACAAAACACCGCAGTAAGAATTCAAGGCCAGTAATTCTTGGTGTGTACACACAGTGTGTCACAACAATTTTTGCCTATGGCAAAGAACTTTACCAACATGTGTCTTCTGACTCTACTGAAAAACTTCCCTGCATGTGAACAGCATATGACTGGAGTATGCAGAGAGCCAAGCGGATGATGCAGATTAGACACCAATTTACTCTGACATATCATCAAAGTGCACCATTGAAGAAACATGCACAAAATTCATCATCATAAGAACAGGGGTATGAAATATAAGTGCTACAGTACAGTTGGCAGCATTAGCAGATAGTGTGGAATAGCTGTCGTATGTCGTTTTGAATATAATAATGCCAATGAAACAACTATTTACTGGAATAATTCTTAGGTGTCATATGTCAGCAAACTTAATGAAGGATTGGCTGAACATTTCCTGGAATAGGACACAATGTATGCTATTCATTAAAAACATGCTTGTTCTAGATCCATTCAAACAGCGTTTAACAGCAGCAATGAAAAATACAACCCGAGAAATGAATACTAGTCTTGAAGTCATACTACAAACGATGTCACAACTGCAGGTATTTGATGTACCAGTGAAAAAGTCATTTAAAGACCTTTTGAACTTTTAATTCTTTTTTTCCCCTGCTCAAAATTACTCTTAGCAGGGGATATGCTTTAATCTCCACAGTGAGAGTAAAGAAGCCCAGTTCAGGGTTACTCTGTCATTGAATTAAGGCAGGATCACATCACAGAAATTCAGATGTTGAAGCTAATGGATTTCCACACGTTTGTACTTAAAATCCCATGGATAGAACTGAAGTTCAAAGAAGTAAGTTCAAGCATTGACTCTAAAAATGAGGAAGTAGTAGTATTGTAAAGAGAGTAAGAGTGTCAGAAATCATGGAAGGCAAGTACAAGGCTGAAAGACAAAAATCATAGCATAAGAGAAAGAAATACCTCCTTTCAGGCAAATACTTCATGCAAAGCTTATACCTTGATTATATACCTAATATAGGTATGTAATGAACTTTGTGTATAAACATCTTTCTTTTTGTGAGGGAGTGATTATCCCCTTTTTGTGAGGGATAATCTTGAATTCAAGGTCATCATCCTTTCAGGTTAGCAGGGTAGCAGACATTTTATAGAATCATACAATGGTTTGGCTTGGAAGGGAAAAGCTCATCTAGTTCCAACCTCCTGCCATCACATTTAGTACTCAAAGTAATATTGTGTAATACAGATCAGCACACATGGCAGAACTATCATGTGCAACACTAAAAAAAAAACTGAAGACATCAACAGCTTCCACCTTCCCAGCAGCAGAACGGAATTTATTATACTAAAATCCAAAGTTCAAAGTTGACCAGACCTAAAACTACTGTGGAACGAAGAGGACCACAGCCGCCACCACCAGTATAGCCAAAGGGGTAACTTCTGCCCTCAGTTGTTGATTTCAGTGAGCAATTCCCACTAATTGACACTAGAGGCTGGGGGAGGGAGGGGGTTTGGCACTGAAGTACAAGTCTACCCTACTGTAGCAACTGGTGTCTGGGGAAAGACAAAAATCAAGCTACTTCAGAGGGAGGAAACAATTCTTTCCTGGCCCAGTACAACATGTTTCTTTTTTGTTTTCTTAAATTATCTTCCTACATAAGCTGCACAAGGAAACTAAGCAGCAAAATGCCGTACTTCCCACTCACTCTGCATGAGGAAATTCAGGTGAGCAGACAAGTAAGTTCCCCCCAACAGGGACACAGAACAAGACACACCGAGAACAGAAATTACTACAAGCACAATAGTTGGCAAGATGAGAATGTAAGCCACACCAATGTGTCAGTCACCTTTTTATGATAAATACATTTTTTCCATATTCTCAGTGAAATTGTTATCAAGCAGCACCTAGAGATTTCATAGCAGACTGTTACAAATAATTTTATATTCCCTTCTCCAAATGTAAGTTATTTTAATTGCAAAAAATTGATGATAACTAAAAAATCTTTCAGTAAGCATCATCAATATGGTATTTCAATATCTCATTAGGGAATAACAACCTTGGATGTGAGTTACAGTAAGCTGCAGTGGAAAGAGACCTTAGGCAAAAAAGTAGACTGTTAAAGCTTTTTGTTGTAAACAACTGTTTCTCTCTTTTCCCCTCTGTTACAGCAGTGTGGTTTTTGCATTTGTTGCAATAGTAGGTTTTCAAATTTTATGACTAAAATGAAAATGCCTTCCATATAGATATGGACAGCTGTACCTTCTATCATTTCCATTACATGAATTATTTTGTGATGTGCGCCAAAGCAGAACAGATTGATGTCTGCTATGTGCATGATTGAAATAGATGCTTAGCATCTAGCACAGTTTGAATCTAAATATATGTACATGCAAATATTGATTAAAATATAAACAACCTAATGCAGAGGTTTCCTTTCAAAAACACATACACTCTCATTCAAGACTTTCCACCTTCTCTGCTTTCTGAGGGTACTGACATGGTACAGTCTGGCATGTCATACATGTTTCAGCTAAATCGATATGAAAAATGTCTATCTAAATATTATAAGCTAAGGTAGGACCCAAGTAATTGTATCACTTCATATTTACTGGGGAGTTGCCTCTAAGCATTTATCTTAAATTCCAGTAAAAAAACCACGTTAAAATATGTAATTATATAATAAGTATTATAATCTGAAGAAATACTACTCTGCATCTCCAAGCATAATATTTAATGCAAATCAAAAGATGCATTGATCTTGTATTCTAAAATCAAAATCTTCTTTCGACTGCAGTGTCACTTACACGAGTATCTTGAACAATTAAACATGAAAATATAGAAAACCTGTATTTTATTAATGAGCAAACTAAATCAAGTAAATTGAAAATATGGAATTCATCCTTGTAAGTATTCGGTCAAAGGCTTTTTTACAAAATATCAGATTTGCAATTCAGACTCATTATTCATTCAAGACAGGGACAGCAGCATCTTAGGAGAAGATGGTAATGTTGAAAACATTGCAGCACAGTTAAATAGACAAAAGCATATAAGCAGTTGCAAAAAAACCAAGTCTATCACTGTCAAACACAAGGTAATCCAATTTTTTGCAGACCAGAAAGATTTCCATCTTCCGTTTCTCTCTCTCTCTGTTTTTATCTAGAGAAAACATTGTGCTAGGGCACAGACTTCACTACACATCAAGTAACCACAGAAAGCCAAAGAAACAGTGGTGGTTCTGCTGAACTGATGAGATTATTACTGAAACATGCCACTAATTGCAGCACAGGAGGGCAGCGGCTTTACAAGCTCTTAGACTTAAGCCGCACCATCTTTCCTCAGCAATCAAAGATATTTTGGTATGGTTTCAAGATGGTGCCTCCAGAAAACTCATCCCAGTTACAAGAGTCAGAGATCACAAGAACACTGCAAAGCTCTTGCAAAGATGGCCCACAGGCAGAGATGCCATTTGCTATATGGCAGGAAAAGCTAGAAAGCTAAACTTGGTCAGTTTGATCAGCCAAAAATCTGGACAGGCAACACAGGCCACTACAATAGTGCAGGGATTTAACAGTCACAATTAGGGCCTCTTTTTATGGCTTTACCAAACAGTAATTTGCTATGATAACTAGAAAAATTCTACTGCATCCTAGTTGATCTCTATGCCACCTTGCTAAATATCTAACTCAAATCACTTTTCAGACAGGCTAGACCATGGTAAGTACCCAGTTAACCACTACAAAGTGCTGCTTTATAATCCATGTCCACCTTGTTTATGACCACGTTTCCCTTTCTTGCAGGGAGCTCCACAGTGCCAAATAATAGTACGGATCTGCAGTCACACTGTCACACACAAGGCTCATGTGAATGTGCAAAATAGTGTAACACAAGGGTAAGAGCAGATTTACGGAGAAGAGACACTCTGAAATGGTACAGCAGGAACAGAATATTGCAGCATCTGCACTACAAGCACAAGCCATTGTACCCATTCATCATCTTACTGATACAGATGGACAAGAGACAATGAGGTGAAACAAAACCAAAAAAGGCAGACCCTAAACTTCATCAGACCAGTCTCCCAGCTCTGTGTCCGACACAGGTAAGTCCTATGTCAAGTGCCCCAGGGCCTTTGCTTCTGCACCTGGCTCTGGTTAACACTTGACTCACTGTAGTAGTCAGATTAATAACTAGATGCCTTAATTCAATGACAAACTGTACTAGCACCCAACAACCTCAATCTCTCTCCCTGGAGTATCTTATGCTAGCAAAGGAATAAATACTGTTCTAACTGGACTCTACACATCTGCCAGCATACTGGCATCAAATGATTATGAAGCAGTGATTATTCTTCCATCAGAGGAGGCAGAGCCACATGTTCCTCTTCCTGACCCTTCTGTTTGTAAACCCTCATTTCTGAGATGATTCCACTGCCTCCTTACCTACTGCCATATGGGGAAAACACTAGCTCATGAGTCATCTCAACCAACTGCCACAATCAAATAGAATATGACCTGCTTTTAATACTGAAAGTAGCCCAAAATATGTGCTGACTCAATGAAAACTACCTATAGCAAAATGAATCCACACATGCCATCAAAGACTTTCCAGACCTCTTACCAGCATTACTTTACCTTGGGATTTTTTGTAACATAACACCTCACAGGTATCTAGTTATTAACCACCAAAAGTAAGGACAGAACCATCTAGGGCTGTAAAGTATTAGACAGTGAAATAGTTAACTAAATCAAGTATTTCAGATATCCACATTAAAACAGCTGTAGAAGGGAAAGCATTTAATTGAAGTTTATGCCCTCATTTCTTTGCACAATTAAAGAAAAGAATTAAATACACTTTCATGGACATACAGTGCCAGGGTATATTTGATCCGACACAAATGTTGAAATGTTATACACAGAAAGGCCATTATCTGACCTCATATAAAACTAAAACACAACTCTCAAGAGCAAATTCAATCCTCATACTCCCCAATTCATAATAAAACTGAAAATGCTCCTTGCAACAGAATATGATGAAAGAATAGAATATTAACCTTTCGCAATTCATAACCAGGGAAATATTCCTGCCTGAGAACATCAGGACTGACAATAATAACTCTATAGCTTATTTTTAAATGATGAATGTTTGGTGACTTGATTCATAAAACAAAACAAGTACTATAAGTAAAACCCCCCCTTTTTTTTTTTAAATTCTTCTGCTAGATTTGGATCAACCAGAAGCTTAGAAACATTCTGAACAACCACCACTACAGGACTTCAAAGCACAGCCTAAAAAGCTTGACAAAATCAGCAAGAAGCATGAAGGACTTCTAAAGAAAGCCCCAAGCACTACTATCCATATTTTCCCTAACATAAAGTTTGCTAGGCAAGGACTATCCCATGACCAAAAAGTTCGCATTTCTTCGCCACTGAGAGCACTAAGTTGGAACTGTTTTGGCCTTAATCGGTGTTTACGACTCAGAAGTAGATCTGAAAATCTCTGACATAAAGTAACATGCTGATCTTCTGTAAGATACTCTAGCACTACAGGAATAGCCTACTGGGCTTGGCTAGGTGGGTAATTTTGATTTACTTTTCATTTTCATATGCTTTTAAAAGTCATTCTCCCAAAAGAAAATATACACAGATGTGCAGATTGAGCAGAGGACGGTGCTTCCACTGACCTACAGTTTTTTCAGTAAAACTGTGGCTTTGTACCCCCTCAGAACTACACTCAAATCCAAATGTTCAGTTTGCTGGGCTGAATCTTAAACATCTCCCTGCCCTCTCAGTACCTTAAAAAGGGTATCTATAAAAGTAACAAGAGAATGAGACTATATCGAATTTTTACAGTGTCTTCAGATGAGGGAGAACAACAGGAAAACTCGGACAGCGACTTGGCCCTTTGGGTATGTTCATATTGCAAATGTAACAATGGTTACACCCGATCGTAGCTGTCAGGATAGCCTAATGCAAGCATGTGCATCAGCAGTAGAATAACCTGCCTGCTCCAGAAGGAAAGAGAGAGGCAGAAACTTCAGAAAGAGCATACAAAGCACTTCAGTGAACCTACATGCAAACCCACCCAACAGTAAGTTCTACTGTGGATTCATATTCAGCTCATACTACACTCCTCTCATGCTTTCCAAGCATCTAAACAAAAGTACAAAATAATAGCGGAAAATAATATTAGCGTTTGAAATGTGAGTGGCAGCAACTTGGATATAAAGGAGCTCAGGCCATGCCAACACCACAGACAGGTCAGTATGTAAGAGTACAAGTAGCAAGTTCATGGTACTTAATTAAAAGGTGGAAGACCAAGTCTCAATCCTATTAAAGAGAGCTAAGCAGCTACATAGGTTATGAAACTGGCAGTAATGAAGATTAGATCACAAGGAGAAAAGATTTTTCCCTAGACTAAAATGAAGCTATAACAAAAAATGAATTTGGAAACATTCCTCTGTCTCCCTTCAAGCTAACAGAATAATCACATTAGTGAAAAACTTTAAACCTTTTCTCTAAATAGTATTCAACATGCTATTCTACTACTATTGCCATGCTTGTTCCAGTATGCTGACCTGTACGATACCTGCTTAGGACAAATAAAAGTGAAAGAGATTGAACCAAATGCCCTTAATTCAAAGTAGAAAATTATTTTGAAGGACACAAGCAAATCACTGTTTCTAACTTGAGATCCACTAATATTGCTGCAGAACTTGCTAGATACTAAGACAACTATCCAAGCTCTGTTGGAATCACCAAATTAATATTAACTGCCTATTCCACAGAAAAAAAAAAAAAACATGAATAATTGATTTTGAAAATATTGAGGAACGTTTTCTAAGTTATAACAGAGAAAGCAAACAATACAGGAAGAAAAGGTCACTTACTCCTTAAGTGAAAGTTACAGAGGTCAACCTTTTATGGGATAATAGGATAGTACAGATTCCTTATGTATTTGGCACATGGAAAAATTAAGATTCGTTAACGTATCTTTGCATGCCATAGAAGGCTGGCAAGTCTCTTGTGACCCCCTGCTGGTACTCACCATGGTCTCTGCTAACATACTTGGAAACTCTAAACATTTTGCTTCTGGGATGGAAGGTTTTCTCTAGAGTCACGGTCTATTGACAGAAACCACTAATGGCCATGGTAAAATAAAGACATGAAGATAGCTTGGATTTATAAATGAGAAAACAGAAAACCTCAGAGCAACCAAAATTAACAGTAGAAAAAAAAATTGTCCATTCCTTCTGAAATAAAATAAAAACCCAACAGTAAACAAGATCCAGGTAACTCTAAGGGAACAGCAACACCTTTTTATGGCTGCCACTAACATGCCACTGTGTGAAAACTCTGAGCTGACTCACAACATACAGAAGCACCACTTCACAACTATCCCGTACATTACGAAGTTTCATTTTGGTTTATTATGATTATTATTATAATTATTATTGGCTGTATACTGCAGTGGAGACACAAATGTTTGTTCCTTGATAAGACAGACTTGGTTCATGCAAAAGAACAGCTGAGGAGGCTCACGTACAGCAGCAGTCTGGGGAAAACACACACAAAGGAACATGTGCATATGTAAGCATGCATTCGTACATAGGCAAGTAAAAAAAATAAATCACAGTTATACAAAAACAGAACCCTTGAGGACAGGAAATGTTTTCTCCTTCAGTTTTGAGAGCAGAAGGAATCAATAACAAGAAACCTCAAGTCAAAATTACTGAAGAGAATTTGACACCCTCTTGAGTTAAGAAACAACTCTTATTCTAGTGTTGCATTTCAACTGCACCCAGATTCTCAAGCTCAGTTGTATAAGAATGAGAGATATCCTAACAATCCGCTTGTCTTAAGACTCCCAAACATTGGTCCTACTGAATTCTCAGAAGAATACTTCCTCCTAGGAAGTGTCTATGTACATAAAGGTATTCATACTACAGGAGAGGGAAAGGGGTCAGCATGAGCTATCAAAACACTTTGGGGCTAAGGGATACACATGTTCCCACATAGCTTTTTCTTCCCCCACAGAATTATAGAAGAGACCAAGAGTTTATTAAGATCCCATGTGTGTATGGTAATATGCCACCACATTTCACTGCTCTGTGGGTACCATCAGGCCCTAACTGACCTGACCAGCCTCAGTGGCTCTCTCCACAAGGCTCTTCTGGGCCACGAGCCGCAGCTAAGCTAAGGCCTGTGCCTCCAGTCCTGGTGTAAGCTTAAAAACCATGCCTGCCTCCGGCCCTGTGCTCATCTCCAGGATGGATCTCAGACTTGTGTTATATATCCTGCCTGTGTTGGCGGCACCCTTGGGTCTCTTCCTGCCCTCCCTCACAGAGCAGCACAAGTAGGGCTGCTCCTGAACACCATCACACTCAGCACCAGACAACTCAATTTCCAAAGAGGAAATCACTATTTTAAACAAAGTATTTCCTGCTATTTGAAGACCTTCTACTCTGATCTGAATTCACCAGTAAAGAGCACTGTACCAAAAACTAATCTTCAATGATTTCTCCTGTTTTTAAAAGGGAAACCAGCTCAGATCAAATGCAGTACTGTACTAAAAACTGCCATAGCCAGACTTAGTAAGGCAAAGCTGATGAAAGAAACGCAGCCAAGGCACAATGAGTAACACGTACTGTGTCTTGCTCTTCACCAATTGTATTTTTATATTTTCAGAAACTGTTGAGAACTGCTGTTTTTCTAAAGATACACTTTATTTTTCAAACCCAAAGTAGTACCGAAAAAAAAGTAATCTTCAATACACAGGTGGAGGGGCTGGGGAGGGGAGGTGAAGGGAAGGACAGGAAACACAGTAAACTTATTTCAAGAGAGACAGGATTCCCTGAGCATGCAATATAACATAGAATGGGATGTTAGTTAATTTAGATGCCTTATACAATTGACTCATTTGAGATTTCAGAATACTATGGTCTTCTTAAATCGTTTTACTTTATTCTTTGTGAAGTAAACGTATCTTTTATTATCCTATGGTATAAAATATAGTCTATCGACCTGAGAAGAGTCATAAATAAGCAAAGTAATTAGCGTTTACAAACTATCAGGTTCCAAATAAAAGGTTTTCCAAAGGTAACATCTTAGGGAGATGTTAACTGTCTGCAGTTTAATCAACTTTGGAAATGTTTTTTTTAAAACCCAGTATGAAAATACATACGTTCAAAATAGATTAAAAAAATTTCACAAACTCTTATCAGCCAAGGCTACCAATACCCTGGCATTAGAAACAGCAAAACACTTTACCATCTTCAATGCACTACTACAAATCAAAAGACATGTAAATAGGACCATGGCTCAATTAGTTTACATTCTTGACAACATTTACAACTGGAAAGAGATTGGAACATCAGATTGTGAAAAATGCTAATGGAAAAGGAAAAATTATACCATGGAAAAGAACACTTTCCTAATGGTGAAAAGGATTTTGTTCACATGGGCACAATCAAGATAAGCAGGAAAGACAATAAGGGGAACTAAAAAATAGAACACCTAAAGTAATTGCATCAGAAAAGTTCATACCCAGACTTAAAAAATAAAAAAAAAAAAACCAATAATGAAACTCCAGTTTCAATTCAGCAAGATGACAAAATGTCACCCACGTTTACTTGAAGTCAGAGGAAGAAAAAGCAACCACACTAAGCCCTGAGCTAATATTCTGACTTAAACAGCACATTAGGTTTTACAGCAAATTATGAAGGCAGGATTGATTACTTAAAGGCAAGGAATTCAGGGAGAAAAAGGATAGTAGCAAAACCGTTCTATGAAATGTTTATGAAACTGCTAGAATAAACCCAAAACAAAAAGTGCTAAGATCTACCACATTTTTTCCCCCTTGGCAACAAGTTCACACCCCCCTGGGGGGCCTAGAGCAATGCATTTTGTATTTTAACACCTAGGAAATACAACATAAATTGGAGAAGATGGGAAGATCAGAAGAAGAGGTGTGGAGGGGTTTGTTTCTTTTTTGTTTGGATTTGTTTGTTGGGGGTTGGGGGGATTGGAGGAGGGGTTATTTTTGCTTGACTGATTTGTTTTGTTTTTTAGGAAACTGACCAAATGGGAGATAATCAAGAGGAGTTTGGAAAAGGAAAGAATCAAGGGAAGGAAGATTAAAATAGAATTCCTGAAAGTAGAAATAAAGAACAGAGAAGTGCTTGTAGTCTTATGGAAGAAACGGGCATCCAGAGTTGCTAGATAAGCAGAGAGGAGCTTATTCAAACAAAACCCAAAAAACTGAAATATAAGCATTATAATTCTTTACAAACATATTAGAAGGGCAAGAAGCAAATAACTAATTTTGCCATTAATATATCTGTGCTGACAATCGGGTGTTTGTAGAACTTCACAACGTTTAAAGAACTTAATGAGTTACTAACGATATTCGAAACTGCTTCTTTAAAACTCAAAAGAACTCTAAACCCTCTTTTCTTTTCCAGTTTTCTTACGGTTTCTTCTTTTGGCAAAGAGATGAATTACAAAGGGGACTGCATGAATGTATGCAGCCCTGGAGCAGCAGAAGTCCTGCACTTGAATAAGAAGTGACTTTTTTCAGAAAGTATGCCATTTGAAATCTTTTACTATTAAAAAGTGGTCATCCTGCCTCCTTCTGTGTAACTTAGGAGTAACACACTAGGCCTGCAGAAAGAGATAAACCAAATTCCTCAGCAATACTCAGTGCTTTATACATTTGGAAGATTCTTACCCTGTATTGATGGAAATTATTTCTATCAGTGGATTCTTCCTAATCTTTGGCAAATCCAGTCGTGCTCCCCCCAAACGTTTTCCATTATCCTTTTTCTGACCCAGCAGTCTCACAGAATGACCTTCAAATGAAGCACAGGAATGAAGTCAATATAAAGCAGAAAATGATCGTACTAATTTTGATTTGCTCTTCTTCCAAAGAAGTGCTTATACTTCAAAAGATCGAAGATAAGAATGAAATGTAATAATGTATTTCCACCAGCTGAAACATTTGAAGAGACACTGACAAGTAAAATAATGTTAAAATGAGCAAATTATTTAATCAGATCATCTTTCACACTTGTATTTTCTGGTTTATAGAATTAAAATGATCTAAGCAGTTCCATTTTCAGATTCTCAACCAAATATCATAGTAATATTTAAATATAAGTCATATGGCAGGATTAAAATCTTTTTTCCCAAAATTTAATTCTAAATTGAATTAGTGGATAAAAGAACTAAATATTTTTTAGCTTATTCTATACAGAACCAACACATTTCAGTCAAAGCTACCTGATTAAGTCTAAGGGAAAGTGCTGCAAAGTATATGATGGTAACATGCTCATGGCCAAGCTGATTACCAAGATTTACACATACTTCTCCCACACCGAGGAGACTGCAGGTTAGAAAACTACCTCACAACTCCTTTCCTGAAGCAGAGAATAAAATTCAAATAGTATCACCAATTGCCTACTACAGTACATCAGTCATACCACATCAAATCCTATGTTCAAAGAGCACAATGACAGGTTTCACTAATACTCAGAAGCAAGACCGAACAACAAAAACCAAAACCATGTTATTGTAACAGATAACATAAAATATACCCAAGCTACAAACACAAGACTTGCATCATTTATTTCACAAAGCCTAAAATAGGCTAGAGACAGCAGGGAAAGCTAATGCTAGATGCCTGAAAAGAGGTGGAAAATAACCACTGCTTGGAATGGAGGAAAGAGAGAAAGCATGTACCTGTTGAAGTTGGAAAAAACTCTTTGCTAGTACATGAAACTACAGCTACAATCTGTGAAACATTTCAGAAAAGTAAAAATTACCCTAAAAAGGGAGGGGAGTGAAAACAAAGGATGAAATCATGAAACACTAGGTGAACTACATCCAGCACAAAGCAGATAACCAATCCAGATCAATTAAACACCATGTTCAACCAGATCTCCTGACTTACACTACCAGCAGCAATTTAAACTACTAATTAATCTATCAGGTGAAGTCTTTCCCCACTACATGTTTTGAGGAGTCATTAATTAATTCCCGGATAATGTGGCATTCATGAAGTGAGTTTATTTCTATGATAACAGCAACAACAGCCTGGAAATAAACAACTGCTTCTGGCACACCACTGCTGTCAGGTATTTTAAGATACAGAAAAATTCTCAATCAAAAATGTGTTCTAATGAAGAACTGAGCAGGACTGGCCTAATATAATAGTTAATAGTAAAATAAGACATCATAACATCAACAGGAATTAAAAGACATTATTTTTGAAGAGGCATTTGACAGATTTCATTACATCCTGCTGTGAATTCAGTAATACGGTAACTGCTATTAACATTTGCTAAATTATTCACTTCTACCTTTTCATGACAAGAGGAGCAATATCTTTGTCTCACAATACAATCAGTTATTTACCAATCTAATTCTTCATTAAGGAGTCATAAGCACAGTACCATATTATTTACTTGTATAACAAAAGTGATTGCATTATGGCAAGTATAAAAATTGAACTAGAAGCAGAGAACATTCCTTTTTGTGTTTCCTAACATTGTGGTTTATTTGGAATAAACCAGTATATCCATTTTTAAACTATTCAATTGCATTACCATATTAAAATACTACTTGGATTTCTGGTTGAAAACATAGTGGAATAATACATGGTAATCTTAAAACAATCAGGATTGATAACATGAAAACAAGCTACCCAAAACTTAAAATTCATAGATTTAGAATTGGAGTCAAACTACCCTTTTGAAATTTTAAAAAACAAAACATAAGCCACCACAAAAAAATCTGTGCCCCCAACAAGTAATACTTAAAGAGCACAGAATCAGTGAATGTGTACCCTCCTCAGAAGAACAGTCATGTGAATTACTGCTCTCTGATTTAGCTTATGCTCTTCTTTTCTCATATTGGGAGCATTAATCAACCATGCAATCCTTTTCATGGATCTTCTGGAAAAAGAGTATCCTTTAGACTACAGAACTTGTCACAAACCTATCTGAAATTTGTCAAAGGACTAAAAATTAGTAAGGAGGAAGTGAAAACGGAAATAATTACAGACCTGTGCAGGAAGCACAACTTAGTAATCCATGTTTTCTTAGGAAAACAGGGACAAAGAAAAAAAGATAAAAAACATAACCTCCAAAATGGCTCATACAAAAAAAACCCCATATTATGGTAGACCAAAAAATCACGTTCACCAGAAGTAGCACTATTATCTTTCTACGGACCATTGTCTTTCAAATGCTAGGCAGGTTAGCATATACGTTAGAAAATTAACACAAAAACTTAAGATGCTTGCACACAATATAGAATCATAGAATGGTTTGGGTTGGAAAGGACCTTAACATCATTCAATTCCAACCCCCTGCCACGGGCAGAGACACCTCACACTAGTCCTAGCTTCTCTTAGCTTCAGAGACCTTCTTAATACAGGAAAGAAACCCCAGTTCTGTGACCAACTCCCATGTAATCTACTGAATGCTGATATCAACCCCAATCCCACACCTAAGCTCAGCAAACCTACGGCTTGGCAATGAAATACAGCTGCTTATTTTCACATGAAGCATGGCAACAGTTTTCTCCATGTTCTGAATGACAACAAGCTCTAGTTAATATGAGGCTTGCAATTTTTGGTGGCCTTTTATGATGGGGCTACAGAACTGATGGACAGGGGTAGAGCAGTTGATGTCATCTACCTGGATTTGTGTAGTGTTCGACACTGTCCCACACGACACCCTTGTCTCTAAATTGGAGAGACATCAATTTGAGGGATGGACCACTCAGTGGATAAAGAACTGGCTGGATGGCCACACACAAAGAGTTGTGGTCAATGGCTCAATGTCCGGCTGGAGACCAGTTACAAGTGGTGTCCCTCAGGGATCGGTGTTGGGCCCAGTCTTGTCACTGGGCCCCATCTTCGTCACTGACATGGACAGTGGGATTGAGTGCGCCCTCAGCAAGTTTGCCGATGACACCAAGTTGTGTGGGTCAGCTGACATGCTGGAGGGAAGGAATGCCATCCAGAGGGACCCTGACACGCTTGTGAGGTGGGCTGATGCCAACCTCATGAAGTTTAGCCATGCCAAGTGCAAGGTCCTACACCTGGGTCGGAGCAATCCCAGGCACAACTACAGGCTGGGCAGAGAAGAGATTCAGAGCAGCCCTACAGAGAAGGACTTGGCGGTGTTGGTCGATGAGAAAATGAACATGAGCTGGCTTCAGTGTGCGCTTGCAGCCCAGAACACCAACCGTATCCTGGGCTGTATCAAAAGGAGCGTGACCATCAGGTCGAAGGAGGTGATCCTGCCCCTTTACTCTGCTCTGCTGAGTCCTCACTTGGAGTATTGCGTGCAGTTCTGGTGTCCCCAACATAAAAAGGACATGGATCTGTTGGAACAAGTCCAGAGGAGGGCCATGAGGATGGTCAGGGGACTGGAGCACCTCCCATATGAAGATCGGCTGAGAAAGTTGGGACTGTTCAGCCTGGAGAAGAGAAGGCTGCATGGAGACCTCAGAGCAGCCTTACAGTATCTGAAGGGGGCCTATAGAGATGCTGGGGAGGGACTCTTCAGTAGGGACTGTAGTGATAGGACAAGGGGTAATGGGTTCAAACTTAAACAGGGGAAGTTTAGATTGGATATAAGGAGGAAATTCTTTCCTGTGAGGGTGGTGAGGCACTGGAATGGGTTGTCCAGGGAGGCTGTGAATGCTCTATCCCTGGCAGTGTACAAGGCCAGGTTGGATGAGGCCTTGGGTGATACGGTTTAGAGCGAGGCGTCCCTGCCCATGGCAGGGGGGTTGAAACTTGATGATCTTAAGGTCCTTTCCAACCCTAACTACTTTATGATTCTAAAACCCGTGCAGTGCTCAGAAATACAACATCCCTGTATTTTTCACTGCAGAAACTAAGAAGACATAAAAAAGCAGTACTGGAAGATGGGTTTTAGCAGAGAGCTTAATACTTCAAAAAAGCATGCAGCATGTGCATATCCAACTACAGGGATCTGTGCTGCAGGCACAGTTTTTTACTTTTTTACTAAAAAAAAACAAACCCTCAGTTACAGTATTCATGACCTTAAATCCTTTTTCTCCTACTCCATACAAGGACTATTTTGTTTCATTTCAAGTAATCACTAAAACATCTGTTTACAGCATTGTTGCTATTAATAAAACATAACTTGATAAACACTGAATCACTCTTTTTCACATGCTCTAGATCTTATTTCCCGATACTTATTTCAAGAAAACTTAAAAATATTTTGTTGTCTTGAATAAGGAAAAGGCTAAGTAACATTTGCTTAGCTGTCTAAGCAGCATTATTAAGCCCACACCAATATCAAGCATAAGAGAAAAAGCAGTCACTTTTATACTCATGTATGATCTCCTTTCAAAGCTTAGAATGGGGCAAAACACTGCAATCAAGTTATATTTCTAAAGCACTTTATCTGATTAAGTTACCTTCCACTTCTCTAACAATGAATGCTCTATCTGAGATATCAAACAAAAAAACATTCCTTATTTTAGTGGCTCACTGGAAGATGCAAGCTTTGAAACACAGCTCAATGACAAACAGACAGATCTATTTGGGTTATATTTGAGAGGCTAAACATTCCAGTCCTATAAACCTCTTCTGCCATAAAGGTAACTTTTTTGTTTACACATAGTCTACCAGCAGGTAAAATTCTATTAGAAAACCATGCTTCAGAGCAGTTTTTCCTCTAATTAGTAGACAATTAAAGCAGATTATGACACAACAGTAGCACTAACCAAATCCAGTGAGAAAGCTTATAGAGCAGAATCACTCACAGCAACTCTAAATGATATCAAGCTAGAGAAACAATTTTAAATGAATCAGAGCTAAGTTTTCAGAACCGACCATTTAAACTTAAAACTCATCTTTACATACAAGACAGTAGACACAATTCACATTACTTGGCATTGTTCACAAAGAGGATGAGGTTGGAATGAATTAATCAGGATATTAAATCCTATTGTAAGCCTAAAAGAGAGCTTTTGAATGTGTCATTTTGATAAACCAATGTGCAGAATATCTTCAATGCATTTATTTTCACTTCTTGAAAAAGATAATAAAAAGTAACATAGGATTAATGGCATGCACATGAACCTTTAATCACAGATGTATATGCTTCTAGACTGTGATAGAGAATGCCTGATCCTGAAATACAAATATATGAAGGGAAAAGGTAATGAAATTTCTTTACCATAAGACTATAATAACATTAAATGCACTGTGAGCCTCAGGCTATCATCAGACACCTGTGACCTAGACCCACAGAAGCATGTTAACAATACCAGAACAAACAGATTCACGTTGGACTGGTATTTTGCTAGTTTGATACCAGGATAAGTGAGGGGGGAAGTGGCCCGGCTTAGTCATCCTTAGTTAACTTCCAGAACTGCCTGTCTATCAGGAAATATCGATCAGATATTAGCAGACCTGCTGTATTTCATAAAAGTCAGCTTCACTCAGCCTATAGGGCTGGCACCCCTCAGCAGCTGGTGGGAAATAGTATCTGCTGGAAAGAACAGGGCTTCCACTGAGGGTCCCTCCCCATCCCTGCACATCCCACTGGAACTACAGTGTGCCACCGGAACACTAATCCCAGCCAGACACAGAGCAGTATTTCTTACTGTTAGCTTCAGAGTTCAGTGCTGATATCTCAAGCATTTAAAAACATGAGTGTAAAGAAATCCTCAAAGATGCAGGAAACCCCAGCTTTGGCAGCAACAATTTCTATTGTTTTCAGCTTCTCTGTTACCCATTCTTTCCCTTTCCCAGTTACCTCATTACGCTTAGAGGTTATTCACCATTTCCTGAAAGATGCTTTTTTTTTTCCTCACAAGAAGTCTGCCCTTGTACTGTTCTGTACTTCCCAGCCATCTCTCACCAACCTGTCTGATTTCTCCAGCATCTTCAGGGTAAAGGATTAAGCACTATTTTACGTACCCTGCACACATTTCCTTCCACCATGATTTCCTTCTTAATGAATACAAAGTTTCCTTAAGTCTAACACTGGAAAAAAATGGCACATGGGAGCAGTGTAACTGAGGAACGTAAAGCCATATGAAGGGAAAACAATGTAATGAATTTCTCTAAAGTAAAACAAAAGAAGTGTAAAGAAGAACCAAAATCAGCGATGAAGACTGAAAGGAGCATCAAGAAAATATACAAAGTGAAAATAGGAAACTTAACTGAAAGTAACAAAAACGTCAAGAATATAAAGAGAAAATAACAGCTGATCAAATAAAAAATATGTGTAAAGGCAGAAAAGGCAAACAGAAGGGGCTACTACAAAACTCCAGTACTAGATTTATTTCCAGAGTTGTGTTCTTCTAAGCCCTGTAACTACTGGGTAAAACCAACCTTCTAAACAAGTTATTTGGGATCTTCTGGTCAGACTAACAGAAAAAAATATCATCTGAAATACCAGGATGCAACACAAATCGCCTAACACACTCTACAGCTAACCCAGACTGTTACTCATATTTGAGGCCAAATCCTTTTGATTTGGAGGTGCTTTAAACCCAGACTTGGTGAGCTCACAGTATGGAGACAGGCTGTGAGCCTGAGCCCTCATCTACCTCTGAAGGAAGCAGCTCCTGTGTAGCAAGGGCAGACCCTAAGCTGGGCTCTCATCTTTTCTCCCTGCCCTGCAGCACAAACAAGCGATTCCACAACAGACATGACTGATTGCAAAGGAATCCATAAGCTCTCCCGAGCAGTCACATGCTGCCAGACATGCACAAGTGCAGAAACAAGGACACTAACCAGCTCAGGGCTTTGCTGTATGAATGCTCCCAACCAACCCAACCCCAGCTGGCCAGCAGCAGGTTAGCTACATAGTGAAAGCATCCCTGAGCATCAACCCCAGGATTTCCCAGTGCAATTAAATACACAACGCAGAGAAAAGCCAAACCTAACAGAGAATATATGTCCTGCTTCTGGCCAAGCAACTAATGTAAATTATTCCTCCTCTACATCATCAAAGCTGGGGATATTGTGTAACAGTCAAATTCCTTCAACTGATGTAAATCAGGAAGCGGCCCATGGAAGCCAGGGAATAGTTCAGACCAATGTCAGACTTACTGATCTTCCTCTGTGTGTCACAGCACCACAGATAATAGCATGCTGCAGGCCTGGCAACCAGCCCCATCAAGTTCCTGATAGCAGGTGGCATGTTTGACAGAGTCTCTGCAATTCAGAACTCTGTGATAAAATTACTGCCTTCCACCCCACACTAACTCAAAAAAACTTTAGGGAAACATGTAGGTACTACTAAGCATACAGCACATATGTTGTGAGCTTGAAATGTATACATCTACTAAGCCTTGCACTTGGAATTAGCATCCAACAACAGCTCTGTTTTGGAAGACTCTAGAACACGAGTGTCATGCAGGTGAATATGGGATTTTTAAAATTAGTTTTATGACATTTCCAAACCAAGATATTAAATACAGACAGGCAGTTCATAAACTTCAGAAAAAACACTCTGCAGGTGGCCCAGACTGCTGAAATTTATACATCACTTTCTCTCCACTAAACATATAATATCTCTTTATTCTTGGTATTTCCCCGACATACCATGCAATGTAACAGTCTCTGTGAGCACTAAAACAGGGAAGTGCAACAAGTAAAACAGAAAATAACTATTAGCAAGGAATTACTGTTCATATAAAATTATCTTACATTGATATAAGTATTCAAGAACATTTTTGACACATCCACAGGACTTTCCTCTCTCACAACAAAAGCACTTCAAATGCCCTATTAAAGCACTTGTTGTTTTGTTTTCTCCAGGATTCAATAACTTCACCCTACTTCAAGATCATGTGATGTTATTGTCTTTCTGAAAAAGTGACTAAACATTAAACTCTTGTGAACTCCAAGTGCTGGCTACAATTCCACAGCTCAGAAGGACAATATGAAGAACTGGCTACAGGATGAGTTTCCCTGACTCTCTGCCTTCACCCCTCTGAAGAAATGCATTTGATGAAGGATGCTGCTCAAAGACTCAGGAGAGTTTGGATAGAAACTTTCAAGGAAAAGAAATTCTGAACCAGATGAAACGGGCTGTGTTCTGGGGACAGGAAATGCCCAAGGGTGGATTCTCAGAGCCAGCTGCTGCAGTACAAGTAACTTGCCTAATGTTTAAGGGTGTGCAGGTTGAACAGAATAAATTTAGTCTTAGATTTAAACATTGAGCTGAAGCTCTCACTGTATGCAAAAGCAAGTTTCTACTTTCATCTCTACTCCTTTGCCATCTATTTGTACTCCTCCTACAGATAACTAAATTGGACTGGTTTGAACAAGGTACTCGTTACATTTACCAGCCCTGAGGAATCTAACAGAGCTAAACCCACCTGAGTCTAACCAACGTGAAAAAGACAGAAAAGCAGGGATCCTTTGAGATGGTCATTCATTGAAGGTGTGGAAAAGAGAACATACAGGTCTGGACGAAAAGGAATCCTTCCTGTGCATGTCACATGTAAATTTAACAAGGAGCAAACACAATTTTCCTACCACAATTTTCAATCTGCCCCTTCCTTCCCTCATTGCTTGCTTCCTTCTGCAGCACTATCTCCCATTCAGTTTCTGTGAACTACTTCAAATCATAGCAATGGCAAGTCAGAAGAGGGACAGTCAGTCCTCACAGTTTTCTAAACCAAATCAATGTTATAACTACGTTGAGAAAAATCATTACAAACCCCACCTAAATTCCTGGATTGCCTCACACACCTGATAGTCACTGCATGCCCAAAAGCAGTTGAACAGCCACAAGAAAAATTGCAACTAGCTTTGGTGTAAGAACAGGAACTAATTGACAGCAATTGGAATCTGTTGCCCCAGTAGATAAGATTTTTATAGTAAGTAAAATCCTTATTGATGTTTTACAAAAGCAATTAAAATCTGTCTTTGCAGAACTAGTTTTTCTGTAATTACTGTATATTCCTCATTGTGTTCGACTCATTGTGTTCTACTGTTCATGATACTAAACTGGGAGGAGTGGCCGACATGCCAGAAGTCTGTGCTGCCATTCAGCGAGGCCTGGACAGGCTGGAGAGTTGGGCAGGGAGAAACTTGATGAAATATAACAAGGGAAAGTGTAGAGTCCTGCATCTGGGGAAGAACAACCCCATGTACCAGTACAGGTTGGGGTTGACCTGCTGGAAAGTAGTGAAGGGGAAAGGGACCTGGGGGTCCTGGTGGATAGGAGGATGACCATGAGCCAGCAATGTGCCTTTGTGGCCAAGAAGGCTGATGGCATCCTAGGGTGTATTAGAAAGGGTGTGGTTAGTAGGTCAAGAGAAGTTCTCCTCCCCCTCTATTCTGCCTTGGTGAGGCCGCATCTGGAATATTGCGTCCAGTTCTGGGCCCCTCAGTTCAAGGACAGGGAATTGCTTGAAAGAATCCAGCGCAGAGCCACAGTGATGATTAAGGGAGTGGAGCATCTCCTTTATGAGGAGAGGCTGAGGGAGCTGGATCTCTATAGTTTGGAGGAGACTGAGGGGTGACCTCATCAATGTTTACAAATATGTAAAGGGTGAGTGTCAGGATGATGGAGCTAGGCTTTTTTCAGTGATGTCCAGTGATAGGACAAGGGGCAATGGGTGTAAACTGAAGCATAAGAGGTTCCATGTGAACATCAGGAGAAAATTCTTTACTGTGAGAGTGACAGAGCACTGAAACAGGTTGCCCAGGGGGGTGGTGGAGTCTCCTACGTTGGAGATATTCAAGGCCTGCCTGGACAAGTTCCTGTGTGATGTACTCTAGGTTACCCTGCTCTTGCAGGGGGGCTGGACTAGATGATCTGCTGATCCCAACCCTTGGGATTCTGTGATTCTCTTTAAATTACAGTCTTCAAAGCTAAACTCCCATAATTGATACTGTCACAGATAACGGTACTCCTATTTTGAACTCATTCCTTCAGTAGTCACACTTTACCTAAGCTGTCAGAAACAGGCAATCAAAATGCAACCCACTGATCCCATTAAAGTGTTTTGGCTGAATGACAACCCTTTCTTTAAAATCTGTAAGGTGGGATAGCTTCAAGTCAGCTTCTTCATATGCCAATGCTTGTTGTCAAAGCAGTTCTCAAATAAGCACAGGGAAAAACCAACACTACCGGTTTCAGTAATGACACTTTTTCCACAGATAAAGCCATTTTCTTAGATGACAACAAAAGCCTATAATTATTTTTCTTTCAACAAACAGCTCCAAAATTTTGAATCCAGTGACACAAGAAAGGGGCAGGAGGTGACTTTACTACATTTACTATATCAGCAATCAATACATAGAAATGGGTGATGCTCAGTCTTTTAACCAGTCATTTCACCAAGTTACTGGAAAGCTGTAGTTCTGTATATTGCCTATTGAAAGCCTGATTACAACCCCCCACAAACTTTTTTTAGTCTATCAAATACAGACAACTCCTTGCATAATTTTTGCCCAGTAGTACCTTGACTTTCCAATAATCTCAGTTTAAAACGTACTTCTATTACCCAGAAATACTGGTAAAGATGTAGTACTGTTCATGGGGTGTCTATGACGAGGTGCTGGCACCAGGGACTGCAGGGCAGCCTCTTGTAAGGAGAAGCTGGGGCTGACCTCTGCTGGACACGGCCACTCCAACAGACTGACCGCAGGGCACAGCTGAGCCCCTCAGTCACTGGTGGCGTGAGAAAGTGCACATCACTGCCTGGCAATGAGGAAAAGAGTGCGAGAAACTGCCCTGCAAACACCAAGGTGAAAGAATGAGGAGGGGAAGGAGGTGCTCCAGGTACCCCAGCAGAGATTCCCCTGGAGCCCCTGAAGAAGACCACAGTGAAGCAGGTCATCCCCCTGCAGCCTGTAAGGACGATACAAGAGCAGGCAGACACACCAAAGAAGCTGCAGGCCATAGAGCCTACATAGGAGCAGGGCTCCTGGCAGTAGCCCATGGGGGACCCATGCTGGAGCAGCCTGTTCCTGAAGGACTGCACCTCATGGAAGGGACTCACACTGGAGCAATTCCTGGAGGACTGCAGCCCATGGGAAGGCCCAGGCTGGAACAGGGAAACAGGGTGAGGAGGCAGGAGCAGCAGAGAGGAGCTGTTTGTTATGGGATGACCACAACCCACACTCCCCGTCCTGCAGCACTGAGGGGGAGGAGGTGGAAGAGTCAGAGATGAAAAAGTGGAAACTAAGCCTGGGAAGAAGGGGGTAGGGCAAGGTAGTTTTAGTTGTCTCTTTGTTTCTTACCATCCTACCCTATTTTAAATTGGCAATAAATTACATTAATTTTTCCCAAATGAAGTCTGTTTTGCCCATGACGGTAACTGGTAAGTGATCTCCCTGTCCTTGTTGTGAACCATGAGCTATTCCATCTTATTTTCTCCACTGTCCTGTCGAGGAGGGGGAGCAAGGGAGCAGCTGAGTAGTGATCCGGCAGCCAGCCAAGGTCAACCCACCACACAGTGAAATAAATAAAACAGCCCATCCAAAACTATCCCCCCTTTCTACATCCTTCCAAAGGATGCAGAAACGGGGACTCAATGAGGCCACTACCCTCCCTCTGACCCTCCTCAAGCTGTACTTCAGCACAGTCAGTTTCCTGACTCAGTGCCAAATGATACTCTTCCTCAAAAAGAAACTCCTGCCTCTTCCAATTTTTATTCTTCATTTGGCTTGCCATCAGCTTCTTAAGACAAAGCTACTCTTCTCACAATCACAGAAATGGAAAAGAGTAATTTAACAACTGTTATCAACAAATTATAGTGAAATCAAACAGCAGATATAAGTACCATTTCACATGCAGGCATTCCTATACACACACTCTAAGGTAGGAAAACCAGTATAAATTCTATACTTTAGCCTACATGGGTAAAGGGGGGTTTTATCTGCTAATTTTCATACAGACTGACACTGCAACTATCAGCAATCCATAATTACTAACCACACGAGGACAATTTAACAGTTTAGTAAATATTGGTTAATGTTTAAACTTGTAATGGATGGGCAGCTTCACCAGACAGGTCAACGTGACTGAAATCAAGAAAGGTTATGTGAAGTATAAAAGGCTCAACCCTGAAGTAATTTCCTTTGGTTGTTTTTTATAATCAAGTCTAATGACCCATTGTAAAACTATGTTTTGTGAAACATAAGCATTAGAAAAAAACTGAAAGCATTAGACACAATATGGACTAAATTCAACTTGTGCCCCTCATCTCCCTAAGGCCTAAGCTAAAAGCAGACTCTATACAAATATTCTTGTTCCATGCCTCCCACCTCCAGAAAACTTTAATAACATAGGATTTGAGAGCTAGCATGTGTAGAAAGCGGGGAAAGACCCAACTCCCTAAACACCTAAATTTAAAACCAAGAAAAGAAGAATTTCCACAGTAAGCAGTTAACATTTCTCTTTCAAATTGTGG
Source organism: Neopsephotus bourkii (assembly GCF_033783945.1). Lineage (NCBI taxonomy): Eukaryota > Metazoa > Chordata > Aves > Psittaciformes > Psittacidae > Neopsephotus > Neopsephotus bourkii. The sequence goes on from NW_026900781.1 coordinate 4,234,062, forward strand.
AATAAATAGATTATCTTGCCTACTATAAACTGTTTAGATGCAAGCTTGTACACACACACTGGATTTTAAGACAGCTTTTAAAGTGGTTCATAAAATACTGACTTGAGCAATCACCAAACAGCCTTTAAATTCTGCACAGAAATATTAATTAATGATGGAAAGTTCATCAGTTATAACTGTGTTGTCTCCTAGCTCACAGACATTGCAACTCCTTACCAATACTTACCTAACATACTATGTCATTGTAACATGTTACTAGGAAACTAAGCAGATGAACGGAAACGGGTGCCCTAATGGTGCAAAATTTGCTGTAATCCAGTCTTATAATTTAGGTATTGTGCAGATAAAGCAAGATTTACTAAACTTCTAAATCAGAGTTTTTGCATGATGAAATGTGCATCAGGAAGACTGACATACTCTGGCTACACAACAGCAACTGTGACTTCTATAAACTTAATTCTGAGGCTGAGATTGAATTCATTTGTCTAACTCCTAGAAGGCAGTGTAGAGGTTTCAGATCATAAATTACAGTATCATAGTAAAAGGACCTGAAGATGCCTCTAGTTAAAAAACATTCTGGGACACAGTATAAATATTAATCAGACATGACTTCCATACAAATACCACACAGTTATTAAAGATCGCTCCAGGAAATGCCAGTTTATCTGATAATTTACCTCGTAATTAGGAAATGCCAAAGTTCTGTAATAGTCTCTAATAAAAGTCAGGGTGATATAAGAATGAAATCATAGGGTCTCAAAAATTCTGTCTCTTATGGCTGTTAGTTCAATAACTGCAAACAAAAATAACTTGTTTGATGAGCTAAAAACCCCCATCACAATAAATATTAACACCTTTTACATTTTCTGATAAAAAGAATAAAAAGTCACACAATAAGTGTGTAGGAGAATTACCTTAGTGAAGAGTTGGGAACTAGCAATTACACTGTTTTCAGACGGATGAGGTAAAGAACACCATAAAGATTTAGTCTTGAAACCATCTCTTGAAGCAGCAGAATGACACTGTTCTGAAGAGAGTTTCCTGACAATGCCCTTAAGGCATTTCTATTTCATAGAAGGTGTTCTAAATAATTCCAAAGAAGTAATTTTCTTTGGGAGTACAGTAAGCTTTCAACAAATCCAACAGGGGAGCCATTTTCTTGACACAGTGAAAGAGTGCTTCACATTCTTCACCACTAGTGGAAAATGATTCCCAAACAAATAAATTAATGCATTATCTTTAAACAAATTTAAATGAAAGTAACACAAGTTTTTTTTACGGTTGGCTTTTGCAAAAGTAACCATTACCATACGTATGAGACCCCTGGTCAATTTGTCAATTGTTTTTCCAATTTAAATTCTATTTTCACAGAAGAGTTATAATGGAAGGGGTGTCTGGAAGACATCTGTTCCAACTCTCTCACTTGAGCAGAGCAGCTTAGAGCCCAGGACCACATCCAGACAATTTTTTAATAACCCAAGGATGGAGATTCCACCACCTGCTTGTCACCCTCAGAGTCAAAAACTGTCTCCTGATGTTCAGAGGGAACCTCCCGTGTCTCAGTTTGTGCCCACTGCCTCCAGTCCTGCCATTTAGCACCACCTGGAAGAGCCTAGCTGCATTCTCTTAATACCCTCCCTCCACAAAGGTACATTGATGAGATCCCTCTGAACCTTCTCTCCAAGCTGAACACCCCCAGCTCTCTTAGGCTCTTATGAAGCATCCCCATTTCCAACACTTTGTTATAAACACTGTGATGATTCTGGGAAAACAGATTGGCTTATTTAATAACAAATATGAATACACTGAATCATTTTCTTCTTCATTTGTATGGTACAATATTCAAAAGAAAAGATAGATGTCATAAGGTGAGGATAAACTAGGAAAAGCTTTGATTGAGAGTACATAAAAGTACAGGTCTCATTTTTGAAAGCATCCAAAGTAACATGAAATCTTAAGGCCTTCAAACCACAAACTCTAGAAGCCTTCCACCACACTACACAATTTCTTGATAGAATCCTTTTTCTTTTAAATTTTTGCTCTGTTTCTACATATTCATGCTGTACTTCAAAAACATCATACTTCAGCATTAAGGTTACAGGCAATGTCTTGTGGACTAGACACTTGTTTATATTGAAAGTACAGCCAATTAAACTAAACCTTGTAATTTAAAGCTTCATGGAACAGCAATTTTTACGGCCTGATAAGTAATGGAGACAAACTTAGGTAACCCAGAAAGACCCAGACAAATATATTTATTTAATAGCAAATATTTACTAGTCAGGCTGCAGAAACAATACTGTCTTTTCCCCCCTTCACTGCAAAGTACTGAGTGTACACACACACGCACACAGCCAGAGAGAACAAGGAACACAGTTACAGAAGAACATTAAACCAGCAGATAATTTATCTGTCCTGCTAAGGAAGTCTCAGGGAAGTGAGCCAAAATGTGAAAAGAAGAAAACACGGGAGGACTAAACATAAGAGATACAGCACTGCATTAAGATTGCACAGAAACTTTAAACAATACACTACATCCACCTACACGGATGCAACTTAAATGATTTCTTGAAGTCTCCCCTAGATCATTTACCATGAATCCAACAGGCCACAAAGCTCCTGTCAGAAAAGATCTTTGAAATTAACCACTTACACAAAGCATACACAGCAAAGTATAGCACTGTCCAAACATTTAGATACAGAAAAAAGCAAGAATTAGGTTGATAACGAAAGTAACAGCAGCACTTCTGCTAGCTAATGTTTACATCTTTCAGACTAGCTGCAGTTATTTCAAGTGTGATGCTTACCTTTAATAGTTTCCTCCACAACTTCTACTACACGATCTATCTGTTGAACCTAAAAAAAGTCAGAAGTTCAGTATCTACGTAGTCAACAACTGGACATACTTTATATAAACTCTTCTTATGTGTGCTCTCCTGAACCAAGGGGAAATAAAGAGTCTGGGGCTATGTTTTTAGACAGTTTTTTTCTGTGCATCTTGGTTCATTTTCCAAAAGTAGCTTTAAAACTCACCATCTAACTTAAACCAAATTTTGTCCTCAAAAATAGCAACTGTAAGTTCAGCAAAAAAATCACCAAATGGTTAAAAAAATTCACAGCTTAACTGCTGTTCATGGTCCATGAAGGGTAGTGCTCACCCAGGCAGTCAGTACCTGGGTGGCTCAAACAGCCCCCAGGTGGCTCAAACAGCCCACAGTCTCAACATCAAATTAGTAGGTGGTAGAGAACACAAGCAGCTGAGGATATTGTGAGGGCAGACTACAGGGGAGAAAATTAAGTACTGTAGGGGAAAGACACTGGGATATGGGAAGAAATTAAAAATGCTGTGGTCAAGTTTAAGGGAACAAGACATAGTCCTGGATTTACAGCAAGCATTCCATTTGGAAATGGAAGGAAAAGCCCCAGTGCTTTTCACAGGACAGAATAATATTTAATGAGTGTGACATGGCATCTCCAGCAAAGACAACAGATTGATGTTTTGTTATGTCTGCCAAAATTCACCCACAATGTGATAAAATATTCAACTATATCTTATTTGATATATTATTATTTATTTAAAGTTAATAGCCAATATACTAGAGATGTCAGTATATGAAGTAGACAGAATTAGCGTTAACACTGCAAAATTGAACACACCAAATTCTTGAACCTGAGATTCTACCTACAACTTTTCTCTAAACCACCTATTGTATGTAATGTCTACTAATATATCCCCATAGATTTTGACATACAATGCAGGAAATGATACTCTGCCCATTTAGATTAGTTTATAATTTTCCCACAACATTCCTTCTTAAACACTGCTTCTTTAATCTTTACATTATATGAACTAGACTTAGTATGATTTCTACAGTCATTTCCTTGGAGTTTCTTTTCTGATTTGTTTCAAAAACAAGCTGAAAAGCACAAGTTGCAGAGGCTTCAAGAGCTGAACCTGGTCTGCAACAAGGAGCTTGGAACTTGGACCCCTTGCATCAAAACCATTAAGTCTCTCTGCCCTTAAACCGCCAAGTTTGTCATTTCCTGTAAACGCATGTTTGCAGTCATCTCTATTTCACATTCATTTTCCAATTGGTTTAATAGCAGTAAAAAAAAAAAAGCTCATCTGTAGCTGGTGTTTGATATGGAGTTCCCAACAGAAGTCAGTGGGAGTCTGTTCCTTTCCTTGTCTGGCTGTTGGATCAAGTCCATGTAGAACTATTTTTTTTCTTAAACCTTTCGAAATGCAGCCTTTTCAAAACACAGATCTCTGCCGCTTCATATTTCTGAATACAGCATATTAGTTACGAGTTCTAGAACATAAATTATTTAAAGTATCACTAATATGGGCATTTTATACTCTTATTAAAAGATATATATTTAAATCCTCTGCTGAAATACAAGCATTCATATTATAAACATATGTCAATATTTAGCAATCTACTTTTAAAGAAAGCCCACTTAAGCAGTTGTGTGGAACATGTGCATATTCACATTCTTGTGTGCCTATCCCTTTTGGATAAAAGTTAAAAAACTATGACCTAAGATACTTACATAAAGACTTTCTACTTGATGTTTTAAAACCAGATTTGAAGATGCAACTTGAAACCAGAAGTGCACACATTTAAACTACAGACAGAGAACACAGTCTGTGGCAAATACATTGCCTAAAATATTATTGCTACACGTCTCAACACTAAACTTTAAGTTCATAATCATTTTAAACCAAGAGAAACCTAGCTGGTTCATAACCTGAGCCACCTGATTATTTTCTGTACTGTACATAAGAGGAATTTGCATAGCTCCTGCATTAAACCACCTGTTAAATAAAGATGCAGAAAGAACAACCAGTATATTGTATTTTTATTTAATTAGATAGATTATTCTGAATATATCTGTCAAGAATTCAGTTCAGGTAAATAATTAAAACTGTAGGTCGAGAGATGAGATCTGTGACTAGAAATGGATGTTTATTCTGCCTTACATGTTACGTCCCACATTAAGTATTTTTCATTTACGATTATTGGAAATATTTGGCTAAAGCCACAAGAGCTCAAGAAGAAAAGATGGAATACTTCCCATCTTCATTTATGAAGATAAAAGTATTTTAGTAAAACTGAGGTGAATCTGGACTAAGATGAGGGAAGGGTTCAGAGGATTACTCTTTGGAAAAAAGGGAGGAAAAAAGAAAAAGGAGAAAAAAAATCACAAAGTCACGGTAATTAAATTTTATGAAGTATACAAAGGCTTGCAGGATTCTTTTCCCCACATCTCACTAACTTTATGGATAATTCTGTTCTGGAGTGGTATCAAAGGCATCTGTAAACTTCTTAAGCAAAGACCCAATAATGTCTCCATCAGGAAGCCTATGAAGCACAGAGACATAAAAGTTCTTAGTGGCATATGAAGAGAAAATACCATTCCTCAGCGTTTCTTTGTAACGAGTCTCTACAAACCAAACCTTCCAGACTGACAGCAGATACATTACTGCTGGATGTAGTTAGTACACCATACTTGGCGCCACAGATCTTGTGAGAACTTGTTCGTAGTATGGGCATATACATAGGAATTTGTCCATCACAAATGGTTCTCCATTAGGACTCGAGTAGAACAAAAACTAATGGCAGAGTGGAGCAAGCAGCTGAGCAGGACTACACTGATAATGCAGAAATCTGGACTGAGACTATAGGACAAGAGCGCTGGCAAAACCCATCGGATGAGGAAATTTCTGCTGAGGAAAATTCAAATGAAAAAAGAGGCTTATAAGAAGTGGAAGGAAGAACAGGCGGCCTGGGAAGAGTACAGGGATGTTGTTTGAGGAGCTAGGGACCAGGTTAGGAAAGCTAAGGTGCAGTTAGAATTAAACTTGGCTAGGGATGTTAAGGATAACAGGAAGGGATTCTACAGGTACACAGCAAATAAAAAACAGATTAGGGAGAACGTAGGCCCCCTCAGGAAGCTCTTGGGTGAACTAGCTACACAGGATTTGGAGAAAGCTGAGGTTCTGAATGAGTTCTTTGCCTCGGTCTTCACTGGCAAAGGCTCTGACCGCACCACCCAAGTCTTGGAAGGCAGACACAGGGACTGTGAGAATGAAGACCTTGGGCCCACTGTATGAGAGGAATTGGTTCGAGACCATCTTAAAAAATCTGAACGTCCACAAGTTCATGGGACCTCATGAAATCCATCCGCGGGTCCTGAAGGAGCTGGCGAATGAACTTGCTAAGCCACTGGCCATCGTATTTGAAAAATCATGGCAGTCAGGTGAAGTTCCCAACAACTGGAAAAAGGGAAATATAACCCCCATTTTCAAGAAGGGGAAAATGGATGACCCGGGGAATTACAGACCAGTCAGTCTCACCTCTGTGCCTGGCAAAATCTTGGGAGTAGATTCTCCTGGAAGACATGCTAAGGCACGTGAAAATCAACAAGGTGCTTGGTGACAGCCACCATGGCTTCATTAAGGGGAAATCCTGCCTGACCAATTTGGTGGCCTTCTATGATGGGGCTACGGAAGTGATGGACAGGGGTAGAGCAGCTGACATCATCTACCTGAACTTGAGCAAAGCATTTGACACTGTCACACACGACATCCTTGTCTCTAAATTGGAGAGACATCAATTTGATGGATGGACCACTCGGTGGATAAAGAACTGGCTGGATGGCCACACACAAAGAGTTGTGGTCAGTGGCTCAATGTCCAGCTGGAGACCAGTTACGAGTGGTGTCCCTCAGGGATCGGTGTTGGGCCCAGTCTTGTTTAACATCTTTGTCGCTGACGTGGACAGTGGGATTGAGTGCGCCCTCAGCAAGTTTGCTGATGACACCAAGCTGTGTGGTTCGGTTGATATGCTGGAGGGAAGGAATGCCATCCAGAGGGACCCTGACACGCTTGTGAGGTGGGCTGATGCCAACCTCGTGAAGTTTAACCATGCCAAGTGCAAAGTCCCACACCTGGGTCGGAGCAATCCCAGGCACAGCTACAGGCTGGGCAGAGAAGAGATTCAGAGCAGCCCTGCGGAGAAGGACTTGGGGGTGTTGGTAGACGAGAAAATGAACATGAGCCAGCAGTGCGTACTTGCAGCCCAGAAAGCCAACCGTATCCTGGGCTGCATCAAAAGGAGTGTGACCAGCAGGTCGAAGGAGGTGATCCTGCCCCTTTACTCTGCTCTCGTGAGACCTCACCTGGAGTATTGTGTGCAGTTCTGGTGTCCTCAACATAAAAAGGACATGGAACTGTTGGAACAAGTCCAGAGGAGGGCCACGAGGATGATCAGGGGACTGGAGCACCTCCTGTATGAAGACAGGCTGAGAAAGTTGGGGCTGTTCAGCCTGGAGAAGAGAAGGCTGCGTGGAGACCTCATAGCAGCCTTCCAGTATCTGAAAGGGGCCTATAGGGATGCTGGGGAGGGACTCTTCATTAGGGACTGTAGTGATAGGACAAGGGGTAATGGGTTAAAACTTAAACAGGGGAAGTTTAGATTGGATATAAGGAGGAAATTCTTTCCTGTTAGGGTGGTGAGGCACTGGAATAGGCTGCCCAGGGAGGTTGTGAATGCTCCATCCCTGGCAGTGTTCAAGGCCAGGTTGGATGAGGCCTTGGGTGATATGGTTTAGTGTGAGGTGTCCCTGCCCATGGCAGGGGGGTTGGAACTTGATGATCTTAAGGTCCTTTCCCACCCTAACTAGTCTATTCTAGTCTATGTGGGAGTAGTCAATGCAAGAAACGTACTGGTCAAAAAAGCAAGCAAAAAGAAGAGAGTTGTAACAAAGCATGACGCCTGAGTTGAAACAAAGATGAGGAAAAATCTTTGAGCTTTCCTGGTGAGATCAGAGCTAGGGGTAAGTACAGATCAGCTATCACATGTATCCAACTCTTATATACACATGGCAGATAATGGGGGATCCATGCTAGGGCTGAAGCTGCAGGTCACTCCTGAACACACAACTGCAAGCCAGCCACATTTCAAACCAAGGGCATGCCAGCACTGCACTGAGACAGAAGCCTTGAGCTCTCCAACTAAGCACCAGTAATTAGAGAAGGAATACAGAAACACACTCATGGCTCATTTGTCATCAGATAAATTCCCCCAGTTCCCTTTGTGCTGTCACAATCCCATTCAACAGATGACTGCGAGATGTAAACAGCCCTAAGACATGTCTGTAATGTGCTATGTCTGCAGTCTCACACCAGGTGGTCTGCGAGTGCAGACAGACATGCACGTTGAGGATGGTCACACAAATTCTTCCAAGCTCTCAGACATTATCCAAGTTGTCTCAGAACCAGCATTAACATCCCTGAACAGTTTTGCAGATCAGCTCTAGGAAAAACAGCCTCTAACAGAGCTCCTATAAACTAAATGCTCTTAATGGGCAGTTAAGAGAGAGGTTGCACATTCACCCCCAGCTTTTGTACTCCATAGAAGTTGGTTGGCAAGCCTCAGCTCAAAGAAAGCTATGTAGAAAACTGCAGCCGCGAACCTATCATGAAAGTAAGAGAAACTTCCTGATATTCTCTCCAGATCACAAGATTACAGAGTAATTTCTGTGTCTGACAAGCCATTTCTGTAAGCCGTCACAAGGGATCCACATCATCCAGCTGACAACTGTTGTTTCTCCTGGGGGACTGGGATTAACCTGGTAGAATCATCAGCAAATAAAAATGAATCAGAGATAAAAGTATGAGATCTCTGATACATGCCACCACTGGCTGCACAAGAAGGTTGTGGTTTCACCCTCTGATGAGTGTCAGCTCCCAGAAACTGACAGTTACCACTGCTGGTTAAAAGTAGCAGCCAGGTTTCCAGCCACAATCAGCCTTCTCTGGGCCCCTTCCCAGGGCAAATGCAGTTGCTCCCTTTCAGCATCAAAGGAAATGTCTTTTCCACTATAGAAGGTCTGAAGGTTAAAGGTTCTCTGATATTGACACGATAGCACCAACTCTCTCCGGATATTCCTCCCAGAGCCTTCCCCAAAGGCCCTTTCCCTTCCCTGAGCTTCCCAGAGGTAGCACAAGCAATTTGTAAGCACATCAAGTATCAGAAAATGACTATCAAAAACATCTTGAAGACAGTAAAGGCAGGATAAAGACAAGAAATACTGAAGACTATGTTTATTCAATGTTTATTGAAAAAACTCTGCCAACCAAAGTAAAACCCAACAACTCAGCCAATGGTTCTGAGAAACTGAGGAAAGGGTACCCACAATATAGGAATATAGTGAAGGACAGCAGTTTGCTTGCACAGCATGAGGTTACTGCTGGAGGAAACCATCAGCACTCAGCTGCTTCTGAACACCCTGGAAGTAAACATAGATAAAACTTTTCGAAATAAAGAAATTTCTTTTTTTTCCTCATCTAGGAAAACCCTAGGTTAATTCCAACCTGCTATTCATAATCCTGAAGTTTTTAACTCCCATTCACCAACCTCACCTTCGTCTCACCTTGTTTAGGCAGCTCTGTCAGATGCTGGATGTTAAAAGCCTATTCAGCCTATCCCCTCTCTAAAGCCAGTAAAAGAGAAATACACAGCTTCAAAAGTCACTTCAGATCTTCTAAAAATCTAGATTATTTCAGAGATAATTATCTCCACTGACCATAAAGGGAGCTGAGCAAAACAGAGTCTCAAATTACAGCACTTAGGCAGCATAAATCCAGGCCTGAATACATAACTTCAAAAGGCATGTGATTAGCCACTCTGGCTTCAGAGGGATAACATCTGTGTTTAAAACCCTTACTGACAGCACTGACCATAGTAATGGGCAATATTCTTGTTTAGGAAGGTATTCTGAGAGCAGGCTCTACACAGACTTTAAAGGGAAGACTACCCCACAGAAACATGTAAACAACTGATTTTCATTGCTAAACACTGACGCAGCTCAAGTGTAATTCTTATCTAAATTAATCTAAATTAATTCCTACACCTTTTGATTCATGGGACAGTATGTAACTGCTGTGGAAATTGATAGATTCTATTTGCATGTCCAATTCTCAGCTTAAAAGCAGGTGCTTAACTGGAATAATTCTTTCCTGGCTTTCCAGGTTCAAGCATCATATCTGAATATCAGCATTGGCAATTCACAAGCCAAAGCCGACCAGCTGAGAGGTACTGACTGAGCATGAATTTTGCATTAAATCATTCTTGGCTATAAGTTACAGAACAGTGTGCACCTGTTCCAAGGCTTTCAACAGGCTTTCCAAGAATTCTGCTAATTCAAATCATTCAAAACAAAATTCCATCAAATTAGCCTTTCATGAAGTACACAGTGGATATTTGCATTTATGCAAGGCTCTAGTTTAAGGGCAGCAGAGAGGCTTTCAATATTTAACGCAGTTTGACCACACAAACACCGCAACGTAGGGAAGCATCATTATCTCTGTTTTCCAAACATCATTGAAGCTTGTATGAACTGAACATCAGTAATATCGTACAACACATCATCCTCATTTAGGACACCAAAGCAGTAACAATGTACAAGCATTTGGCATCTCAATACAGTCACGCTGCTTTTTCTTTTACAATGGCACTGCTAAAGCCTGCTTAATGGAGGGGTTTACAAATGGAGACCTAAAAAGCACATTGGTGTAAACCAATTACAGATGTACAGCTTGACACATCAAGTGCTTACTCTTCATAATGTACTTAGCATTTTTTATACTGAATCATCTGCTTCATAGCAGTGCTCCTAGAGTTAAACATGCTGCTACCACTTTTCAGCACTTCCACTAATCACTCTTGCTACTGGATATTAAAAAAAAATTACCTAAAGCTCACCTTACAGAATATAACAGCCACAGGAAAAGTGTATTTGGAGAATTTAGAAAAGGTTATTCAGGGGAATGCAGGAAGCCCTTGCAGGGAAGTTCTCATGGCTACATGTTTCTCCTGGAAGCAGTGCCTTCAGGGTCAACCAGGCCAAAGCACATGCAATAATTTTTACCATGCACAGGACCTACAGCTTCTGACTTTGGTGTAGCAGCAGAGGGAGGATTATAGCCTTGGCAATACTGGATATATTTTGTGCAGATAAAAGAATAGGCTGAAATTTGTCCTTTGGAAAATGGCTGTATGGCAGAAGATGACAGGTCTTTTGCATCAGATGATAGATACATTAGGAAAGATGGATAAGGAAGGAGAACTGGGGTTCTCACTCAGGAAGAGATACATTTCTGTAGCTACTGCATGCCTTTAACAGGATACACGTGTGCTAAGCCCCATGTTTTCAGTATGCCCAGTAATTTTGATGATTTCAAAGTACAGATACACAGGACCTGTGAAGACTTTTAAACCCTATGATCCCTCAGAAAACTGGTCAGGGGTTCCAACACACAGCATCAAACACCTTCAAACTCCAGACAAGTGCCAAAGAAACAAAAGGTTTTACCCCATACCAGTGGTTCAACTTACCCCTGGGAACAAGGGGTCTGCATGCTCTTGTAGGCATTTCAGGAAGTGAGAAAACCCTAGAACTACCTACATTCATGAGTCCCAGATCATAAAATGTCTGCTAATTCTTTAATTCCCCCTTGTCCCTCCCTTCCCTATAATCCCGTGAAAACAATCACTATAAACAAAGTCACATATCCTTCTTTTTAGCAATTTACAAGTGAGGAACAACTCCTAACTGCAAGAGTTGATTTCTCTTTGCAATACCATACATGCACTTGAGTTTGAAGTGGGTACAATACTCCAAACATGAAGGTGTAAGCTTTGGAAACCACCAAAGTGTAAATGGCTGTGAACCTCTGTAATGCATCATTACGTGTTTTGTGTGCTTTCCACACTTGGCAGGTTTATTACTACCTAGACCTTCCCCTTTCCAGGAAACAGCCCCTTTACCTTGCCATGTTATGCTATGGTTTGCCTTATATACAGCCTCTGGCAAAACCCTACCTCACATTATTTCTAAAAAGTGGTAATGACTTTAAAGAAACATAAAAACACAGTAATGTGTATCACAAATGGTAACAACCATGCGAAGCTGCCCTTCCTTCCCTTCTGCCCAAGTCAAGGAATAAATAAAGAACAGCTGAAGTTTGGTCCACTATTTCTCAAGTGCAGACCAAAACAAGCCCATGTTACCAGGATTTCTCTGGTAGTTACATCTCAACTCCCTCCTCCATCATAACATGAGCAGAGAAGCCCTCTGACACACTCTGCCTTCAGAAAGCTGCCCCAGGGGAGTTATAATTGCTGGTAAATAACCACATTCTCAGCACTGTTCTTCAGAAAAAAAGAAAAAAAAAGAAGGAGAAAAAAAGAAAAAGCAGAGCTTACATAAGCAGCAATAAATCAACTGTATCTTTGAGCCAAGTTGAAGATGAGACCAACCTGGTGGTAAAGCAAGATTTCCAAAACTGTACACTTGGTGCTTAAAATTTTAAAGCAGAATCAGTATCATACTGCCAACAGAATGTTTTCTATTTCTCAATTCTGTCAAAACTTCGTTTCAAAAATATTTTTTGCAATAGTAAGATAACAACTCTTATCCCTTACATGCAGTCACCCCCTCACACACAGTCTTTGTAAAATGAAAGGAAATCTTAAATATACAAACTGAAAATATGGACAGTATCTGCTCTTAGCTTTGCTTCTGTTAACAGTTATGCCTAAAGTTTAAGGCCTTTCCAACCTAAAGCATCTATTAGTTAAAGCACAGTAAATTTTACCACAATGACAGCTAGAAGACATTGTCCTACATGGCAAGGATCATGTTTCAGTATTTTCAGCTCCAGTCCAAAAGGACTTGGGAACACTGCAGTTAACAGTGTACTTCAGCTCCTAACAGAAATCTTTCTTTCTGTAATGAATACAAAACTACAAATATTTTTCACTGAACACTAGTTCTAGGTACCAAAATTAAGAGGCTAATTTTCATAAACTGTGTTACCTAGAAGTGAAAGTTGAAAGTAAATAAACAATGATTTAAAAAACTAAGATCAAACTTCAGCTTCCCTAAGTTTCTTGTGTTAAAATCATCAAAACTGAAACACCAAACTACACTCTTCAAAGGACAGTGACTCACCTTTTTCTCCCTCGATTTTCACATGTCTAGATATCTTTACATTTACTGTTATGACCAATTACAAATCACATATGACTATGCTGCTTCTGAGCAAAGCAAAATCCATTCACCATTTACTTTGTTTTTCTTATCCTGCTGCACAAAGTATAATTAGCCAGAGTCTTACTGATAACAGAGCAGCACAGTTCTCTTGCATATATTTGTGTAAAGTAAGACAGTAGAGTGGCATGGAAAGTTTGTTTCTTCCTTTAAACTGTACCTATACAGTGTGGCATTTTACAGTCCGTGAATACCATTTCGGGGCACTGAGTTAAGTTTATAGATGTTAACATCACTGAGAATGGCAGCTGGGAAAAAAAAAGGCGGGGGAAATAAAACACTTTGAGTGACAGCAACCATGAAAAGATTCAGATAGCACAAAGCCCATCTTTGTAAAGAATTCTAATAAATCAGTTAATGGAGCCATCTTCTTCTGAATTCCAAACAAACTATTATCTTACTTCTAAATTAGCTTGAACCACTACCTGGTATGATCTTGTAATCAAACGGAAAGCTTCAGAATGTTTGTGTTGTTCCTATCTTAGTTTCAACCTGAATTCATGACACTTAAGTGGAAACACATTGACCTCTTTACATTTTTAAAATGCAGAAATGATGCTGTACAGTCACCTGCTCTGACTCAGCATAGTAGAGAACAGCATCATTGTCATTCTCACACACTGAACCTAATGACACTGCTTCAACTCAAACATGCCTTTTATAAATTAATCAAGTTTTAATCTAAAGGCTTGAAAAATGAAGAATCTTTGTCAGCTTGTGCTTTGACTCCTGGGTTTTCATGATTGATTTACAAAGGTGATTCAATTATACAGTAGTACTTCACCCCAGAGGATACTGAAGGCACTTCGCTAACTAAATGAAGTCAAAAGCTTTCTAGTTATCATTTTCAAAGAAAACACTGGTAACTGCTTAACAATTCAGTCACTGGTGGATTTAACTCTTCAGACTGCCCCAAATTTCAACAAAATAATCACTGTTATTTGCCTTTCTGCTTAATAGTGTAAAGTAAAAAAAAACCACAACAAACCACTCACCAAACCCCCAGATGTGCCTGTATAATTTATATGATGTGGTCTTTTATCCTTCTTCCACTAATTTCAGCAAAGAGTTTATTTGCTTTAAGACAAAGAAATACACCATGATATTTTAAAGAATATGGCAATAGGTATCTTCATTATTCTGGATGAAGCCTGAATGTTTTTCAGTTCCACCAAGAGTACCCCTCTCCTTCTCCCCTCATGCCACAACCAAACCAAATCAGCCTGGATGAAAGAAGACTTACATGCTGCATAATGCAAGATGACTTACTGGGGGAGGGAGGTGGGTACCAAGCTTCTCTGCTGCTTTTTCTCAGAGAAAGACCACAAAGTCTATGTACTGATATTGGCATAATGACAACATTTATGAAAACCTTTAGTTTCTAGTTGATAAAGATACATACCCCTATAATACTCAAGCCTTTTAGATAGTCTTGACGAGGTTGCGCTTGTGGCACACAGCCTGCTAGAACCACTTTCTTCCTCTCTTGTTGGGCTTTCCTAAAGAAGGACAGACAGTGTGTTAATATTTTGAACACTGATCATTTTCAGGTTCAAAGTTTAAGTTATTCTGCATGAGACACAGGAAAGCAACTACAATTCCCAAATCAGAAGTAACTTGTCTGAACCTCAGACATAAAACAAAGTAACACACCAGAAGAATCCCATATATGAAGCTATCAGGCCACAGCACATATGGCTCAGGCTGGAAAGCATCTACAGAGACCATTACCACTGTATATCTTAGACAAAAGCACAACCTTGAAACCTCTATTTGTCACACTGATAGCAGAGAATCTGGTCAAGAAAGGTGGAACAGAGATATTAAGCACAATTCAAGAAAACTTATACAGAATGGAAGGGAAAGACTACACAGGTAAGAGCTCACAACACAAGCATGTATGTAGCACTAGTAAGAAAGGACCAGTCAAATCATGACTTCTGATGTTTACTTGAAAATGTTTATTTACTTCTAAATGTGCATTTACTGAAAAAAAAGGTTAAGTGATTGTTTACTTAAAATCATGTTGAGCATTTTCAAGCTTTAGCTGCTTGCCTTTGGCAGAGAAACATTTGTCTCGATGTTAACTTAGAAAATTCCTTAGCTTTGATGCTACCTTAGCACCAAGTAGGAAACCAAAACACAAAGATTAAATGGCTTAACACTGTTCATTTTGTTAGTAATGTTTTGACTCACTTTGAATTCAACACTGAACATCAAGCCATCACTGAATCTTGAAACTACAGGAAGCCCTGAACAAAACTACCAGCTGCATACAAAACAGTGAGATGCAAAACCTGCTTGTGTTCACTATACTATGAAGATCATCCATTAACACATTAACCCAACATGACTGCCACATTATAATGTGCAAACCAGTGAAGAAAAGCAGCACTGAATAATTTTAGCAGAGTTGCTAGGTGTGACATATTATGAGTTGCTCTACAAACTATCTTTCACAGTAGCATGCTGTGTCACAACCTCCTGGCAGACTTCTGTCAAACTAGAAACCTTGTAAATTCACATTTTCTCCAGCAATGTATGGATTCATGAAGTGTTTACTATTATGTTGGAACAGGCTAAGACATGTCATAACATTTTTCAGAAAAATTATCTTATCCAAAACACACAATTGCTTAGACAATTTCATACTCTTCAGCTTGCTCAAGCTGTCTCCAAGATGAATGCACTCAAGAAAGACACGTTCAACAAGTGCAAGAATGCAACACTGAGTATCTGGAGATCTCCAGCAAATGCAAATTTAATGAAGAGAGAAAAAAACAAAAAACAAAAAAAACCAACACAACCAAACCAAAGCAAAACCCACACAAAAAGAAAGCAAAACCACACAAAACAGACTGGTACCACATGGTTCCACTACACACAATTTTCACTTCATACTCATAATATGGATTTATTTTGCAAACTACAGCTCAAATGACATCTCAGAAGATCACACAAATTGTAGTATTAAAGGAGATTACAGATCATCCTACAAATACCTGTGTTAGCACAAAAATGAGATATTTCAAATGAAAAAAAATAAATATCCTATACACAGACAAGTGTGAAATAACAGGAAAGTTTATTATGCCCGCTACATCATATGTAACATCACTGCAGTTAATCCCTATAAAATACTTGATTTTATTTTAGTGGGACTTTCAGGAAATCTTCAGACATTCATCATAGACAGCTGTATTGGTCCTCTATTTGCATGCTAAGGTGTAGACTATAAATGCAGACCCTTTCATTTCTTCCTTGATAACATTTCTGTGGATAAAGAAATACAATGAACTGCCAATTTATTACATTTTTTAGACAGGGAACCTAGCAACAAGTGTCTGAAATCTGCAATTCTTTTTTTTCTTTTTTAAGGGCTTTGCAAAAACTTCAGAGGTCACCTACTTCTACATATCCAAGTGAAAAAACAACCACTTCTTGCATTACCTAAAAATGTCACATCGCACCATGTGACACTCCACTAGCTCAAAGGACAAAAATCACTACTTAAATAGTCTTAGAGACTCAACCTAATGCCTTGAGGCAAGACAATAAGACCTGTCTCCAGCAAACAATGCACACATCCCTAGGAAACTGCATCTGGTATAATATGCTGCTAGCAACAGCCATCTCCATTTACTTGAAAACCTGTGAGCACTACAGAAGAAAAAGCTTTTATTCAGATCTTTTTATCCGAGGTAAAAAAAATAAACAACGTTTCCCCTGACACATTAAATGGCATTTTAATGTTATTTCACAGCTTTAACATTTTGCCGTATCTTCTGGGACTATAACTGGAGCAAGGGAGGAAAAAGTTAAGCTGAATATTCTCCATAATAAGCATTGCCTTCTTTTAACTTTCTTAAAGTTGTGCAGGTCTCCACAGAATAAAGAATTTTGTACACTGAGATTTTTTTGCTTTAAAATGCAATTAAGTGGAAATGTCAGAACTAAATTTTCAATCAGTCAATTTTCATTACATCCATAATACACTGTACAATCCATGAAACCCACCATAAATGAAAAACCATTGTAAGGAAATTATGGAAATTTTTGCCTCATTATTAAGCCGCCACTTCTCTAAATATGCATTCCAGTACTATACTGTCACCTCCTTTTAGTATTGTTTAATGAGCCCCCCTCGTATTAACAAAAGCCTACAAAAATTATCCTTCAAAAATCTAGTTAGCCCAGCAGCTGTATTAGAAAAGCCTTTATCCTTCAAAAACATGAATAGTGATGAGAATAATACCTCATGGAATCTAGTAGGTGGCATGAACAAATACATCTTCTCTTTTAGATACCCTTTATATTTTCAATTACATGAACCTTACCTTGAACTTTCAATTTAATTGACTCGGGACACATTTTCTAGAAATACACTCTTCTAAGAAGTGCCTGCACGATACACATCTGAACAGACATTTAATTAGAGCAATTCTTTTTAAAAGAAATGAATTATTTGAGCTACTTCCTAAGTAGTGGGTGGGGAACAAAAAAAAAAAATAAATAGGGGCATAAAAACAAGGCTGCATACAGCAGAGGACTTATACAAGGTCTGTCCTGAAATCTTAGATTATAATCTATTGCAATTCCATTGCATAGACATTGCCATTGCAACCATAAACGTATTATCAATGAAATATGTTCAATGTATTCTGCTTTTTACAACCAAATGTGAGGATGCAACTAGGATGGGGAGAAACTTGTGCCTTGCTTATAGAAGCTTGTGTTGCTAGGAACCAAACTGCAATATTATGCTCACAATTTTATGTCGTATGTTGTTGCATGATTTCTTTACTTTTGTTTTTTGAGCTCACAGAAAATCTGGTTGGTAATATGACAAAGATAAAGAAATATACCCCAGGCATCCAGAAAAGTCCCCTGCAAGTGTCTGCTACATCAGCACTGTGTGTATGGTAACAGTGTTGGATATCATGGCAGGTAGTGCAGGAAGCTGTGGTACCACCTGCACCACTTTTTCATGACTCAGTTATTCTGGGTGGAATCACCACAGAAAAAGAATTACAGAGTTCTCCCCAAGGTTCAAAACCAGGGAAAATAATACAAGTAAAGAAAAAAGTGAAAGCATAAAGGATGGGTCATATCCAATGGAAAACAAACTGTGACATCAGAAGTAATTAGTAACTTACTCTTTGCTAGATAGAAGTAAGTGAAGCCAGGTCATTACTGCTCACCTGCTTGCCTCCCTCTCCGTAAGTGGAGCTGCTTTCAGAGAGCAAACATCACTACACATCCCACCAGCACAGGAAGGCATGGCAGACATCTGAAACCAAAAGCTGTCTGTTCTCTAAGGAGTAGAACTGGCAAACTACAGGCCGGTCATCATGAAAGATACAATTCGCAAAGTGTTGTTCCTACTAGGCAGGTAACAACTGACCATACTCTCAAGTTAAGTTTTTGCATCAGTGAGCTACATCCACCAAACACAGTACTCCCCTGCTCATTACTGTACCAGCACAATCCCTGTGACCTTCACCTTGAGACGTATATAGTTAAATCTAATTGTGTAATGCACCAGTGTAGTTCATTCATGCCATTCTCACAGCTTCCTATTACACAAAATCCACAAGACCCCTTTTCAGGTACTTTAGAAAGTGAAGCCATAAATCAACAGGAGGTTTGTGTCTAGAAACACCTGAAGAAATGTTAGTATACATGAAGAAGTTCTGCTAAGGCAGCTCTAGCTGAATACAGTATGAGCTGGGTATATGATGAGATCAGGCAGCCAAAGGTTATAAAACATAAAATCGGGGGGATACTACTTCACAGGCTGTAGAAATAATGATATGTCATCTCTGGGGAAAAGAATTGCTATTTCACTGCAGATTCAAATGTATGAAAGATCTTCCAACTATCTCATCTGCTGAATTAATCAGTAGGAAGCCACAAGTTTTAAAGAGAGCCCAATACCCCTGGAATGAAAAGATAGTTCCTGTATAGCATCTGGAATACATTCTTGAAAATCCATAAAATCACACAGCTATTTTCTGTTTGAAAAATTACAAATGGTAATTTAACTGCGGCTTTACAGGCTTTGAGCCAATCTAATGTCTCATTACTACCCAAAGGCTTGCTTCCAATCCTTCCTGTCTCTTATTACCACTCCTACCTTTCTCCAGTTACCCCTCCTCCTTCTCACTTCTGGCCATCTGGTATCACTCCTTTGCTCGAAGCTCTGCAGCTCACTGGAGCATTCCAGGGCCCCAGTGAACTCACTGACACAGAAAAAACCTATGGAGCTGGGTTTGGGGGTATTTTCTCATTTTATTCCATTAAGTTAGCTCATGGGAGAAGGGCTATAGAGAGCCAAAACAGAGGTCAAGGGAAAGCTGTTGGGAAAGAAATGGAAAAACAGAAGAACACGGGAACTCCTTGTTTCATCAATGGCCAGTTTGACAAGTCTTACAAAACCTTGGAGGTCACAATATGCTGACCAGCACAACTGAATAAAAAGCAGAAAAAGATGTAAGAAACTCACACACATGCTTTTGAGATTAGGGACAGCCCCACAGTCAAAGGCATGTGGAAAACCTGAGGAAAGCTTGTCAACATCATTAATTAGAGCACAACTACTTCAATCTACTTAGGCCTGTCAGCTTCCTTGTACACTTCCACAGCCCTCAAAGAATAACTGTATTTTCCTTATGAGATATGTGAAGATGTAAAGTTAATTTGAGGATGCTTATGCTAATTATTGGAGTTTACTTAATTGCTCTTTGAGGACCAGTCTAACAAAGCAGCCCTCTAGTTACCATGCTGCATCCTCTGAACTTGTCTCCTTTGGTAAAATCCATTAAGAAACAGGTATATACTCAAGGTGAAGAAATAAGGTGCCCATTCTCCTCCTGAGAAAAGCAAGCATGTCTTACCTGAAAATACTTAAAAAAGACATAAATGCTTGTTCCATCAGACTCCAAACTGAGGCTATAAAGATGTTCTCCAAGCAAAAACAAACAAACAAAAGCAAGGAAGTACCCTCCTCCAACAGAGCTTTTCATAGGAGGTGAAATGTCAGATCTCAGAATAACCCCAAGACTCAGACCTTACATACCAAATTATTCCCAAATTTCTGAAAGGCCATACCTGAGGAAGAAACAGTGTATTCTATCTACATTTGGATATTCACAGTATCTGTGTGAACAGACGTTATGCTACTTGTATCTTATCCACTAAAAAAAAATATGCATTTGAATGCACTACTCAAACTTCTGCTCTTCACAAATGCAACAGATCCATCCAGGCTCTTGCAGTAAACAGTTGCATTCATCACTCCAAAATGATGGGTTAGAGTGGCTTCCAAGCTATGGGAAATTTTCCCAATGCAGTTTATGGCATTAGCTGTAATATCTTGAATTGAATTTTGTCCTTTAGCTTCTACCTCTGATTTCCTCCTTCAAGTGCAAGCATTTTTGCATTCTTTCTCCTACTTCAAAAAAGACTTCATTCTCTCCAAACTTGAAAATTTAATCAAATCTGAATTTATGTTTGTATATATAGATGGCCTGTTTAATCAGATATACTTGGTTTCAAAACCTGTGAAAGGAAATCTGTAAATTCACTTGGAAAGGGACATTAAACTTATGGTAGACTAAAGAAATGGAAATGAAAATCATTACAGTGAACTTTTAAATAACCCATTTGACTCTTACCCTATTCTTCTTTCTATATGTATTCCTGTAAGAACTGTAATATTCTATTGTATTATTTGTGGTGTATCTCTCCTGTATGTTTTATTAACTGACCATTCATTCTACTTCACCTTTCCAGTCTTCCCACTCTTAGTTCAATTCATCTTTTTAAAGATAAAATAAGCGCAGTTTAGGGCACAGTATTATTTCAATTAGTTTGTGAAATACTACACTGCCTCTCAGGTTCCAAGTCCAGGCAGGCTTCAAGTTGCATGCATGGCCAGTGGTTGTAATATAAAGCCTTGTTGATACAATGGCTAAAAAATGAGATTAGTGTTGAATGAAAATTAAACAAACTGATTTTTTCCCCTCGGAGGTGCAGTGTGTTTCTCAGTAACAGACTACCTACAAAATAAAAACAGGATCACCAGAAGAGGCTGCTGTTCTAGGAGCTATTAGGAGCACTTAATTTTTTTAAAGTATTTCACACCAGGAAAATTTTTTCATCAGGTAAAAAAGGTGAAAAAACAAAAAAAGAAAGGGTGCAGAACTGACATGGTCTAAACACATAGAACAGTACCTCACACTCACAATGTTGTTCTACTGACTCACCAGAACAAAACCCCTGGAGATCTCTATGCTGTACCTGACATGGGACATTAGCATAAAAAGGCAAGGGTAACACCAAGGAGCAGCTGAGGATGAAAAGTCACAGATATGAAGCGCAGCCAATATTCTGATCATCTAAGCTTTTTGCTATTCAAAATCAGGTAGCTATGACTATTACATGAAGGGGGGGGGGGGGGGGAACTATCTTCAAGAGCCACTAAATGCAGTTTTCATTATGGGTGCACAGAAGACTGCCAAAACCGATCCAACGAAGAAAAAAGGAACAAAAATCAGCGAGGCTATTTTTCAAACAGAAAGCTGCATTGACTGTTTCCGTCATGGAAATGCTATGTGAGCAGCCACACTGTGCCTAGCTTTTGTCAAGAATTCCGCAATAGATAAGGACTATAGAATGACTGAATGAAACAGAAACAAGTGACACAGAACAGAGCAGAAACAAAAAAGGAGGTTTAGCTCCTCAATACTGGAACCTTCATTCAGTCCAAATTGCACTGTATCACACATTTTTATTAACCTTTTATCTGTTTTTAAGTTTATTAAACTCTTTCATTAAAGCCTAGTGAGTTCTTCCTAATCTAAACCCATGAGAATAATTTTATTTAATTCCTGTTCATGATCATAGTACCTGAATATCAACAGAAGTAACAAATTACATATTATACTGTCTCTTATGCTGCTTAACCTTGGCTTTTTCAAATTAGGGAAATGTAGGTTGAAAGGACTTCTAGAGGTCACCTAGCCTAACCTCCTGCTCACAAGCGGACTACTGACAACATCATTGACTAACCAAGGCTGGAAAACTTGCTGTCACTAGTTACTTCTTCTGGTCCCATCAAGAACAACTTCGTTCCATGATCTTTGCAATTGCCCTTCAAGTAATTACAGGCCTCTGTCAGATTACCCACTAGCTTCCTATGTGCCACTCATGACAGTCTGACCATTTTAGCAGCCCTCCAAAGGACCCGCTTGTCTCATTGAATCCCTCAACTGACCCACTAATCCCAAAACACAGTAGTCGAAGTGAAGCCCCACCAAGGAAATAGGAATAAATGTCTTCCCTCAGTCTCTTGTTCCTGTATGTTTTATTCACAACTGAGTGACTCATGAAAGTTGCTTCATGTTTCTTGGTCCTCACCATGTATCTCACATTCTTTGCAAATGGCTACTTAGCCAACAGCCTTATTCAACAGATTACAAACTGGTGTTAACTAAATCTTCATTAATAGCTTCAATTTGTCATTGCTTTATACCACACCTAAAAGAATGGTAAAGTTGCAAACAGTACTCCATGGACTACATTCTGACATACACATTTGTTGGACAGAAAAATCTGGTTTCTGTATTGTAGAAGCACCAAGATGCTCTACCAGTCACAAAATCACCACAGATCCTGAAAGCAAAGGGCTCCTACACTGCTTTCACTTGATGCTTTACAATGGCCTTGCACCACATGCCACTATACGAACTGAAGAGATTACCATTTCATTTTCTTCAGAGACTGAAGCTTTGAGTCTGTGTTTAAATGTACAGATTCAAAAGTGCATGACAATTATTCTAGAAGCTAATCCTACTTCTGAAGAAATATTACTTCGTCTTCTTTTTCTACTCAGGAATTTTTAAACACATTATCAAATAAAAAGAAAAATTAAATTCCCAGGTGACTTGAATGACAACTGCACTTTGCTTTTGCCTGTATAATCCCTGTACACAGTTGTCACTGATGCTTAAGCACGGGAAGGGAGACGATGCTATTAGAAAGCAGGAAGCACAGAAGTGCATCAAGCACTGCAAGATGGCTTTAGTGCACTCCTACTGCGAGGTGGGACTCAGAGTACCTGCATCTGCTCGCCACTAACAATTTATGCAGCACTCTTGCTTCCATTGTGGTTTAGGCTTTTTGATGCGTATGGTTGGAAAAACATTTGCGCAGGGAGTGCCTACAAAATGAAGATACAAGCCGTAGAAGTAGCTCTGGGAAACTAATACCAGTTTTGTCATCTAAATTAGCTCAAAATGTATTATTTAAAGAACTAAAAATTCTAACTTCTATCAGAGTTGAAGGGATAATATATCTAAGCACATTAGCTTGCCTAAGAATGTTCCTAAAATAACCAAGATATCACTCAAATAGATTTCACAATAGATAATATTTTACAAGTTTAATACATTGACAAGCATTTCATGGGGATATTAATAAATGCATGGGCTCATGAAAATTTTAGGTCACATGCATATCTGTGAGGTCAAAACAACTTAAAGGATCCAAACAACAAACATAGCTCCTATGTCTTAACACAACATTTCTAACAAAAAACAATCCAGTGTGGCTTGGATATAAATATATGCACTTGGATATAAATGTATGTACACATATACACCAATTATTTTACCCTAAAAGCTCTATTTCCTTTTTATTTTCTTCTAAATTGCCCATAAATTTCAGTTCTCATAGATTAATACCACCATTCTAGAGCATCTCTTTAGCTTTACATACACGTAGAAGGAATATTGAAGAATAAGCAGAGGAATGTCAAGAGAAAGGCCACATTGCAGTATGCTATTGATCAGCAGCTTTCTAAAGGTAATAATCTATCATGAGAGTAATGGGTAATTTTTAAAGGTTGCATAGGACTTGCAAAATAAAATGAGCTAGGTGCTTTAAAGATAAAGTTTCTGTAATGATCTTTAACGTTTTTATCTCAGTCCGGTTTCTGATGAGATCACCCACAGGTCTGTACAGGAAATGGAAGCAGACTCCAGCTGCCTGCTCCTAGGACTCCCAAACATTCTTTACATGAGAGATTCATACTCTTATTAATGCTCTAATGAAAAAGGCCTTCAGTATTAAAGCTGTCTCCCTGGACTCCAGACGCATAGTAAATTCATGCAAAAATTGTAACACTCAAGTTTCCCTGCAACGTATAAACAGTTATAATAATATCATTGACCTCTACACACCTCTAAGCAATATTAATTGCTCAAGTAGCATTCCCTATACAACCACTTCATATTTTTAATTCCTTTCTATTTTTAATACAATATACATCTCTGCAGACTGAAAGACACCTCACACCAGGAAACGATACTAAATAATGCAATGCTCTGCATTAAGGTCACTTTATGCAGCTCAGCATTCTAGTGAATCCCACTGGAAATTATCATCTTGCTATGAAACCCTGGAAAATAAATCCATCTGCTCCTACCAGGAGTTTCAAAGAAAGTCTGTTCTACAGTTTTCAAACACTGCAGAATTTGAGAGGATAGGAGAAGTGCTAACTGCACAACTTACACTCCTGAAATTTGCTCTGAATGATTTCGCACAGTTTTCTGCCAAATTTTCATAGCGACTCAACTATTTTTCAGACTTGGATTACACTAAGTGTACAGTATTTTTTCTTTGAAATACTGCTTCATTAATAAACATCACATTTTTTTCCTATCATAACTTATATACAAAGATTCAAAGTATTAAATAGGTAATTGAGTCTTTATTCTCAACAGTCTACACCCAGGAAGATCTTCCCCTGTCATCAAGCAGAAGTTTGGTTTTAAACAGGTGCCAGATGGAGTTAGAACTTTTCTTTTAAATAAAGCTCAATTTGGGAAATTGAGCACCGCACTCACTGAAGCTCTTTTCAAAATCAGAAGCCCATTCATCAACTTTTCACATTCCTTGCTATTGGGCAATGCAATCCAGGTTTCTCTAGAACCCAGAGCAGCAAAGTGTCCTTTAAACTTGTTTACGATACAAAACTCTGTAGAATATAGGTCTACCTATATAAGCAGAAGGTTGGTTAAATTCTTCAGTGAGGGACTGTAAGCATGAACTTGTAAGCATGAATATGTTACAAGCATACCCTACAGAAGTACAGAAGTAAAAACTTACATTCTGCATTGTTGTTACCAGCAGCTTAACCTGATGGAATACTTTTAACACATCTTAGATTTAATAGTATAGAACACTAAGGAGTGAACAACTTAGGTTGCTTCTCTGATTTTAATAATCCCCTTTCCATAGAGCCAGACAGTGCTGCACTGCTTACTTCCCCACACCTTTTCTTTTTTTTGGAGGGGGGTGCTTTGTTTTGTTGTTAATTAAAACTCTTACCCTTTTATGTGCCCTGGTACGGATCAAGTGAAGGCCAGAGCTACTCTTATGATCTTCAGAAGACTTGAGAGCCTCCATTCCTGATGCACTTTCCTTAAAATGTTATAACTACATTCTCCCTCCCTACTCCCATGAGCATACCGAAAATGACTCTTACTTTCCGCCTCTGTTCACAACATATATCAATTTATAGAATATCCAGTTACTCTATGATTTCTGCCAGTATTTGCCACTTTCTGAAAAAGCTATCAGATGTTATATGCAGGAGCATCTTCCCTCTGATGGGAATCAGGCAAGCTCAGGCAAGGCCCTGTGTGTAAAGCAAGGTTAGCTTAAAGGGATATTGAACTATTATATTTATCTTATAAATTATGGAAATAAATGTATCTATAATAACATTGAGATAGATAAACTGTGTTTCCACCCAGTCTGAAATGTCTTCAGTATCAGAAAATCACAGTCAGTAACACATATAACAAATCAGAAAACAATAACAGATTTGCTGCAGCCAGCTTATCTCAAACTGTGCCTCCAACAACTTTCGCTTTAAGTAACCCAGAAGTAAAAGTAGATAAATATTTTACTATTCATACATTAGCTTTATCAATTTTAAAGCACAAAACCAGAGCATATGTGGTGTTCACAATGAGTTATAATATTCAATAGGGCTGCTCAAGCTCTAAAGGACATGAATAATTTGAGACTTTACACATAACTCTCAAAAGTTATAAATTTTAAAAAGCCAAGCCCTTAATTTCATATTCCGTACTCTAAATAATGTGCATTTGACCTTGACATCAAAATGGGCAACTATGCTCTCCATGTTTTCAGCTGTACACTTTAAGATTTTACAAACTATACCCACTGTATTGGTATTGGACACCCTGATATTGAAGAATTTGCAACACATTCATTGGATTTACTACTAAACCCAGAATAATTTGAATTTTTTATTATTAATTTTTTTTCTGCAAAACTGAACATAATAAAAGGGATACATAACTTGAAAAGAAACTGTTCAAGGTACCAGCAGTTTACAGAGAACAGAATTTGCTGCCTGTTACTACAAAAGGAAGTCATATAGTGCTAATTCAGCTAAATCACCAGAGAGACTATGGACTATAGACAGTTTCTATGCAGTCATCATCTTCCAGAATTTATCCAATCCTTACCACACACTTAAATTCCTAACTGCACCACAGAAAGTGCTTGGAAGCTGTTTGAAAGCATATATTCTCTTTCTGCTGCTCTCAGACTCCTCAGCTATATGTACCTTTCCCTCTATAGATGCAGCACTCCACCTGCCACAGAACCATTGGCCAGTATTTCAGAAAGACCAGAATACCAGACTGGCAGCTCTGTACAAGTACAAGCAACACTGGATGCTTTTTCCATGATTATCAACAACAGCTTCCTCTATGAACCATAAATCATGCTCTCCTATCTTTTGCCTACCATACAGTGGGCTTTACGATAAAGAGAGCTTCTGATTAAATCAACAGGCTGGAGCATCATACTTCATTGTTGTTATTGTTTCTTTTAATATTAACCCAACATTAGCATGCTCCCGGCCTGAGGGAATTTTCTCAGCATTCCAAGATTTGTTAAATTTATCATCCATCAGTTATCACCACAGCCCATGGTGTTTAAAAGAGCTAGAGATTTATACACTCTCTATAAATATGTATATGATACGCTAAGTATATATAATAACTGTACATCCTTAGTGCCACTTCAAAATTGGTAGGAACTCTCTTTTTAGTTATAATGTACATAGCCTTGACCTTATTCATAGATTCCCTGCCATATTCCATTCATATTCCCCACCACAGATATTCCCTTAATAACATTAGATTCTCTTTGCCAAAAATCTAATTACATAACCTACATATAGCTAAATAAAGCTGCCTTAACATCGCCTTATTAGACCTTTATTCTATATTCCCTACCCTTCTTAATTACCAAATGGTGGACTAGCTGAGAAACTGTTCCCACACATCTCAAGTGTAAATTTATCTTCTCCAATAACTTCAAAAGTTAAACTCATTATTTGGATAATCTCCGACAAAGACAATCAGCTTCATACTGTCATTCATCCTTATCAAACTATCAGTCTGAAATCCATTTATGATTTCACATTTACCCAACAGTCAGTTCAAAAATAAACTCCTTTAAGGCAGAGCAATGTTTATGGTAAAAAATACACACTTAAACATGATGTTTAAAGATTGCCATAAAACACTGTTCAATTCCGAAGCCAGATGAACAGTCCAAACAGGTCAGAGGGACAAATAGTTGCGTAGGAAGGCACCTTTTTACACTGAACTTCCATCTGTCAAGGATATCTTACACCAGCAGAAATTGCCCATCTGTTGCATATAAAAATAGCAAAACCAGTTTGTTTGCATTCCCAGTAAAAGCTAAGCAATGGGGAGGGAGCAAGATACATCTCTGTTTACAAGCAGGCTTCCAAGAAGAGTGAAGAAGTTACTTGAAGTCGACAAGGACTCCTCACCACTGATAGCGGGAGGAAGCGTAGGAGGGAAGGACAGCCTCCCACTTTTACTGAAATCACCAGAGTTTGCTATTGTAACAGCATGAAAATACAGAAATGGGGTCTTACCAAAGTCAGTACAAGAACTGTATCAAGAAAAACCATACAGTCATATGGTACAAATTTAAGAAATTCTCATAAAATCATCACAGATCATAGCTTTACTTGAAGACAGAACATCTTTATCTTTAGGCAGCAGAGAAGCTACTGTTTGTCCAAGGTTTAAAAAATACGTGTTCTTTGTAAAGAACAAAACTAAGGGAATTACAGGCTGATAATTCAGTTGCTTTTTTCCAGCTACTTAACAAGTCATTTGCTTTGCAAGAAATATCTTTTTTCTTTTTTTTTTTTTTTTTTGCCTAAAAGCTATGTGCCCAAGAAGCTAACTGGCTAAATATTTGTCGCTATTTCCAATGCATATCTCAGAGGCACTGTTTACAAAACATTCCAAAGACATTATCCAATTTCACAAGAAACACAAACACCGCTGTATGGTATCAAGATTTTTTTAAGCAGTAACTAGAAGTAACAATTTCTAATTACCTGCTCAAAAAAAGCACACAACACTTGAATTCAACACGCGTAAGTAAGCCCCAGTCATATTTCTGTTACTTCTGTTATCCCAAACCACAGTCTCAATTAATGATTTAACATACTCAAACAGCCAACACAACGTTTATGACTCAGTATTCTATAGAATCCATAACCTCTCCTGCAAGAAGGCAATTACAACACTATTAGTTCATGCTACTCCTCTCAGAAACCTGTGGTTGTTGAAGCCGGGCTTCAGACACTATCACTTACACAAAGGTTTCTGATTGAGTGAATTTATCTCAAGGAGAAGTAAAAAATGGAAAGCCAGTCCACATAAACCAGAGAATTTTAACTCTTGTATATGTAAGCTTCTGGAAAATTTGGTCTTGTTTCTATCAAAACGGTACTTACAATAAACTGAATGTGCAGAATAGGCTAAAGACTGATGACAGACATCAGATGATTTTGAACCATAGTTAGGAAGGTCAAGGTTTGATCTTGAACTCTACTATTAGAAAACAGCATTATCAAAACAAAACTTCCTCCATATCAAAACAACAGATAGCTAGCAAGTATTGCTCATTAAATAAGAATTGAGCTTTAAGAAATCTAGGGAAGCATGAAGATACCACCACACAAAAATTCACGGCATATGTAAAGCTTTAGATACAAAAAGTACCAGACACTAAAAATCTTCCTTTTGCAGTATTTATTTGCATTGCTGCTTTCATGTGTGTAAACAATGTGGGAGGGAAAGTAACTTTTCCACACACATTATCTCATTTTGAAAAAGTACAGCATGCTACATACCTGAGTAGTACTGCAAGACACACAGCAGAAGCTGAAATAAGAATTTCTATTTTTTCCAAAAAGGCCTTTTAAACAACCAAAAATCAACTGGTTTATTATTCTGAATTGCAGATTTTTAGCATTTGTGTTCTTTTTCTGACCTGTGATAAATTAGGACTGCACTGTCGTAGAAACTAACTTATGTCAATTTGCTTCAGAACTGAGGCCTCAAAGGTGAAGTTTTATGTGGGCTCTGACTGATGGGATCTTGGCTGAATAATTCACATAAGCTAGGTCAAATTCCTTACTTCACAACAATGTGGATCTGTTTGTGCTAAACAGTTCAGCAATTTGCAATAGTACCAAGGATGGGGGCAACCCTACACCTTGGCTGCATGGTGGACAGCTTCTGGAATGCTGCTTACCAGCTCAGAGCTGAAGACACATGTGAAAGTCATGGTGAGCTGGGAACCCTTTTAGCAGACTAAAGATAAACCAAGAATAAATTTACAAAATACTCTTCTACTCTGCATCATAAAATCTTAAGTGTAAATAAAACTGCTGTCCCTCAGATATCCTCTCAACAGAACCAGATACATTAGTTAGCCTCAGGGGAAAAGAGTCTGAGATCAACCTTAACTGGTAAAAAAAAAACCCTACAAGGTCATGTCACTATGTACTTGCATGTTTAGTGTGTACTTATGTTGAACACACAATGATCTCATTTATTATCTTAAGTTTATTAGCCAAATTTAGGAGCCCTTGAACTCTTTCTGTACTAATTAAGGGCAACTATTTTATTTGAATTGTGTAGCTTCTCATGTGCTCTCTTTCCCCTTAAAAATAGTGTCTCAAAATACTCATCAGATGAAAGGACTGACAAACAAAAAACCCTAAGTGAGCAAGCAAAACAAAGACCTTTGTAATTCTGTGTACAGAACCTATCTACAGGGATGTACCTTGTGTAGCTACCAAATACCTTCTGTAACAGTGCATTTTATACCCTCAACATTCTAAATCTGTAGGGGAGATGAACATTAACACCTTTAAATTTTCCTTTTCCAGTAGCAATAGAGTATGCCTAGGTAATACATAATTTCTTTCATTAAATTTTTCAAGGGTTCTTTCAAATACTAAATCTTCATACCCATCTGGTTAGTTATTATCCAGTTCTTACAGTGCCACATATCCAGACAGAGACTGAAGTGGGCCTTGAAGGGGCAATAAACAATTATTATACCTGAAGTCTTTACTGCAGATCCTTTATCTACCCAAGTTAACAGTGTTCTCTGTTAACACATCTGATTCCATTCCACCTCCTGAAACATTTCATCCACTTCTACACTGAAGGAACAAAAAAATAAAATAAAATAAAAAGACCTTATCTTCCAACCAAAGAAGTTACTGCTCTACATTAATGAAGGATTACTGACATAAAACAAAACACAGTATCACAGCACCCAAGTATGCGCTGATAGTCAGATGAAAAAGACTATCTCAAGCATTTCTCATACTAAGTTACTTGTTATGTTGACTTCAATAAAGATGATCTATTAAGTAAAAAGCAAAAGTAAGACTATTTAACTTATTAAATGAGAGCTTAAACTCAGAGGGGACCTCTCATTTAACCATTTTTCTCGAAAAATACATATTTAAAAAGACTTGAGCACTGCAAGTCACTCATTCTGCATTGTCTTTTCTCTTTGCTCCCCGTTCCCAACAGTGGAGATTGCATGAACATTTACAAAGAACACTTTAAAGACTAGTTCAGGCACTTTAGCTGAAAGTTCACTATTTTACTGTTTTACTTTTGAATTTCTTTGCACAGCTAGAAGGCTCATTGAACTTACCCTTGGTATTAGTGTGCAAGGTACAAAGAGGAAGATATGTAACAAGGAATCTTCAGTACTTTCTGTTAAGACCAAGGTTCTTGTGCATTATATTTTCTTGATTTTCAATTTAATTTTTCCATGGAGGTGAATGAGAAGGGGAGCATTATTTCAAAAGAATAATAATAAATAAATCTAAGACTATGTCAACAGGAGGCTGGCCTGCCAGCCACTGCTAGCACTCAGATGTGCCAGGCCAAGAAAGGGAAAATAGAGGGCACCAGGTTGAGCCGGCATAAGGTGGAAAAAGCAGATGACACAAGAAAGAATAAAGCAGAAGGGTTATAAAGAAGGCAAGGTATACCAGGGTAAATACATTACAGGAAATGTTTAGTGATTTGCCAATGCCTATAAGATCTCTCACCCTGCCTTCAAGTTTCACAAGTGCTACTGGAGCCCATTCCCACCAAGATGCAAAATTGGAATGACTCAATTACAGTGCTGTACACACTGGCCTCCTAAATGCTCTCCCAAAAGAACTTGAAGCTGTTTTCCCCCTTACAGACTACCATCATAACCTCTCAGCTTAACACCACAAGTTAGAACAAGTATTCGTTATACTGCTTTAAAAAACACACAAGCAGAAAGATTCCAAGTCTCCTCTATCTCAAGTAAAGTATTTGAGGAAACAACATTGTATGTTGTTTGTAAAATCATCTACAGAAGATATTAAAACAGTACAAAAATCAGCACAGTTATGCAATGGATTATTGCTGATTTATCATCACTGTGTAACTTACTTTACATTACTAAATGCCAGATTCAAGAAGTTACATAATGTTATTTCCTGGAGAGCAGGGCAGTCACCCTCAGTGCAAAGCAACAAAACCAGTCTGTAATCAGACACACTCATTTTGACTGCTGTGTGGTAACTGTATGTAAATAAGCTGCTAAACTTGACAAGTTCTGAGAACACATACATGCATCTCCTAGAATAACAAGTGCTCTAATTTTCACAGTTCAACCAATACAAAGGACATAACATTTTTAAGATTATAGTACGCAGAATTACAATTACCAAAAAGGCTTTTAAGACCATGTCCACATTACTTCAGAATTGTCTATTATATGCTCTCAGGTTAATTTAAAACATTTCTGTTCCTAAATGAAAACACTTACATTTTCATTAAATGGTTATCTGGTCTGGATCTATCAGCAATTTCTTACCACTGTTTTAATACTGCAAGTACCTTCAATCAGCACAGAGTTTTTCCAAGTTGCATATCAAACTAAATAGTGCGCGATAAGAGACAATTGTCATAAACAAAGGTTAACGGACTAGGACTTCTCATGTATGTATGAAGGCACTAATATTTTACGTAAGTTGCTTGCTACATTAAAGCACTGCTGCTAGAAAAAGAATATTAATCCCTGTGATGATCGCAAACAAAAATAACTTACAGAAATATATTACTGTATATTTATCTCCAAGTATAATTACAATGTGCAAGTTATCAATTTCTCAATGCATTTTTCCTGTAACTGCTGAATAAATATAAAGGGACTGCCCAATGGTACACCTATTCTAATACAGCAAGACAACCAAAAGCAGAGTGCACTTTCATTTCTGCAATTCGCTGCCTAAAAGCCCAGATCCTCTCACCTTACTACTTAATTTCCTTTACTCCTGCTTTTTGACTTTCGCTACCTGCGCTATACTTCGCCAGCCAAAAGAACAATACAGGTCAAGTGCTTTTTGCTGTTGAACAGAGAAATACTTACTCCTGTGCCTGATCACAAGACAACAAAACCTCTTGGTGTATTCTGTGCTACAGACTGCCTTTCTGCACAAGAGCTGGTCCTGCCCAGCCCCTCAGCTATAGCTCTGTTCCAAGTCAATGATGAGGCTCAGAGCAGAATACAATCAAGTAGAGATTATGAACAGATGACTTATGAGGAACTCTACTGAAGGGGGAAAAACAAATTGCTAAAACTCAAAAGAAGGGTGGACAGAGTTATTTCCTCTTGATCCCCTTGACAGACAAGTTTTTGTTTTGTTTTAAAGAAACGCAGAACTTTTTATCCTGTTGCTAACCAACCTCTGTCGTACATTTACCTCCTGCCTTTTTTCACAAAGTGGCTAAAATCAAATTATGTTTTTTTTATAGGTAAGCAATTAAAAACATTAGAAGCCATGAACACTGCTCTATTACATCAACACACCACTGGTACATATGCAAAACTGAAGATTCCAGTAGGGCCAGCTGCTGAGAGTCATATCCAGTGACCACTTGCAAACACAAGTGTTCATTATTTGTGTTGATTGAAAAAAAATCCCTAAGAAAAAAATTAGGTGAGGAGCATAATTAGTCATCACCACTGTGAAAACCTGTGCCTAATCAGAAATCTGTAGGTGCTTAATTTCTGTTTAGCAGATTGGGAAAGCTGGCCTCGAGATCTGCATTTCTAGAGTTTGTGGATTATCATTAAAGGGAGAGCAGATGGCAGAAAAAGAGGTCTTTTAGATTACTTGCATAAAGAATGATGTTCTGTCTTTGTTTCCCAGAGGTCAGCCAAGTCACTAAATAGGAGAAGACACACAGATGAGAAGCAACACACATGAAATGGAAGGAGTGCTTAGGTGGATCAGGAAAGAACACATTTATTGACTGTAAACAATTCTGGCTTGCAAAACGGAAAGGTAATCAACAGATCAATGATCAGCTCACATCTCTGGCATGGGTTATCTTCTACATTCATCTGCATTTACATAATGCAGTTAACAGCCAAGGGGAGATCTTAAAATCAGTTCCAACAGGATTCAGCCTTCTTATCTGTAAGTTTGTCTGATGCTCTAGCTACAACTCCACAACCTGCTAAGCTTTATTAGTATTAGTGAGGAAAAAAGTACAATAATGGTAACAATTACACAAATTTTTAATTGTTCATAGGGAAAGTTTTGGCGCAGAGTCAACGCTGCAGCTGCAACTCTTACCAGACTTCTTTGCAAATAGACAGAATACACATCAAGCATTAGAAAATACAGACATATTAATGGAAGCTGTGAACTTTTTCATTTGGAAGAGTTAATAAATTCAAATTAGAACAGTGGGACAGATGGGGAAACTGCTAAGCTAACATAAAATTGCATATTTCAAAGGTTGTTTTCTGGCATGATAATAAAATAAGATAAATCTGCTAGAAACCATGCCTGAGGCAAGTGGAAATATAATCAAGTCAGCGCCTGAAAAGCCCATCTTCGAAAGGCTAGTTGCTCTGTTCCCAAGGAAGCAGCTATAATTATCTTCTCAATTACCTGATTCATGCTGTTAAATTTAATGAATTTTACTGTTTGTAAAAGATTTAACTACCGCACAGTAAGAGTTAATACATTCTTTGTTAAACATTAAAATAAAAGATAAATAAAATAAAATAGAAAAATAAAATAACATAAAATAAAATGGAATAAAATAAAAATAGCATCTCTTAAAACGTCCCCTGATAAGTCATGATATCTGGGAATAACCCGATGCCCATTTGGCTCACTAAAGGCCCCTACCAGAAGGCTCTACTTCAGTATCACTAAGCATATGTGAAAGCTAGCTTGGTAGGCATACATAGCAGACAGATGTTTCAGCATGTCATGATATGCTAGAGCTAACTATCCCATTGCATGTCAGAAAAATCTTGTTATTTAAAAAAAACTAAAGGCTTGGAATAATGCGCCTCTGCATTTTAAGTATCAGCTTTCATCCAAGGATCATAAATGCTTTCTTTTGTCCAAGAACCATTTTTCTAACCTCATATCCACAAGGTGTATATCCTTCTTTATCGCAATGTTACAACCCCAAAAAGTAAAGAGTGACTTGTTCAAAGTCACTCAAGCAGTAAAACCACAACCATGTTCCAAAATGCAGACCATCATTCTGTTGTCAAAATTTAGCCAGCCTCGCATGGTGGAAAACAAGAGACAGACTGGCTACAACTTTTTCCAGTTCAGTGGACAAAGGTTTCCCTTTAAGTGTGTTTACAACATTGGAACCACTAGAGCCAAAAATCTGCCTAACAAAATGAAGCACACTCAGACTTTCACTGCCCAAGTGCTGCACAAACCCTCCATCTCAGAAAGATGACTGGCAAACATTCAAAGTGACGAGTAAACCAATCTCCCTCAATATGCCATTTCTGATATGGTGTGAGGGGAAAACGAAACTCTTTGCATTTAGGCTTAAATAACTTGGACTTTGTTCTACCTGCCTCACATGATCGATTTAACTTTACGAGGTTAAAGCAAAGAAATATCTTAGAAAATAACACTGTGTCAAAAGCATTCTCTTTTCCAGAGAAAATACCAAAATGCATGAGAGCAAAGAAGGAGTTGTTAATTGTCTGGCTCCAGCCAGCTGGCAAACTCATATCCCCAAACTCAACAGGTCCAAGATGGAAAACTCACAGCCACCTGAAGTAAAACTCAGCAGCACACAGGAAACAGACAGGCATGCTCTCCTTCCTGACTCCATGTGTGGCGAAAACTTCATGAAGTTTATTAACAATACTTACACACCAAAACAGTTTAGCTGAGCCCAACCACACTGCTTTAGTGTGTTTTAGATACCATGGGTATTATTGTCCTGAAAGATGATGAGTATGAATCATATACACACTGCTCCAATGAAGA
This sequence comes from Neopsephotus bourkii, assembly GCF_033783945.1. NCBI lineage: Eukaryota > Metazoa > Chordata > Aves > Psittaciformes > Psittacidae > Neopsephotus > Neopsephotus bourkii. The sequence continues at coordinate 4,269,961 of NW_026900781.1, forward strand.
TTGAATTTAACCGCAGTGCAGACTTAACTTCCTGAAGCATTTCCTAGATGTCAGTACCAATCAAAAGGAGGAGTTTCATTAAGAAAATTATCCATTTGTCTTCCAACAGAAACATTAGCTGCCTACATCTCAAAATCTTAGTATCTTACCTATACTATGCTTCTACTGCACCTAACCATAGTCACGGTTTATAAAACAAAACTACTATCACAAACATTTTTAAGCCTAAGCTCAGGTTTCATTCTAGGGAAAACTGATGATTTCAAGCTGTGAGAAATGGAGTTCATTTGGGATTTACTCAGCTGCTTTTAGTGCACTGAAGTTAACAGTGTGAAACTCATCATGCTTCAAACCACAGGGGTTGCAGAGGCCATGCTATCAGGCTGGTTATAATGAGCAAGGCAACGTAGCTTTACATGGGGGCTACAGCAGGTACTGGAAGCAGCCCAGCCATACCATCAGCACACTCCACATATGCTAAATTACCAAGAAGCAATACAAGATTTTACTGCAGCTGAGTACTTCCAGTTTGTAAGTCAACTCCTTTTGAAACAAACTGAGGTACCACTGGTTACACAGTCTTAGGTTACAAAAGACAGCCCTACAGAGCGATTTAGTTAGTAGCTGATGAGCTGTTATAATTCAAGATACAGTATTCTATACAGAAATAACTGTAATGCTGCCAGCACTGAAGTGTCAAAAAGCTCATTCTCACAGCCACTTACCTCACCCACTGCTTCCCAAAGCTAGGAAACAGGGTGCACAGCAGGAACACAGGCAAGATGCAAAATCTGGTTTAACAAATATGATGCTTCCAAGTTTCTAATGGTCAGTTTACAAAAAGCCTTGACATCCTGTGCAAGCCTAAAATATTATTTGTTTATACAATCCATATCCACAGGAGAGCTGAAAGCTACTTAAATGTCTACCAGTTCAGTGCAACTCCAGTTAAGCAGATTTCAGGATGTGTCAAATAGTGTTGGAAATAAGAATACAAAGGGCCAGGATTTGTCAGTTAACCAGCTGACATAGGAATGAATGCATTTCTGATAATTAAAAAAAAAAAAATCATGGTTTAGCTACTATTTTTTTATTAAAAGTATATGATTTTGGTCCCTGTAAGCAAGAAATCCAAAAAACAACCAAATGAAAACCAACACAATGCTAGTTCTCTGCTGCTTCTAAAAACCTGCACTTTTAAAAAATCACAACAGGCAAGTGTAAGCTTTCAAATGGCAGTAACAGTAGGCAATGTCTTCCTCATTGTTTCTGACTGCATTTCCTAGGGAAAGAACATTAACTTCCATAATCAAAAATCGCACTGTTTCTCTGGCCTAAGACAGAGGCACTCATGAGAAATGAGAAAACTCATTTTAAATCAACAGTACCTTAATACAGGCTACAAAAAACTGCCAATATAGTTCAAAACCAACACATCAGGTTGAAACCAATTGTGTTATTTATTGCAATGGAAGGATTTCCAGTGTTTATACTTTTCCTGCAGTGCTTATTTTGCAGTAAATACTTTCCCCATTCTTACATAAGTTAAAATGAAAGATGTTACAAAAAAAAGTTCTCTACATTTAGTGCTTTATGATAAAGTTTTCAACAAATTACACAATTGGATGCTTCTTCCCAACAATCCCCTTGCATTCTAACCAGTACTAAAAAAAAAAAAAGAAAAAAAAAAGGATAAAATAATTAAATTGCAAACCTATCCCACATTACTGGGGGCATCAAAACTTGCCTGTGAAAGAACAAAGTGAGCAGAAACTGAGCTACACCAGTAGACTGCAGCTGTCAGATGTAGGCTGCATTTCTGATCCAAATGACCTGATAGAGAACAGAATGTTAACTTCCTCTGAAGGACATATCACAAGTACTACAAGATAAAAAACAAAACCACACACACACACACAAAAAACCAAACCAAAAAAAAACAAAACAAAGAAAACCACCACAAACACAAATCCCATGTCAAGAGACACGCCTTGCCCTGAGCAAGCCCACCACATACACCTCAAAACAGAGCCAACTACTCCTACACATCTCCCTTTAACCCCAGCAATAAATACAGCTCCAGCAGGCACAAATGGCAGGTCCTGGCACAGCACTGGGAACTGCATTACCCAAGAGCAGTGCAGTCTTTTTTATTTATAAAGATAACCAAAAGGAAGCAAGTTAACCTATGATGATGTTATAATTTACCTGTATGTCACAGTAACACAGTGATGCATTTTGCAATCACTGAAGAAAACCCTAGGACCCGGGGGGGGGGGGGGCCCCCCCTGTCTTCAGGGAGCTAGTAACCAAGCACTGCACCAGCCTGTGCCAGCCCAGGCAGCCTGCAGCTCTCCTGGATGGTTCCTAATGCACCCAACAAGTAAAGGCACCAGAACAGCACAGCCACCCACCAGATTGACACTAGAACAAAAGTACAGCAGGTGGCCACCCACAACTCCAAATTAAATCATACAGTGCTCAGAACTTTATCCCACTCCCTGTGTAGAGTTGTATCTCTTTAATGTTACTCTTCATCCCCAATTTTCCAAATGAAAATGGGTTTTAGTGACACACAAACCATGGAAGGAGACAACGATCCAAATAGTATTATTCTGCACTCAATAAAACAGAAAAACAATCACATCTTTTTCCTCCCATTCTCCTTTTTTTTCTTTCCCTTTCAATATTTATTAAGTAAACCAATGCTTATCTGGAATAAATCCCTAGGCTCAGTGAAACACCAGGTGGTAGACTGGGGTAGCTTTTATAGCAACAGATGGCTGAAACATTTTATGACAAACGGACACAGGACTACTGCTAGTCAGACCATCTTTCAGCTACTGCCTCATGTAACAGCAGCAGCTGATCTAGGAGGCTCCCACAGCCCCTCACCTTAGCCAGGTCCCTCACTGCCCAGCCAAGCAATGGGGCAGCCAACTGCGGGGCCTCCAGCCTGCTCCACATCCATTCCTCAGGCCAACCTTATTGCAAGCTGCTATTTCAGACCAGGAAAAGGCTGTATTTCTGCAGTCCTAACTATGAACCCTGCAGAAGACCTCATCTTTCCTCCACAACCCTCAGTCTGGGAGTCATGCAAGGAGGACCTAAGCCCAACAAAAGGAAGATGGCTTTGAGGACACGCCACCTTCCTGAACTTCTAAGGCCCAGCTTTGTTCTTGTAACACTGAGGTAATAGGAGGTAGGAGACAGACAGAAGCTCACGTCTACAGGTAGTAACTAGATCATCCCATTTTCACTGCTTTCACATACTTGATGAAAAAGAGAAGAGAACCACCTCTGCGTAGCTAACAGTAACAATCAGAACGTATTTACATACTGGCCAAGGCTAGCCTTTAGCAGTTATCAAACCTCAGCTGCAGGGGTCAATGATGCAATTCCTAAGCCATATCAATGCTCATTTTTCCCCAAGGCCACCTGTCAGTGATAGCAAAACAAAATTCCAGTGGAAACAGCATACGCACTAGTGTTTATTCAACCTAGATTTTGCCAGTCTATATCGAGGTGGGGTGGTCTTGCAGTTTGTTACCTAGTCTTCCTGGCCTAAACAGAAATATCACCCCTTTTTCCCCCACAGTGATCAGTCAGCCTAACTCACATGATATTTAACATGGTGTTATACATGCCACACTACAATGTAGTTTTCCAGGGAAAACAAATACTTGGAGTAGGGAAGGATTCAGATTGCAGCAAACAGAGTAAGCAAACATTGTGTTTGCACACCTGTGCAGATTCAGCCCAACGATGCCTTTCATCACTTGCAGCTGTAAGGCTAGACATGCATTAGTTTGACACCACCCCCCCCAGGACACTTGCTTACGAGATGCAAGGCTTTAAACTGGTTGCCTAGGTTGTAGCTTGAGGTGCACACAAATATCTTTATTCGATTCTAAAGAGTAATTTTTTAACTGTACTAAGCAGACATGCTTTAAATAAGTTGTGCACATGCCCAGAGATGTTACAGCAAAGTGTTTTCATGCACAAAGATGGAGGGGGGGGGGAGTGAGAAACATGGTAGTACCTTTAATAACATTTAGTCCAGACAGGACTCCTCTGCCCTTGTCAAGTGACTCATATCCCTGCACCTCTAGGAGGGGCGCATGTGCAGCTAATTACATGTGTGCTCCCTTCAAAGTGCTGTCTGGGGCACAGCTGCAGTCTGACAGTGCTCACAAGGAAACAGAGGTGGGAGGCCAGCTTTCAGTTTTCAGCCTCAGGTCAGGCTTGTCAGTCACTGACTGCATTTAAATCATTTAAATCATTAAGTGTATATCAGATCAGCCACCTGTCCTTCAGGGCTGGATACACAAACATACACCAACTTTCTTTCTTTTAACTCTATTAAGTACCAAAAAATGGTGGAGGAACAGACATAAAAATCTAAGTTGTTCACGAGTAAACTTTGACATCAGTCCATAACAAAGAATTCAATACCAATAGTTGATTATATTCCAGCCACACAGGAGCTTACCTTGAGACAACACTAAAAGAAAGGATGGCATAATCCAGAACTCAGAAAAGTGAATGGGTATCATAAACCCCACCAGTTTTCATGGACTAAGAGCTTTCATCCTTTCAACATTTAAGGAAGCAAATTCTCTAGCCATAGAGGCAGAAACAAGCTCATAAAGGATTAAAGGTTTTTGAACATTTTAGAATAGCTCCATTGGAAGGGACCTACAATGATGATCTATCCAACTGCCTCCATTAGAGCTACTACTGTCACTTCCTGAAGTTGGGATGGAAAGCACTTCAACATTCGAGATGCATAAAAATCTCAATACAGTAAACTGACAATTCTCTGAAACCCTGCTTTAAGGATTAAGCAATTTAATTTTAGAAACCATACTTTTAGGAATAAATTGTCAGTAAACAGTTAATGACCTTCACTGATCCTGGGGTTTTCTCCCTTAACTTTTTCCAATTTTACCATTATGCTTTCCAGGCAACATTATAAACATGCCATTCTGGACTTACTTGATAATGAGAGCATTTAAAAGTGTATATGCTTCTATTCTGAGACCCTCTTAAGGACAATGACCATATTTACAAATATGTGGACTTTTGAACAAGAACAAAAACAAATAAGGGAACAGCATTGCTCCAGAGTAACTGTGCAAGCAAACAAGTAGTTTGTCACTATTTGTAAGAGCATTTTTTTCCAAACCCGTTCTCCTTGACTCTCTCTTTGACAATAATGTTCTTCTCTAAAGAAGCCAAAAGAAACCAAACCCTCCATTCCTGTTCACAGTCAACAAATCTCTTCCGGGGGGGGTGGGGTGGAGTTCATACAATGCAGAGCTACATTGGCACAGAATCTTTGAGTCTCCTGGCCTCAAAGCAGCAGCTTTTGTTTTATGTGTCTTAGCATAAAACAGGTTAAGTTAGTCATAAAAAGATGTCTTCAAAAACCCTTCATCAGCAAGGTAGCTGTACAGAACCACAGAAAAAGTCCAGTCAGATGAGATCTCAGGGTCTCCCTTAACTTCCCATCTAACTCCAAAACCTGCTTAAAGCTGGGCTAATTCCAAAGTTCAGTAATGAAACACCAAGTTGCCCAGTTGAGTTCTGAGCATATCCAAGGATGGAGACTCCTCAAAAATGTGTAACAGCCTCTCTGGGCAACCTGTTCCTAATACTTACCCCCTTCTTGCCATGAACATTTTTTTTCTTTGTGACCACTCAGAATAAAACCACTGTTCTCATTGTTCCCGTTAGTACACCAAGGTCTTGCTGCCAGACCACCGCCTCCCATTGTACCACAGGGCTCCTCTGAGAAAACTAGGGTTCCATTTCCTCTGCAGCTACAGATTACAGAATTGAAGACAGCAATGAAATCTCATTTCCAGCCTTCCAGTCATCTCAGCAGCCATTTCATAGATTCACTCCAGTTTGCAGATACCCATTTTATCTTCAGAAGTCCAAAATCAGGCAGTTTTCCAGGCCCATTCTCCCAAATGGTAAAAAAACAATACGTGCTTCCATCAGTTTGCTGGCTACTCCCTTGCTAATGCAGCCAAGCAGCTGGCCTTCACTGTGGCAAGGGCACGCTGCTGACCCAACCTGGTGTCCACCACCTTTATTTTCTTCAAAAGAAAAAAGAAGATATACAAACAGTCCCCCATACCCTCTCCCCTCAAAGCTACTTCCTAGAGAATCAGTTCCCAGCCCACACTGTTACATGGGGCTGTTCTTTTCAAGGTACATGTGTCTTCACTGTAACTCATGAAATTGTTAGTCCGTTTGTCCAGCTTGCTGTGGTCCCACCTAATCACAGGCCATCAAACACTCCTCCCTTTGGTGTCATAGCCTGGTAAGGATGCTCTTCATCCAATCATCCACATCAATGAAAAATAGAAAAATAAATGTTAAGTATTATCAACACCCAGGAAGCCCCATTGATACATGCATCATGATCATGCATCTTCAAAGAACCTCTTGGAGTGAACAGGATGTTGCCATTAATTAAAAAACAAAATGAGAAAACAGAGTAAGTTTCTATGTTGTAAACCTTTCCTTAAGTGCAACACAGTTGGAAGGTAAACTGGTACAAGTATGAAGGACTTAGCTGACTATTATGTTAAATTCACTGTGTAAAAAAAAAAGTCTGAAACAGCCAGACATGAAGTTTCTAATACCATAAACTGAAGAACAGTAACCTTTACCTGATATTTATTATCAGTATAACCAAATTTTTACCTAGGCATGAGTTTTCTGGCATAAAAATAGGACAAGAGGAAATGGCTTTAAACTCAAAGAGGGTAAATTTACTGTGAGGGTGGTGAGGTGCTGGAACAGGCTCTACTGTCCTTGAAGTTCATGAACATATTGAGACAGAGCATCCCCAACCTTTTAGGGTTTACTGTGTGAAGAAAAGGCAAACAGAACTTAAAATATCAAGAATAAACAGAAGAAACAAAGGATGTAAGAGCCAAACTGAACTTAAAACATCAACAACAAACAGAAGAAACAGAGGATCTAAGAGCCACCAGCCAGCTGCATGTGACTGCATTGACCAGCAACAGCACAAGTTTCTTTGCTCCTCTAGGTATGTCTACATACAGCTTTTGTATCAGTTTTAACTACCAGTTTAACAAGATGCAAAGATTAACATGATAACAAACACCAGGCAAACAACCTGCAAGTAAAAACACAGTGGCTCACTCTTAGCATGAAGGAAATACAAGGTCTTTCAACACTGGTTAGCAAAGACAAAAAAACTATGTTTTTGTTTATCTTTAAAAATAAGAACAAACAATACAATTCAGACTCAAAAACAGGTCAGGATTCAGTTGCAGGCTCTGGCATACAGAAGAGCAAAAAACCTTAAGGCTGCTGGATTAAGCATGGCAGTAGGACTCCAGTAAGCTAGGTCACTTTCTTAGCTCTTCCACCAACTTCCTGTGAGACCTTTTTCAGTTCTCCTACTTCCTTTATTCCCTTAAAACAAAACCGATGATACCTTTCCTGCTCACAGAGCAGGCAAAATTCATTAATATTTGCTAGGCACTGATTATACAAACTGCAATTAAGTACATAAGTACAGTTTTCTTTCTCAAGGTCTCGCATTACTTCTATCAGCATCTTCATTTTTAAAGCTTACACTGCCTTCAAAGATAAACTACTCCATGGAGGATGCCCCAAGAAGGCTACCAGACAAAGCCACAGCCAGGCACCTAGGTAGAATACTGGCTATTTCAGAGTCATGAACATTTGCCTTGCTCCCAGATCATTTACAGTGAAAAAACCCTTTAGAGAGCACAGCTGCCCTTTTCCTCAAACCGTATTGCCCCATATGATGATACCATCAATTAGCTAATCTCCATGCTAAACCTTGCTAAATTTCCTACTGCCTTGTTTAGTGCAAGAAAGTACAACAGATTTGACAACTTCAAATAATCGTGGTTTTTTTTAAATAATGAAAAGTAAAACAACCCTAAAAATACCTGTTTAGACCATGGCAATATAAAATCAGTTATACAAGAAGCTTAATACCAAAATTCATTATCAGGATAAAGCTCAAGCTGATGCAAACATACGCCCTAACCAAAGACTCCCGGGGGTAACTCAGCTTTCAGTCCCACCACATGCAAATTGCTACCAGCCCTGTCATTTGAAGTTTTACTTTTTTTTTTCCAGTACTAATGGGCTTGTGCAATTTTTGGTTCTTTAACTGATAGAGAAAGTTTTGGAACTCACAAAAGAAAAACCCTTTCTATCTATAAAACATTATCAACTGGGGCTGAACTAAGCCATGAGTAGCATTCAAATTCCACTGTCAGAGTTTTTTTGTTTTGGGGGGGTTTTTTGCTCAGCTTTTAAGTGATCAACAATGTATTTCGAGTAATATCAAGAACCCCATGGCTATAATCTCAGCAAAACAACAGGAAAATTCACATCTACAAAAAATGTTACTGTGTCATTTGCTCATTCCTGTTACTTGGGAGTGGAGAAAACACATAGTTTTTCTAAGATTGCTCATTACTGTGGAGGCAGGCTACACCTCTAACCTGAAGACATAACCAAGGGAGGGTCTACGATGAGAGAAGACTGCCTGTTCTGAGACCAGCTGAGATGGTTGGAAAAACGCTTTGAGCCATTTTCAACTCAAGTTACAGCAAGGCTTTCACTACCTCCTGCCTGATGCAAACCCCCCTCATGACTGTTCCAGTTATTCCCTCCAGTGCAAACACCACACCTGTATGCCATAGTTTTCACTCAACAAAGCACATCTCAACTTAGCAAACCAAGAGCTCCATCTTCCTCAACTCAGTCGGCCCAGGTACCTCTGCATACCTGACACGCTGAGCTTGACAACTGCTATACAGATTGTGTTTTGAATTCTGTGCTTTAGAAGAGCAATTATTTCCAACATTTGACGGGTGCAAAGCTAAGAAACCTCCTTTGTTGCTCCCAGTCTGTAGATAGTTAACCCTCGCTGTTTAAACTTTAACTTGTGAAAGGTGAGCAGATTTTTCTTTCATTGTTCAAGCTCAGTGAGCCTTCCACACTGACGTGCAACTGAAGCAGAAAAAATCCAAAATATACTAAATGTTGTCCTTGCAGCTACTGAGGTAAGTGTATCAAGTAGTAGTTCTTTTTTCTCATTAAAACTGAGCTGCACCCATCAGTTCTGTTTATAAAATGGCAGCAATGACACTGGGAGTGCTTCCCAATTTCATCCTTAAAATAATGTGATAGTTTTAAAAGTTCAGGGAAAAAACAGAATCCATCATGCTTTCTTTAATGATTTTTAGATCTACAAGCACAACAAAACCTAACTCTATTAGGCGCACTTCAAGCCACTGTGGCTACAGTTGCTCCTGAGCAGTGAGTTAGACAGCCTTATAATGACTCCTAATGAGACAGCATTTAAAAACTCAATTCGTTGAGCTTTAACTATTCCAGAGTTATGAAACTCTGCTCCAGAAGGCACAGAGTTATTTCCTTAAGAAACCATTAACATTTGGTAAACAAAGCCTATCTGGTAACTGCAGGAAAACACACAACCTCAATTACCTCCCTCCACCACCTGTCAAGCGCTGGTGCTCACAGCTCACTGGGGCAGAGGAGGCAGCTGGAAGGACTCCGACACCTCCACACTTATTGGCCTTACCACTGCTAAAAGCTAGTACCAAGCAGAGTAACACAGACTTAACTGCTTCTCGCTCCTTGGCACACTCCTGCAATCTGTCTGAATAAACTCAACAGCTCACTGGATTAGATAAGCATACACCAACCATTAGCAAATCAGTTGCAGAAGGTTTAATCATTTCTGTAATTCACCCTCCAGGTCATTTTTTTTGAGCCTGAATCATGGAATGGTTTGGCTTGGAAAGGACATTAAAGCTCACTTAGTTCCAGATGCTACAGGCAGGGACACCTTCCCCTAGACCAGGTTGCTCAAAGCCCTGTTCAAACTGGCCTCAAACTCTCTCAGGGATGGGGCAGCCACAGCTTTTCTGAGCAATCTGTGCCAGGGCCTCACCACCCTCACAGGGAAGAACTTCTTCCTAATATCTAATCTAAACCTACCTTTTACAGTTCAAAGCCATTCCCCCTTATGGTATTCCCTACATGCCCTTGTCAAAAGCCCCTCTCCAGCTTTCTTGTCGGTCCCTTTAGGCACTGGAAGCTGCTCTACAGTCTCCCTGGAGCCTTCTCTTCTCCAGGCTGAATAAGCCCAGCTCTCTCAGTCTGTCTTCACAGGATTTCTCAGGTTCACTCCTCTTGGGAGCCAGTACTGTATAGCAGTGAGGCACATGGCACCCAGGAACACAAGGCTGATCTGGAATCACCCAAGTCTAGTTGTTTTCCTTCATCAAAGTCACTGAACAAGCAGTGCTATGTATTTCAACATTTTTCTTTGTAGAAATAAAACTGTTTCATTAGTTGTCATTTAAAAAGAACTTTAGGACTGACAGACTAAAGTCAGGTACTACTCAGCTCTTGCAGACCACCCGCAAACATCTGTTCTAACAGTTGGCAACACATTGTTTTTCAGCTCGAAACCCCTCCCCTCCAGAAGGCTGGAATTTCCAGAGTATCTAGTTAGTCATGGAAAACTCCAGCATGAAATCATAACTCTTCAGAAACTATAGTTCTCTTCCAAGAATAAGACTGAAGACTCAGTACAATGATATACAGTTTTGCCACAGACTTACTAGAAGTTAGGAAGACTTTAATAGCCAAATTTAAAGATGGACAACAACAGATTTTCACCACAGATGTACTTTCTGCCAACGCAATGAAAAAAGGCTCAGATTTGGCCAACTCTAAAAAACCGCAGGTGCATTAGCTCAGCAGAAGGCACCCATTTTAACCACATCCTTCAGAGACACTAACTACACCAAGCACATCCAGAAAGGACTAAAGGACTATTCCTCCGAACACAACACCATGATGCAGCAGACTGCATCCCAGCCATCTAGAGAGCCTCCGTCTCCTCTGCTATCAGTGAAACAAGACTGCTCAAGCAATGGATGAATTGCACAATATAAACGCAGAGTAGAGGTAAAACAGAGAAGAGTGTTGGGGAAATGAAGCCTGGGAAAGATGTTACAAGGATACACATGGTGAGGTATCATGTAACAAGCTGCTGCTGGTTTGTTTTCTAACCTATAAACCAATGCTGGCAAATAGTATGTTTTGACCACAGTTTTAGGGTGTAAAGTCAAACAACCAAAATGTAGCAATGCCGGAAGTGAGACTGCCCCTACACATCAACACTTCATCCCCACAGTCTGCGCACAGTGCACTACTGACTCATTTACTTATACAAAGCTCATCCATTTCCAGGCTCCAGTCTCATCCAGTGCTGGACAGGATGGGTTTCCCCGGTCTGTGTGATGAGGGCATCTCTACTTTCTATGACCTTTCTAACAGCCATGGCAAAAGCTGGACATTACATGATCTAGTGGACTGCAGAAATAAAATATGGTCTCCTCATGAAGATAGCTGATAATCCTTGAAAACCTGCCCCTCCTTCAACATTACTGCAAATGTAACAACAACAAGAAAAAAGCAACACACCAAAACAAGCCACCAAATACAACCCACACAACCACAAACCAACCCAACAAACCATCTCTGAAGGACGGTTCTGTTCCAGAATTCATTCATACTTCTAAAATGTACCTCTATTTCTTCTGAAACACCCTGCCTTGGGTGGTGCCTCTCTGACTTGAAGAAACAGCTGTCACCCACAGGTAGTGGGCACAGAAGGTCATAGCTACAGCTAAAGGTTTGGAAATATCAAACCTTTGGAGGTCACATGTCAGATGACCAAACTTGGGGATACATTTCATCCTATTCTCAATTGCTAAGTCTTCACACACTCAGAAAAAAGGAATACCATGAAGCTCTGATCACAAAGAATACTGTGAAAATAAGCCATTTGTGTAAAGCACTTGGTTTACAGTGATGGGAAGCGCAGAAAAGCAGTAAGGAAACTAAATATCCTGTCCTCCAACAGCAATTTTCATATTTTAAGAAGTACGAATCAGTAAATAGCACCTCAGAATGATCAGTGGGAACTGTAACATAGCACTAAATAAGGCAGTAACCTTCCCCAAACACCAGCATGTAACATTATTAAATAAAAACTGTCATAAGGTCAAAAGAGAGGAGGCTAACAAAGGCAGAATTCAAGTTATGAAGGTTACAAAGTGACCTTAGTCCTTCTGTTCCCTTTACTTCACCGGGTTTTATGGAAGACTAAAGAATTGCTTAAAAGAATTGAAAACTTTAAGAAAACTTTATGCAAATTTTTCTTCTGCTAATTCTGCTGTAGGTGCAATACCATCCAGCATAGAAGCAGTAACATCTTAAGCCATGAGTGATGTTTTTGATGCGCTAGGGTGTAACATAATTTGACTGAAGCCACCAGTTAACAGACTCCAGGCAAAATGGCAGTGTTACAGTAAAACACTTCAAGAATAATTACCTTGGGTTGTTGTTGGGTTGTTTTTTTCGTCTCCCCTTCAGTCATTCTGTACCTAACAAAGCAGTCACTAACATGCCTATTTCAAATTCATTCTCCTGCTTTTCCATATTTTTATATGTTGGCTTTTACGCTGCCTAAATAGCTCTCCTATGACGTTTCTTTTCTATTTGTTTTGCATGCATTTGGTTACACTTTTTAAATGAAAATGTCCACATTTGATGATTTTCTTTTTAACCTATTAAAAATTTAGCTAGAGATCATCAACTGATAAAAATTTGTCTACAAACACATTTTTATGGTAACAGTTACAAGAAAAATCACTTGTTCCCAATTAGAAGCGTTTGTTCACACGAATGTTTGAATTAAGAAACTGACCCTCAAATGGCTGTGTAGAGGTTTTTAGATTTTCCATATTCCATGTAAAGCATAAGTCTGTCCTCCTGTAAGCCTACTGCACATGCAAAATTTGTCAAAAAAAATGTGTAATTCCTAACAAGGAGCAGCAAATGACATAAGCTTTGAAAGAAAATCTAACACATTACTAAATAATTAGTGCCACAGAAGATACTATTGCAATCTCTATTATTTCTTTTGAAATAGATGTTCAATGGTTGCTTTTCACATAAAATAACTCAGTAAGGAGCATTACAGACAACAGTGACCTGGTATTTCCCACATAAATCTGTTCCCTGGGATCCCCAACCATCCATCACCCTGGCACAAGGTAAACACTGATAAACCAGCTTGCTTGTTCACCTTCCATAAACCAGAAATAATTTCTGCTTTTAATCTGACAAGACAGTTTACGACCAGCTTTGACAGCGCTCCTGAACTACGAACAGCCATGGGAATGTAAGAGTTAAGGATCAGACTTGAGCATGTACCTTGAGGAAATTTTACCTTGATACCAGCCTTAAGTTCCAGACTCTGGAAACAAAGTTGTTAAATACATCAGCAATTTACTTCCTGATGCTCAGGGTGTAAGCTCGTATCGAACTTAGCAGGCCTCTCTAGAAAGAACTGAAGGGGAATTTTTCAATGTCTTTCTTCAAATCTTTACTAAGAAACATCTGTAAGCTACCTGGGATTCCTTTTCATAAGTGAGCAAACAGAACTGAGGCAGCTCAATGGCGAGAGGTTTCATTAGTGGTTTTCAAACATTAATAATACTAAAGATTAGATCAACACAGAGTAACAAATTCAATTCAGCATTAGAGTATGTTTATAGTGCTTTCCAATGGACTCTGTATACTCTTATCAGTATTCCTTCCCCTCCATATTCTGAATATATTTTCAGTTGAGAGTTAAGCAAGGATGCAAATTTCATGTCTCCAAATGCAGTAATCTCTAACAACAGAAAACATGAATCTGTTTATGGGAAAAATATTTTGAGTATTAAACTAACCTATAATTTATGACTCATACATGACTTCATCTGGAAATTGCCATAACAAAGTATTACCTGTAATGACCAACAGCTACCCATGTTTCTTACTGCTGTGACTCTTACCACCCCAATATCTCATTGGCCACCAGGTAAATATCAAGTAAATATCAAGGCCACCAGGTAAATCTGGAAAGCATAATGGGAAATCATTTGACTTGTCTCTTCACTAGTGAGTCATTACAGAAGGGGAAAACCATGTTACAGTTGCTAACTCCCATGGAATAAAGCAGATCCAAAGCAGAAGCAGGACAGAAACACTACCACTTTGCTTCAGAATTCAATTCCCTAATCCTTCCCAATGGTAACACCTCTGATAAGCAAAATTCTGCTCTCAAAGAGACATCTAAAAACATCCTCAGGTGGTATAAAGCTAGCATATAATCAGGAACCTTGAGAGATATATATACATACACATAGGGGTGTCTGTATTTAATATATGTGTTTGTGTATATATACGTATATATAAAAATTATTGGGGCTCTGCTCAGAACATAACTAACTCAGATCTAAGAAAAACAGACAACAGACATTAGGAAGGACTGATCCTCACTTTTATGTTCTAGTTGTACTTATCTAACTTCTAGACCTGCATGGATGTTAATATCTATGAGCAAAATAATTAAACATAATTATATCAACTATCAAAAAAGTACAAACAGATACATTTGCTTTAAGTTAATTTTAAAGCAACATTTAAGCAGTTTCAGGACTTTAAATTAAAGCACTTTGTTTAAATGTAGTAGAGAAAGCAATGATCCTATGCTATTTTTGCATATTCTCTTCTTTTTCATCTATGATACAATTTACCTACAATCCAAATTTACCCTAAGCCTTCCTAACACCCAGGTAGTCATGGTGCAAAGCCCTGGGAATCACAGTAAACAAAATACAAGAAATGAAGTTAGGGCATTTAATAATGCATAGCATCTAAATAGGGCTGTCTTTGGACACCATATGTTCTCAGCTCTCCTTTCAATCATAAAGAGAGGCTATGTAAGATGACAGAGAGCACAGCCTTGTAAAACAGCTCAGGAAGAGGTCCAGAGGTCAGCAGAGCTGTTCATCTATGAGCATGGAGAATTGTTTTAACTAAAGATGGCTGCTTTATTTCAATAGCTGTCTCAGTTCTTGAACAGTTACTGTAACGTACAAACAAGACGACTGTCTTTACTGCTGCTGTAACTCAAGTTCACAGATCCTAGTTAATAATAACCCGAGGTCGCCACCCTCTCCACCTCCAGGGACATCCTGGAAAATGGCCCAGCTGATGTTGTTTTGAACCAGATCTTAGAAAAACAGGATAGATGCTTAAAACCATGCCTAGGCAGGAGAGATCACCTAGTGACCCCAGATCAGCAGGGGACCTCACAGAAGTCCCAGAGATGCCTTTAACGTTGGTGTTAAGACACCAGTTTTTAGTAACCACAGTATTTCATACAAAAACAGACAACTAAAACTTCACTATTCCAACAAAAACAAAATTCAAATTTATTTCTTCTGTCTGGGTTTGCTGGTGTTACATGGAGAAGATGGAAAACTAAGTTTAACAACACATTGCCTCGGAGGCAAACCCAATGGAATGTGATTGAACTCCTTTACTCTTTACTCCCAAACAAAAATAACAAGTTTTACTTGTTGACATTTTTTAAAAGAATGAAAAAACAGCAGATTGTTATTCTGAAATTCATCTCATGGCAGCAGCAGCAGCCTGTCATTAAAGGTAAGGAGGATGACAGGGAAGACAGAATGTAACCTTCCACTGACTCTTCAGAAAGTTACAAGTGACATACAGGGCTCTGATTTGAGCACTGTGATTTGCAAAAGATACGCTTTCAGTCAGTACCAACTCAACTGAAAGAAAACCCTTCCATCTCTCCTCAATTCCAGGAATTTGGTGCATCAATCACAGTAGTTTCAGAAACTGAGATACTGTCCAAGTAACAACAAGCTTCCTAACTAGGTAACTGCAGTGAATTCATTTATTTCTACTTAGTGATTTTTTTTCCTACCTCAGCAGCAGACTATGTTATACAAAATGTCTATTTCATTGTCAAAAATACATATTTAAAAGAATAAAACATTCAAGTTTCAAATGTAGTAAGTTTCAAAACTCAAAATAGTATTAAAACACACCCATTCTTAGTCAAGTATCTTTGTAGTGCAGTCTGTTGTAAGACTTACAACTGGCACTATTAGTGAAGGAATGGGGCTGCAGATGTGTAGAAGAATCAGAAGGGATAGCAGGAGTGACATAAAAAGTCACTTGTTGACAAGCACATGAATTAGCAGGTGATCCAGATTGCAGCACCTTTATACTCAGCTTCTCAGAATACCATGGTAAAAAAATACATGGCAGCCTTGAATAAGCTACTGATTACACCCACACTAAAACAAAAATTTGAGCCACTAAACAAGAAGACAGTAAGAAGATGAAGAGAAGACTTAAGCCTTAAGATATCCCACATAAGGAGATAGAAGTAGACTGAGAAAACCAGGTATGGCACAGGAAATTAAAAAACATTCCAACCTGTTCTGCATACCTATAGAATACAAAAGGCACATTAAAGACAACCTAAGCATGAAGGCCATGTTCCTCTAGTCATCCCATGAATGCTACCGCTGCAACACACATGGCACCCCATTGCTGGATACAACCCATGGACATGTCCTACTGCTACGGAGGTTGCAGCTATGAAACTGTGTAAGTTTTTTCAAAATATAATCACTTTCCTCATGAGGTCTTGCATAAAGTTTTGCTGCACTATTTACTACAATACTGCACCATTAATTTCACTTGACTTTCA
The DNA here is from genome assembly GCF_033783945.1 of Neopsephotus bourkii. Taxonomy (NCBI): domain Eukaryota; kingdom Metazoa; phylum Chordata; class Aves; order Psittaciformes; family Psittacidae; genus Neopsephotus; species Neopsephotus bourkii. The sequence continues at coordinate 4,286,678 of NW_026900781.1, forward strand.
GAGAGTGCAGTGTCAATGACAAAGTGGAATTACTCAGGGAATAAGAGGTTCTACAAACATCCTCAACTTGGATTCCACGTTCCGATTCAGAAGCAGTATTTCCTACCTTTTAAAGGCAAACACTGAGATAACCATGCTACAACTCTAACAGATTGGCTTGTAATATCAGCCAGCTATGCCCCTCCTTCCATATGCTTTCATATCTCAGTATATATTTTCCCCTATATAAGCATAAGTCTAGAATTCTTACATGTGCAGGCTCCAGCTGAGTGTTTCAAAATCTAAAGGCAGCACACATTCCCACAATGCAAAGTGAAGGAACATAGTTTTTCTAGGCAAAAAACAAACAAGTTGCGCCCATTCTCAGAGAAATGGAAACTGAATCCCTGTGCAGCTGAATAAGGATGGTTGGGTCAATGGCTCAGTGTATCCTCATTGTTGCAATAGAGAAGTTTCCTTACGAAAAAATAAAGCTAAACAACAACAACAAAAAACCCAACAATTTATTGTGGGTCAGTAACAAAACATCCTATTGTGCAACTTCACATCTCAATGCTGAGAAAAAGGTAACCTCATTATAACATACTAGAAGCTTCCCATTACTGTTTAAGTGAAGGAAAGCATAAAAAGAATTGTCATATTGAAAAGGTTTCTCTCTCCCTATTGTGAACATATTAAAATTAGAAACCAAGGAAAAATTGAGAGAAAAGCATTACAAATCAGCATTGGAGAAGTAAACAAAACCCTCGCTGCTGTAATGATTCTTTAATTTTATTTCAAGCATCTGGATACCCTAAATCCTCAGGACAGTTGGCAAAGGTTAACGAAAGAGCACCAAGGCTGTGTTACTTCAACAGTTTGTCTCTATCAGAGTAGGAAAGCCACAACTAAAGGTACTTGAAGCATGTTTTGAGAAGACAAAATAAAGCTGCACCCTCTATCCTGCCACCTGCCATTTGCTCCTGAAGCCACAACAGAACACTGCATCTCTGGAAAAGGGTGAAGCTGGTAGCAGCTGTGACATCAGACCATTTCCAGCAGGGAACATGGGAAAAAGCAATGGGGCAACTTAATCTGTTTTCCTCTGTTCACATGGAAATATTGCACCAAGCAATGAACTCCAGCTGGAAACCTCACTATGTAAGTAATATAATTCAGAATGTTAGAGGAAGTCAGTTACAGCCCAGCTCCTCAATAAAAACATACTCTCTGACAATTTCCTTAGAATATGACAATGACATCTTACATGTGGTTTCTGAGCAATAGTCACAAGGAATTCAAGCAAGGCACACTGCATCTCAACCACAGCATCAGTGAAGAACGACACAAGAGTGCGCAATACCTGCCTTATTCTAATTAAATGTCCTTTGCCCAAATAATCGTAAAACATTGCGCAGCATTTCACAACAGCTTAGCTTAAAAAATTTTGCAACAAACACACTTAACTGGTTATCTTGTGTGAAACAAATGGAAACCACAAACTGAAGAGCATGCACTGCTTGCTGTAAAAACTATGAACTGTTGACTTAAAAAACATGTTGCTCAAGAGATATTTTAATGCTGCATTTAAATTCATATTATGCTATTAGCACTGAAAACCATCGTATTTCAAATATCAAGCAAATGCATGGCGGTGGAAAAAAGGAATTAAGTCAGTAAGAATTGAACTGCCATTATAATTTCTATAGTATTAACAGGAAAAAAAAATAACATTACTGGAGAAAAAGCCTGACAAATTTGGGGGTTTCTTTCTCAATGTCTGCAATAGGCCAGGAACATCAGCAGTGTCATCTTCTAATCCTCTGGATCCTTAGAGATCTGTGTCTAAGTTATGTTTGGGAGCTGCTACCTTCATGACTACACAATATTCCCACAGTAAATACTAAAAATTCTTTTCCCATTTGAAAACCATTTAGAAATGATGCTGATTTTTTCCCCTCAGCCCTTCATCCAAGCTTAATTTCAAGAGAAGTTCATTAATTACCAATCACCATAACAAAACCAAGCCTTCCATACCACCACCTGCAAGGTGAACTGGGCTTGTCTGGAAACACTGCCTGCATTTGTGCATTAGCAATGAGCATTGTATTTGTGTTATGTTGGTAGCTAGAGGAACTAACAAGGGTCAGTTTTGCTTGTGCTGTGAACTGTAAAACCATTGCATTAGAAGTTGATTATTTATCTTGTTATCAGACATTATCTCTTAAGAAAATCTCAAATTCAAACACATACCTGGAGAGAGAAACAATTCTGTGGTCAACTGTTTCTTGCTGGCCTGTGCTTCTGCTGATTCTTCAGAAAGGTTAGAAGTGTTTACAAGGAAATGTTGGTTAATGAGTTAAATTGAAGAGATTTAGCTGCCCATGTTCATGTCCCTCACAAGAGCACCAAGGATCAAGATTGCAGCTGAAGTATTCAGTGCCAAACGTGAACTTCTGTACTGCACTGGCAATATCCCAACTTGCTTTGACTATATGCACCAAAACAAAATCTCAGTATACCATCCCAGCCTTTACAAATGCATGGTAGAAACACAAGCTACTACAAAAGTCGGTGTAAAAAGCATGAGCTTTGTTGAATACAGACAAAACAGAAAAATCCCCAATATTGTTCTTGCCCTTCCTGAGTTAGTGTCTAACATAACCATGTGACAACACCCTTTCAGAAGTATGACAGAGGATGCTTTTTTACACTAAGCTCACCCAGACAACCAAGCATTCTGTTTTAGTACAAACACACCTTAAGTATTAGCAGATTGTCTTTTGAACCAAAAAAGACTAAAACCCACACTTGTCAGTAAGAACAAGTTTAGATCATATTGACTTCTGCATTAATCCTGCTACAGCAAGTTTTTGCATGCTTTCCTATGCTCCTTCCCTAGGAAAAGTCAGGCCTGCTAGGACAACAGCCAACATGCAGTTAATTAGATAAATATTCAAAGTTATCAACCACCTGCTTCCAGCACTTAAGGCATTAACCTTTCCTGCTCAATTCATCTGCCTTGAAATGGGAAAAAAAACCCCACCTGTTAACATAGGCAGTCCTATCACACTGATTCTGTAAAGCTCATATAAACTACCTTAAAACCAGCTAACAAGAACTTCTCTTCATATTAATGAATCATACCATTTTATCACTATCATTCATAACATACGTTTGTTTAATATATACATGTAGGCAAAATATCACTGTTTATCCCCAACTTAAAGAGAATTCTCAATCTCCACTTTTTACTAGGACTTGCATAATCAAAGTTTTAAAACAGCAGCGATCACCTAGCGTGGAAAGTTTCATTTTCATCTTAGCCCAACACCTGTCCCATTTGAAAAATAAAAGGTATCCTTGCTGGAACCAAAAATCATTTTTAAAATGGGAACAGAATCAATTTGCTGGGTTTTTTTCACAGCAGCTTGTTGAAAATATTGTGATCTCCTAGACATGCACAGAAAAGCAAGGAAAAAAGTCCCAAACATGCCAACGCCTTTTTCACCTAGTACTGTACTCTGTGTATGCAGGCAAAGCAAAGCAAACAGAAAACACTGACTAGTAGGGAATAACTAGAGTTTAACCTGCTAATCTGAAGAGGGATTTTAATCGAGGGAAGAAGTGGAACTAATGCATTAGAAATTTAGCACTAGTGTATTCAGAATGAGGCAAACTTTGGTCAAGAGAAATTACTGTCCTCATCCTTCTTGTTTTAGAACTGTTGAGAAACTTTCAAATAGGTTTTAACATGCTTTTCATGCAAATGCCTATAATGGAAGACGAAGCCAAACTTTTGCCATGCCTCAAAAAGCCTCTTCTTTAAAACCGTTGATTAGGTAACAAAACAAACCTCAAACTTTCTAGCCCAAAACAGTGCCTCCATCTTCCCAAACATTTTTATTATATCTGACCCTGGCCTCGGCAAGGATGGGGCAGCCAGCACTATGAGCCCAGAAGAACAACACACTCCCAAAGCAAGCCTGTGGCAGAATAGCATGAGAAACACTAAGAAATACTGATATTTGCTTCTGATAGTTTTATTGTATCAGCTTGTTGGAGAGGTTTCCTAAAACTATGCAATTTTACCAATTCTGAGAGGACAGGAAAGAACTGTTTTGTCTTTCAACTGAAGGTAATATCAGCAATGCAGTCTAAAGAGAGCTGGATCCTCTTTTTCGTGTTGTTCATTTTCTTAAATCAGGTTTCAGATGCTTATATATGCACGCAAGTTGTTGCTCTAAAATACTGGAATAAGTATAGCTGTCAGAGGATGCGGAGAAAGGTGAAAGTTTATACAAACTACCAGGGGAGCTGCACTTTCCAAATCAAAATCTTCCCTTTACTGCATCACTGAAATGTATTACATTTGCCTTCCCCCCCCCCCCCCTTTTTTTTTCCTCAAAGAAAAGCGTATCTTCTACGTTTAGCAATCACCTTACCTGATTTTCAACATCTGTAAACACCAGGAGCCTGCGCAGCTGGGGACCTGTAACTACAACCCTGTCAAAGAGTTTGAACACAGATATATGAGGTCTTGAAACACAGCTGGCCTCTCATGTGCAGGTAATATTTTCTTCTTCAAAATGGCAATCAAATATGTATCAGTCCTTAATGATCTAGCTCAAGGCTTAAAGAGTACCTGAAAATTAATTAGTCCCCTAAAGCATCCAAAGCTTAATAAGCACTGCAGACCCTAAAGTCACTGCACTATCTAACCTCTCGAAGCATCAATATCTTGGAGTACTTCAAACAGCCCCAAATATCTTAATATAAAAGTCAAAAAGATTTCCAGGATTATGTTTAAAAGTTGATTTTCACAGGCTCTGTTCTTGTACTAGATTATAGTTTGGTTATTTTTACCTTGCTAAATATAAAGCTAAAATGCACACAAGTTTATAACTCAGGCTTTTGAAAATCTCTGCAAAATGCAGCCATGTAACACTTGAAATCACAAGCAGTCCATAATCCTTTTATCTTCTAAACACTGTACAATGGAAAACACTCAGTTCTATACGCTCTGCTTTTTCTCTGCATGTTACAACATCATGTCAAGCAGCTTTTAACATTCTTACAGCAGAGATGGCTGCAAGAAAAGGAATGCACTCAAACACAGCAGAAAATCCTTCCACTAACAAACATCATTTAAATCATAGAATCCTTCACCAACTGCTATGTCTTCCATCAACCTCAAACAGTAAGATAATGGATGTCAATATTCAGTACGCTTAAAAATACAAAAAAAAAAAAAAACCAGCAACAAACCAAACCAAACCTTACCAGATAATAAGTTTTTAAATGAAGGCTTCCAGTTCTTTAAAATTTTTGTTTTAAGCATATAAAATCCTTCTGCAGCATTTGAAACCCAGCGAGCACACTATGCTCCACGGTAGAGCTTAACCAACTGCGTAACAGTGAAACTGGTGTTGCTCAACCTGAGAAATGTTAATGTGTAAGATGAACATAGAAATGAAATTAACTGAAGTGGTTTGCAATACGGATGAACATAGCTATACAAAGAAAAGAAATCTCAAATGCTGAAGTAGAAACCCCTTCTAGAAATTTTTCCCAGAAAAAGAGTGAACCTCAAAAATATCATCTGAACACCAGAGAAGTATTCAGCATTTTCAACTAGTTCATTTGTACACTTTGTATCAAAGAAATTAATTCTGGTTAATAATGTGCAATTGCTGAGATCTTACCAGATGTCCCATAACTAAAAATATAACTATTGTGCATAGATCTATCCCAATCAAGGCTTTGATGAAGCAAGTGCAGCAGTCCCGTAAGTTTCTACAGTTGTTCCCAGAAGACAACTGTGATTTAAAATCCTATTTAATAGATTTATGGCCTCTATTCTAAACTAACTCCCTCCTATTATATGTTGAAGATGTTTCTCTTGCACAGTGAAATCTAGCATATATCTTGAATACAAGCATTTCCGCAATCTGTCAGCATGCAAGCCTTTCATCATGTGAAAATGGTAATGTTTTCATCAGTGTTATCTGAACTAATTTAGAGGGTCTGAGCAAGAAGAAGTATACTGGCAGCTTCTCTTTAAAAAAAACCTGACGTGAAAAGTTTCCTTCCGCCTAACAAAGCTTGTTCTATAGGCATTTTTACTTCAGAGAATTCAGCTCTTCCTGAATTTCTTCAACAAAATAAGAGTAGAAAATAGCAGTACTTCTAGCTACAGTTCTCAGGGCTGTCCTTAAGTAGTCTGACACACACACACACTGAAAGTCATGGCATGACACTATTTCACTAAAATTGAATACACAGCAAGACTATGACACTCATCTCACAGTGGAAATGATCATCGCATGCTAACAAGATCTATAAAGCTAAGAGGTTTGAAACACTTATGTTTCCTCTTCCAGAGGTATTTCATGGCTTAAACCTTACTGTAGGAATGGTATAAACAAATGTAAATCACAGTCTAATTTTACACTGGAAATGTATCAGTAAAAGCAAAATGTGTAATGCTGCTTTAAAGAAAGTGCTAGCAGTATTCTAATTCAGTGTGCAATTTTTGGTTTTGCTCAACTTGCAAAATGCATCATATAAATTACATTCAAAAGCGTTAACAAAGCAACAAAAAATTTTCTTCCAGGATTATTTTTACTTGCAAAGATGAAGATGACAAGCAGCAGAAAGTTATTCTTCTCTCTGAACAAGCTCTTGTATTTCTTACAGAGTAAGCTTCTACTGTACTTAACATCAACACAGTTGTATCCAGTGAACAGAAATCCTGTAGCATCCAAAGGTAGTCATGCCTTTTACTCTTCAACTTGCTCCACTTGGACCCCAAGAGCCTTAAACAATTTGCATGGTTTAAGATCAAAGTCCTGTCATACTAGGATTTCACCAATATCCCACACATAGTGCTTATTCATGAATTGGTGAAAACTGAAGCCAGGACAGAACTGGAAGCCACACAGTGCTACTTCAGTGCTAAAAGCCTCCACATCTCTGTCGCATCTCATAGCTATCAGATAGAAAAGGCTTGAATACACACTGGACCACATCTTAAAGTGACTGAAGCAACATATAGGTAAGAAAACGTGTTAATATTATGTATTAATTATACATAACATTACTGTAGTGGTCAAATTTATTCCATACCATGAGAGAAGTCATAAACACCTCAACAGCGCAGCCACATTTTACTTTCCAAAGTATAAAACCCAGAATCTTACCCATAGTACTCAAACCAGAAGGGAACTCCTGAGGCAAAGATAAAGTCCCTCAACATAAAAGCAAGCTAGCACTCAGGAAAGGATCAAACAAGGAGGAAGATGGCTGGTTAGAAACATGCAACAGGCTCTAAAGTTTCAGAGACCATCAGGAAAAGTGGGTTAGGTATCTGATACTTTAACAGGCAAGAAAGAGTATCAGAGCACATACAAACCAGTGAATCATGAGACCAAAGAATAAAGTAACTTTATTTTAAAGGAAGTGAGCTCCTCTAGAACATGTCCTTATGCTTAGTTCTCTTCATCAAACAGTGATTTACTTAAGGTTGCAACTTATTTATTGAATCCTTACTCTTGCTGCTGCTAACAGCTAGATTTTAAGAAAGCTACTTTTGAATCAGCTAAATGATAGCAGGAAATTTCAGCTGACAACCTTCTACCATTAAAAAAAAAGGGCAAAAATAGACTAAGAGGAAACAATGAAACTAACCATCACAGAACTACCCAACACCCCCCAAAATTAATAAATACAATGACATCTGGAAAGATATTAAGGATAATTTACTTAGTCTTTATTATTTATACTGTTTATAGAACAGATATATATATATATATATATATATATATATACTGAACTCATAAGTTGGTCACGCTGACAGATTATCAGGCTCAGAGCAAAGATACCATTCCAAAACATTATCAGAAAAAAAGAGATGTGACTGACTTTTAAATATAGATTGTAGCCTACCTGTTAGAAAGTATTATTTCATTCTGAATTCTAAGGCAAAATAAAGTAGATGCCACAAAATATTATAAGCAAATATTTAAGAAGTGTAAGCCAATTTAATGTTATTCCATACTACCTACAGGCCTTCAAACAGAAGAATATCCTAGCTCTGTGCATTCTCAAGGGCAAAGCCAGCTCAAATCGCAGGACAAGATGAGGAGTTTTCAAGGCACAGCTGTCCTACAAGGACAAACTCCATCAATGAAACATTCCAAGCATTTTGCTGCCTTTAGCGCAGGACTCTCCAGAGCAATCTTGCTATATTATATCTGACTAGTAACTTGAAAAAGAAAATACTTGCCACCACTGAAATAATGTGAAAGGGTAAACATCCCATCCCATAAAATGTCATTAACTAAAACAAACAAGAACAACAACAAACCAACCATGGCACCAACAGAACCAGTTGTGGCAGCAGACAAAACCTACTTCCACATAAGGTAAAGGTCCTTGAATCCAATCCACCTTAATGCACTTGATTCCACAAAAGTGATTTGAGGTACTGTGTCATCACAGTCATTCTGTTCAACATGACACCTTGAACAATGTGCTTCCAAGGGCACTTTCTGTATAAACAGCACAGCAAAGATGCTAATGGCTGTGGCTTAGGTTGTCAGGGGCTTTTGAACTGTAACTTAAAATTTAGAAAATCCTTCTTCTTAAATGAGTGTACACAGGTCAATTAAGAAGCACAAGATCAAGCACCAATAAACTAACACTCTATCTGGGATTGCAGCCATTCATAGACACTTAAGACCCTAAGAAGGGGTCAGGGTAGAGAGATATTTTGCATGATACACTTTCCCTTGCCACTGCTTTAGCAAGAGTTCAATACCACTAGAGAAAGAAAAAAAAAAAAAAAAACAAAAAAACACCCTGATCTGAGGGATTCAACATTCCTGAATCTTTCCAAAAGTTGCTAATTCCCAGGAATGCTCAGCAACTACTTTATTAAAATACAATAGGTATATCCATCAGCAACCAAAATAAAATCCCTTGACAGAACTAAGGCTCTTCCTTTCAGGAGAGAAATTCATTGCAGGAATGTATTTCTAAAAGCCACCATAACATATACACCAATAGCCACATCTTTACAAGGACAACTAGCTCGCCCACAATGAACACTGAGTTAACCCAAATGAATAATTTTCTTTATAGGGTTTAATATCAATTTTAAAGAAAAAGAGATTTTAACTAATGTAATGTGTAAGCCTCATGAAATTCAACAAATGGATACTGCAAAGTCCTGGCCCTGAGGAGGAACAGCCCATGCACCAGGACAGGCTGGGGCTGGCCAGCTGGAAAGCAGCTTGGTAGGAAGAGCCCTGCAGGTCCTGGTGAGCACCAAGTTAACCATGAGGCAGCAATGAGCCTTTGGGGCAAAGACCACCGACAGCCTTCTGGGCTGCATTAGGAATTGCATCACCAGCAGACAGGGAGGTGATCCTTCTCTTCTGCTCTCAGCATGGTGGGAGCCACATCTAGAGCACTGGGTACAGTTCTGGTTTCCCCAGGATGGGTAAAACCCAGACGAACTGGAAGGGGTTCAAGGAAGGGCTTGAGAGGCTCAGAGATCTGGAACTGCTCAGCCTGGAGAGAGAAAGGTCTGGGGAATCCCACCATGTGTATTAAACACCTGATGACAGTAACTAGCATTTCACAGTGGTGCCCAGCGACAGTGAAAAGGCAACCACAAAACTGAAATACAACAAACACATGAAGTTTAAACCCAAAACAACCCTTTTTTACTATAACAGTAGCCAAACACTAGAATAGGTTGCCCAGATCATTTGCGGAGCCTCATAAGGATACTCAAAGCACACCTGCACACAGCCCTCAGCCACCTGATCTAGTTGTCCCTGCTTTAAGCAGCGTTCAACAAGACAGTCTTTAGAGATCCCCAACAACCTCAGCTATTCTGTGATTCTGTAGTAGTACTATCTGTATGTAGTACTACTTATACTACACTGTTACATCATAGAGACAGAGACATAATTCATTCACCTCTGTGTATACCATGTGGCAACTGAGTGCATATCAACTGCACAATACATACATCCATGCTTGCTCCTGTGCCCTTGTCTCCCTCTTCCAAGAAGAAAATGTTTTTATTTCATAACAGCTGCAAACTGGAACCATTTAAACAGCAGACCATCTCCTGCTCTTCCTACCCCAAGGTAAGATCCTGCCAAAACCAGCTACTGGCAAATCTTCCATCACAAGTGTCTTCGGCCACAGGGTTATGTGCACTTGCAAATTCTGGGAGGCTAGGGGATAATGCATATTCTGTGCAAAATTAGCAAAATATTAAAAAAGAAGAGCAGGGTTACTGCAGCATAACTACACCAAATGGGGACTGTTTATTTGCAGCATTGTCTGTCTCACTTCTTAATGTTAGGTTCTTCCTTCTTTTGCTTCTTTTTACTTGTTCAAGGTATTCTTTTTCTGTACCTAGCTATTTACTTTACACAATCATCTTAATCTTCATAAACTTGCTTGATGGAAGTTACCTACTTCAGTTTATTCTATTTCCTACTTTTTCTTGAATTAACCTCCATTTTCTTTCGAAGGATATAATTTATTTTTTTAACTCCACCTATGTGATTATACTGGAAATTCTTCATTACTATTACCTACCTCACCTTTTAATCTTATTTTACAATTAAACATGAATTGTAAAACTGAGAATAAAATCTACACAAGAAATGCTCTCAATTCCCATCCGTAAGTTATGACCTTTAGGCAACTCTTTGCCCTTCATATTATCACCCCAGCTCAGCACCTTCAACTGCACTGATACTGAAGAGCAGTAGACTACTTCTAAGAGCTACACAAAAAGGCACAGAGATTATACTCTCAGTCAGCTTGTATCAGCTATAGATGCATCTGTACGTCCAGTGCAAAGATTCACAGAGTTTGGGAGTAATTGTTTTTAAAAGAACATCAGATTAAAAAAAAGGTTGAATATACAGGACTTGCACAGTTCTAACACATCCCTTGGTACATGCCACTACTGAAGGATCAGCTTCTCAGACAGTCATTCTTCAACCATCAGCATGAACACACTGCCATTGGCTTGAATAAGTGCATTTTAAAGTCATATATGCAAGGAAAATTATGTAGCAGAAACTGTTACAGAAGGCAGAGAATAAACAGAACTGAAATACTTCTCCCAATTCATAATTGTATATAGTGAAATTCAGGATGCTATATAGCACTTCCAGCCTGAATTTTTTTCTAATTTGAAAGAATTTTACTGTGCTGAGTATTAATTTTTCCATTCAAAGTATGTTTGCTTTGACAATCCACTTATTAAATGTTTTAATCTGTTACACAGTTGTAAAGAACAAAGATCTCCATAGCTACCAGCAGGCCATTATGACAGGATATAATGGCAGGCAGTTTTCTATCACCCAAACTTCAAGCACTGGGTTTGCTGCTGCAATAAAATAATAGGTAGTTAGGACAAGTTGTGCTCTGTAGTGATACAAGCTTTCCTCACAGTTGTAAACCCCAGATACAATTGTAGTGGTTCTTTTCTGAGATGGATGATGTTTAATCTTTCAGTTCCAAGTACCATGAAAGAGCACTACATATGGATCTCTCCCCTGTGCTTAATAATGATTATAAAAAATGGTCAGAAACAACAATGAAAGTTGGCCTTCTCCACATGAGGGACTGCCACTATCTGAGAGCAGAGAAAAACGGTATCTGCTTCAGGAAAACAGTGAGTCTCAGCAAAGAGAAAAAAGTGGAGAACAACCAGAATATATGTGTCAGAATAGAAATTGTATAGAGAGAAGAACAAGAACAGTAAACTCAGGCAAATCACACCAGGCTCATTAATAGAGCGACAACACAAACATGAAGTTCCAAGAAATACTTTTGCTTTTAGTTAGACCCTCTTTCTTAACCAACTGTATTCTACTGGTTTAAACGACACACACCATACCACATCAATTCTGGCACAGGATTAGTAAAATAGAAAGATGGCCACAACTGAACTGGAAAAGATCTTGTCACCCGTTCTGTTGGCCAACACATTGGAAGTATTCTGGGAATAGCTTTTTTTTTTTTGGCAACTGTAAAAAAAAAAAAGAAAAGCCAAAAAGCCAGTCTCATCACTAAGTGCAACAGCAGCAGTCAGAAAGTGAAGATCTTTAAAGGGTGGAGGTACCTTCTGCTGTACCACCTACCAAAGATAAGCAGTTTCTGTTCCAGGTCATAGCCCCTGGATGCTGTTAGTGACTCTAGCAAGCAGACTGCTCATATCCAGCTTCTGTCTACCTTCTGTGCATGCTTATTAAAAACTATGGGGTTTTATTTTCTAATCAAAATGGATCTCTATCAACAGTGCATCCCCAGTGCACCACACTGAACAAATGACTGCATAAATAGCCACACTTGTTTACTGAAGGTAAAATCTACAAGAAACAGACCGCTATATTTATTTATACTGGGCAATGATAGCTGTAATAGTACAGATTTTCTAGTTAACTCTCATCACAACTGTATGCCCGCTGTAGTCAGAGGCAGAAGTCACTACCATGTCATACTTTCCAACGCCATCAAAATGTTACAGAGAAATAACAACATATTCTTTGCAAGACTTCTAGTATAGGCTAATCAGTTCACCTTTTAGGGAAATGAACAGTGAAACAGCTTTAAGCCTTCTAATTGGAAGGGCCTGGTTATGTAAAAATTAATTAGAGGGGGAAAAAAAACAGCCTAACAATTCACATTTTTGGAAAAAAAAAAAAACACACAAAAAACACACACCCCCACACACAAAAAAAAAAAGATCCACACTTCAGAGAAGTATTACAACACTGTCTTGAGAAGAGATAGAAAAGCCCCTGTCTAAATAGGGCCAGCAGCTCTCCTAAGTGCGTGCACTGATAATCATTTGCAAACTGCAAAATCCTCACTGCACCTTACAAATTCATTCTAGAGAACTCACCATTGTAACAAACTCAGCACACTTCTTACTCGAAACCACAAAATTACTTCTAGATTGAAAATATGAAGCTTTTAAAATGAAAACATGCAATATTCATTCATAATTAAGTATCTTTTTAGGGAAACAACTTACTTAATTGAGTTTCTGAAGTGGTCCTCAGCAGGATTTTTTACTGTACAACTGTTCAGCAGCCATAAATCTGCTTCAGCAGAGTTTTCTAGAAGACAGAAAGATACAAATCTGTGTTAAGAATTACCCAACTTGTCAACTCCTACTTTACATCATACAAAAAAAGAAAACCCAACAAACAAATAAATGTAGACTTTATCAATAAGCTATTTGCAAAACAACTTTATACTCAACATTTCAAACAATTACATTCTTGGAAGGGGACTTCTATTTGTTTGCTGTTTGGATTTTCATGGTTTAGAAAAAAACAAAACAAAACAAAAACACACATGAGCATTTCCATGCGGGACTTCTGGTGGGATTTTGGGGTTGGTTTTGTTGGGGGTGGTTTGCAAAGGAAGAATGAACAGTTCTCTCATTTTAGCCAAAACTTTGCATCTCTTATTCTTTACAGCAGCATAAAATGTTTCCGAATTTAGTTCCACAGCCATTACCACATCCCACATGAGAATCAGGGGACAGGGATGCAGAGGGGACACGACTAAATAACAACAGGCTGACACTGTCAGTCAGACAGGAGGCTGGGAATCCATTTAACAGCAAGAGTTTCCATAGGAATCATCCACCAATGTAGAGCATAACAATTTTCAAGTCATGTCATTATTCAGAGGAGAGATGCCTTAATACAGAAAAATTCCAGGCTTGGTTTCAGTTCCTCTTTGTGCTGTGGTCTCCACAAGTGAAGGAAGAGATAGCTTCACTGTGACAATCCTCCTCCCTTGCAGCTAAAATAAACCCCCTTTCTTCAAAATGGCATTTGAAATACTAAAGCATTTAAGTTTAGGAAGACCTTACACAGTAACCCAACAGGAATCCTTTCATATAGTAATTTGGATTCCAGGATATTAATATATTAGCTCCTTGACTGGGAGTCTGAGAGACAACAACTGCAACACTTAAAGGTATTTCACACATAGAAAAATATCTCCCAAATACGTTCAAATTCATTCCTTCACAGGTTTCATCATCTGCACAACAGAGGGTGCAGAAGAAAGTCTCTGCATAATAAAATCTTCCAAGCAGTTTGGGGAAAAGGAATCTCATTAATGTTTAGACCTAAAAATCTTTTAAGAAAAATAAAAGTGTAGTAGAGGCTTGTCCTCTCCTTACAGCCATAGTATTATTTGTTCTATTTCTGTACTTTTTTGTATTTCTATTAACTCTCATTCACTTTTCTGAATCTACTTCCATACAAGTTTTCATTTTGTGGATAAATATACACATACATTTCTGAGTTACATTTATTAATAAGTGAGCTCATACCACAATTCTGCAAAATAACTGAATTTTCTTAGTTCTTTACTGCACTGCTCGCAAAATATTACATGCACGGGTGTAGATTCCTTATGATCTACTGTATTTTCCTCAATCAAATTTCAGTCTTAAAAAAAAAATTCAGTATTTGTTTACCAACAGGGAGCTTTCTTATTTCCTACAACAGGTTGCATTTACAACCTGTTGGGCATCTACAGGTTTTACACTTACATTGTGGGACAACTTGTCAGCGGTTACATTCTGCTTTCAGAACTTTTGATGCACTTACACTAAATGCAAATGCAATGATGGACATGCTGAAGCAAACATGGCCCAAAACACCAGATCAGAGTTGGCGTGTATAAACAAGATCCTGAGGCTTCATAATTACTAAATATTAAGCAACACCAGGAGCCAGGCTTCTTTATTTGGGGCAGGGAGATTGAAGGGACTGGCTATATGCATATATATCTTTATATATGTATGTTAATCAGTGTTCTGACATGAGCAGTTGGTAGTGTTCAGCATGTGCCCAAAGAAAGAATAAAACAGCTCTGACTAATAAGCTCAGGCTTCTAAATACATGCCTGCACGGGCAAGGGCAGACAGACCCAACAGTTCTCTGTTTATACTCCAGGTAGACAGACATGAAGTATTTACATCTGGATGGTAAACAGCGCATGAATATAGCACTGAGCCTACTAAGGCAGTCTGTGCACCCTTCCTTGGAAGGTCTTCACCTTCCACCTTTTCTATCTCCAGCCCCCACCTTGTAAGGTCACAGGAAAGCTAAGATTCATTCACTCAGCAGCCTAAAGCCCATTGTCTGCAGAAACCTCCATTAGACCACAAGGTTTTGAAGAAACATCCAAGATTTCAGTGAAAAACAGAGGCCCGATTTTGGGAACTCACAGATGTGACTGAAGTGGACAACCTGAGCTTCACAGAAGGTTTTCCAGCAAGGCATATATGCTGTGTACTGTGACAGGCAAAACTGAAGCAAGAACCAAAAGCACAGTGAAAATCAATTACAGTCCTGAACACAAGATATAGGTGCCCTTTTCTATTCCCTGCAACAAACTTCTCTTAGAGGGTCTCCTTTCTTCTGCCTTTTTCCATATATGATTCTTTTAAAATTATATTTTTTAAATGATATTTTGCTGCTCACTGTTTTTTCATGAGGTACTTCAATATTTTCCTGTATGTTAAGACATTTTTGGACAAAAGTTATGTCAAATCAGCATTGTACTCAATGCTCAAAACCATGGCCTTTTTGCATTGTGACATCTTTTCCATAGAAGAAAGACTACACTGGAAGTAAGCCACAAAATCCATCATACTCTTTGCAAAACAACGTAAGAGTACAAAGAAACCTAAAGGTCATGGAAACTTCTGAACACTTCAGTTAATTGGGAAGCTCTGGAAAACATGAATTGGCTGCATTATGCAATAGTAAGAGGATAAAATAGCAAGAGGATGAAACATCAGTATACCTACAGATGAAAACAGTATTTACAATTTTTTTCTAATAGCATTTTGGGGTTTGTTATCATTTTAGGAATCATAAATCAGCAGAACCTCTTAAAACTGAAGTAATACTATGAGTTGAAATTTGAACAATTGACTTCGTCTTGCCCTGGTGGCTTAACTGAAGCCTTTCTTCTTCCAATTCTTTTTCCAAAACTTTGTTTTATTCCTGTCCCCCCTAAACCACATCTCCTTGAAAAATCAAAACACACACAGAGCACTGAAGTAAAAGAAACACAGACAGTGAAGCCCTAAAAGAATAGCCCTTCTTTACTTTCTGCAGCACATCAGTCCTCTTTGTACCAAAAGAGCTGATTTGCTCAGCATTGCTTGCTTAAAAAACATGACTCATAATTTCTATAACATTCTTTTAAATCCTGTACATCCATCTGTGTAACTTCAATCTGCAAGATCTTTCTCTGTAATCACAGAAGGCTCTCCCACAGCCTTTTCTTCCAGCTCTCCTTATCCCTCTAAGCTCTCAGCAAGTCTTTCTTCTCACCCTTTCTGATTTTCCTTCTAACTCTCTTGCACAACAGATATCCCTCTAGTTTCACTGTTTCCATGCACTGCAGTACACCCTCTGTTCCCATTTATGGGCCTCTCCTTCAATGTTTTGTACTATGCATTCTCCCTTCCAAAACAGCTCTGCCTCCTTCCCTCAACTCCTGCTTGGCATTTTATGCTTTGAAGCCAGACCCAGTAACACCCAAGTTATGTATCTGGAGCATGTGCTCACAAATGGACTCCATGTGAATTGTCTTCCCCCCAAAAACACAAAAATCTAAGCATGAGGACATCTCACATCCAGTTACAAAAATAACCCAGCATCTTGACTGGAACAAAGTTACCAAACTTCTTATTTTCTTTCAACATCCCTGTGTGACAGGAACCCACTCTTGGTCCTCGGGTTACTGAAATTAGGTGCTGGTTAATTTAACGATTTCCTGGGCCACTGGGCATCAAGGAACCACAGCAAGCATTGGGAAAGAATCTCTTTTAAATAAATATTAGTTCCGAAGTGCTGTGAGTCATCAGTGCAGAAGGAAGGTACATCTTCCTCTGGGGACATTAACTTTGGTTGTTAGTTTCTAGACAATACATGTTGCTTGGCAGAGAAAAAATACACAAGGTTGAGAATAACAGGAGAAAACAATTTATTTATTTAAATACTTGTTTTTGCTTTCCAGATCATTCTTTGTGTCCTGGGTTCAGCAGTAGCAGTAATTTTTCTCTTTCTTAGTAGCTGGTGCAGTGTTGTTTTTTTTTACTTTCAGCTTGAGAACAGCACTGATAACACTGATGTTTTCAGTTGTTGCTCAGTAATGTTTACTCTGACCAAGGACTTTCTCAGTCTCATGCTCTGCCAGGGAAGAGGGGAAGCCGGGAGGAAGCAGAGACAGGACACCTGACCCAAACTAGCCAAAGAGTTATTCCATACCACAGCACATCATGCCCAGTATATAAACTGGGGGCAGTTACCCAGAAAGGCTAGATCAGGCTCAGGTTGGGCTGGGTATCAGTCGGTGCGTGGTGAACGGTTGTATTCTCTTCCCTTGTTATTTCCCTTACCATTATTATTACTGGTGGTAGCAGTAGTGGTTTGTGTTATACCTTAGTTACTGCACTGCTCTTATCTCAATCCACGGGAGCTACATTCTTTTGATTCTCCTCCCCAACCCTCTGGGAGCAGGGGGAGTGAGCAAACAGCTGCGTGGCTGAGTTTCCAGGTGGGCTTAAACCACGACACCTTGGCACACAAAATACTTAGTCACCATTTGCTAGTTCACAGTATTTTGTATCAGGGATAGTTAATGATCAACTTTCATATAACATGTCTTACAGAAAAGATTCCAAACAAACAAGCACTTTCTGCTTGTCTCTTCCCTCAAAGGCAACTACCAATCAAAACCACAAGTTACCATGAACTTCCAAATGGCATTATGTCTGAAATCTCAGAGCCACATTATCAGTTCCCACCTCTGAACCCACCATGCATCAACAAACAACACAAACCACTCAAATGCATGCTTAAAGTACTAACTTTCCAGATTACAAATGGTTTTCAAAGGTCCCACTTGTCTCTTATGAGCAGTATTAGGATGTAAAATATAGAAGGGTCAACTGGACTGCAACATGACTTCTGTTTTCCCATTAAATTTCTGAGATACTCTGGTCGTAAGTCACTTCATCAACAATTAATGAAAATGTAACAGCTTGGTTCATCCTGTGAATATGTTATTTAAAGCTCCACGAGGGAAGAGAGGCTGCTTATGTGGTAATGTGGACAGGTCTTCATTTAGGGAAAAAAAAATATAATTCTCTTGCCTCTTGCCCTAATTTAAACTGCAAATATGCAAAGCTATTTTTATTTCTCATTAAGATTTCCATTACTGAGGTAATTGCACAAGTAAGCTTTTCTGTTTTCTGTTGGTTTTAAGAAATGGAGTATTTAGTATTCTTGACTGGGTAGACATCTCAACAGCAGCTACTGCTGGACTACAGGTAGTTTTATAAAGCCTTCCAGATCAGGATGCTGTGTTCACTATCAAAGAACATTCTTTTGTAGAATAGCAGGTAACTGCATTCTAAAATTGCAGTACCCATGGTGCATTTCAGTGATTTCCTTTCAGGTTTTCCTCCTCCATTTTAATGTTAACTTTGCAAAGCTCACAGCTACCACATCTGCAGACACTGAACAGTTCCTACTTCTTCCAACCAAGAAAAGGACCAATCATTTTGAAGTCTTATTTGCCTGCTATCTTTATTGATCAGAAGAAAAAAAAGCAAACACACATAGTTCAGTTATGTCTGTCTTCTACTCTGGGTACTATGCTGTGTGACACAAACATCTGAATTTGGGCTGGATTTTATTTTACATTCTACAGTTCCACTTGTCTTGTCAAACAGCTCCTATGTAGGCATCTTGAAGGATCATTTACCAGTATACATCCAAGACCATGCTCTAAATAAAGCTTCCAAAAGGACATGATCTTTTTCTCATAGCTCTTTGCTAATAGTCTAAGTTCTCTCTGCACATGGTGCTATATAGCAAAGACGGAAAACGCGGACTGAATTTCAGCTTATTCCTTCAAAATAAAGACTTTACTACTTTGAGAAAAGTGGATCACATAGCTATTCCTTGAACAACACTTGACCTTCAAACAAGAAAGGAGAAACCTCATTGCTAGATAAGACGTGTATCAGCAGAAAGCCTAAGCATAGCCAGGGTCTGTCCAGCACAGCACCACCTGATCTTAAAAGCACCCAAATTATCCTGGGCAGCAGCAGATGGAGGTGCCATAGTATGGTGCTCTAAGGTGGGCATTTCATCCTGCTCTTGAGCACAAGCATGATCTCAATGCATTCCAAGAGCCAACTAACTGCTCCTTTCACTTCACTGAAAATTTAAAGATCAATGTAAATAATTTCAATATGAAGATTAATAATGAGTGATTTATCAATCTCATAGGGAAAGTCCCACTGCACTAGAAACAAGGTCAAGCAGACTGTTTTATTCAGACTTCACTAACATGACATTCAAGTAACTCCAACGACTCACTCTGATGATTAACACAGGTAGAATTTATTTTGTTGACAGAATTTGGAAAAATCCCAGAAACTCCTCCTCCTCCTCCAAGTCCTAAGTATGCTTGAACTTCCAGAAATAGCACACACACAGTATGATTCAGTGCTTTTTTGTCTTTGTACTCCCTGCATACAGCTTCATAAGCAAAATACCAAAGTTATTCAAATGAGCAAATGCAGACTGACTGCTTCTATCTTAGCCACTAATAGTCTGGTCAACCATCAACAACAGAAGCCTTGCACAACACCATACAACTAAAGTTTCAAAACACATTGCAAATATTAACTGATTTACCTTCAACACCCACATATTAAATATGCACCCAGCCTCACATCAATTCCTTTTCATCTTACCAGTGTAAACAAGTAGTTTCAGAGTTTCTATAACTTGATCAAACCATGCAGGATGTTGACACAAATAAGCCGAGATCCCAAGTTATCCCTGACTTCTGGCCTGTTCCTGAACACAAAGTCATTGCATAGATTCACAGACACAAGCTATTTTAGTATACATTTCTATTTTTTTTTAAATTCACAGTGATATCCAATAAGTTTTTGACAAGTTTAAAGCCATCTCCAGAACCCAGCCCTTTCATAATTTGGGTAGCATAGCAAATCAACAGAAAATACTGAATGCTGATCAAACACGTATCACAATAGTTCTAACTCCCCATGAGTGCTTCAACACAACTCCTGCAAATGTGCTACCAAGTGTCTTAGAGGCCAAAGACTAACTACTGCCATAGAAGGACCATAGCTGATGTGTGAGCTCCAGACAAAACTCTAGCTTTCATGGGGCTCACTGAAAAAAAAAAAAAAAACACCCCCCCCCCAAAAAAAAAAAAAAAAAAAACAAAAAAAAAACCAACACTCTGCACTCTCATTTTTGGTACAACACTTTAGAAATCTCCACTTGCATTATGTGTAGTCTCAATGTAAAGCTTAAAGGAATTAAGAGCATTTGATTACATTTTACAGATCAGAGTTGCTAAACAACTGGTAAAATTTAAGTGAAACTGACGATGATGATGAGACCTGTAAGACACAAAATGCAAGTCAGAAATGTTGCCTAACCTACTGATTTGGGCACATCACATGCTGTGATATTTTCTACGATTAAAAACAAATCGGTTGTAAAGCATAAGCAGCTGAATTCATATGCTGACAGCAAAGCCACAGGTGAATGAAAATTGAAAATTTTATGTTTTCCTGTACATGTCATATGAGTCCATATGAATTCACTGTAAACAGTAGTAAGTATTTCAGAATCAAGAAAGACTGACTGGAACCTGCTCCAGGAAGATCATTTTAACCTCCCTTAGATGTAAGGCTCTGAGAAGTCTTACTTAAACAAATGCCATCTGCAGAGCCAATGAATTGTTAACAGCTTTCTCTCACTGCATCTTTAGAGGACAAAACAAGCAAATAAACTGAGGTTGCTTCAGTCCTATCATGCAGCCAGGTAACAACCTGCTGGGTTAGGCACAGCAAACACAAACCAAAGTTCTTTATAAAAATGCAATGGCATCACTTGAGTTACCTGCTTAGTGAAGCCTCTCACACTTATAGCCCCTGCAAGCCACAAGTATGCCCAGTGAAAGAAAGCTTGAAGCAGTGAAGCAGATTCTCAAGTACAGCAAACTTTCTAAGCAAACGAGAAAGAATCTTTGCTTCTTTTAAAGTGTAATAAAAAACACAGATAATTTAATCATAGAATGGTTTGTGTTGGAAGGGACATCCAGTTCCAATCGCCTGCCAGGGACAGGGGAACCTTCCACCAGAGCAGGATGCTCAAGGTGCTCCAGCCTGGCCTTGAACACAGCCAGGGATGGGGCAGCCACAGCTTCTCTGGGCATCCTGTGCCAGGGCCTCACCACCCTCACAGGGAAGATTAAAAAAATTATTCCTAGTATCTCCTCTAAATCTACCCTCTTTCAGTTTAATGCCTTAAGTGGGACCATAAATGCATAACATTAGTCTGGAGAGCAGCTTTACTCTACAGATGTTTTACTTTTTCAGTACACATATTCTGTGTAAATTGGCCCATGGCACTGAACTTCCTCACTCCCATAACTTCCTAATCTCCATTTTCACAAGAACCAGGATTACGTTTTTGCTCTAGTCTGCAAATTAAAGCTAAATTTCATTCCTGTATCTGTTTCACAATCTTTTTTCTCTAAATTCTGTCTGCATTAAGTTGTGCCTAGAAGCAATTTATTGATCTCAAATGCCTTGCTTCCACTTATTTCTCCTGATACCTAATGCCACAGGGAATATGGATTTAGGCTCCATCTATCACTTTTAAAAGAGTTAAAATATATAAGCTATTTGAGCCAGATATGTCCAAACACTTATTAAATTGTAGCTTCCAGCTATTTATTGACTTTCTCAGAACTACCTTCACACCTCATCTATTTGCTACTTTATCAGTTTTCTGAAAAGCAGTAGATATGGGCTTAAAGTACCATACCCAGCAGCCAGATAAGCCTTTACTGTGGTTAATTCCCAGACATCATCCCCAGCTCAGATTATCAGCAGAAATTAGTGCTTGTGAAAGCTCCAGACAGGACACATCAGAAATTAAAGTTCACTCTTCACACACAAAACTGATAGATGCAGTGCAGCAATCAGCAGTGCAAGCTTCTGCACAAAATCTCACCAACAGGTTTCAACTAAGTAGTCCTTAAAGAGGTTGAGTATTTCTCTACCAATACAGAGATAACCCTTACAGTCTCACATAATTTCACCATCCTGTCTCTTTCCAATCTTGAGTGCAGGTTTAGTTAATATTCTCTTAAAGAGCCAATTTTGTTAGGTTCCTGTCATTTGTTAAAAAAAAACAAACAACCTATTACAGAAGATACACTTCCAGTACTAATAAGCATGCATACAATAAGACAAGCCTCTTATGAAACTTTCAACAGCAAGTGCCAAAAGTTCAAGTATGCCAGTTTTGCATAGGGAATTGTGGCTTTATGGC
This sequence comes from Neopsephotus bourkii, assembly GCF_033783945.1. NCBI lineage: Eukaryota > Metazoa > Chordata > Aves > Psittaciformes > Psittacidae > Neopsephotus > Neopsephotus bourkii. The sequence goes on from NW_026900781.1 coordinate 4,309,141, forward strand.
TCCAGACAGATCCAATTTCATTGAGCACACACCAGTACACCACTAGTTTGAGGCACCATGTGTGCATTATTTGACGGAGAAGAAGCTCCCAAAAATAAAAAGATTCTTTTGACAAACAAGAGAAGGTGGTGGGGGTAGGGGGGGTGAGGATCATTTTCTCATCTTGTTTGGAAGCAGCATCTCAAGGTATCAAGCATTGTCACAAACAGTGATATTGCTGTATCAAAGCACACAGGGCTGTCTAGCAATTCTTCATTTTCTTCAGGCAAAAGGCAGACCTGCTAGAAGAGCTCCACAGGCCAATAACATAAGGAGTCAAAGTTTTCTGGGTTGTCTTCTCCTCCCCTGCCCCAGGCTTTGCACTGTTAGTGTCTTTTCCACTTTGAAGGCCAGGTGAAGAGTAACAACATAAAACCTACATTTCACTACACAGCTTAAAGGAGCCAAAATATTTCAGAAGCCATTTTCACTTTTCCCTTTTCAACAGTGAAGATACTTCAACATTCTCACATCTAAGACTTCAAGACCTGTAGTTATCCACAGTTTACTTTACATTTTCTATTGTGAGTAACCTGGTCTAGTGGAAGGTGCCCCTGTCCACGGCAGGGGGGGTTGGAACTAGATGAGTTTTAAGACCCCCCAAACAATTCTGTGATTCTATGATTCTGTCTTTATGCAAATTTCTCTTTGTCCATGTTGATGGCTGAAGTTTAATCTGGTATCTCACATGATTACTATTCTTCCTTTGTATATATATATATATATATATATATATATATATATAACTTATGGCTCTACTGCCTTTACAGTTGTTTTCATTTAGCACATGTTTTCTAATTTACCTTTCCTTTGCTTTCAAAGAGAAACCACAGGGGCCAGAGTGAGCTGTGTGCAGTATATGGACAACTGACTAATACCCACACAGAAGGAAGTGCCGGATGTTACTTTAAAATGTTAACCAGAGTCTTTAATTAATAGATGCTTAGAGTCTCTTTTGATAATTTATTTCACAAACCAAACAGTATAAGCACTGACCTCTACAGTTAAAACTGAGGCCATGATGGAGAGAAAGGGTATATAAATGTAATGGTAACAGGGAGGAAGCAACTGTAATTGAGAGGACACAAAAGCAGTATACAGAAAATTCAGGAAATTGAATCACTAAAAGCACTACCACCCTCAGGACAATTTCCAATTGTATTTTTTTCTGTTGAAAAGCACAGTATTTGTTACATTATGGATATAATCCGTCAATGTTTCTTGTTAAAGATAACAGAACTTTATCATCCCCCCCCAAAAAAGTAAAGTTTGTTTGAAGTTTTTGCCAAACATGGCTTAAGAAAAAAAAACATTTGTATTAAAATGTATTAATAGTAAATTCACAAAATAGACACCACAGCACTGTACTTGTTACAGGCTTTTAGTAGCTATTAATCATCACTGAGCCTTGCAAACATGCAATGCTTTTTTCATTAATCACCTGGCATCTAGCACACAATATTGGAAGTAGCTTTGAATAGATACCTTTGCCAAACCTTACTAGCTGTTAATACTGACAAAGCACCTACTTCACCAGAGAGGTTCCTGTGCTGCCCACTTTAAAGCTTTTACCAGACTCCTGCTTTCAACCCAGGCACTTTCCAGGTCCACCACCCAAAAAACCCCTACCTGTGCCAGGGCTCCCAGATTCTCTCAGTTAGAAAACTCACTTCCAGCTCTGAGGGCATCTTTTCAAAGTTCTATTCCAAGCTCCATGTCTATGACTCTGATCTTGAGAACCTCGAGATAAATTCCAAACATCTGTAGCCCTGAGACTGCCCAAAACAGGCTGACTTCAGCTCTTCTGGACATTCCAGCCTGCAGGCACTCTGCCCTGCCTGTATCCCAAGGTAGGAGGTAAAGTCACCAGCTGCCCTTAGATCCAGAAGTTCTAACACAGCCTGGAACCATTCATGCCACCTGGCCACTGACAAGGAGGCTGGGGAGCCCCACATGGCCAGCAAAGGCATTTCCCAACTTCACAGAGGAGCAGCCGCTCCCATGTAACCCCTACTTCAGAATCACCCCATAGTGCAGTTTCCTGAACTGCAACATTGCCTTAACTTCTGCTTTACTTGCAGGGGGGAAAAATAAAATTAACATATCTCTCCCCAACCAAGCAGAAGTTTTTTTACCTTTCTTACTAACAGTGAGTGATCTACAGTAAATCCATTTTCACAGCACTACAAATGCTCACTTTAGTGAATTGCTATGTTGTGGTTTAAAATGAGCTGAATTTTATTTGTATTCCTCACGCTGAGCCATGTGTCTTTGTTACAATCTATAGTGTCTTTAAATTCTCGGTACAGGATCAAAATAATTACTACAGTTGCTGTATTTGATTCTAAACTGCACACACGGTCCAAACTCCACAATAATGTGACCACTTACAAACATCAAGCACAATTAGATCCTTGGACCAAGCAAACACTCAATAGGCATAATTTCCTGAAAAACGTCCTCCATGAAAGCACATTTATTATTCCCAAGTTAGCCCATGTGCCTTCTAGTGAGGCACTGGAATGGGTTGCCCAAGGAGGTTGTGAATGCTTCATCCCTGGCAGTGTTCAAGGCTAGGCTGGACAAGGCCTTGGGTAATACGGTTTAGAGCAAGGTGTCCCTGCCCATGGCAGGGGGGGTAGAACTTGATGATCTTAAGGTCCTTTCCAACCCTAACTATTCTATGAAGAACAAACCAAGTTATTCTGGAGCAGATAGACTGAAGAAACTGTGTTTTTGAACACTAAACAATTAACTTGTAATCAAAAGTTTGCAGCTCTTCAGAGTCAAGATTCTTACAATATTCTCCATTTTTGCTGAGGAACTTGAGACCCAGCATTACACTTACTTTCCGAAACAGTATTTGGCACTTACTACCAATTATTAGACCCTACTCAAAACCCTGAGTGACTTCTTCTCTTTGTTCCCCACTCTCTTTTTACTATATAATATATACTTTTTTCCTTAAAAATAAAACTTTAAAGTACAACCTCACTGGGTGTCATAAAATAAGGAGCCGACTCACTTTTCTCTCACTTTGATACACAGCATCTGTTGAAGTTCTATTGTTAATTATTACAGATGTGCTGCTTCCCCATTTTTAAACATTATTTCTAGACACTTAATGGCTAATCTAATGATTTAGCTGTTTGAGGAAGCTTATTGAAGCCCTCTATCCATTCAGGCTGGCCATAACTTAAGAAGTTCTTGCAAGGCTTAAACTATTCAAAAAGTTAATGTATGCGCTAAAAAGGTACAGATCTCTCATCACTGCACTCAGGCTGAAGATTTTAATTAAGTTGGGGTAGTAACTGTGTGTTAAAAAATAAAGATGACAACAACAGCTTCTGAATTTTCACAGGGCCTGTGTTTGAGATTTGGCAGGAAGAAGACTCATTTTAAGACCATGTTTAGGAAGTACACAGATGAACCATATAAGGGTATACTTCTTTCAACATATTAATATCCACAATAAAACCTGTACAATATTAATGACTATAGAAAGTGCCATCAGAATGCATAAACAGGCATGCTGACTGACTAATCCGTTTAAAACAGATCATTAGTGAAATAGATAGTTAATTGCTTAAATCCATTTACTAAAGCAAGTAGAAGCCAAGCATAACATTCCCCTTCCACTGACACACAGGAGTCTTCTGCAAAGTATGAAGAGTTGAGTATTTGCTAGGAAACCAAAATGCAGATATTCTGTATACTACACCCTTAGTTTCACAGGAAGATTTCAGTTTCATCATAGGCATTTAAGTGGTCTCTCTTCTCTTACAGAAGCAAATTTGGCAGACATGATTAGAACGCCTACCTCAAAGGGGTAAAATTACTGCAGGTGCACATTTAACACCAACCCCGTTGAAAAAACAGTGTGTGCATCATTCTTTAAAAAGTCACTGTTCATGAATGTTTAATACTTCATTTTAATACCACACTCCAAATAACATGGTACCAGAATCCTCCAGTTGCCTTTGTTTCCCTATTTGGTAATTGCACATCTAATGTCTTTTACAATGCATGAAAATATTCAAGGAATTTTACCAGAAGTATTCCTAGCCCACAGCTGAAATTTGTTGCTCATATATGGAAAAAAAATAATATAAGAACAAATAATTAACACATGTCAGTCTAGAGGTAAACTCCAACATGAGCTGTAAAGTTGTTCTGGTTTACGGTTTTTTTAATCTCCTCAAAGAAGTTGCTACTGCATTTGCAAGAAAAATCCTAGAGGAAGTCCCTAAGTCCTTCCTTATTTTTTATGCACATATCACCACAGCAGACAGTTATTAGCCAGAGTGTTGTCTTGAGTCTGTTTTATATTATTTTCCGAAGAATAATCCTGTAAAAAGATTGAAAAATAAATGCATCTTCTATTTTTCAGTACATTTGCTCAAAATGTATCCTAAGAAACATCAGGTTCAGTATTCCCAACCTCCTAACACAAAACACTACCCGAAATCTTTGGAGAGCTATACTAAAAATATATGGGCAACTAGAGAAGTCTTCCAAGAAATGCATGCTCAATGTGGTTAAGAGCTAATGATGAAAAACTGAAAGTGTCAGTGTTTAAATTATGCAAGACCAGGAGTGAATTTGACCTCAGGAATAAACAGACCAAATGGTCCTTCCATTGAGGGTACAGTAAGAGGTACAGAAAGACCTGCAAGCAAATGGAAAACTAATTCTTTGCCCACCAGATGTCTCAAGAAATGGAATAAAGACAAACTAATACAAAGCGTACAGGTTTCACAAATAGAAGTACCACCTTATTAGGAGGAATATTATAAGAAGGAATGGCAAAATACAGATTATTAAAAAAACATACTCAAAGTAACACAGAATTTGCAGGAATTCCCAAAGCAAGCAAGCAAGTTTCTGACAAATCTTTATAACTAAGGACTCTTAATAACCCTAAGAACTAGCACGCTTTTCCAAAAAGTCATACACTTTATTTCATCAGCACCCTGAACTACCTAGCAATCATCAGTACTTCCAGATGTTTAAAACAGAGCCACTGACCAGCAGTACCCACCTAACAGGTATCCTTGCCCACACCAGAAAACCCAAATCAAGCACCCCACTATACCTTGTCATCACCCAAGTGAGACAACTCAGCTTTGAAGCCAGATCAGCTACTACCCATCCCACAGCAAAGTGAGCCATCCCACAAAAAGGTGTGCCCCCACATCTTTCACTCCGTGAGAACTTAAAATCACTGATAGGGATGCGGGGGATGGACTCTTCATTAGGGACTGTAGTGACAGGACAAGGGGTAACAGGTTAAAACTTAAAACAGGGAAAGCATAGATTGGATATAAGGAGGAAATTCTTCCCTGTTAGGGTGGTGAGGCACTGGAAGAGGTTGCCCAGGGAAGTTGTGAATGCTCCATCCATGGCGGTGTTCAAGACCAGGTTGGACAGAGCCTTGGGTGGCATGGTGTAGTGTGAGGTGTCCCTGCCCGTGACAGGGGGGTTGGAACTTGATGATCTTAAGGTCCTTTCCAATCCTAACTATTCTATGATTCTATGAGAAACAAGCTGAACTTTCCCTCCTTCCCCTAAAGATAACCATTTTACCATTCTTATCACTATCCACACAGTAAGTACTAGGTATACTTTTTCCTCAGGGATATGTGACTAAGCAGCAGTTCTGAACCTTAATTTACCTTTCAAGTCAGCTGTTTCTATTTCAGACCTTACATCTGTGTATCCAAAAGGACATCCACGTCTTCAACTACACTTGATTATCTAATAAAACAATATCAGCCTTAGCCATAAATGTTGTACAGATTAAAGATTTTTATGGGGTGCATTTTCCAAATCTACTGTTACCACTTCAAAGGCTATTTAACCACCCTGGAACCAAAATAAAAATAGGAACAGCCACCAGGACTCCTCACAAAAGGACTGCTTTAATCTAGTGGGGTTGAACACAAATGAGGTCATTTGCCAAGTAAGAAAGCATCCTAAAAAGATATAGCAGCTTTTGAAAATCTACAAAATATGATTAGATTAAAACCAGTGCTTAGGCTTACTATTACCTTAAAACAATGATTCTTTCAGACATGATGTTAAAACTTTACTCCTATTCTCATTGCTTTCCTGTTGTTTGAAATTAATGTTTAAGATGCTAGAGAGTTGCTGAGCTATGAGTATGCAGTTTGATTAATGAAGCAGCTCACAAATGTCAAGCACAGGTTGGTATTTGCTTCAGATAATGTATCTCCTACCCCCCAAATATCTGATATTATATCAGGTTATAGCATATCGTGGAATACTATGTCACGGAAGTCAAGAATGCATAAGCTGTGTAACACATTACAGTTTAACTGGATATTGTTTCTGACAACATAAATTGGTTCTTGAATCCCAAAACAAATATTTGCGCCTTTCTGCCCCAAACAAGCAGGACAGATGATGGATGTAAGACAAGAAACATATCTTTGTTTTTAAATGAAAACATTTCTAAGCCACATATACCAAGCTTTTGTCATGTAAGCGCATTATTAACTCTACAGTGAAGTGCAGAAACGGAAGCTCTTCAGACCAGAACTACAGTGAACACTAAAATTCAACCTGCCTTTTGCTAGATTTTCATCATCTATCTTCTTTTTCTTTCCCATGGCAATCATACACAAATAGCTCATTCCTGATTTAGACACCTATGAAAGTTCCCAGGATAGGCTTACCACACTAACAATATAACTAACTACACCAAGTGTGTTGATAAGAGCCTCCCCGCTGACTAAGATTTTTGTAGGAAAAATACACAAATGTTTCCACATGCACCCCGTTAAAAACATCACTGTTTTACCTAGACATGACAGCATTCTGCCACAGCAGAATATCTGAGGGATTAAGGAAACAAGTGTAGGTCAGGAAAAAACTGATCAGAATAGGAAACAAATAGGAAACATGCCACTGCCTGGTATGTGCTGCTGTAGTGCAAACTGCTCCAAAGCAGCACAAGGACCACAAAATGCATACTTCAAATCAGGTGATGAAAACATGTAGGTTTTGAAAGCATACTTAAAAAATCACCACATAAAAGAATCAAAAGCTGACAATAATTTGTGTAATGCAGCCCAGAATTCTTAGCCCTTTGATGCAAGAGTGCATTGAAGCAAAGGACCCCAGGAACTTTGCACAGCCAATTCTGCCAGTTTTAAATCCGCTTCACCATCTGTATATTCAGTCCATCCTTTGTCCGCTTCTCTGTGAGAAGTGTCAAAACCCAGGTAGATGGTATCAACTGCTCTCCCCGCCTCTACCAAGCCAGTCATTTAATTGTAGGTTAGAGGTTACTCAAGCATAACTTTTCCCTTTATGAAGCCATGCTGACTACTTACGTCACCTTTCTCCTTCACGTGCCTGAAAATGGTTTGCAGGATTAGCTGCTCCACCACCTAACCACTGACTGAGATGAGGTTGACCACCCTGTAGTTCCCTGGGTCCTCCTTCCCTGTCTTTAAGGTTGGAGTGACACTTGATTTCCTCCAGTCAATCAGGCAGTTCTCCCAGTGATGATTAAGAGTGGCCTCATAATGACATCTGTTAGCTCCATCAATACCCATGGGTGCATCCCATCAGGGCTCATGACCTTATGTATTTTCAATTCATCTCAGTATGCCCTAATCCTATCCTTTTTCCACTGGAAGCAAGTCAAGTCCTCCTTCCTTGCAACAACAAACATAATCCCTCTTGGTAAACTGCACGGGCTCAGTTAACAGTTGCAGCAGCACAGGCAGGTAGGTTGCAGATGGGGGAATACACTACAACTGTTTGCCAAACTGGGACTGGCTTAGGTTGTTAGAGACACTGAATTTTCCGCAAACACAACATCACAGATCCAAACTAAAAAGCAGATGTAGAAAAAGATGAGGTGGTCCAACCAACAAGGTAACAAATCCAAGCAGAAAAGGATGGTGTTACACAAGTACATAGACTTCTACCATCAGAAGATTAACATGCAACTACAGCGTTAGCCAACAATAAAACACTTCAGTTGCAGAAACTCATCTGACTGTAGACAGAGTTGTGCTAATTTAAGCCATACCTTAAAATATACTTAACAAGATGGAATTAAGTTCATCGCCTATACATTAGAGGGTTATAAGCATGACTGGTTAGAGCAATATATTAATGCCTTCAATTACATCTCTACAATGTAAAACAAGCTTTAAAAGCTACAACATTGATTAAAAGATAGTTGCAATAATACACCTATAATGAAAAATGGAACAGCTACTTAGTCTCAAGGAGCTGATGCTTAACACCAAAGAGAAAAGTAGTCTCAGCCACAGGGCTCTGACTCATACAGATAACATATACTGAGACAGCCTTCAAGGGTACTGTTACCTTCTTCCCACAGTCTGGATGTCCATGTTGTTTGTAAAACAGATCCCAGACAGCCCAATATTTTAAAACAAAACTAGCTACAAACACAACTTAAATTGCCTCTGCTCTTGCACTACAGCAGTCAGCCAAAAAACAGACACTCTTAAATACACTGAGGTGTTTGCAATGCTCACAAAGCCACGTTCAGCCATAGCAGGAAATGGGAGATGATTACTGTATCTTTCTCACTCCACAAGAGATGAGCTGTAATGCTAAAACACACAATACATGTTTGGTCTATGCAGTGAAGATTAAGTCACCTACGTGATTAAGTTAAAAGCCCCACTCAGCTTCTCTTCCAGCAGATTTAAAATTTGACACAGTGCAAGAGGATAAGAGACTCTTCTACATTTTCTTAAAAGCAAGGCAACAATCTTTAATTCCTAGGACAGTATTCAGACAAGAAAGTATATGGGGAAAACTAGAACAGGGTCCTTATACATCACTCCTGTTGACAGCACCACTGTAGAATGAGCTTAAGAATGCCAAGGTGAGAGCATATATAAGAAGTACAAACCAGCTCCCAAAACACCACCTGAACACAGGTGTTATGTCCAGAGATTTTAAACAAAGCATATAGGCATCTGGGGAGAAGAAATTTAAACCAAGGTCTACCCCAAAAAATACCCCCTTTGTAAAAGGCAGAATTTTGTATTTATGCTAAACCTCACTGTTGTCAAATTTTCCATTCTATAACACCATTCAAACTGCCTCTATTTAAAAGATACCGTGTAGATGTAACTGTCTCAAACTAAATAAATAATTCCACCAGTTATGTAGAATTCAGCTCTTTTGGGTATAGGCCTTCTCCCACGCTCACAGACTGGAAGGCAAAGCAGCCTGGCCATGGTTAGTAACAGGAATCAGTCAAGGAAATCCGAAGAAATGGAACAAAAAAAGCCTTTGATGATTTTTTGGTTTGCCTTACTTGCTGTTGCTACTATTTTTAGCAAAATCAAGACAATGAAACATTTTTAAACACTCATTTCAAACAGTACCTTTTATACATATTGTCTTCATGTGACCAGAAACACTGCTACCCTATCACTAAAAATGGCTATCAATCTGTACAACAATAATTCTTAAGTCTCACTAGTAAAGTTTCAGATTTGTTCCCAAAGCATTTTTACTGCAGATATGAAACCTAATTCTGAAATTGTTAACAATGACTTTCATATACAAAAGTTAAAGAATACTTCTTGGAGAAAATGCATATTTATCTGTTTTGTAATAAGTTTCAAAATACATTTTCCCTTCAAGGTACACCAATAGACTACATAATCCACTTTTTCTTGCCTAATCAGATCCAATTTGAATTTCTGATGTTCATACAGTATTGACATCGACCAACATAATGAAAAAGTTATTATTTCCTTTAATCACCTAAACACAGGGATTACTTAAATTCAAGTTCAGACTGTGAAAAAAAAAATAAAAAAAAGTTACTTTCTTTAAACTTGATCTACCAAACTCCAAGTATGTTTTCAAAAGATGAAATATGTAAACAGGCAAAATCCAGGCTTACAAAGACAGCTTGTTGTTCTGCCTAGTGCAGTGTATTAAGCTAAAAGAAATATGAAGCCATCACCAACAGCAGTAAATCACTGGGGGAAAAAACAGCAATTTCATTCATTACAGAAGTTCTTCAGTCCTGTCCCGGTAGCACAGCAGCAGGCCGGTTTTGGCATACAGACACAAGTTACAGCTATGTAACACAGGTGACAGACTTATCTGCACTGGCCCAGCTGAAGCACACAAAGGGAAGACAATGGCAGCTGCTCATGCTGGCACCGAAGCCTGTACTACACAGTACTTAGGAGCCAAAATGGAACACTAACAAGTGACTCAACCAGGACCATCTCCAAGTTTCAAGGATGAGGAGGGAAGATCTACAGGTTCCTTAGCACTGGTATGCTGCTATCCACATTCAAACACATCTTGCAGAACAAATCATATATTCTGGATTTCTCAGACCAGTAAATATTTCTACCCTAGGTCAGTATTTTATTCTTCATCTTACAGATGAAAAAAACTATCAGGCATTGCTGAAGAGATATTTCATACTTAATGAGAGCATAAAACCAGCAGGTTGCAATTATATTACACAAATAAACAGGGCAGGGGGATATTGTAATTTGAGAACAGAAATTACAGTCTACTTTATCTTTGCACAAACCCCTTGTACTGGCCCATTTTGATCATGGTAAAAGCCAAGCAGCCAAAGTAACAGAAATAACTTTTCAATGCCATGAAGATGAAGGTACGGACATTAGGACATGGTAAAAAAGTATGTGTGTGTGTGTGTGTGTGTGTGTGTGTGTGTATACATACACACATATATATATTGATTGCCATACATGCTAACAGGTAAATTAATGACTGTTCAGCAAGCATACTTGGAATTACAAGTAACAAAGTCACCACAACTTACAGTTTATTTAAAGCAATTCCAGCTCAAGACGATAACTAGTCATACACAGCTGGACTACTTTGACACATGGAGGTCACTTACACATGCTGTGTAACTACAGAGCACCTCACAGTAAAATTTGTTAGTGGCTATTGACAGTCAGGCTTTGAGTACAATTACTTTTCTCTAGTCTTTGAGAAAAGTACAGGATTTCATTAACTTCTCAAGGATTTCAGTAATCTCAGTTCAAGCCTGTAGATCTGACAGAACAATGAGTATCAATAAAGCTTCAGAAGGACATCAAATTAATATACTAGGAAATATTCAGAACACAAATGGCAATTTGCCGTCAGGAACACAACAAATCGACAGCTCATGCTGTCAGTCATTAAACTGGCAACGAGTCAGTACTTCTGCAATAAATGAATACAAGAATCAAAGAAAAAAGACCTAAAACAAACCACAAAACCTCGGAAAAAAAACCCCAACAAAAATAAAAAAGAATACCAAACACACACAAAAAAAAACAAAACCCCCACAGAAAAAAACATAACCTACAACAAATCGATCTCTCAGTCTCTCTCCTATGCCTCTTCTTCTGCATCTGCTATGAAGAATAAGCTTCAAATTTTAGTTCTTTCTAGGTACAAATGACATTAAATCTGGGAACGTGCCACCAAGCACATGCCTGTGTTACTGAAAGGTCCTATTGATGGAAACACTTCATACTCGAGTTCCCCTTTTAATCGTATGTTTGTTACAAAACTCCAAGTAGCACCAGATTATTTTTGTTTCCAAGTGCCTTCCACCCAGTAACAGCTCATGCATGGAAAGAGTTAATACATGAAATTTTGTGTAAAGCTTATTTCACTGAGCAGAAAGCAAATCATATGCAAATTTCTTAACTGCAAGTGTAGTGCGGGGTTAATAAGCACATGAACGCTTCACTATGCAAAATCCATGCAAATACCTGTGAAAGACTTTAACATGGGAATATACAACATTCAAAATGCATGCAAATATCCATTAAAGATTTTAACCTGGGAACACCGCCTGTCACACTACCTTTCTGTGTTTTGAGCACATTGTAATACTTTTCATATCTACAACATCTGCAACCCTGACAATACAAAAATACTGAGTCAAGCAATTAGGCAAATTCTAAAGAAAACGCTTTGAGAAATATCAAACAACAATAAAGGAGGTCATATTTACACAACACACAGACTGTCTGCATATGAACGTAAGTTTGCATGGGCTGGGTCAAACCAAAACACTCAGAGAGGTTCTTTCCTCCATGGGGACATACTAATGCTGGAATTGGGAGGTTTGTTAGATTACTTTCGCTCCAAACAATTTTCTTGAAATGAAGCACACATAACATCCTCTCCTGAAGTCCCTGTAAGCAATGCAACTACAGCACACAGTGCAGTAAGTACAGAAGTCCAAGACAGAGCAAGAAAATACATATTCCCAAAATTCCATGCAAGCCTCAAATTGTGGCACCAGGTAGCACCACAGAGTTACCAAAACATCAGAAAATGAATAATTTTCTTAAATGTGACTTTTTAGATGAAAAATCATAAATAGATTTATGCAGCATTTAATATCAGTCCCCATATGTTAACAAATATGAAAGAAAAATGTTTCTGTTTTAAGCAACTACAAATTTGAATTTTCTTCAGTAAACACTGAAAAGAAGAATGGAACTATACTAAAGCAGAAGTGTTTAATAAAACTAGACATAGCATAAAATATTCTCACCAAAAGAGAAATAAGCACCCTACGACTACGAAAGTGGTGGAATTGGGAAGTGCTAGACTTCTTCAAACTAGCTTTCAGTAGCAGGGGACAGAGAGTGGAATTAGAATTACACACTGATATTACTCATTTTTCTTTAGATTTGCTGTGCCAAATTTTCATCTGCTACTTCAGAGGAATAATGCAATTGCCTCCCAGTGTTTCTAGAAAAGTCGGAAAGTGACAGCCTGTGTCTTTAACATCTAATAAAACAAAACAAGCAGGCTGAAATAAAACTTAAAATTGGTGAAGATGAACACTTACAAATCAAAAATAATTCTATATGAATCATTTAGACCAGTTTTTACAGATTGATACTAAAATAATGCATTTTCTATTATGGATTTCTTACACATTTCAAATTCACTTCACATTTTGTCTTCTTCCATGACACATCTGAGAGACATACTGACTCTCATCTTGCCAAGATGTGCTATGCAGGCAATGCACTGCAGTTATAAATAATGTAGCCACAAGTGTACTGTTTTTGAAATAACAACCTACTTTTAGTCACTGGTAAAAAGATCATAAGAGCCAGTATCAACTACAGCACCATGAAGTTTCAGTGCCAAGACTAGTATCGGCCTCTGCAGCCTCTGCAAAAGGGCACTGGACTGTCAAGTCTAAAATAAATTCTGATACTTAACTGTCCTGTAACCAATGGCTCAAAGGCTCTTCTGCTTGCTTCCTCATTCTTCACTGAATTCTGCTTAACTGCTATTGATAGTTCTGAATGACAGCCTTCTATCTCATCTTTAATGATCTCCTTCCTGATAATGCATGTTATTCCAAAATTGAAATGAGCAAACTTAACTTGTTTTCAGGATGCTATATGCACATGCTTTTCTTTGTCTGTGTGCCTATTGTTCAGTATTAACTAATTAGATATACCAGTAAAGTTCTTCTTTTATCATGAACACACTTGACATATGCTTGAGTGCTTTGGGTTTGGGGTTTCATTTCTTTTGTTCTCGTTTTGGGGGATTTTGGATTTTTTTGTTTTCATTTCTGCTGTTGAGGAGTACAAAGCTTAGACAGCTTTGAGTCCTAACCTCTGCTCATGATAAATTTCAGTCTCTCACTAGCAAATTCTCAAATTCTCTATTTTTTATACCCAGCCTTAAGAGTGCCATCAAAAACAAACAAGATGTGCAACATACCTCCAACTGTATTTGAATACTTTTCCAACTTGAAAAAAGGCATGAGATGTGTAAATGAAAACATGCTTGAAGAACATCTAAATCTCTGCCTCCTAGTCACATAATAAAAGATTTACACCGCCATCAGCCAGTGTTACATCAACTACTGAGGAGGCAACAACATTCTCACAAAACCCCTGCTGCACCAAGCAAGCTTAGTTTAGCCTCTGGAGAGATTTCCTCTGAAAAATGAAATTAAATTAAACATTTAAATTAGATTAAAAACAATTGTTATGAATGAACCTGCCAAACAGCAGTATACATTCCAATGACCTGGCCTCACTGCACAAACCAAGCAGCCCAGAACTCGTAACACAGGCACAAGAGCTGCCATCCTGTAGCTGTCCCTGTTAGCCAAGTACAACAGGTGATGCCACAAGATCAAATTTAAACGCCTGCTTAAAGGACAAATGAGTCGCTAAGCCCACCACCAGATTTCTCTTCACTTCAGCTCCTTTTACTTCACAAGGCGGCACAGTCAAGCCTCAAAAGAGGCTTTCTCAGTATTGTATAAATCTGCCTGTATTGCCCAAGACCTCTGAAACTGCAACTAATCAGTCTAGCTATGAATAACCAGGAGACTGAAATCTATGAATATGAGGAGATATTTTTATCCTCTAAATGAGCTGCATTTGTGGAAGACTAAGGTAAAGAGAATAGTTTCCATTATAAGAGCATGAATAGAAGTCTTTTTCTTTAGGCTGGTAAGTTGCCAAGTGGAAACTATAACCCCCATCTCTTATTAAGCATTTGGAATAAATCCAACATCTGTTGTAACTTAATGTCAAAAGGCAATCTCAAATCTGCACTTGAAACTTTTCAAACTGACTGTACACCCTCTCCCATGATAACTGATTTACTGAAGGTGCCGTCTCACCTTCAATGTTATTTACAAAGAATAACTAATACACAAAAGTAGATTATTGGCAATAAAGCTGTATGTCAACAGGCAGCAAACACGTTCTCTAGCTAGTGTGCCATTAGAGCTCAAGCTGGTGTTTTAAATATGTTTGCTGCAGGCAAACGCACAGGCACGTTACTATAAGCTCAGCTTCCAACAGCAAGTCATTAGAGCACAGTAACTCAAGCAGACCTTTGAGTACAAGAACCACCTCGTCGATCAGCTGGCAGGATAACCCATTCAAATTAATTTCTATCAAGTCTGCACTAGCAAATTGTTTACCTTATGGCACTGAAAACTTAATTTCCCTTTACTTTAAAAAAAATTCTACTTCAGTTTCAAATTATTTCATTTTCAAATTCAGTTCTAACACATTTCAAACACATCAGCACTAAAGCTCAACAGAAAATCTATCTTCCATTTGGTAAAAATACAGCAACTGAAAAAATTAAAATTTCATTAAATAGCACTTCACAAAAAAGTGTAAAAAGATCCTTAGTGTGGCAAACTGTACTTTTATGGTTTCTAAATAAAACTTTTTTCCTGCTTTTATGTTATAATAATATAAAGTGTTAAAAAAGAAAAATCACTACAAGTCAGCAGAAATGCTGCAAGTTACTATTTGAATTGATTTTGAAGAAAACTCTAATTTTTCTACATCAGTCCTAACTGGAACTATGAACCTCACTATCTCTCATTCCAATCTTAATGTGCTATTAGTTTGGGACTAGCAGCTTGATGAGGCTGAAAAATAGCCTCAATTAACAAAAAAACTTCAATTAACACTTCATTGAAGAAAAATGGGTATTTTCCTCCTTCGACCAAAGCCTGCATTTCTCTTCCAAACACGTTGTAACATTTGATGTAATGGAACATTTCCGTCAGAACAAAGACTGCTAAAAATTAAATCCTTTTTTCTTTAAATAATTTTAATTGTAAACAGTAGCTTCTGACAAAATAGGATAAAGTAAAAAGCTGAAGGTTATGTCACCACAGAAACAGTAGCAAAATCTTAACCATTACATTCTTTCAACAGCACTAGCCACAAAGTATGTCACCACTTCAACACTTGCAAACATTTAGTGTTATCTTTAGGGTAACTCTGCTGCTTCCAAGCAGCTTTGAATATCAGCTTGGTTTGAAAAGACAGCAAGCCTTCAAGGGTGAGCAGAGTTACGTAAAGCTACTTGCTTTCTATTTTACTATAGTGGAGCAGCACAACTTGAAAACTTTGAACTCATGTAATAAAATATCAGTTTGCTTTAAGCTTCAGTCTCAAAAGAAGTTATAACCTCTGTACCAAAATCCTCCATTGCTGACCACAAAATATACTTATTTATACAATTCAATAGTTGTGCAACAGATTTCTGCAGTCTTAATTTTCACATTTTCATGCATTAAGAATCACTGCTAACTATTTTTGCTTACCAAGTAATTAATGGTTAACTTTACATTTGTCATTTATGTAAATCTGCATGGCAGATGGAAACCAAAGGAAGCCACTCAATTACACATGGAAAAACCTTCACTTCGTTCTCTCTTCATCCAAACGGTTCCAAGAAAAGAACCTACCCAGGTGTTGCCATATCTTTTATTCCTTTGGCTTTTAGCCCACCAAAAAGTATGTACAGTCTTGTTTAGCAATGACACTTTAAAAGTTATTAAATCGTATGTGACATTAGGGTTTGCATGCTAGACAACCCAGGCCCAATTCTCTATACTAGACCACGTGTCCATTTGAAATTATGTCTAGTATAAAACAGATTTGTGTACAGCTTGCAAATACTAAGCATTACGGAGAACTTCTTCTCAACAGCCATGCATTAGATTTATGGAAGTTATAGAAATCATTCTGAAAGTGTCCAACAAGTACCTACTCTCCATGAAGAAAACATTTTCTTATGCATTTTCACAAAAAAAAAAAACCCACAGTGTTTGTTACTTCATGTTACTGCTGTTGTTAAAACCCAGTGATGTGATAGAAAAGAAATTCCTTTGTTCTCCAACACTGAAAGCTTCAAAAATTAAAATGTTATCTGAATAACAGGTAGTGTTGAACTTCTTCCACATACTCTTTAAGGCCATCAGGTGCAAAAAAAATGGTAGTAGGATAAGCTCTTTTTACTTAGCAATTTGTTGATCACTGACATGCTGGCCACAGCCAGTCTTTCTTGTCTGGCACACCGGGACACAGGATTTTCAGAAGATGCTGTCAGAAATATAAAAGGTTTCAAGCAAATTTCAAAAGAAGCTGCTTCCAGACCCCACAGGTAATGATGTCTCACCTACTTTACTCCTCAATCTTTGGCCCTGAAAATATTTCCAGCAACAAATTTCAGGAGTTAGTTAAGTTTACAGCACATACAAAAGCATGGTATTTTACACATTAACTTTTTATGTTTTCATCTTAGTTGCTTGACACAACAGTAGCAACGCAAATGTGTAACAAGTCATATTCCTGCCAACATTTCTGCCATAGCATGAGATAAAATCCTTGGTTTTGAGTATTTTTCTCCCTGATCGTTCTCTACAAACTACTTTATTTTTACAGCTCCCTTAACTAGCTGTGCCAGAGAACACTGCTCATACCACCACTCTAATAATAGGGACCACTTTAAAAATCAAAAAAGAGAGCATTCATAAGACCACAGAAGCATCACAAACGACTTAATTACTTCTCACCTAGACTGAGCCAACTGAAAATATCAAAATACAGTCTAACTATAAGTGTGAGTGGCTACACACAAACCACCATGCTGATAAACCTGATTTATCATTAGTCTTTTGAAGAGAAGGAAAACAACCTTTTTAGCTTTGGTAATCCTGGTACTTGTAATTCTATCAGGCAAAAAAAGAAAAGCAACATTCAAGGAGGCTTTTCACTGTCTTCCAAACAGACACATTCCACACAAAACCAAGCCATTTTCAGACTCTTGATCAGTGTGAAAACTCCTATTCAGCATGCTCCTCCTGCCTCTCCTCCCCTCTAGGTTTCTTCAACAATCCCATAACTTCATCTGAATCAAGCCCTGACATGTTGCCTATGCACCTTCTGTCTGAATAGCCTAAGGGAACCATCTATCAACATTAACGGTTGTTTAAAAAAAAAAAACAACAAAACCCAAAACAAAAACCCAAACCCACACCTTAAAACTATACTCTCTGAAGAATTTATCTAGAATAAGTTA
Organism: Neopsephotus bourkii; assembly: GCF_033783945.1. Lineage (NCBI taxonomy): Eukaryota > Metazoa > Chordata > Aves > Psittaciformes > Psittacidae > Neopsephotus > Neopsephotus bourkii. Next base: position 4,327,084 of record NW_026900781.1, read on the forward strand.
TTACTGCCTCCAAATATTCACCACTGTACCCTCAGCAGGAGATCCTTGTCTTCACAGAAAGCCAATGGATTACATGTGATTTTCCCCCTCCTTTCCTCTTCTTCTTCCTCTGCACCGTAGGAAGTAATATGACAACATCTAAGCCACCTTTGGTGGATGACTGTGCCAGTGCTCTTACTTGCTGGTTGCACACAGACACAGCAGAAAGCCGCATCAGGAACACAGCATCTCTGCTCACGCAAGGCAGCAGGTCTGGTGGATGGTCCTGAAAACCAGCATTGGACCACCATTCCCAAAGAAGCAAGAATTCAAGTGCTGGTCTCCAGACACCACCCATGAGTTCTACAAACACATGGAAAAGCCTTTACATATTCATGCATGACAGCCACTTACCTGCTTCTGAACACTAAAACCAAGGGGATATAGATAGAAAGTCCTATATCCCTACACCATGCCCTCCTTGAATAACCTAACCCCTTTCTGCAGGTCAATGTAGTAAACACCACATATTTAACTCCTTACATTCTGTGTGTTAAATTAGAATATACCTGCCTCACAGAAGTACACCAAAGCAGGCCACAACTTCCTGGACAGCAGTGCTCCCAGTACCAGCTTTTCATCTCAAAACAAGTGAGATACGTCTTTCCTTCAACACAAAGCACTGCAACCCAGCAGCTGGCTATCACAGATGGCAGGCAGGGGGGCCAACTAGTGTCTCTTGTTGTTGCTACTTTGTACTTGGATGCCTTAACTATGAAGAGAAGACATATTTTCCCCTGTTACCTCAGGGCTTATTAATCCAGAAGAAAACACATCAAGTGTAACTCTTGTGGTTAGAATACCTTGCAGGAGAAATCTTTCAGATAAACAACAATTCTGTTTAACAACAACAACAACAAAAATGTGAATAACAGCAAAACAAAGAGCAACTACTTACAATAGAATAAACATTTATTTTTTTCTAAGGAACACAAAATCAGTTACTTGATGCAAACTATTTAATACAGCACCATAAAAATGGTTTGTGCCAACCTCTGGACAGGCAGCATCTACAATAAAATTTGTAATGTAAACACTTAACACTCAATATTTTCAGGAATATTATCTATTTAGCAATGAAATTATCTCTCTTTTTACTTGACATACACAAAGAAAACCCATCCAGCCATGGAAATAAAAAACACAGGGATGTAGACATTTCCAAAATACAATAAACACTTGTTTCAGAATTCAGAGGATAGGCAGAATTTCCTCAGTAATCAGTAACTTTGATAGTCTGACACAACTACAAAACTAGAAACATTTCTCTCAACTTGCTAGTGTATTAGCAAACCTGATTGTCCATAGTCTCTTAATATTTATTTGATTAAACCTTAAGAAGCATGTTCAAAATTCACACAAATAGCAAACGCTTTCAGAACTGGAAACTGCAAGAATGAAATTTTCATAACAACAGTCATGCGATTTTAGAGCCATTCATTATTTAGGTATTCAAAAAACAAAGTTCAGACAACCCGTGCTAAAAATGAACTCTCCAAAATAGTAAGTTCTCTCCATGCTGCTCTATTTTACAAAGTTAAGGGTATTTTTCAAATAAGGAAGTTAATTCATTATACATTTATAAAAAATACATTTAATCCTTTGCATGGCATTGCTAAAGACAGACTCCCCACTAAGCTGCCCAAGGCATTAACTGGAAAGAAGCAAATCCTGTGGCATAATCTAAGGTTTGGTGCATAATTGATACGAATTGTGCAATTTCAGAAGACACTTGTCATATATTATATATAAATACACAAGTAAAAGCTCTAAAACTGAAGTCTCCCCTCTTAAACAGTGCTCAGCTCCCACAAGCACTGCCAGTTCGAGGAAGATCTCAGATCCCAAATTACCAGTGCAGTTTCCAGGAACACGGGGTTTGGGTGGGTTTTCTGCTCAGGTTTTTATTTGTTTGAAATCTGAGCTCATATTATACAGAAGAAAAAACCTGAGGCAGATACCCTCAAGAATTAGAAACAGAAGTGTGCAAGATGTGTGTCTACCTTATCATTCAAAAACATGTTTAAATGGGTCCCTGCAAGCTTAGCTCCATGCAGCCCACAGCTTCATGATGAAAATAAATCCCCTCATCACTGGAATACGTTTTTTCCCTGTTCTTTATTTAGCATTCAGTGAGGCCAAACATGAAGACCACATCTAATAACAGTTGTCACCACCACTGCCCTCCCAGCATGCCTGGTAGGCTTAGGAAGGTTCAAGCCAATGTCCAAACACACACCGAGCTTTTTGCATGTCAGGGTTATAAATCACAAGACTGGATGTGTCTGACTGATACTAACCATGGAGTTGTAACACAGTAAAGGCCCTGTAGCACGGTGAGTATGCAGAAGGCACCCATCTTTCAGGCTGGGTCATTCATCGCAGTGTACTGTCTGGTACTATCATTAATACTTGTGCAATACTTTCTAATTTCAAGTTACACAATTGACTTTCAGAAGACACTTGCATGTCATCTGTCTTTAAAACAAGGTGCTGAATAATCTAGTCAAAAGGGCTAGAAGGGAATTCACACAGACAGTAGCTGACTTCTCCCCGCTGATGATGTGCTGTCAAGTACTTAAAGCATTTTTAAATCATTATGCGAGGACTTTTCAGAATTAAATTACAAGCATGACATATGGCATGAAATGAAGGATCCAGACCACAACGCTGTCATTACTGTTAAAATCCTGCATCATTCAAAACATGAACAAATTAGTTATGCCACACTTTTTAAGAATTGGTACATTCTGAAACAGTAGTATCTAAAACTACGTTTTTTTGGCATTGTGCAGTTCACCATTTAATTCTTGTACGCTAGCAGAACTGCACTGGTGCAAGAGCTGGGAATGCCAACAGCACTGGAGCACTCCAAGTTGCATAAACCAGAAGCCAGATCCTATTCATCCATTCTCTAGTCACAGCCACCTTCAACGCCCCCACCCTCTTTTCTTTCCCCAGATACATGCCACTGCCCACTTACAGGTCTGCCTCCATCTCCTCCACACGGAGCTGTCTCCCCATGGGCACCTCACACAAATAGTCTACTCACAAACTGAGAACCAGTACATAGATAATGTCTTTTTAACTGCAAACAGCAGCTACCAAATCCATCCTCCTGTTCCCCCAGAAGCAAGGAACATTTATAAAGAAGAATACATTTGTTTGGGTTTGCGGTTTTTTTACACCTAAAATAGTATTTCTTGTCAAACACTGGCAAGTTTTGTTTTAGGAAACTGCCCACTGTGGTAGACTGTGGATAAAAGATTAATCATATTCTCTATATTGCTAGTTTATTAAGACACACACAAAAAATAGATGTTTTTCCAGCTCCCCAGCAATGTGTTCAAAAGCTCTTCTGTTATTTCTAAGTTCAAGCAAATGGGAAAAGCTGCTGTGTTCCTTAAACAGCAAAACTGCTTTTATGTGTTTTAATCAAGGCCATGGGACCTTATGTGACCTGTTGATCTATACCTCAGAGAACACAGCAGCAGACACACATATTTTAGAATAAAAATATTAGTCCAAAATATTTTCCTTATATTCCAAGAAAGATGAAGATACAGGAGCAATGTTTAAAAATAAGCCCTTCTTCCTAGCTTTTGGGGGGCTGATAAACAATTTGGTCACGCAAAAGACCAGGGGCTTCAAAGCATAGCATCAGCCAGCACTCAGGCACCCACCCCACACTGATGGCCTGCATTGTGTAGTGGCTGCAAGCTGCAACACAGCATCCTTCCACTTAACTAACAAACACTTGCTTCCGCAGTCCACACCATCCTTCATGTTTGTACTGAAAAAGGAGCTGTGCTACAATGAAGAAAGGATCTATGTGTCAATCACCTACTGCTTTCAAACCATCATCAGCAGAAATCAGGCCATGATTTGGAACAGCAGTGGAGCAAAGTTATGCACATTTTTGCCACATGGTCATTTTTGCTCCTCTGTTGCCAAAGCTCTCAATATGCTACTTACGTCAGCATACAGTAATTGAGAAACCTAAACCAATTTTGAAATTACTGAAATTCAAGATGAGAGGACTTTTCAATTTGATAATCACTACTCCTCTAAAATTGTTCTACCTATAAAAGCTCCTTTAGCCTGTCCTACTAAAGAAGCCAATGAATAACACCCATTTTTAAAGTTAGCACGAATAAAAGATGACTTAAAAGGAAAAAGAACATTAAAAAAAAGGAGCCATCCAAGATTATTTCTCCATCAGGCCTCATTCCCCTCTATTTGTACACCTTTTCACCAGTCAGGTCAAGGCAAGGACATGAAACCTTTCCCCACATAATTCATCTTTAAGACAACTTACATTGTCAGAATATTCAAGGTATACAGCAGACTGATAGATACTATCCATCTGGAAACTGTTTTCAATGGAAACTAAATCAGCTGTAAAAGCAAAACCCACACTCTTCAAATCTTAATTAGTTATTTTTAGTTGAAGCAGCAAACCTAAACACCACAGAAACTGGAAGAGAGCAAGCAGAAAACTCAATGTTCTAACCACTTAAAGGTCTCCAACTCACTAAATAATGCCTGCAACGGTTAACTTTAATGCTTTAAGTGAGAAAAAGCAGATAGAAGCTTGAGCGCAGGTTTTGGCTAATACACTAGCTTCCAACATTTTGTTTCAAAACATGAAAAGAATACAACATAATTAGGACAGGTGTGTTTAAGAAGAAAACAAGCAACTAACGTATGCTGTTGCAGGTAGACAGACTTTCAAACCCACTACAAAAACTTCAGGGTTCATAGCATACCAGATTTCAAAAAAACCTTGCATCTGACCTACAACATTTTCTTCTGGCTTTTACTGTTTTATTGCGGCAGACTAGAGAGAACAGATTTGAAATGTTGCTCTCATTTATATGAAACAAAACGCATTGTTTCGTAATCCATGGAATTTCAAGAAAATATTGAAATGAGGAAATTATAGCAAAAGAAAGCACTAAGAAACACAGCAGATGACAAAGGCACAATCTGCAAAACAACGTCATACTTATATTGCAAATACTCTTTTTATAACTCAATCTAATTGTATAGGAGCTATTAAAACAGTTAATTAAATTACCAATTTCTTCATAATTACTTACATGTAGTTAAGCAGAATCTCAATGTAAAGCAGCACTTATATTTTTTTCTATCCTAAGTAAAGTGGGTTATTTGTAGCATACCAGATGTCTGCTGACAAGGAAGAAAATAAGCTAAAGCAGCATTTTAAGCAAAACATAGAAATTCTTCCCTATAATTCATTTTGTTCAGGTGACAAAGAGGTACCTTCTTAAATTCTCTGGGTCACATTTTCTGCATCTGATCTAACCTTACCCTTTTTACAGTGATAACACCAGCAGTGAGCCATTTCCTACATATTCTCTACAACAAAGCAACATCCCAGAATAGCAAGCAACTTCTATTTCCCAGCAAATGTCCCATTAATTTTAGTCAAAGTCCTATGCAAACAGCCTTAAACTCCTTCTGTACAGTATATTCCACTTTATCAATTTATAATCAATAAAATAAGTAAACCCTGATGATAAGTGAAGGTCCCTATACCAAGAAACAAAAAGGCTTTCAGAAAAACAGGAAAACCTTCCCAAACTGAAAATAGTGTAAGAGAAACACCAGTTAGTTTAATAAAGTGCTGCATTTGGTGTCTCAGAAATTTACTTTTTAAGAAGCACATTATACTCACTTTGAATTCTTTCTTATCCCTCAACAGTATTCACACATCACCAGTGTGTAAGCCTGAACTCAGTAAAAATTGAAACAACTCTTCCAAATGGTATGTCATTTCTAATGTATTGATCATAGTTTCCGTTATAGGAAATGGTAAGAGAATTACACTTCTCCTTATCATTACTTGGGCAGTCTGTGACGAAGACAGCACTAGGAATTCACCACTGTACAGAACTGCCTAAATTCACCAGAATTCACTACTGTAAGAATTCACCACTGTAAGAACTGCCTAAAAACAAGCTAGAAAATAAGTGTCCGTGGGATAAAGAAAAATTATGTGAAACTCTCCTCTGCCTTCCCCCACTGCCCCCAAGTGCAAGAAAACCTCTTCCCCCACTTCACAGAGAGGTAAAGACAGCTTGTAAACCCTTGTAAACTGAGTGCAGATCCACTGACGAAAAACAATACAAACACAAAGGAAAATTGGGGCAAGAACCTAAGCAGAAGAAAACCAGCCAGAAACTAAGCTGACTTCATCTAACAAGGAAAACCAAAAAAGTCTGTTTTCCCTCCCCAACATCTTCCTCCTCATCTAGAATGGCTCTTAAGGCTTACCGCTTTCTGCAGAATCACAGAGTGGACGAGGTCGAAAGGGACCTCTGGAGAGAGTCCAGTCCAACCCTCAACCTCAAAGCAGGGACAACTAGAACAGGTTGCTCAGGGCTGTGCCCAGTGGTTCTGTTTTGAACGTCTTCAAGGATGGAGATTCCACACCTCAAGAGACATGTTATGGCATTTGATCAACCCCACTATATAAAAAAAAGTCTTATGTTTAAATGGAATTTCTTCCTATTTCAGTTTGTGCCCATTGCCTCTTGTCCTGTCACTGGGCACTACAGTTACACATAAATCTTACCATATAATGACTATCTTTACTTGCATGTACAGCAGGGACATTAATCAAGCCCAACACAGAAAGGCCTGTGAGTGTTCATATATATTTTATATATGTATTTCGCATATATATTTCAAACTGGGCTATTATAAGCCTGCTGCCAGATCCAAAAATTAGGAAAGTTATTACATTTATACTGTTATTGGCTCACTAATAAGCAATATAAATATTCACATCTTACATAGTCATTAGAAAGTCAACTGACCTATAGGTCAGCCATGCTCAAACTCTGTTTATTTGAGAATTCCCCTCTTTTCCATAAAGGTTTGAGAGCCCCTACCTCCACTTGCTCTTCCCACACCCAGACTCCAGCTTCCAGCCTGTTCCAAACCCTTGAACCTTAACCTCCAGGCACCAAGCACCTCACAGAGGGTAATAGTTCATAGCAACTATTCCTCTCTAAAGGAGCATGTACCCACTGGCCAACATCCATCCAGCCACCCTAAGCCTCCCCAGATGTGGCATATCACATTCCAGCAGCTAGCAAGGTGAAAGTATTGGCACTTGTTCAATTTCCACACATCATCACTGACTGAAAGAAATCATTACCTCCAATACAGTTACTAAAGAGGAGAGTTTATGTGATGGAAGGAGAGACAGTTCTGGATGAATAGTAGGCAGCTTGTCATACCCATTTTCCCCTCAGAAGATTATTCTACATGCTACCTTCTCAAAGGGTTCGTCAGTAGTAGCTGTTAGATGGCGGCAGGAATCTTAGTAGAAAAAAAAAACAACAGTAACCAAAGATTTGCTAGTTGTGCATGTATTTCCCCTAAACCACTGCTGCAAGTAGCCAGAAACTGACTGGTGAAAAGTTTAACTTTATCATTAATGCAAACCTCCTCCCTGTTTTCCAGTATTTCAGTCACCCCAAAAAAACCAAGATACAACAGTGACCCTAATACAGAAATTTAAACTGGAACTATTTACAGGGGCTTTAGTAACAGATGTCTTAGACCAAACAGATCCAAGGTTCTTTGATATACACAGCATGCTCTACACCAGAGGTGGCCTGGCAGCCAGGGAAACGTACCTGCACTCACCCTGCTGTAACAAGCACCCACTCTGTGACTAACAAGAGGCTCCAGAAACCCCCTCCCTGCTTCAAGAAGCAGTTTGTTTATATTGCACATTTTCCCCAGTGGGTATCAAGGTCTGCTAGGGACACCTGTGGCCAGGTGAACAGTCATCAACTTCATCTGACCATTTCTGTTCACATGACCCCACTTATTCTGCAAAGTGACCACCTGGCTATTTCTTCTCTCAAAATCAAACATTTGATATCAATGCCAGTAATTCTCCAACTCTTCATCCATTTTTGCCCATTAAGCACTAATTTAAACAGCTAATAAAGGTTTCTAAAACATGACAAATACCAGTATTACATACATCCATTGCAAGTCATGCAGGTTTTCTGTTTGCAGAAGTTCCAATAAATCAGAAGAAAGCTATATAAGTTAGTCCAAAGGCAAATCATGCTAATAAGCTACATCTGGAGTTTCAGATTAAATACATCACTCATCTGCTTCACAGACTTTTACTTTAAGTCTCCTGACTTTCTAAGGCCCTTATCAACCCAAATCCAAATCATACATATGCCTCCCTGAACGGGGCCTGCCTTTTTTTGTGATACCTCTGTTTACACAGCTTATCCCTTATCACACTGACAACACTGGGAGCCGCAGCAGATGGTCCCCTCAGACACAACTCTAACAGGTTTTCTCCACTCCCCCATTCCACTTTTTTTTTTTTGTGCAAACAACTGATAAGGAAGGCTGCTGCAATGATTTACTGATATCTGAAGTTGAAAATTGACAAAAGGCAAACTGCTTTTGTTCCCTCCCAACTCCTGTGAACTGCTTAACCTCTTAACTACTAAGCAACATAGACAAAGAGTATTAATAATTGTACAAACCATACACTCTGTTGGATTAGCATTTCAAACACAACCAGCATTGGTTAATTTAAAAATCATTACTACCTTTACAAGTTACGCCAGTTACAGCAACCAGCCTCCTCCTACTAAAGGAGAAAACAGGAAGCAGTCTCCTTTACAATTAAAGCTATTACCCCTACTGGTTTGGTAAATGCCTTTAGATTATATATTCAAGACCATTTCCATCAGTTTACTGAAAACAGGCACTGAGGCAGAAATCAGACTAGAGACTGGACATTTCATATGTAAATAAACATTTACATTCATGTAACAACCCACAGCAACCTCAAGCTCAGTGACATAAAAATTCAAATGCTTTCAATGTTGTTAAAAAGATGCTTAAAACTAAGCTCCATATAAATTCTATTAAGCAAGCCAGATTCTTACTACTGGAGAACATGATCTGCAAAAATACTGCACCAAAATGTTGCAAAAACCCCTTAAAGGTTGGCAAAAACATCTCAGCTAACCATCTATGAAGAAGCATCTGCAAGTAGACAGTAACAAACCAGACAGACCCAGAGGGCTCTCTTAAATGTAGGTCATGCCTGTCAGACCACAGCAAAAGGCACAGTAACATTTGCTGAAGAGAACCCTGAGTTACTAGTGTACATGAAAATTTACTCTGTAGGCAGACACTAACAGTTACACGTTTGTGATGATCGCTATGTGATGCTTAAGAGGAATAGGAAGGAAAAGATCCACAGAAAATAACTGTATTGAGTTTAACAGACATAAAACACGATTTATAACACCTCACATGCTTTTTTCTTTTTTCTGTGCAACACCTTTATGAAAATTTCAAATCTGATGTCTGTTTCACATCATGGGTTGGGGAGGGGCAGGGGACAGGCAGGCACAAAAGGTGATGTAAAAACAGTGATTTCTTTGGATTTATGCCTTATTAAGCTGAAGATTTGAATTACCTAATTACTTAGATGAGAAATATTTAAAAGCTTGAGTATTACTACTCCAGATATATGCAGTGTTCTTCTTTGATTCACAGTTTGTTTGTGGTTCTGATTTTTTTTTGTTAGGCCAAAAATCCCATAGAAAAAGACTGTCTAATAATTTAAGATGTGGTACAGATAAAAGAACACGAGACAGCATAATGGAAGCACTAGTACTGACAGCCTAATCACTGTTTTTTCTCTCTTTTTTTTTTTCTTTTAATTTTACTTGCAGAAGTAACACAGCAAAAAAAATTAATTAAAATTTAACACAGAAAAAAAAACTTTAAAAATTTAAAAAAAGAATTTAATAAAAACTCCTGGCAACCACAAAGGTCAGGAGATCAAAAGTACAGGTGGCGATTTCACCTTAACATCTACAAATCACATAGTTAACTAAGTATTTCAAAGCATAATACAATGAAAAGGACATTACTCAAAAATACTTCAGTGCAATCACACATATGCATCTCTTGCCATAAAATCAGGGAGACAAAGCAGTATTTATTTATTGCTTTCTAGAGGTAAGACAAAAGAAAAAGTGAGGAAGCTCTTTCTGCCCTGCAGATAACTTACGAGCAGATTCACAGTCCACCATGGAACACAAAAGTAATGCTGTTAAGATTCACCACAGATTAATCTTTCTGGAAGGAAGGTATCAGGTGAACCCAAACATTGTGAACAGGACACAGTAAAGACTGGAACAGATTATTTAATAATAAATCTCCATACTCATGTAATTCTACAATTGGGCAGTAAAGCTTGAATTCAAGCTAGGAGGTTACCTAGTGAAGGAAAGGTTAAGCAGTACAAGGAACCTATTTGCTCATTCTTTTCTCAGCCAGCAGTCACCCATCACAAGTCCAAAACAAGGAAAAAAAAAACATTCTTCACTGGTCAGCAACAAAATTCCTCATTCAAAGCTCAGTTATCACAAGCTATCTGTACATACATTTATTCTGCTTATCTACTAATAAGACACCAACAAAAACCAGTATCAGGGTGACAACTCTTTCAGTTTCTAACATAACTCACATGCAGATGCAGTGACACCAACAGAAACACTTTTATACTTATTTACAATTCTATATAGATCGGAGTGTTTAGGAGTGGGGATGTGTCTTTGATTTTTACAAGTTTATGTCCTCAATAATTTTCAGACTTAAAAACACCATCCACTTGAACTCCTCTGGGCTGAACACAACTCTAGAGGTAACAACTTTTGGCCTAAATTCATTATAGTATTAACATGAAATACAAGATAGATATGTATCAATAGGCTTTACAGCCTTATTATCAGTGAAAATGACCTCCATTAATCATCAGGGTTATTTACTAAGTTTTAACAAAAAGAAAAAGATTCATTGGGAAGATTTTCCCTTGTCATGTTATCGCAAAGAGTAATCAACACAGTAGCATACCTATTAGCTTTTTTGCCAATAATTGTCTCTATGGCGGACACATGTATGAACCTCAGTATTGCAACTACAGTTCTTTGTCATGACTGAGTAGTTCAGTGCTTGAACTTTACTTGATTTACAAACAAACAAAAATTAGTATGACAAATGCACTGTTAGAGCTGCAGTCCTCTGTAGGACTGTAGTCTATTTCAAATACAGAAGTTAAAATCATTGGGCGGTAGTGAGAACAGGGTTGAATGGCAGTATTTAGACTAACTTCTAGGAGCTTTAAGAATACACAAATTAAGGGAGAGGGTATTATGGTCAGAATCAAATCTCTGACAGGTCACAATGGTGTTAGTTGGAAAACACTTAAGATGGCAGTTTTCTGACTGACCACAAAAGTCTACAATGATTTAGACCTTCCTGTACAAAATAATAATTTCTAAAACTAACTGCAAGTATACACTCAACTAGAAATACAGTTTAAATAAATTGTTCAAGATACATGAAACAGTGCTCACTGAACCATGAAGAATCTGAACTCTAAGTGAAATGTTTTAAAGGTTTTTAATAAATACTGTTCATGAATAGGAGGAAACCAATTTAACAGAATTAACTTTACTAATATCACAAATTTTACCTGTACATATTGTAAACCAAGAATAAAAAGAAAGCACTGTGCATTTTTATTTAAACTAGCCTGAAGATAATTATGAATGCACACTCTGGCTGAACTGCAAGTATTCAGATTTTAAACATTAATTTACTCTGACTATGTGCATGTCAAAATGAAAGATTGCTGTCTGGATCCAGACATGCAGTATTAATACTGAACACATGCATTCATTTCAGGTCAGCAGACATTCCAACTCTACTTCAGCAGGTGGTAGGAATAGCACGCTAATTAAAATCCATATTAAAAAGTTCACAAGGGGCTATCTATCCTGAACAGCTCCCATGCAGAAACATGACTGCAACCTAAGTACTTGGTCCGCTTTTGCTCAAGTCTGAAAAGAACTGAACTCCACGTATACCACCAATTACATCCCTTTCTGAACACCTACTTTTTCACTCTACCAACAGATTTTTCAAGGCAGCCCAAAGATTTCATGATCCAGTGTTAGATATTAAGGAAGGTACCAAACTACTTCTTCAAAATAGTCTCACATTTAGATATCAAAGAAAAAAAAAACAACAAACCCCAAACAAACATTAAGCTAAGCTCATTCCCTATTACATCTTGTCTCTGGTCACTGAAGACACCAAGTGCCTTTCTTAAGTCATACATCTGAGAACAGTATAAACAAAGTAAAGCTAGCCTCAAGCCCAGATTACCTGTTTAGATACAGAGTTAGTCAATGTCACAGTAAACGTGAATCTGCATGTGGTTTGGTGGTTTTAACTTCTGTATTATACTTTTGGGAGTGGGTTGGTTTGGGGTTTTTGTAGTCAATACACACTACACTGAAGCCTAGAAATAAACTGACATTTTACAATCCAAAAAGTAGTTACACACTTTTTTTTTTTTTTACAAAAATATACAACAGTAGCTGCCCATAACACACATAACATGCAAAGTCCATCTACTAACTTCATTCCTAGTACCTTGTTCCTACAGCTGAATGAGACTGATGGGACCAACAGGCTGACTTCACGTAAAAGCTTAACTTGACGGCAATCACAGCAAATGAACTGGGTAGGCAATTACTTAAGAACCCTGAAATGGAACATTCAAAATACACTTTTTGACAGTGACTTCTGTTCCTCAAATGCAACTGATAATTGCATTTAATACACTCCAAATAAACAGTGATATTAGTCTTAACTCAGAAGACAACAATAAATACATATTTTTTCTTCTTCAGATTTGAAAGAGACTAGGAATAAAGATAACTAATCTATTACAGACAGAAAGAACAGAATTTTTGATTCTTTAATTATTCCCATAAACCACACGGAGCATCAAGGTAACGACACCTGGAAAAATATTCTCTCTCCATGTTTCAGAAACCACCCATTTCTTTGTATCCAAACCAATGCTCCATGAAGGGAAATTTAAAGTGTGGCCTAATCCCTTCTCTCTTGAAAACCACCTATAGCAGATACCCTTAGTATTCTTTTCCCCCAGTAAGCCTCACCATGTAACTTTTCACTGTAATTTGTTAACACACTTCACACACCTCTACACACAAAACCCCTGAAGAACCATTAGGTCAACCAAACATTGAAGGGATTTATGCAATTTGAAGGAAGGTTAGATAAAATAATAAAAAAAGAGTCTTACTACTTTAATAACTAGGGTGGAAATTAAAAAAGGGTATTCTTATCAATGACTTTGCCTCTCTCTCTCAGATGTCTGACTTAGAAACAGAATTCCCTGTAAAATCAAAGCAAAAAACACCCTCACCAGTAAACCCCTAACCTCCAGGGGGTGATTCAGGAAATCAAGTGTCTTTTCACTTAGATAACGGACTTAACTTAGGAACTTAAAACTGTTTAGCTAAAGATGTATGCCAAAAACACTTTTTGAACACCCATTTTTGACAAGTATTTCAGCATTCCCTAGGTAGTCCTTTGCTTATCATTTTGACATAGCAGCTAAAATTTATCTTGAAACAAGAACAGAAAGTCCTATTTTAACAGTTGTTTGCTTGTTGTTTTGGGCTAGTTTTTTTTTGGTGGTGGTGGTTGGTTTTTTTTGTTGGTTTTGTTCTGTATTGTGTTTCCCCCACCCCCAAAGTCAGTCTATTGTTTATTCCAGAATGACATTTTAAAGGACACTCTTCTGCTTTCAAGGCTAACTATGAAAACATTTGTGAAACAATGTTAAGAGAAAGCGATGCCAAAAAAATCAGTAGATTTTGTGGTGGTTAAAGAAAAAAAAAAATTCCTATAATGTAGCATACAGAAAGATACATGAACGTATGAAGTTCCATTTAAAACACATCTTAAATCCACCTCATTCATCAGGCTTTAAATCTTTCATTTTAGGAATCAGTTTATTGAGAATATGTCTTGCAACATAGAAAGCACATATGTTTTCAATACTGAAATGTGTCTAGAGTAATTGGGTACAAGTTGGTATCAAATACCACACAGTTTGTTTCTTAAGTCACACACTCCTTGGTGCTAGAAGATGTTAACTAGTTCCACGCTTTGTATACATTGGACTGTATCCTTGACATAGCTCCTGGTACACGAAAGAAGTGGTAATGGGAGACTGCATTAATGAAAAGAAATAAATCTCTGAAAGCTTAAAACATAGTTTCACAGGAATGAGCTGCTGATCAGCAGCATTTCTCAAGTGTCTTGTTTTCACAAAGCCAACCCTAATTCACATGAGTTTCCAGCTTTTTTTTTTTTACTGAAGCTTAGCAAAATTTGCATTAATTTTTCTTCTGAGTGTCCATTAACAGTTAAGTATTAGAAATGCAGAGCCCTTATACTGCAAATACCTTCTTGAATCACAATTTGAGTACAGGTCTTAAGAAAAAAACCCCATAGTAATAGCGATCCTTTGACACGTTCTTCTCCCAAAGCAGTAAGAACCTATAAATGAATTCATACAAAAGCATTATTTTCATTATTAAAACCATTTTCTTACAGAAATGAATTAATCAAGATACAGGAGGAAGGACCTCAACTTGAGCCAACTACACGTTACTAATTCATCCTAGAAACTGCCTTACTGCTTCAATCCAAAGGCTGTGAAAACCTGCAAAATAAGAAGAGGTATATGAAACTAATTTTTTCACATTTTAAACTGAAACTTAACTTCAGAATCACTGTATCATGATCAGGGTTCAGCAGCTACAGGTATATATACACTACAGCTATGTACTTTTTCTAAACTGATGAAACATTCACCTGAGTAAACAGGTTGTCTCAGTTTTTCCACTGTTCACAAATTTCTTACTTCTACCATGCAGCCTCACATTAACTAATTTAGATCACCGTGATTTCAATGTCTTTGAAAGTTATACATAGCTAGAAACCATTTTCTGTTTCCTTCTAGTACACAGTCTTTGTGAGAATATTTTCTCAATAAGAATGAGGTTTCTCCAAAAACTCACTGAAAAAGATTGGTTTTAATAAAGCGTTGCAGCTAAAGAACACTAACTGCTCAGTATTTCCCTACAATCTTCCTATGAGTGCGTGTGCCAATATCTGATATTTTTAATTTGTTTGCTTTTAAAGAATCCAGTTCTATGCCAAAACTTCCATTTTCTCTTTAGTGTGTGCTAGGTAGTGCACAATCGCAAGTGATTTAAATTAGTGCCAGGAAGGCAAGTCAAACTAGAAATGTTGTATACACACAATACAAATAATTACTGATATGCTAGAACATGTGTGTCCTAAAGACAGCAACCAGCAAGATGTCAGGCAGTAAATGAAGAATATACCCTAACAAAATAAATCCACACGATCATTACAATAAGAGACAACTACAGCATTCAGCAACTACATCTGTTCCCCCTTCCCAAAAACAAAATACACTTAACTACGCAAAACAAAATTTGTACATGCACACAGAACACATGCAGTCTAGTAACATAAACGTCATTTTAGCACTTCACAGACCCTTTGGAGTTTGTTGTTTGTTTGGGGTATTTTAATGCTATGTAGCACAAGATGCAGCTGAAGCTAACTTTCTTCTTTTGTTGAAAGAATCCACACTTTTAAGAGTTGCAAACTTTCCTGATGCACCTACCTGAGAACCATGCAAATCTGCCTTGCCAAAGTTTCTAAAATACTTTTAATCATAACAGTAAAGGAAACTAACTGCTTACTATATCATACTTCCCGCACAGTGAAAACCACTTGCTAACACTGATCATCATGAAAAAGCCTTACGCCATCCTGATTGGACACCGCAAACCCTAGCTGCATCACACTGCATCTTGGTACCACACCCGTAAGCTTTATTTGGATACAGTCTTTTCCATGAATGAACAACTACTGAGTTTACAACAATATGGCACAGTCACTCTGAAGCCAAAAATCCGGGGGGGGGGGAGGGGGGGTGAGGAAAACAGGAAGTTGTAACAATTTGAAGCTTTCCTCACCACCGAGATAGTGGAAATAAAGAGTTCACGTAACTAGCATGAACACACATGGATGATGATCAATTAAGAAAAATCATACAAATCCCTCTGATCTCCAAAGACTTTTACACTAATCACTGCTTCATTTCCCTTATGACCATATTTGAATTGACAACGGATCTCATTTTTTTTCTCAATAATCTTTTAGGATATTTACACAAGCCTAATGTATGCAGTGCTTCTGCATTATTAATAATTGTGTGGGAAATGAAGGGAAATTTTACCTCACTTGCAAGGGCTGCCTCTGAACTTTCAAGTCCTTTCAAACAACGCAAAGTAAGTCCCTGAGCCAAGAGGTCATTTATAGTGGGATCAATTAAGTGACTAAATTGAAAATAAAATTCAATAAAATGCCATTTTAAACCTAAATGTTAATTTAAACGGTTGTCAAAAATATGTTCCAATAATATTTTTGGTGAAAGCACAGTTACACAGTGCCATCTAGCAGTGACTCACAGTACAGTGGTTACTACGATAATAGTTTGACACATCAAATAGTTTGAAAAGTCCTTACCCATTTAAGCAAATTCAAAGAAACCAGTGAAGTGACCCCATGCAATTGCTACAAGCAAACCTGAAGTTGACACATTACAGATGGAATCTAAATCAACTGCTACAATTCTCTTCCCAGTGATCTAAACTCTGGCCTCAAGAGAAGGGGAAAAGGTATTTAACACCTTTCTTTGCTAGCTTATTAATTCTGAAAAAAAGCTTTCTAAAATGTTCTGAAGGTAAGGAAGCATTAGCAGAACTCTTATCACAGTGGAGCCCTGTATAGCTCTTTTTTCAAGTCTGATATCAACATTCACCTTTGATTTAATGTTTCTCTAAACTTTTTCTTCACTAAATTTAAGTGGCCAAAATTTCTTTGCTTGTCATGACTAACGCTGCTGAAATATCTGAAGTTACATACAACAATAAATTTTATTTTCCTAACATACTGGAGGAAGGGGAAAAATAAAGGGATACTTTAAGGCCCAAAAGATTGGCATCAAGATGGATTCTTTACCATATCAAGTTGCACAAAATAGCTGCAGAAATCAATCGCTGCACAAGCCCTTAAAATAAAGTGTTTCAAGTCTAAAGCTCTAGTTTCACCAGCACATATTTAACTCACCGTAAGTAAGCCCTAGTGTTAAATGAAAGTCAAGCCATCTCTTGTGCACTCAGTTTTGTTAATGTTCTGCCCTCTTTCTTTTGCAATGTCTTAATACATATGCATAGACACTTTTGTCCAACTCTGCAGTAAACCAAACCAAGCAACTAATCTGGTTTTGGACTAAAATGGCCAAGAAAATAAAACAGAAGGTGCCAGAGTATTTTTGAAATTACAGTGGAAACAAAATAAAGGCAAGTAACAGAAGTGTGATGACAAACTTTGGCTTAGCAATTCAGAGTTCAGATTATTTTAAAAAGCTAGGACACCACCACTGTGAACAGCAGTCTCCCAAAGTGAGCCACAAAAGCAAATCCTTAAAAATCCTTCAATCCTGATTTCAGCTGTCCTAGGACCTAAAACTGAAATACCATAAACCACAGTTTGAATAAGGCATCAAAAAAATCAACCTACTTATCAGATTTGTACAAACTAGATAAATAGACTAATGCACTAGATTACTGCAAATAAACTGGATAATGTCTAGAGGGAAGGAACAAGACAGGTCAGAGATCTAGAGAATGTGACCATGAGAAAAGCTTTTAGGAATTAGGTCTATTTAGCCTACATACAAGATGCCTACAGAAAGAAGTGACAGCAGCATTCAAATATGTGAAAGGCTGCCATAAAAATGAAAAGACTCAGACGTTCTCCATGCCCACTAAAGAAAACAAAGGCAGCTATAAGCTTGAACTGTGCTGAAAGATTTAGGTTACACATTTGGAAATACTCTGCAACCAGAAAGGCAGTTAATCACCCAAAAGGGGTTGTGAATTCTCCATGACTGGAGGTTTTCAACAACCAGCTAAAACAAATGTCAGTGAGCAGCCCAGCCCTCGGAAGGAAAGCTCAACCACGCAGGTGCCTTATGGCATATAACCTATGATAGGCTGCAGAAGTCTAAGAGGAGGCTCTGCCAGTCATGAACACCAAGTTACAACCTACATCCTGCAGGTGGTCACGCAAAATAATCTTACTTCAAATTCCTCTCCAAGTCCTCCTCTGCATCAGTTTACACCCCAGAAATGAACTCTTCTCCCCGTATCCGGTGCCTGGACTGCCAGGTGAGCAGCACCACACTAAGGTGCTGTTAAACTAGAAGAATTACTCCCCTCCACTTACACACACTTCTGCCTCAGTAAAACAAGGAACCACTAACAGCACTGAACAGCTATAGTTGTAAATGAACCATCAGCCACCTACAAAAGAAAATGCTGTTTTTTCCTGCCCTGCTGGGTTTGCATTGGGGTTTGTTTTTTAAAAACAAACACTTTGTTATAGGAGAAGAATCTCACTGTCAAAGTTTTTTTTACTGTGGCTCCTATTGTAATGTAATGTTACAAAGACTACCTGGAACAGTTGAGAACACATCTAAGTGGCTGTATCAGACTTAAACTTTATTTTCTAGGCAGTAGACTTCCAAAGCATATTTTGTTCATATGCTCCTTCCATCACTACCAGTCATAAGACTCAAATTTCTAGTTAAATAAATACTGGATGCTCAAATTTACCATCAGCTAATGGTCTACATCTTTACATTCACAAAGGAAGACTAACATTAACCCATGGTAAGTGAATTTTTAAAAGCATGATAAAGACAAACAGAAAATTGCCAACCCATAAACAAACAAGTGAATTTCAAAAGTCAACTGTCACTTCGGGAATCAATTACAAACAAACACACTTTTACCCATAAAGCCCAGCCAACAAAAGCTGAAGGTCCAAAATGCCTAATAAAATCGGCAGCCAAGTGATCTGCCTTCTATTAAATTGCAAGCCAAAAACCTCACTTCTCTATACACCCGTGTCTTGTACCAATCAACAGCAATTCAGTTTTGGCATGATTATCTCAAGGCCTATTCATAGTTATCCAAGACAAAGTTTCTGCACAGTTTCTTTCTGTAAGCAAATTCCAAAGCCAGGAATTTGACACAGAAGACAAAAGCTGATGTCTTCTGCCTAAATAGATGAAGCCTATTCCTCACCCCTGACACTTAATGTGCTAGCTTCAACTGGCAGCACACAAATGAAGCATACTGAAGTACATACAAGATTCACAGATTATGTTATGTATGCATTTCTGCAGACATACTGTACCTCAGCTAAGCAAGACTAGTGTAAAGACTGCACCACCTAAATCAGCTCAAGATTCCCACACATGCAAACATGTAAAATCTGATCTTGAATTTGCCTGAACTTAGTTTTGGGAACTTAAGATAGCACTGCACTAACTGCAATAGTTACCATCTACTTGCCTTACAAAACTCTTAACAATTAACTACTGATGCCCAACCTGAACACCACCTGCTTTGACACTGTTAGCTAAACTCATGGCTTTATTTATGCTGTAGTCACACATTTCAACAGATAGAATTTTTCAGCAGTCTTTATAGTATTCAGTGTCTTGGTGTAATACACGCTGTAAGACAGCCTACAGGATTCTTGAAATAAAAAAAAAATATTAAAAGCATTCCTTAATGAAAATAGGCAAAATCCTCAATTAATGCTTCAAAGTCTATATACAAAGCCAACCTCCCCAGATCAAACATGAAGAAGAAAGGGGCTTCCAAACGGAATAGTTCCTTCAAACAGGTGAAATTAACAATTATACTTTATGAATCTCAAGCCCATTACACGACTGCTTGGAAGGGCAGCTAATAATTTATGTTTTGTGTTGGACTCAAAGAAAAAGCTGTAACTGAGACAAAACCAAAGTATAAAACACAGACCTTTCTAGTATTCAACAACAAAGCTGCCATCTAAGTGGACGTAAGACCAGAACAGCAGCAAATAATTTAAGTTAACGCCAATTTACCTGAATGCATACGAGTGCACTAGAAATTTGCATGCTAGGCCAGTAAGCGAGCAGCACGACTCAGCGGGGAGGGAAGAGTTAAGAGCCCTTCCGGACCCTCTACTTAGCCAATGCTGCCACCTGCTGGACGCCGCCGGTACACCTTGCCTCCGCCCAAGGGGCACCGCACCGCCTTTGCCTTTCAGCACAAGAGGCAAAAGGCACTAATGAAAATGACGGATGATCTAAGACAGCAGCCGACACACTCCAACGACGGGATGGGACCCTGGGAGCGAAAAATACCTACATGTACTGTTACTTGTTTGCTCGGTGACAGGGCCTGTTCTACACCCGGGAGCCACAGAAACACTGACCAGGCTTGCATGAACGTAAGCCAGATTGGCCATGAAAAAGGAAATGTAAGTTACTAATTACTCAGCTCTGTTAGGCCAGGGGGGAGAAAAAAAAGTACTTTATTTGCCCCCATCGAAGAGGAAAAGCACCAAAACCAATCTGTGTCTCCTGTTTAGTGAGTTTCTACTGTCTCCAGCCAGCCCCCCCAATCATAAGGCAGTCTTCACGAACCCTCAGGCCTGACAGAAAGAGAACAGTATAGGTTAATGCCATGTATTTGGAGACACAGCACAATTCAAGATCAACTGTGCTACATTCAAAATTCTTATCAGCAACATGCCAGAAACTAACTCACTTAGGTCTGCCTCACATCACCTCACCTCCCTGTAATAACATAAAGCTACAGCAACTCACACGTGCACAGGCACTCACACTGCAACTGCCAAAAAAACCATTCCCAAAATATATTAAAAGCATCTTAATGCAAAGTTGTGCAGCAAAGGGTGACTATAGCTAGTTCAGAAAACTTCATCCTAGCCAGCACTGTCCCAAAAAGAAGGAGCTGGCAGCTAAGCTTTGGCTTTCCTCGCAAATGAAACTGTAGCCAAATTCTAGCAAGTACCTGCAGCAAAAATTAACCCTCCTCCACTACTCCCCAGTCACTGAGGGTAACAAGCACGTCTTTTTCAGGGGCTCCTACAAATGCTCCTGACCAAAACATGATCTTGTTTCTACCTGTGAGAGTAAAATCAGTAGATCTGGTCTGTTCTTCCATTAGCTTTTACTAATATTCTATGAATTATTACTTGTAGCACAAAGAATCATGAGATATGCGAGGCTAATGCCTCAGTAGAGCACTCTATGAAGCTGCACATCACCTGTGAGTCTGTGTTGAGCTCACTTCATCATTGCTATTTATGCTTCATTTACTGACTGCTTAACCATCTACTACAGGGACACACTCCAGACAGAAGGATGCATGCTACCAGAAGCTGAAATCTGCCTTTCACGGTTCAATCCTTTTCAAGTTCGTTCTTCTGTACTACATGAAGTTCAGCACTGCCAGAACTAAACCTTATTGCACAACCACAAGAGCAGGCAACCAACTGATCTGCCACTAGAATTAACCTTAATAATGTACACCTGCTTAAGTTCACCTATGTAAGCTCTGTACAAGTGTCTCTGAAATTACTGTGCATGTAGGATTTTATTTACGCTCCCAGGCCACCTCACAGCTTTCATTCACCAACCCTGTGACTGTGAAAGGAAAGCACTAAAAGTGAGGAAAAAAACCCTAACAATTCTTAGATGGGCTGTAAAATATATTACTTTTAATGGGATAAAGCAAACACAGTTGTCAGATCAAGTTCTAATGGTAGCAATACAGGAAATCTCTGAGGGAAAAAACACACATGCTAGTTCTTTCCAGTCCCCTTATAAACAGAGAAAACATTTTGTAGTTTGAGAATTAGAGGAGTTCTAGCCCGTAACACAGAAAACATCCTCAAATCTAGTACCCCAATTAACAGAAAGTTGCCTCACAGGAATAAGAAATTGATGCTGAGGAAACCAAGGTAGAGGTCATGTATCTTGTGCTGTGCTGGAAGTCAGAAGTGATATGTAACAGAACTCTAGCCACACAAGGGCTAGGAAGTTTTACAGGAAACATACGAGGCAGTAATACACAGCTGCCAAACCCACAATTATACATTAGTTTACAGGGACCTGAGTTAACATGCACTGCAGATCAGTCACAGCATGATGTATTAACTACACTGCAGGACAGCACCCCAACAATACCCACACCCATTTTCCCATTCACTGCCTTACAAGACACTTCAGGCTGCACTGGGAATACTTGTATCCTCCCCAAAGAATCCTGAATTTCTGATAGTCTACATTAATGAAATTCCATGCTCCATCCCAGGAATACCACCTTCTGTCTCATTTCACACTCTCTTCTCCTCCTCTTAACCATCTCACAATAAAAGTTTCAGATTCTCAACAGATGACAAAAGCACCCTTATATCTCCTTGTAAGATGGCTCTTGGTAAATCCAACTGCAGCAATTATTTCAGCAGCAGTAAAAGACTGAGACTAAACATAACACCCACATCCCAAACATTCACATGCTGTGTATGTCAGAGGAGGGTTTAAAAGCCCAAGCACCAAGACCAAAGCACAAAGCAAACTTATAACAAGCAGCAACTTAGACCCTCCTCCTCCTGAAAGCAGGAGACCATATAGCTGGAACTGTTAATTAGCTTGTTTTACCAGCAGTTTAGAGAAGTTACTTTACTGCCTCTCTCAGTATCAACAACTGAAAGCTCCTACTCTCCATATTATCAAACAGTTCGAATCTGAAAAAAGAATACTGCTGCAGTAGTAGTTATGCAAGGTTATCAAGAAATGCAAAAGTCATACAGGACTGTAACTCTACAAGTTACAGCCAATGAAAGAATTCTTCAGCAAGGGTACAGAACACAGGATTTACACCTCTGTTAACTTTTTTCCACTGCTCAGCTGCTTCAGAGATTGAGTTTCACCACTACAGTGTTTTCAGAGAAAACAGAAATGCCTCTGATCACCAGAAAAGTCCTTTGGGTTACTATATGTATTTAAAACACTCCCCATACACTCACACTTCCCCCCCAAAGGAAAGTTTTATCTTTTTTCCCCCTAAACCGTCACTGCAATCACAATGTTTGAAAAGTACAAATCTAAAAGCTCAGACTAAACTTGAATTCTCTGATAAGGCTAAATATCAACAGATAATAGAGATTTGTCTTAGCTTAAAAAGAGAATACTAAAAATACCTCATAATGAGGACGGCTCATCGCACCCCAAAATTACACAGTAATCACTATCTTTTACATGATACTGATGAAGCAACAGAGAAGCATATCAGCAGGGGACAGAGAGGAAAAGGGAAAGACCAATTGCCAATTCTGAGCAACTAAAAGCATACACAGAAAAACAGCAGACCTCTGGTCAAAATACTCCACCAACCACTACACAGGTGTCAGAGAGCTTATTTTAAGTTAACAAATGTGCAGAACATAGTAATCTGTTTAAGAACTCTCCACTTTAGGGCAATAAAATAAATCAAAATCTAAAATAATTAAAATTTTATTGTGCAATGGAAAAGTACTTTTTAAACAACACCTAAAACGCCAGATTCTGAATTGCAATTCACAAACCAAGAGTCAACACCTGAAAAGTCTTAGTCATTTCTTTTATTTTTCTCTTGGATGAATAAAATGGATGCTGCAGCATGCTTTGCTGTATCTGTACGGGGATGGCCAAAGTCTAAGAAAGCATTGTTTATGCAACATAATGCACATTATGCAATGCCTTCGA
This sequence comes from Neopsephotus bourkii, assembly GCF_033783945.1. Lineage (NCBI taxonomy): Eukaryota > Metazoa > Chordata > Aves > Psittaciformes > Psittacidae > Neopsephotus > Neopsephotus bourkii. The sequence goes on from NW_026900781.1 coordinate 4,350,821, forward strand.
ATGCTGAAGTCTGTATGAGTCTGTAGCACCTCATCTGCTGCTTCAACTGCAGACTAAGCATGTTTCCTTTTACATCTGTCTTCTTTTCACTGTCAGGTCTTAAGTAGATCAGAGCATTTTTTCCTTCTTTGTCTTTTTCCTTCTTTCTTCTACTCAAATTTGCTGTTTGAACAAAGGGACAGTCTTAAGGGTACCTCAATTACATCCCCTGGTAAACAAAACTGGCAATAGTTTAGAAAATTAACAAGCAGAAGAGGCAATGAAAACCCCAGATAATTTAACAGTATTTCAAAATATTGATATTTGCTTTAGAGAAATACATAAATTCTCTGCCCAGTGAACTTCAGTTGCAAAATACATAACAAGGACTATAAATACTAAGCTTCAATAGCAATTGGCAAATCTCACTGATCAAAGTCCCACCCACAAATACCATAATCACAGTAACACAGTAAGCTCTCTGAAAGGCACAGGAAGGAACCTGTGAAAAACACAGCATCTTTCAATCCAACAATCTTACAGAAAAATTGCATGAGACAGTAAAAGCGATGCCTGAACAAAAACTAGTCTAAAATTGCATAAGCAAAGCTAAGGACAGTTTCCATGTGCTAAATCAAAGCCAAGGCCACTGAATTAGCAACAGAACAACTCCACCCCTTTCTGCTTCTGAAATCCCATGCTACAGCAGGAAAAAGTTCCATGCTAGCATTTATTTCCAAAAGAAAAAGGAAAAAAGTTTAGCGCAGATAAGCTTTTACTGGGTTAGCTTCACTGAATGTTTAATACCACTTTTTGCTTCCTGTTCATAAAAGAAAAGCCACTGTTTATTCTCCTGATATTTCTAGGTAATTGGTAGTGTCTACCCTCTCCCCCACTCCCAACTCCACCAGCATGTTTTACAATGACTGAGGCTTTGGACCTGAAAAGCCTCAATCTGAAAACAATTATCACAATAAACATACCTAACTGCTTGATCTATCAAAAGGGATTCCAGAAGGGTGGACCAAAAAGCATTCATTTCATAGAAACAGAAACCTACAGATGCCAACAAACGCTAACATGACTACCTGCTTCAGGAATCAGATCATTTGCTGACTGACTATATATGTTTGGTTCCATTTTTCAGAGAGAAAATACTGTTAAGTGGCACACACACTGAATTCCCTTCCCAAATATCTGGCTCACAGTATTTGAGAGCTCCCAGCTCACCAACTTCCTCTCTTTCACAGAAGGCATTACTTGTCTGTACCATGAGTTTCTTCCTCCAGGATGTATGTCAAAGGGAGCACTCTAGTAGGTCTGCAGGCATATCTAATACAGGGAGTCATGCTGCCAAGAAACCAAAACCAGTTTTAGAACCAGTAAAGCCTCCAACAGCTACACTGTTTTCAGAATGGGAACAAGTAGCACAGTACAGCCCCACACTGATAGCAGCTGGTCCACACATTGCTGCATGGCTCAGACTAACAAAGGAGCTTTGTGTTCCCACAGGATGGTATGCAAGATTTCCTCAGAACACTGCCTACCTTCACACTGTAAAAGCAGATACAAAAATAGGTTCAGCTCTTCAGACAGCTTCCCTTTGCCATTTTTTAAGCTGATGCAGCTCCTGATTTTTAATCACCATTGCTGTTATTGCAGTATCTGTATATTGCCAGTTCACACTGCGCTCTTGCCCCAAATAGTAGTCTTTGTGGTGAAAAACTGTAGCACCTCAGTTTTCACCTTTGGATATAGCCACTCCTGAAAGTAACAAAGGGTGTTGGTATAGAAAGAACATTTTTTAAACAGATGAAAGGCAAAATGGACATACATACACTTACGCTTCTCCTGACCAGAGTTCAAATCAAGAACAGCAGAGAATCCATACAATAAAAAAGGGGTATGTAATAATGTGAGAATTAGATTTTTGCAACAAGTCATGGAGATTTATTTCTATAATTAGAAGACATGCATTATATCAGTGTTTCAGCTAAATCAACTTAATAAGGCAGGTTGTATATTACAACTTCAGTTAGCAATGAAAGTCTGTCTGATACTGCTCCCTGTATTTTTTTGTTTCAATCTTACAATTACATAAAAGAGACTAGAGATAGCACTTGACCATTTCCCTCACAACGGTCTAGTAAATGCAAGTAAAGCTCACATTTTATTTCTTGGAACAAGAACTTTACTCCAGCACCCCTTCAATAAGTGTTGACTCAAAAGCTTAGGAAGCAGGCTAATCAACACTTGTTAAGTAATAGCTGCTTGGGACCCTGTGACAGCAATCTTTACCTTAGTGAATATTTCTATCTTTTCCTCAAGTTTGTAACAGTCATAAACTAACAAATTCTAGCAACTGAGAGGCACTGAATTAGAAAAAAGCTCTTGTAAAACATTCTATTATGTTTGAAATAGTGTAAACAATACTAAGCTTAATTTCAAGAGAAGTCTGAAAATCTGATTAAGTTAAGCAATACTTACTGAGGAACTATTTCACTGTATAAGACAAAAAGAATCTTAAGAATAGATTTAATATGAACGTCTATCTGACTTACTATTAAAAAATAAGCTTTCTCAAAAATGGGTTGATGAAAGATACTCAAGAAATGTTGGGAAACTTTCTATATTAGCATATTCTTTATAGGAAAATCGACAGCATAAGCAGCAAGCAATGCACCAGATGCTAAAAATCTTAACTGCCACTTTGGTAAAAGGAAGACTGTTGTCTTTTGTTGTCACTGCATACCTTTAACAAGCAGTTGCCTCCATTTCCTCTGTACCCTCCTACTGGGTATTGCTACCTGCAAGTAGGAACTTCCACGTGTGTTCTCTTCTTAAGGCTGAAGAAAGCCAGAGTTCCTAATCTCTTCTCCTACATGTGCTCCCTAAGCATCTTTGTGGTCCTGCACTGGACTCACTCCACTAAGCTAACTTCTGTCTTTTCTTAGGGAGCGCAAAACTATCACTGGACACAGCATTCCCATTGCCACCTCACAAGTACCACATAAGCTTGCAGAAGGATCACCTTCCCAGACCTGCTGACTACACTTTTGCTAACAAAGCCTAGAATGCAGTTTGTCTTCTTTTGCTACAAGTGTACATTGCTGACTCATGTTCAGTTCTTGTCAACCACAATCCTAAAAATCTTTTTTCCACAAAGACGCTTTCTAGAGAGCCTGCCCGCCCACCTTCACCTTTACCACTAGCTGGAGTTACGCCAACCCCAGGAGTTTGCATTTGCCTTTGCTAAAAAACATATGGCTTGCATTAGCCTGCCAAGGTCTCTCTGAACCACAGCCCTGGTTTCCAGCCTGTCAACCACTTCCCCCACTTTGGCATAGTCTGCAAACTAGTTGAAGGTTCATCACATCCTGTCTTCCAAGTCCGTTAAAAACATTAAATAGATCAATCCCAGTGTGAAACCCTGAGACACATTATTGGCAAACCAAGCAGTAACAGAGCACTTCCATACACACTTGTGGCCAGAAGCATCATTATATTGAGCGCATATTCTCACACACAGCTACCATACTTGCAATACTTGCACTCAGTTCCAGCTTCACTGACAGCCTGTAAAGAAGAATATTAAATAGATGGATTTGTAAAAATTCACTTCAGCCAGAATTTGTAGCCAGTATTTTTGTTCTACTGAACAAAAATGAAACTTTCAGAGGTCCTTAAATATACCAACTTAAAAAGAAGTTACCAATTTCACAAAGAAAAAAGCAGACTAGGTAATTTCCACCTACCACCTCAGCACTGGGGTTTCCTTGTTTGCTTCATTTAATGTAAGCATATGCATACACACAAGTGAACAAAATCAAGACACTGATTTAATATCAACCAGAAACTAGCAGTCAATTTCATACACAATTACCAAAATTACTCTATAGGTACTTCTATCCCAGGTACCAAAACTTTTATTCAGTCTTCAGTTCTCAGTTTAGATTCTAGATGTAGACTTATTTCTATCCTAAGGTTATGAATACTTAATTTGCTAAAAAGAGACAGTATCTATTTTATCATCATCATTCCCCCCCACCCCCCACCCCCTTGCTGCACTTCATCTTTCCTACATTTATCCCAACAGAATTCGAACACCACGGGACAGCCAGCGAACCTTGACAAGCCAGATGTAGCTTGTGGAATACTATGCATTAGAAAAATTAAGGAAAATATAAGTTTAATTTAAGAAAGCCACAATAAAGCAAAACCAAAAATTCACTTGCAGTCTTACTGCTGTCACAAATCAGGCATTTTGATTTGCAGTCTTACTGCTGTCACAAACAAGGTATTTTGGACCAGCACTCCATTAGTCTGTGAAAAGAGCATACCTACTCCAGAGGTGCACTACAAATTAAAATATCACCTGGGTTCCCTAAAATAGTTGAGCACTTGAATAATTAAGTACCTACTTTCTACTTCAATAAATACAGAAAGATCAACTGCAAAAAAGGAAATAAAATGTAACTGCTTAGCAATATCATGAGATGCTCCAAGAAACAAAGCATTCTAAAAATAGGAATAAAATATTTCTAGCAATATGTCAGGAAAAACAACTTTGAAATCTTTCAGTATAACCAGGAAATAATTTTAAATGCAAGACAGACCAAAACTTGAACTAATGGATAACATTTTAATTTTTGACTACTCATAAGCTACACAAAAGTAATCAGGTAATAATTCTCCACGTTTTCAGCATTTTAGAGTTCTCCCTCATCCTCCAATGCATTTTGCATCAAGAAGATTAAACGTGGCCAGCAAAACCACAAGTTTGGGTTTTTTTGTTTAGTACTGAGGAGGAAGAAAAAGGTAACAGAGACCACTGTAAAGTATTTGGAAGAAAAGGAGAAATAGTATTTTCAGCTCTCTTTAATGTACATACAAGATAAAATCCTATATCATCCCACTTCCATCAAAGGATCATTCACACGGTGCAGTTCACCTCTGCTCCAGCAGCAAACACGCACATCACTGACAATACATTTCCTTCCTCCCTCTCTTTCTCTCTCACTTGGGTTCCACCAATTACAATCAGACAACCAGCTAGATTCTGCCCAAGAATCATCTCTCCCTCCCACTCTTATATAAACTTTCCAATTAAGTTTAGCTAACAAAATGCCCACAAAAGGCACTGCATGACATCTCTTATACAGCTGCTCTGTCAGGAAAATCTAACCATTCTGAAAGCACTCTTGTAATCATTCTGCTAAATGCCAAGAAAACACTTCACCTTCTCAGCTTCAAATCAGAGCAAAGGGGGATTTAAAAAAGTTTAATTGAGACTAAAAACATTTGCTGACAGCTCTGAACATTCACCCCAAAAAAAACCTGAATTATGCTACCTGTCAGTATTGTTACCTGTAATTTTGTATCCATATGCAGCCAGCTGTCCAGCCATATATTCACCATCCGAATTATTGTGAGAACATCCCCATGTACGAATCCAGATTTTCTGAGCACCAGGAATAATGCTGTTAAGTAAAAATGACAAAGATGAACAAGGTTCCCCTATAAGCCTATTGAGCAGACTTAATTAACAGTAATTATCCAAATATAAAATAACCTACACAAATAGTACCACCACCAAAACAGCTGGGTAAGATCATCATAATTACATGATTTTCTTGTAATGGATTTTAAGTCTGGCTGAGATAGAGTTAACTCCACAGCAACCTGCATGGTGCTGAGTTTTATGTTTGTGATCAAAATCGTGTTAATAACAGACCTGTGGTTTAGTTATTGTTGGACAATGCTTGCACAGCATCAAAACCACCTGCTTCCCGCTGTGCCCCATCCCACCACAGGCAGGCTGGAGACAGACAACAGCTTTGGAGAAAACGTGGACAGAATGGCTGAACCAAATTAACCAAAAAGATAAACCACATGATGACATCATGCTCGGTAATAAAAAAAAAATAAAAAAATGGGGGCTTGGTCTTTCCAAACTAGCCATTGTTCTGAGACTGGTTGGGCATCAGTCTGCTTGTAGGAGGTGACAAGTGATTGCTCTTGCATCACCTAGGGTTTTTTCCCCTCTTTCCTTCACTTAAACTTCATTTTAACCCACAAGTTTTCTTGCTTTTGCTCTTTCAATTCTCTCCCCCAGCATACTGGGAAAAGGGGTGAGCAAGTAGCTGGGCAGCTACCCAGTTCTTGGCCATCGTCAAGACAGCACAAGCAGCAAGAAAAGAATTTTAGAATGAAGAAGGTATGAGAGCTGTAGGATAAGAGATTCAGTACACTGCAGTTACATTAACAAACAAACAAACAACTCTCTGAAAACTATCATATCATTTAAAAAGCCAGGCCACCAGCAAACCAACTGTTAAACTGCAGCCCTTTTATATTATGTCACCCATTGATTTTAGTTCCCTACATGCAAGCCATCTATAAAATCTTTGCTTAAGCCTGCCAATAGCCACACAGACAACTGAAAGCTCGTATCAATCTTTCTGGGCCACAGAAGCACGGCAGCATGTGCATCATGGACCTAGCACACACAGTTGTTTAAGAACCAACAAAAAATTCTGGGAGAAGCTCCCACTGAAACTCCTGGGATAACTGTGTCAGTGAGCTACCGATGCCAGTGCAAGAATACACATCCTGGAACACAATCCTTTGCCTTGCCCACATCTTCCCCCTCTCCATGCTTCCTTTTTCAGAGATACTTCCCCTACCTAGAAACAGGGATTTGTTGATGGAAGATTAATGATCATTAAGTAGATGTATGCAACACATGCTGCACATGTACAATGTATTTAGACTTTCTACTGTCTGAACAACATACACTCAATATGCTTTCTTGAGTCAAGAACACTAAATCACAGCCTGTTAGATAAATATACCATACCTGACTACTTAGGAGAATAGAGTGCTACTGTGAAGTATCTGTAGACCATCAATTGAGCTCTATATATGCTCCTGGCAGAATGGGGTCAATGCACCTTTATAGGGCTTCACAGAAGTGTGCACTGTTACACTTACAAAATCTTTTTTGAACAGTATTGGAAAAACAAAACTGTATTTCCTATGCATGCAAGACATGCTCTCATCAATTCCACTGCAGCAAATAATTGATTCTGTTCTTATGGGAATCACAAGAAGGAAAAATGCCAGGATATATTCCATGGATACTGTATACTATTTCCACCGAAATAAAACAGTAACTTTGAGAGAAGTTTCACTGTATCACTTCAGGAGGTATATAGAAAAAGTATATCCTTTGGAAATCCCACGTTCCAGAAATCGGGTGGAAAGACTGAAGCAAGGAAGATGTACCCTCGGTGGAAGATGATCAGGTCAGGGACACTTCAGCAAACTGGACATATGTAAATCCCTGGGTCCTGACGGCATGCACCCACGAAATATGGACGTACTGGAGACAGTCCAACAAACAGCCATCAAGACAGCTAAAGAACTGGAGTATCTCTCGTAGAAGGACAGGCTGAGAGAGCTGGGGCTGTTCAGCCTGGAGAAGGAGGCTCATGGGAATCTTACCAACACATAGAAATAACTTATGTGACAGTGCAAAGAGAATGGAGCCAGGCTCTCTTCATCAGTGCTCAGCAACTAGACTAGAGGCAACAGGATAAACTGACACAAGGGAGATTCCCTCTGAACATCAGGAAACATTTTTTCACTGTGACGGTGACCAAGCACAAGTACAGCGTACCCAGGGAGGTGGTGGAGGCTCCCTCTTTAGAGATATTCATAGAATCATAGCATGTTTAGGTTGGAAAGGACCTTAAAGATCATCTAGTTCCAACCCCCTGCCATGGGCAGTGACACCTCCCACTAGACCAGGCTGTTCAAGTTCCTGTGCAAGCTGCTCTTGAAGACTGCCAGGGATGCTTCTTATTCTATCAAGCTGTACCTACAGAAAGTTGTTTATCTTTAAAAAAAAGGAATGTTAGTAAATAAAAACAAAGTGTCTTTAATGTCTTGCCACAAAAAAAACTTCCCCATATTCAAAAACTACCTACGCACAATCCTGGCCACCTAACCCTTGGTGACCCTGCTTGAGCAGGGGTTTTGGACGTGATGACCTCCAGAGGTCCCTGTCAACCCCAAACCTTTTATGACTCTCAGAATTCTGTTCATATTTCTTATTCCAGATCTCATTCCAGTAGTCAAAAGGCTACTCCAGGACTGCATTTTTAATAGCTCAGCTGCTGTTTAGATCATTAAGGTGAAGCAGACCATTTTTCAGAAATGTCTTACACATAAAACCATTTTTCCCAGTCTGATTACTCCATTGATCAGTATCTCAGTCATAACTGATTTCTACAGAAAGTCTGTCAAGGACAAGCAATTTGCTTAGGATTTATTCATTATCACTACATTTTATAAATGCTATTTTACTAATTTTTATCTTGTATTCAAATTTTCCATCACGAAACAGACAACCTTCCATTGCAGTTTTAGAAGCTGACAATGCACACAAAAGAAAAGCAACAAGATATGGTTGAAGGAAGAATTTACCTGTCACTTGGGGGATCATCATCTGTCTGATTATTTTTTTGTGAATTGCGTTTTCGTACTTTTGGAAAAACATTCTTCCTTACAAATTGCCGATCATGTGGTTTCAAGTCTTCTGCTGACACAATATCTTCAATATCCTCAAGCACAGAATCACAGGCAGCAGGCATCTTCAAGATGTATTAGAGAAAACTGGTATAGCAAACATTTGAATACAAAACCAAGGCCTAGTATCCAGCATATATGTTCTCATAAAGAAAAGTCTAATATATTTCTATATACACCTGCAATATATCATACATACGAGGGATACTGAGCACATGAAAAACAGCTGACTACCCAGAGATATTTCCTGATGCCCTCTTCTCTCCAGATCTCAAACACAGGCAGGGAGAAAGCCACAAACCACATAAATCCTTTTTTTAACCATCTGTACCTTGTCATCTTCTAAGCAAAACAAAAATCCTGCAGCTTCCCTGACATGATATACCTAAGATACAAGTATTTTTAATTGTGTCAGGAATCGGTGAAATAATAAGTTCATGTTATGTGATAAGGTATGCTTCCACTCATCTCAGGAGAAGAATGAAAAATGCAGCATTGAAGTGCCCACTTCAGAGGCTGGCTATTCTGGCTCCTTTTTTTTGTTTTTTGGTGTGTGTGTGCCAAAACCAGCTGCACAGTATTCCAGTATGTCTCCACTGACCTACTGGAAATCATACTATTCCTAGAAATCCTGATCCTACAGGCCTTTCATTTGAATTACTTCATTCATCAGGATAGCAAAATAAAAGTTCTTGTCCTCAGATAAGAGTTAAACAACTACACCTAGCTAACATAACTACATTATCATCTGGCTTGTATGACATAACAGAAGACTAATAAAATCTAACTAGATCTTCCACAAGAAAGCACATAAACGTATCTTCCAGCAAATCTCAAGATCCAGATCAGCTGGGGGGGGAGGGAAGTTATTTGCTAAAGGAGGCTACAAAAAAAAAAAAAAAAAGGTTACTGCAGTAATTACACACCTCACACCATGCTGTATGTAATTCTTAATCAAAATAAAGTCTGATTTACTACTGGAAACTTGGTTTTGTAGATGTCTCAACAGCTTGCTAAGGAAATCACACACGGGCATTTCACAAATTTTAGAGGGAAAATACAACACTTTACTAACTGACAGTGAAGAAAAAAAACCTTTAATTTCCTTAAAACCAGATTTCAGGAACAGAAAACTCAGGTTACTGGCATACAAAATACTTTCAGCTGTTGTAACTGAATTATCCCAGAATAAAAGATGTTAAACAGCTGTGCATTTTCCCAGTATGAGTCATTCAGTCAACCTTGCAAGATATACTTCAGAGTAACCTGAACAATTATATATCTACATTTAAGCTAAAAGGAACATAATGATGTCTCAAGGAAGATGCATCTACAAACTTAAGCATTTAAGCATTTATCTAGCTCCCAGCATCTGTAAAATAATACAGCAAAGGACGAACAAATATAAAAAGCTGTGAAAAACTCCAGCAATGAAGAACACTGGGGGGAAGTGACATCCCTTATATTACCTTATACCAGCAGTAAGTATGTACAAACAGGAAAAGTTATCAACCCACTACAGGAAAGGAAAAAAAGTTAATTTGTTGTTTTCGTCTCTCTTCCAGAAAAATATCTGATATAATGGAACAGCTGGCAAAATAAATAAGCTTAGTTTATTTCATTTAGTTATTTTATTTTTTAGTTATTTTTATTTCACTAAAGAAAGAACATAGCTAAAATCCATTACCTTTTTCATCAAGGTTTAACTCCACTTGGATAATATTCCTGAAGAAAAAAAATATGGCATGAACAAGCAGAACTAGCAAACAGAAAACTATGAGTTGACATTATTACCCTTCAAGTATTCATCTTCCCTTTGCAGAAATACATTTCTTGCTCAGTTTGACTTTATTTATTAGTATGTACACATGCTGACTAGCTGACAAGGTAGAACAGTGGCCACATTTTCCTTGTCCTTTCCTGAGCAGAGGCTGTAATCTTTTTTAATCTTCTTTTATAGTCTTTTTTGTCAAAAGTCTGATCTATTTAAGATCTTTTAGACCACCTACATATTTCTGTGTTTCAGCAGGAGTTTAAAATTTTGAATGAAAGAAGGAAAATAGATTATTAGTAAATTTTAGCTAAGACTTTCATAACTTTAGGTTTTTAAGTGCAAACACAGGCAAGTTTTTTTTAGACCGGATAACTCAGTACCTATACTAGCTCCATATGCAAGCATGAGATCTCTCCTTAACAAGCAAACAAATAAACGTAGATTCCTGCAGCTACTCTGTCAGACTTACTGATGTAAGAGGCAATAACAAAGTTAGAAATTAACATGTTTATACTGACAAGTTGCACTTACAGAACTCCACGTTTCTCTTTAACAAATGAATGTTAGTAAACAAAAACCAGTAAAAGTGTCTTCAACGTCCTGCCACAAACAAAACCTCCCTAGCTCTAGTCAATTTCAGCCACCCCTCCTTAATCTTCTTGCACACACCAAAAGAGTACTTATTCCCATTAAGAAAACTTCCATCTAGGTGGAAGAGGACTGCTCTTTCATTCATTCACCAACAGGTGTCTCCGGTAAAGAACCAGGCTTTTACCCTGAAGCTTAGGCAGCGCAGACAGAAAGGACAGCATTAATATAAACTAAAACCGACCCACCACTCAGCCTGGCTCACGGGAGGGCCCCAGGTCCAGCTTATTCCGTGACCCCCGACAAGCGACAGCCCGGTGTCGCCTGGCCTAGCCTGGAGCCGAGCTGCGCCCAGCCCCTTAGCAGGCTTCCACCCCGCCGACATCTCTCGACACCGTGCAGCAACCCGGCAGCTAAAGCCTCTGAGGGATCCCGTCAGAGGAGTCACCTCCTTCTCCGGCTTCAACGTGGATTCCCGGGGAGGCCCCACACGACACAGGAGCACTATGCGAGCGGACACCCTCAGAGCCGGGCCAGGGGTACCCGGCCTTCACCATCACACCGGGGCAGGGTACAGAGAAGGAAAAGGCGATCCCTGACGCTTACCTCCGCCAAGCGCTACGCAGCCTCAACCAAATTCCGCCATCACAGCTACTGCGCCCCGCCTCTAATCCTCGCGCGCACTGCAGCGCCGAGACGGTGGCCGGCTGCACCCAAAAGAGGCCGCAGAGCGTTGAGGAGTAGCCTCGCGAGGGCGGGGAGGGACGGGGGCACGGGCACCGGCGCAGGCGCCGTGTGGCGGCCCGCCCTCCCGCCTGCAGGCCGGCGTCCCGCCGCTAGACCGCTGAGATGTTTGTTTGGCAGCCGGGCTGCCACTCCCGGCTGCCTCGCCGTTGGACTGCCATACGCGGACAAGAGCGGAGCGGAGGCCTACCCGGAGTTGCGGCCAGCGGCGGCTGCTGCTAGTACCCTTGGAGCCTTAACGCGGCCGCTGCGCCGGGCCGCCATGCCGCTCGGCGGGGAGCGGCGCCGTGAGGCAGGTGTCCCAGGGTCATCTTCTCGGACGGTTGGAAAGAGCTGCGGGCTCACTGCCCTCAAAGCGAAGAGGGTCCCTGGGCAGGGCCCCGCCGCCTTGAGCGTAGTCATCGGGTCGCTTGTCCAGGCTGGGGTCCACACGGCATCGAGTTGCCGGGCAGCTGGTGCTGCTGTGCTGGAAGCAGCAGATCTGTGAGCCTGAAGGTGAAGCTGGGGAGGTGAAAGTGGATTTTCCCGTAGCAGTGCGCCGTGGCTGTGTTTGAAATACAAATAACCAGCGCCGGGGTAGCTGCTGAGCACTACGGCCATGCAGTCTCTGATCGAGTTTCCTGAATCCTTGGAAACTTGCCTTCATTTTGTTTGGAAATTAGGTCCAGCAATATGTGTCCAGTCAAAACAGTTGGATTCTGATGTATCTGGTCCAAATGAATGATGAGCTATTTATTCTTGTTATGTCCACAACACTTTTTTTTTTTTTTTTTAATCAGTAATTCCCTCAAAATAGATTTCCAGTAGCAACTTTTCTGCTTAGTCTGGAAGACATCGATCAAAATATTTAATGTGAGATGGCTAAAGTTTCTGGTATTGTTTTCCTCCCATTTAGGGCTGAGAGCAACTTTTGTGATTAATTTTTAGAAAACATCAGTCTGTGTGTTTAAACTTGGATGGCTAAAGCTAAGGCTCTAAGCAGACAGATTATTAAGTGTATAGTTTCCTTGATCAAAGTGTGACAGAGAATGAGCACAATATTACTGCTTTGTTTTTAATATACACAGTTAATCTAGAAAGATTATTTATATTGCATCTTTAACATAGGCTGCTATGGAATATTAAAGTCACCGTTTCTTGTGATAGCATTTGGAACATTAAGTTATGTTCTTAGAGCCTCTGGAATCATTATTTTATTCTCCAGATAGCAGATTATAGTCTCCCTCAAACTGGAGGGAAAGTGAATGAAAGCCCCAAGTGTATTCCATAATAGGCCTATTGCTCTGCTAGCAGATAAAACTTGGCAACTTCTACCCATGAATATAATTTCTCCTCCTTCTCCTTTTTCTTAAAAACTGGTGCTTATTTTATGTCACACTTACCTGACAACTTTCAAAGGCAAAGAGGGGATAACAATGAGAACAAAGTAACAGGAGCGATTTGAAGAGAACTGGGACAGAGAGAAACAAGCACTTCATTTAAATCAGTTTTATAAGAACAAATCATTCTGGGTAGGTCTGAGCGCTATTAATATCACCCTGGCCTCATGATAGAGTCATTGTTACAGCTTAAGATATATTTGCCTTTGTGATTGGTCTTTGTTTAAGCACACAAGTGCTTCTTGGAGATACTTTCAGTGAGACAGTGTGATGTGTAATTCATTATTTTTGCAGTACTTTTAGCCCAGAAGAGAACGGAGGAAAACACTTCAAAATCAGTAGTCACATTCATCTGTTTTTGACATCTTCTCTTATAGTATCATATAAGCAGTCCTTAGTACGTCAGTATGTAATGAGATATTACCAGTCAGTATTTTAACTGCTTCCTGATAAGCTTATTGATTCTTTTTCTTTTCAGTTTCCTGTGTTTAGTTTTATAAGTATTTCACATGCAGTCCTACAGCTAAACATTTCTGTTCTTGAAGCACTGCACTACCCCACAGTTATCTTGACTAGCCAAGTGTTTGCTTAAACAGAACTGGGCAGACATCAATGATGTTTTATGGTTGACTAAAAGAACAAAGCATAGATAGCCTGCAAGGCCTACCCAAAAATCTCCACGTGAGATTGAAAAATGCTATTCATTAAACGGGAGGCAGTGAGCTCCAACAGTGGCTCCCAGGCAGGAATAACCCATGAGTCCCATACCTAGTGACATAAATAGGCCATGCTGATCAGTTTCAGCATGATCCAGTGAGTCCTTACTTTGTCCCGCTGCCAAGAAGTCATAATATCAAGCAGCCCTTGTGCCAGCACAGTCCTGTTTAGTTCCAAGATATAGCCACAAATGGGAGGCACTCTATAAGTGCTTTTGAGGCTCACAATTCTAAATTACTTTGCAGCATTTTCATAATAACAAATAAGGCTGCACACGGACTGCTGGTAGTGCAACTGATAGCAAGGGAAGCAGATGAGTCCCTACCACCTCCTGACTGCAGGAAGGAAGTATATCTATATCTATGTGAGAAAAGCACTTTGTAAGAGACAGCAGCTGGCAGTGCAAGTCTCACTTCTGGCCTTATACTGGCAATATACATTCCTCAGTTCCTTGGATATCGAAAGAACAGCTCCAGAGCACATCCTTTGCACGTTGCCTGCATACCTTGCTTCCAGCTCTACAGGGTTGGTAGACTCAGAAGATACCAGACTCCGGCTAGGTTACCATCTTAAGTCATTCCAGGTTTTGCAGGAGTTGCTGGTAGTTGGATAATACAAAAACTGCTAGAAAAATAAAATACAAACCTCAGGTTTAGCTCATGGTTAGTAGAAGACACATCCTTAGTTGTTTTAGAGCGTTTCAACTAACACCCTTAGGGAAGGCAAATAACCCAGGAACTGAGGGCCCAATTTTTACATGACAACCCAAATCTCTAATAACATGAAGTTCTGGGTGTAAAAGTAAGTGGGAAGGCACACAGGAAAAAAAATGGAGAGTCCTACAGTTGTATATGAGAAATCATATTTCTTCCTCAATTCCTAGAGTTTAGGTAAATTTGGCTGATCAGCATTCAGCGCCACTCAGAATTTATAGCAACCCATTTTTCTGTTAGATAAAATAGAAAACAGTTTATACTGCTAAATTCAGTGCTTTTAAACATGTAGCAATATTTCATGCTACAAGAAGTACCTTACATATCTTTCATACTTTATTTCTACTATGAAAATGCCCATGTCTGCATCAAGACTGTGGTGGAATTTATTCTTTCAGGCATAAGTCAAAAATAATAGAATGATAGCATCTGGCGTTTCCAGGTAGATGAGTTCCCACTGTAGATTCAAGAGCATGAAGCCCCCTTTTTTTAAATTCACGTGTTAAAGAGTGCGTAGTTGCCTATCGTTCAGGCTGGATTTTTGACAGATTTCTCAGAATCCTTTTCCATCTGCTTGCAGCCAAGGAATGCAGTACATGCAAGCCACTGTAAAACCTCCTTTGTCTAATAGTTGTACACTGAATAACGTTGAGACACACCATGCTAGCTTAGGGGAGCAGAATTAGGTATTTTAACGGCCGTTGGGGTTTTATTTCCTCCTGTAACTCGGCAAATCTGAAGTTCACAAGGCAGATGCAGAAAGCAAGAGGAGGAAGAGAGAAATGACATGAAAACTGGCTATGAGTAGCAAGTTCTAGGGACAAATCAGTGCTTTGGGCAGATAAAAAACAGAAAACCCAAGACAGGCCAGGGAGCTATGATGGACAGGACAAAAAGATTTACTGTCATCTCTGCTTCTAAAGGAGATCAGAGAACAAGTCTTCTAGCTCTTCCTTATTCTTTATTGGGAATATAGAAGAACAGAGGATTGTCTCTGTAATCCTCCTTTCAGTACTGCTGTGTGCAGAAGTTAAAGAGTACGGACTGGTGCAAAAAGAAAATAGCCTCTTCCTTGTGCGCAGGGAAGATGACAAGATGTACAACTTGTTCAGAAGTAACATTTAAGCGAACACCCATATTACTGGGATTTTATGTCCTGATGGCTTTTTTCCTTTTAGTAACCAATAGCTGTGCATCTAGAAAGGTGCAGCACCAAGAATAGAGAGGGAGTACAAATTTATAAATGCACATCTGGTGCATGAGACTGTTGGAGATCACTCAAGTAAACAGAACTCCTTTGTTTCAAGAATACTGTTAGGAAAGTTCCAGGCAATTATCAATTGGAAGGTTAAACAGATCTTCAATAATTTCTTTCTGTGATTTTATCTTAGAATAACCAATTCTTATGAATTTTGCAAGAAGTCTGTTCATAATTCATATAGGAGGGACTTGTGTTATCCCAACTTCTGGATCTCCTACTGTGTGTCTCTTTTACATATGTCTTTCATTCTTGTTTCACTCTAGCTTTAAAAAAACCCTGCTGAAATTATTATTAGCATAATAAAAAAAATGGGATTGAAACCTATCTGGTGTCAAATGAGTATGAGTACTAATAATGAAAATAGTAACAGCTAGGTTAGGTTCCAAGAAGGAGCATGATAGGCACCAAGAGCAAGAAGAATTTAGATAGCTGTATACAAATCTCAACTCTTTAAAAAATCCTTTTTATTGATTCATTACCATACAAAATTTATTCAAATTACATCCATTTGAAGTGGTAAGATCACAGCTAGAGAACAGGTCATCCTTTAATAAATCTATTTACAAAACTCACCATAAAAGCTTTTTGTTGTTGTGTTTTGGGGGTTTTGTTTTTTTTTTTTTATTATTGTTTTGTATTTTTTTTTACAGTATTTTACAGAGGTTTATTTTGTGTTTTCTTCTTAAACTAGCATACAATGCAAAGCTAAGGTAGGTTAGTATTTTGCCCACACACATTGGGACAAGTGTGTTAATTTTATACAAAAAAAAAGAAAAAGATGGTCTGCATTAGTCTTCATTTTCTCTTCCTCATAAAAGTGCCCCTTTGTCTCACAAGTCTTCATGCTCACACAACTTTTACTTTCCTCTTCTACAAGACTTTAAATACTACAATTTTATTTACAGATCCACATCTAAAAAAAAAAACTCTTAAAAAATTACAAACCAGCTAGAAAATATTCTGGCAGTGTTTACAAATTAATTCTATTGTACAAAACTGCTAGATAACTAAAGTGTGAGTTGAGAACATACATCAACTTAAATACAACTGCTGAATGATCTATGCACACATTTGTACATATAAACACACACTTAACACTGTTTAACAGTTCTTTGTGTTGCCCTTTATACATCTGTTATATTCCAAAACTCACACAGTCATACAGTTTTCTTATTAGTACTGTGACTTCTTGCCTTTCATGTGTGAGCTTTCATAGCAGCAACTCAATGGTACCAGAAAACCTGCATACATCATGCTCTACTACAGTACAAATAGTACTAATTTTCTGAGTATGTCAGATAAGCACAACAGTAATGCAAACAAAAGGATTATATGGGCATCATCTAATCAACATTACATTAATTTAGCCCAGAACATGGCAACATATTTTACACTAAGAAAAAAAAATTATTTAAGACTTCTTAGAATTCCTCTCACGTTCAAAAAATAAATATTGGTACTATACTATACTACCAAAGATCTTCAAAAAATAAATGCAATTCAGTTGATGTGGTACTTACAGTTATGTACTTTGGAAAAAAATCAGTTCCATTTTGCTGGCGAAGAGAATTATAAAAAGCTGTAAGCAGAGGAAGCTAAACCCACTGAGATAAATCTGATATATTGAACAAACAAAGCTTGGCATAAGTGTTTTCCATACAGGGAAAAACCCACAGTGCATCTCTAGTAGGCACTTAACACAAAGCCCCACTTAGTACCACAAAAATTTATGTACCAGTTCTAATGCACACTGGGGCAGTAAAATTGAACTGTGCATCTTCGTTCTAGTAAAAAAAAAAAAAACCAACAAAAACTACTTTCATACGCGCACACACAAGCATTTTTAAAAATCTGAGATTACTACGAGAAGTGGCAGAACTTTATACTTTTCAATATTTGCAATATACACCATATTTACAGTGTATTTTTTTTATTAAAAGCTCTTAAGGACATAAGTATTTGACCTCATAATGAGACATATACACAGCTCAAAATGAGCATTATGACAGCAATTTAAACATTCCCACAAGTAGCTGAAGAACCCCATTTCACACTTTCGCATCACTTCATATTTATGTTCACTGCAGGTACAATCCATGTTGTGACACTCAAAAGACATGCATTCTCTGCAGAAGGCACGACCTGAAAATACTATTAGAAAATTGTAATTTAGGACTAAACCAGTTCGTTGAGCCCTTCCCCGTAAGCCCACTTGTCACAGTAAGCAGAGACTGGAGGAGCGTGAAGACAAAACATTTACAGTCACCTGCTTGCGCTTGCTGACTCACAGGGTGCTGGAGCTGAGGGTCAAGGAGAAGGCCTTGATGTAAAAGCCATCACTTGTTTATAGATTTTAGGGAGAATTTAACTAAAATATCAGCACTGTTTGAGAGCCTAGTTTATTTAATAATGCTTTTTTATAGTAAGGAGGGGATAACTCTGAATGATGGCAGGTTTTTTGATTCCATTAAAAACATAATTTAGACATAGACAGAAGTTTAGAGAATCAGCTGTATATAAACTCATCCACCAGCGAAGGAAGCTTTTCTAAATCATAAGCATCAAAGAGGTCACTGATGCCTTCTTCATCCCCAAGGCTCAGCAAATAATCTTCCTGAAGCAGAGGAGGCAATAAATTCACAAATGGTCCTTCAAAGTTTGAGGGAATTTGGTCCTCGGTCTGCTGTAGAAGGTTGGCTGGAGAAGCCAGTGGAGAGATTGTTGCCATATTTACTGAGCAGTCACCTTGTCCTGAGTTAGCAGAAACCACTTCTGTAAAGAGGGAGAGAAAAAAAGGTAAAGCATTTCATTTCATTAGAAGTATCAGACACAGGTCAAAGTAGCCACTAAATAAAGGGCCTTTCATAAAGCATTATTTAGGCAAGAAATAGCCTCCATGCAGTTTCTAGCTTGTTTTTGATATGTTACAAAAGGCTTTCTCAGAAATGCTCATGTTGCTGTCATGTCACCACTGACTTTTCTACTACAATTTTATTTTACAAGGTTTAAACAAATACTGGGGAGAGCGGGAACAGGAGTGGAAAGCAGGTGTAGTAAGAAATGCCCATTTTTTGGTGGAATTCAAGTCAAAGGGAAAACTTTCTAGGGAAGAGATGTCATCAGTGATACTATGTCACTGTGTAGATGCATATGCCCATACACAGGGATTTCTCCCTCTTGTATCAAGGTGAATCTTTGCTGCTACTGCCCTATTTGAAAATACAAAAAAGAACGAAATTGTTTCCTTTTTCAGTACTGCCTAAACTTTGGTTACACATGATACGCAAATAGAAAACTTGTTTTGAACAACTTATGAGAATATATTTCCCACTAGATAAACCAGAAAGGCACAGTGTAAAATCAATACCTTAGCTTTTCACTTCTTCAAAAAATAAAGCCAAAAACCAAAAGCTGAATATCTGAAGTTCAAAATGAAATCCTGAATGAGAGCATAAAGGATGGCCATTAGCATTACAAAGATATAAGCTTACCTTTGGAAATGGTTTTGGAAATATTCCCATTGTGGTCCTGACTATAGGTTTTCATTGGACTGAGGGCATCATTTTCCTCTGGGCATAGGTAAACTTCAATAGGTCCTTGAGTACTAGATAAATGTATCAATGCACTCTGCTAAAAAACCCAAAACCCACCAAACATCAGTTAGGTGTTATACCAATAGACACAACAGAATATTGACAATACAGAGTGAATTCTTACTGGTGTGTGAATGTTTGAATACACAGTCAAAAGAGCCTGAAGCCCCCCATGCATTTCTTTTTTGAAGATTTGTAAGACTTGGCTGATGTAGATTGGAAGAAAAGTGAAGAATTCCCCCACTGTCTCTAGTGCATAAATCTCAGAAGCCCACCATTTTATGTGTTGTATCATAACCAGAGAGGTGTAAAGGACTGAACTTCTAACACTTTCTTACAACCACAATAACCTGGAGCATTCTGATGGAATGGAACTATGGGATGAACGTCAAAGCTTCACTCATAACAATATTATTAGATCTATTTGTGTAAATGTTTCTGCTTTAAAAGGCTGCCAAAAATCTGTCCCACTCCTCCAACAACTTTCAGCATTTATTCACGCTGGACACAAACAGCTATATGCTGTTTCCCTGTTTATCAGCAAAATCTTTCCAAATAATAAAAAAGGAACAACAGATGACATTTTCTTTACCAAAATTACTTATGTAAGTCCTTCTGCCCCCTCAAGGCAGCAATTCTGGTGGTGGTTCTGAATAACAGGAACTCAAAATTCCCCATAAGAAGTTACATTTTCTTAACTTCAATGCATTGATGCAACAAAACAAGATGACATATATAGACATAGAACATCTGCAAAGTTGCTCTTTGTGTTATGATGGAAAAATCATAGATGACTAGTTAAAAATAAACCTGCTCCAGCTGTATTGCATTAACGGTTTTAAAAAGCATGAACACAGGCCTTATATACCTCTTTGCAGACTTGCTTCAGATACATTTTATTGTGCCCTTTGACACAATAATCCAGAAGTCCTCATGCTATTTGCATTCTGGCAGTTATGTAATGTAATAGACAGCATTTACAAACACAGAGAACAACTGAACAGGGATGCCCCAGAGCAAAGAAAACATTTAAGTGTGCTTAGGGCAGTGCTTTAGATAACTAGAAAAAAGGAGATGGAAAGAGCAGGAGTTGGAGAAGGTACTTTGAGTGGCTGGGGCGTGTAAAAAAGACACCAAACTGTAACTGCAAATGAGAGAAAGAAACAGAACTTTACTGCCTGAAGCTGTAAATGAAATAAGTGGGGTATAGGGGATAAGAGAAGTCTAGGCACTAATATTAATGATTGTGTGCTTGATCTCACTGAATTAAAAAAAAAAAAAAAAATCAAAGCATAATGCCCAAGGGAAAGAAACAGGAAAAGAAGCAACGATAACAGTGTGTATTTATAGATACTGGTAAAAGACATCCCTTCCTCATTGTAGCAAAATGATTTATTCTTCTAAAACCCGCACCTAGGTTCAAAGGGGAAATCAAGGGCAAAGGCAGAGAACAAAAAATCCAAAATAAATAAAAAAGGAAGAAAAAAAGAAAAGGAAATCATTAGGATAATGAGCCTAAGGAATTGAAGAATAATTTTTGGAAAAAAAGCAACTGATAAGGATGAAGGAATAACGCACAAGTATGAACACAACACATAGGAGTTTCGGGGTTAACCCCATCCCTAATTGCTCATTGAGTGAAGAAATTAGATACACTTTTTGAATCTCTAGAGCAGTGGTTTGTACAAATTACTTCAGTTTGCCTAACATACTTGGGTCTGTCATAACAACTGGGAACTGTAAAGCAGCACACTTTTGCCACCAAGAGATAAAATCCCAGGAGTAGCTGAACCATGTGGCTCATAAACCATGAGAGGAATGAAGAAAAGTAAAGCTACTCCCTGAGGATATCTTCAAAGAAAAGCCACCTGAAGAATTTTTTCTCTTCAACTGTGGCATAGGTAAAAGAAGCAGCTAAGTAACCCCAGACATCTACCTGAGATAAGGAAAAGAAACAAAGTAAGGGTGAAAAAGTGAGTCAAACATCTCATACACAAAAAAAGCAAGCCCTCAAAGAGAGAGACACAATGTGGCTTGAGTAGCAATGGGCAACAGAAGAGGGACACAGATGAACACAGCCAGCATCAGAAATAGAAGTACTTTCAATAACATAGGAAAGGAAATCCCCACCTCCTTCAGACCTCACAATAGCAAAGCACACTAGCACAGTGTACAATATTTTACAGAGATGTATAACATGAGTGTCAGTGAAGCAAAGATGATGATGGAACAAGGATGGACAAGAATGGATTCTAGGAGTAAACCACAAGTTTATGCAATAACTGTAATACTTCAGGAAAAAATCCTACATGAAAACATGTTGCAATAAATTAGGATATCAGTAATGAGAGTCAGAAGGTGCTTAAGGCATCGAATTATCTGTGCACTTAATGAATAAAACTACATGAAGTGGTGGGGGGAAAAGAGCCGAATCTCTTAAGATTTTATATGGCTGAGAACAGGAAATCTCAATTGTTAAGGAAGAACTCTTCTTCACATGAAATATGGCAGGAGAGAATATCTGTAAATAGTGTGGATTACTCTGAAGGAAAGCTGGAATTAAGAGGAACAAATAATGACTGCCCTGTGAAAATTGATTTTAAAAGTTTCCCTTCCTTTTTATAAAAACAAACAAAAAAAACCCAACAAAAAACCCTCAACCAAAACTGCCCCCCCAAAGACAAAACAAAACCAACAACCAAAATAACCACGCAACAACAAAACACAACAAAAACCCAACATCCCTAAGTTTGTAAAATAGGTGAACATAGACTGTATGCCAGTATAATTCAACTCGAGCAGCATTTACACTTTATCCATCTACACAAATATTATATTTAAGCTGTCAGGAAACACCAGGTTCTCCTTACCTCCACCGGGTCAGGCACTTCAAGTCTTGTTTCTGGAGGAGCTTTCACAACTATAACAGTTTGGTCTTTAAGGCCACTAATTTTTCTAATATCTTGGTACGTCACATAAGCTAATGTAATCAGTGTTAAGGAGTTTTCCAACCTGGGTTACAACATACTCAGACTCTTAGAAGAGACAGAAGTCTTTCAATTACTTTTCCATTTTTTCTATATTGCTCTTGGCCCCAGAGTTCTCTGTCATCTCTGCTGGTTGTGAGTGCAGGTAAACTGTGACAACTTCCCTTTAGTCTAACAGCTGGAGCCACTACCTAGGGACAAAAGGTATTCTCTATGCTGAGTACTTCTCTCTTCTCCTTTACACACATAAGGCTACACAAGCAAACGCCAACAACCTGAAATTACTCACAGATTGCGCAAAGCAAAATTCTTTACACACTTGCTATCAAAATGCAGAGAACTGGAAATCACAGGAAAAAATGTAAAGGAACTTTAAGTTGCGTGATATAGATATACCTACACAATATATTTTTGAGGTCATCAACAAAACCATTATTTCAGTTTTCATTTTAGGGGTTACTGTAAGCATTTATACAACATATAAAATATAAATGTATAAATATTTATACAACATTCATATGTATATATAATACATAAAATTATTTCAAACAACTGTTTAAACAATTAAACAACTTGACAGTGCAAAAGGCTGGTTTCTGCACAAGTGTGGAGTGAAAATGAATATTTTGCCATTCAACATAAATTTGTAGTGTTTTGGTGGGTTACCTCACAGTGGTACCTCACATACTGAACGGTATAACCAAGATGTCACAGTGCTTTTAGTCTGAAAATAACTGAAATGACCACCATTACATGAAGCACTTCCAGCATTTTAGTTTCGTCACCTGTGAGGTATCTACCATAATGTTTATGCCATGCAAATAAAAAGCCTAATTTATTATTATACTTCTTGGGGGTGTAAGTGTGAACCATTTTGGTAAATGTGTACTGTTACCATGCAATACAGCAAGACAGACTGCCCAAGCAAAAAGCGCCAATACATCTCACATTTAACTTGGGCCAAAGAGGTCAAGAGACAAAACAACAGGTCAGCTTTTACCCAAACAGGTTTCACCAAGGCTTTTACCATTCCTTTAGTGAGGTTTAGTAAGGTTTGCAAAGGCAGAATACAAATTACAGCAACAGTGGCTGTCACTATACAAACAAAGGAAAGGATTGCATGGTTTTCAAATAAAACAACAATTTTACTGCTGTAGCTGAAGGCTCCCCATGCTAATGCTGGGCATATCCCCAGCCATTCAAGGTAGCAATCGCTTACTTCGATTCCGTTTGTAAGGGGATGAGAGAGCACATTACCTAATAGTAAGAAAGAAAAAACCTTCAAAAGCAAAATCTTCATCTTCAGTAATTAGGCAAAGGAAGGGGTTTCTCAGCTCCATGAGCATTCAGTATGGCATCTCACGTCAGTGTTCAGTGAGGTGAGCAAAGGACAGTACTAGGACACATTCAGAAAGTTTCACACTTCTGCATTCCTTCCTCAATACTCACTAGTATTATCTGTAAACTTAAGAGTCACAGAAGGATCTGGGGAACACATTCTCCTAAATATAAAAGTATGAGGCCAACACACTAATGCTGATCCCTCCTCCACATGGGAGCCACCAATGGCAGAGCCCAGATCTCTACCACAGGAACCAGCACTATAAGAAAAAATAGAGAGTTGTAATGCTCAGGTTTGTCTTGCTTAAATCTCTTCATGGATCAAGCTTTTAGCTGAAGGCAGTGCTGAGCCACTCCCTATGCCATTTGGTGATCTCTGCTTACATCAAGATGTGTATGAAAGCTAGTCAAAAGACAGTATTTACATAGTTCACATACTTTTTACTGACACTCCCATAGTATTTTCTATCCTTCAGGACAGAGAGTAAGTCCACCTTATTTAGGCGCTCTTTAAGAACTACTCAGTACATAAAGTAATAAAAGTTTTCACATCAGCATTTAATAAAATGCTTTCTTCCATTGCCAGTAGGTGGGAAATCTAGTAAAAATGAGAAATGGTTAATTACAAGGGGTATTAACAGCCAAATCACTGTAAGTCATCTGAACCATATGCAATTGAGCATTGCTCTTACATTAAATCAGTCCAAAATAAAGGTTTCATGAGCTCTCAAAACGTCTAGGATATGCTATTCTAGATTCTCCAACCAGAGGAATCTGAAGATTTGTTACAAGTTTTAAACTAAACTTCTCTCTGTGCCTGTAATTTATATACACATCAGTTTGAAATTAAAAATTAAAAAGTAATGAGTACACAGACAACTGTTACCTTAGCAAAGCCTGTCTTCATGCCTTTACGATTGCTGCACAGGTAGGCACAGGGTTTGCTCTAAGATCACAGTAAGCTGAAAAAGCACAGAGTTGTTGGATGTTTTCACTCAATGAGCTAGATTCTTGGTTCTGCTCTGTGTAAGCATGGATGTTAATGGGCCCCTTCATATACCACCTTTTCTTTTTTCCTTTGTGTTTGGGACATTCCAGAAGCAGTACAGGTGCAAATGGCTTAAGTCACTTCTAGATACAACTACATTAAAACCCCTTAGTCAACTTGAAATTTCTAATGCTTTGTATCACATTACATAGAGGAGTTCTCCTAGTATTATATTACAAGACACAGCAAGGAGACTGGCCAGCTTTGAGGTTTTGGGAAAAAGGATATCTCTGATTCTCTGAGTCCTCCGTTAGCAGCTTGAGGTCAAGGGTGCAGCTTTGGATTAGCTCATCCAGTTTCTTCTCTTCCTGAGTCAGTTCGGTCACCTCCTTTGTGAGGCCTTGACACTGTGCCAGCATGCCACCATCTTCTGACAGACTGCAGCCCCTATGGGTACAAAGAAGGAAGACACTCTTTCAGCATTTGTAAGACTTGACCCTATGCTATGAGAAAGGGAAGAGGCAGGGTTTTGCACTCCAGATCAAGTTCTTAGCCCTTTCTTCCTAAACCTGTCCATAGAGAGTCAAAAAAGAATGCTTTCCAGAAAAAGCATCTTTTTATCACAACACCACATTTTGGAAGTGCCACTAGATGGAAGAGTTGAATATTTCTAAGGACTTTCAAAACCTTGCTCCTAGCTACCCTCTAACCACATTCTGAAGACAACCAAGGAAAGCACTAAGTAAAGATGCATACCAAAAAACTTACACCGCTTGCAGAACCAAATGAGTTAATCCAGTATTCAGACAAAATGCTAGTTTCTAATTTCCCTGACAAACACTATTTATACACTGAACACCTGTCTTAACAGAAAAACAAAGCTTTATCCTGAGGGAAGGCATTTGGGATGATTGCTTGGAGCACGGTTTTGGAAAATGGGAGAAGAAAGACACCACTGCACTGTGACAGTGAAATCAGCCAGCAGGAATGGAAAAGGATAATGAATACTCACATCCACTGAATGTTGTTTTTGGATTTTTTCTTAATGAGATGGATGCCTTCCAGTACATTGGTGATATCATAAATCCTCCTTTTTTGCACCTTGAGGACCTCTGCTGCTCTGTTCAAATCCAAGACCCCATCAGGAGACTGGCTCAGCAACTGAATGAACTTCTTTGTAAGAAGGCCAAGTGATGTATCATACCGAGTCTTTTCTGAAGGAGATTTTGGAGCTTAGAAAGAAAAAGAAAAAAAAAATAAATCAGTTTTCCTCGTTTTGGTTCTGAAAGCAGCATCCAGAAGTGAGAAGATATAGTCGATTCTTGTCCAGGGAGGTTGTGAATGCTTCATCCCTGGCAGTGTTCAAGGCTAGGTTGGGGCAAGATGTGATGATCTTAAGGTCCTTTCCAACCCTAACTATTCTATGATTCTATGATTCTATATTACAGTTATTTCTTTCATTTTTACTGAAGAAATCTCTCAAACCTCTGCATTAAGACACAACTTACTACTGGGTATTTATTTGTATTTCAAGATGTACTTTTCCAAAAGTCACAGGTACATGAGCAAATAAAACATTTTTCTTTAATGCAAATACTTCCATTAGTCTGACTTATACATATAGCAATACTTTACTTAGGCTTTCACTATGTGAATTCTTCATAGTATTTTTAGTACCTATTTATTCTGGCAGCAATACCAAAAATTCCCCTATGACACTCCTTCATCAGGCTGATAGCCAGCTTTCATCAGGGTTTGATTTTCCCCTCTTGTAAGATAAGTGTTTCACATGCAATTAAGCAGGACTTAGGTGTACTTCAGTGGGTGAACACAATGACAGATTCCATCAGTGCCAGACTCCACAGCTTACAGAAAATTCAAGTGAATTATTGGAGACTGATATAATTTATAATTATAATTTCCTCATAAACAAACAGTGCTCAAACTGGGCAGAAGTATCCACTTCTTCCAAATTAGAAGCCAGCAAAGGGCTTGGATCTTACTAAACAACTTGCTGTTTTCATGCACAAATGTAGCATCTATGCACTTAATAGATGCTCTTTTAAGAGTTTAAACACTTAGAATAATTTCTAGTTCTAAGTTTTCAAGGCCTTTGTGTCAAGGGAAATGAGCCAAACATTATTAGAAGCCCTCTGGGCTGGTACATCTTAAAACTCTCGTTCACTTCAAGTATTATGCAGGTTGGATCTTAAGTTATCTGGTGATCATTTGCATGTTTTCAAGGTTCAGGCCCCACATTCAATTGCATAAATCAGTCAAAACTGAAATCCTACCTGAAAGCAAACCTTCAGACTACCCTGAAATATTTTGAAGAATATGATAGCTTTTCAATGAAAAAACAAACCTGTTTGCAAAGAGAACCAGCTACTTGTATCTCAGTCTTTGGTAGGTTCAGGGCTTGCCTGCACTAGGAAATGGAGGAATATTATTACCACTTAGGTGACCTTGTGAATTTAGAGCATGGTGGTTTCTGTTTGCTTGTTTTTCCTTTGAGTTTGGAAAAGAATAAGAGGAGCAGAGTGATAACGGCAAGAGGCTACTTGACCCCCACTTAAAATGGCACATGCTCCTCTTGGTCATGAACCAAGAAGCTCTCTGTACAGACTTATCAACACTGCAGCATCATCCTGCGCTCCAAATGGTACACAGCTTCTGTGAGGATACACTTTAATTTAAAACGGACTTCACTTAGCTTAATGAATTTTAGTTTAATTGAAACAACTGTGGCTGTTTAACCTGTCTGCTTTATGTTTTTATCTTTAACTAATTTCACTTTTCTTAATTGTCTCAATAGAAACAAGCAGTTTGACTTGAGAGGAGGGACAAGTACTTACCCCTTCCTCACATCTCTTGCTCTGCCATCACTGCTACTGCTCCCTCAATCCTCCCTGTTCACCTCCCTCTGCAAACCCAATTGTCCTGCTGAAATCCTCTAAACATGATGGCAAGGCTGCACCCCACAACTCTTGTTGCAAGGAACCTACTGCCTGAAGCAATACAGATGTGCAGAAATTAATACTTGCAGCAACTAAGCAGTGGCAGTAATAATCTAGTATTACTGCAGGGAGAGAAGGCAGCTCAAAGCCCACAAAAAGCATTTAGCATACATAGCTAAGTCTCTTTACAAATGCCTGCCTGGGGGAAGAAGTCCTGCCAATCAGCTGCTGGAACTTCAGCACAGAAGGCTGGCCTGATTAGCCTTGCCTAATAACCATGTGTTTGAACCCATCATACTACCTTCATTCCTCAGCATCTACCTCTCCTAAGAATCCCCAACTTCATGTCCTTGGCTGAAGAGAAAATCATGGACAAAGAGGCTGAAGGCTGCCTGGCAGGCAGAGGAACAGACCTAGCAGCCACAAGCCTCTGCAGCCTCTCAGCGGGTCTGCACCAACCACTGTGCACTGCTAACACGTTGCCCACTGCCTGGCTGTGGAATTGGGTAAGATGCATGCTCATGCAGGTGAGGACAGTAATAAACACACTTTTGGCTATGTAATGCAGCCTGTTGTACTATTTTGCTCTGGTCTCAAGCTAATAAAACAAAACCCAGTAACATACAGCGTGTTACCAGTTTCCTTACTTTTTGGACTATCTGGACTTCTTGTTGCAGCTCTTCCTTTCCCTTTTGGAGTCTTTAGTCCTTCAGCAAGATACTGGTGGCCACTTTCTCCTAGCTCTAGCCTTCGTTTTGCCTGTTAAAAAGAAAACAGTATTATTTTTAAATCAATGTATTCTTAAGAAACGTATTTCACTTCATCAAACACAATATTGAGGCTATATGGCAGAAAGAGAGCAGTGAACTTTTCACAGCAGGGTATCAGTACAGATTCATTCCCCATTTTCATTACAATAGAATCTGAATATTTACTGGAACTCTAAGGTAGACTTAAAACAGGTAACTCCCAAGGGCTAGGTTGATGGGTGGTTTATTTGAAAATTCATTTTTTACTAAGTTGCAAAGCTGAGTGACAGTTTTATGGTCTGCTTCAGCCTAGTTTAGACCTTTTTAAACACATGAAAGATTTCTACCCTCACTTCAGAGCATTGCAGTTAAGAAAAACAAAGTGAATCTCTCAAGCACATGCATGGATGCACCCAACAAAGCTGTTTCTTTTGAAAACCTCCTTATGTACATACAAGTTTGTGCACAGGCAGTGTTATAGCAAGTAATGTTTTAAATTCACCATTTGAAAGGATGGCTTTGAGAGGACCAGTAGCTTCCACTGTTATAAACTTTCCATCAATGAAATGAGAGACATGACATCAAGAGTAACACTGGATAACTGTTCTCTGCTTCTCGACATTTTTTGTCCTCACTGAAAGCACAAGCACTACATTTATTTCACATAAGCTAGCATTTTTGCATTGAAGCTGCCTATATAAAAGTAAGGTGAAACAAAAGTAGTATTAGAAAGACGATGCCTGAAAAATCAGCTAAATGTTTCATTCAGCTCAAAGGAAAGCTGTGTATATCTTGAATAACAATAATGAATGAAACTGTTAAACTATGCAACACCCAAATGGCAACAAAACACACCAGCAATATGAATATTGTTCCTAGGCAGAAATACAATCTGCTATCTTTGGAAACAATTCTATACCCTGCCATGCTGCTCAGGTTACTGAAATAAAAACTGGGGATATTTGTTATCCTGACAATAGAAAGAACACTACCTGGGATGACAAAGGAAAACTGAGAAAAAAAGTTTTACATCTAATGAAGTTTAGTCAAGTAACTGTTTTGGAAGAATGGTGTTTATTTAATTAGGTAGTAGACTAATTCAGAGTACTTTATTTGCTTGCTCTTCAGACTTGCCCCAAAAGGTTGGGTCATATTCTGCTCCACCATATTCAGCCCTGCTGTTGTTGTAGACAGGTATTTCTGTATTTACAGATTTAACTTGTGTGTTTTACTTTGGGTCTGTGACCAACAGAAGACTCTAAAATTAATGTATATGTATTTATTTATAGTAGGCAACTAACATCTTTGTATTGGACTCTGCAAACCTCAAATTTATCAAAAGACAAGTTAAAGCACATGAAAACATAAAGCCCACAGTGTAACAGCAAGCACAGAGTGCGCTCAAGCCATTCTTTATATTTTGTGTGAAGGACAAGGTGCTGATTTCATCAGTGACAGGCAGAACTTAACTAACTGCATCTTTCTAACCAGCACAGGTACTGCACTCCCAGCAGCCCGTGGAAGGCAGATTCTAATGGCATAAAACAGGGCTGCTCCTCTCCCTGAGACATTGGCTCTGTAATCCAAGGACACAGATTTTAAAAAGGTCAACTGTTAACAAAAGCATCCAGCTAATATGTTTAGCCAACGTAATTGGATTAAATTAAGATTACAGCTCTTCCACAGGGAGAAATACATTTCACACTTTTTTAAGTAAGTGTTTTTCCACCCTGAGAACTATCCCAGAAAAGGAAGGAGGGGTGAAAAGGGAACAATTCAGGGCGTGGGAAGACTAGGCCAAAGGGATACAATTAAAGATAAAAGAGAATCTCAAAACCAGGTGTGAGAAGGAGGGGAACTGCTAAAGACTTAAATCCAGAGATTTGCAGCAGCTCTCTCCATCAGATGAGAAATTTAGTTTTGGACTACACATCAAAACTTCTTGTCTCAACTTGTTAGTGAGAGACAAACAACGGTATTTTGCCCCTATTTTTGTGGTTAAACACAACTTTCTCCTGTGAACTTCAAATAATCAGGTTGGTAGTGTAAGACCATAAACAGCATCCTTTGGCTGTGCATAGCAGCACAAGCCCGTGTGTGCTGGAAGATGTTACAAACAACACACTCCTGTTGGTCTCACCAGCATACTGTACCTATGGGCAGCACAGGACTATTGATTGGCATCTGGAAAAATACCAGATGATAGAGACAGAGCTAAAGGTAGTTATTTTGTAGAGCACAAAGCATATGGAAAGCCTGAGAGAGATATAGAGTGAAGTATTTTAGAAGAGTTTAAAAGAGCTTGATGAAGTCACCAAGAGGCAATTTTAGCAAACCCTGGGGAATGTTTAATTTCTGGCCAGATGTTACACGTCACTCAGCAAGTGCTCTCTTCCCCTTCCTGTTTTACAGACTTCATAACTGATAAGATGCAGGACTGAAGTGGAATATTCTCTCAATTTCTTCTTCCTTGGCAAAAGGTTTTCTAGTGTCTTTTTCTTCGCATTAGAAATCCTGGGTAATTCCCAAGAGTGTCTCTCTTCCAGATCTACAAATTTATTCATGGTGCTTCCTGACATCAGACTTCCCTTCAGAAATCTCAAGATCTGTGTTCAGCAATCATCAGAATCAGTGACCCTTGAAAAAAATAGTCTTGGTTTGCATAACTTACTTCTGCTACTCTATACTCCAGGTATTGTTTACAAATTTAGTTGCATTGTTCGATCAATCACAGCGTGCAGAATCTCCTCAGTACATGGGACCTGCTAAGACATAGTAAGTCAAAGGACACCAGCACAAAGCTTCCCAGTGACTGGGGAAGGTGGGAAGCATAGGGACTAAGAACTTCTCAGTGACATGAAACTTGAGTGCAATAAATGGAAGACAGACTTTTCAAGGGGATTGTGAAAGGAACACAAAATACGTGCAGAATTGGACAGGTAAAGCCACAGATACATATATCCAGTAAGAAACACAGACGTAACAGGAAAGCATTCCATTGAGCTGACCCCTTACTGGAGACAAAAAATGTGGCATCAACTGTTTTGACGCAATTTTCTCTTCCAAAACTATGAGCAATTCCTGACATAGATACAACTACAGACCCACTGTTCAGTGCAGATCACTAAAACCAGGTGGCACCTTGACTCCGATGTTGTTATGACCTTTAAGCTTTTTAGCTTCAATTCTTTTTATTATAAAGAATAAAAATAAAAAAGGAAGAAAAAAAAATTAGAAACAAACATAGCTACCACAATTAACAGCAGAGGCAAACCCACAAAAATGCCTTCATAAGAACACTTGTCTCCATAGGAAAATAGTTTAAAAACTCCTAGGATAAGCTAAGTATTTTCAAGTAGGCAGGACCTGATGCAATTCACTTTACAATACTCAGTCTCAGGGATTATTAAGTGTTAAGAAGAGCTTGGAGGCAGGTATGCTTTTGGAAAACTAGGGAAAGAGCAGATGGTTTTCATGAATTGAAAATAGGGATGGAAAAGATGCAAATTAGGAATTACAGCCTATTCCCCTTAATGGGCTGCTTTCACTTCACTGCTGCCAGGGCCTAACAGGTCACTGCTACCACCTCTTCTACACCCTCCCTTCACCCCTGCACTCTCCCTGCTCCCCTGGTGTGGGCAGCACCAGACTGATGGCCCGCATCCGAGCAGGCAGGGAGCTGGACCAGCGCAGGTCACAACCAGCGCAAACCTAGTCCTCCTCCAAAACACGAGTGAGTTTTCTGCATGATAATCCCTTGTGGATGACTTCTATGCACAAAGAGCTGCTGAGTGGGAGCCATGGGACATCCCCCATGCTCCTAGGGGCATCTGCTCGGTGTTCAAGCGACTTTGCCTTCCTGTCACACAGCAATCAACTTAAGTTATTGGGGAAAGAAACTGACACCAATTAAACAGAAAAACAAAGGTCAGTGCTACCTTGTAAGAGCTTAACAGATAGCACAGTGCTAAGTATTAAAGTAACAGCCAGCACGGGGTTTGGTTGAGATAGCAGAGAGGGAAGTGCTGTGGTGGGGACAGCCAGCATCAGTTTCTGAGGACTGCACCATGTCACACCAAAGCTTCGTTTTCTACAAACCATATATTTCTAGGTTTGAGGAAAGAAGCAGTAAGACATCCTCTAATTCTTTCCAATGATAATATCATTGAGCAGAACTTTGCCAAACTATGTGCATTGAAATTTTTCTGCTAGGTGTCTCTCTTAGCTTTATTACTGGACACGAGACAGTTGCACTGTTTGCAAGAGACAGACCTAAGAAAAATCACATTATCTGTGCTACCTTCTGAAAACCCCTTGTCTGAAACATTCCTGCACCCATTATGCTTTAGCAGGCATGTAAAACTTGACAGAAGGATGATCGGAGTTGGACATATTCTATTCCCTGAAAATCCCAAATTTAAAAACCCTTGGAAAAGCTCAGTCAGTACATTTTCATTATTAACATTAATAGCTAAATTCCATTTCAAACTGCAAGCACCACAGCTCTTGCGCCTGCCCAGGCTATGCACATGCCATCTCCTGGAAAGTCTGAGACACACGCAAGTCCCTTGCTCCCCTATAGCAGGCATTCAGGGTATATTAGAGCAGTAGCAGTCTGATTTACATACAAAGGGACAAAAGTTTAACTTGGAATGAGAGCAAAAGTAACCTGGGACAAAGCCTGCTGAGATTGCAACAGAAGATAACTTATTCCAAAAAGAAACCGGGATGAGGAGCTGGAAAGAAACTGCAGTTTAAGGTTGACTTGGGCAGGAAAAACAGGAAGATTGGAAATAAGCAAGCATAGCAAGGAGTAAATTGTGTGTATTAAGTGACAGCTGACAGTGAACTAAGCATCAAGCCAAAGAAATGTGCCTTAGCACTCAGCTGTGTTTCCATCTGTGTCTCAGGGCAAGGACTATGTTGAGCAAGTTAAGCTAGGGCAGATGACTAAGCCTGGCATAGTCTCTAGAAGATATTACAATTGCTAGGGGCAGATAAAATAGCAGCTTTTCTGTATGTCACCACAATGCTGATATTACTGGGGAGGGGATGCAAAACTACCCAGGAACACAGATAAATTTTTACCGCAGCAAGGAAGCTGTAGCACAGACACTTTACCAATCCCCACACACTTTCCACAGGCTTTCTTCCACATCTTCAAAATTAAGCAGTCACTTAAAACTACGCTTTAAAAGCTGAGGTTCTGGGGCAGGAAAGCTGTTCCAGAGGTCAGGAGGTACAGAGAAGAAAGCAAACATCTTACGTGAAAGGGTAAATTAAGCTGGAGCTTGATAAGGAAGGAACACAAGAGAAGCAGCAAGGAAAGACACCTTGGGGTGAATGCGCAGAAATATTCATATGCTCAGGAGTTGCAGGCTTCTTATTTTGAACATGCCCAAATAATTAACTCTGGTACGTGGAGAGCTCCAAGTACCTACCAGAGGGCTGCACCCGGCAGAGGGCATGGCAAACACTACAGCTACCACTGGGAGAGGCTGAAAAATGGGGAGAGGTGCAGAGAAGAGAGGTAAGGAGCTCTCTGCAAGAGAGGGGCTGAGCTCTGCAGGTATGCTTACAAGCGATGAAACACCTGAAGTCAGCAAAAAGATGCAAGGGGACCACCAGAGTCCCTGCCTTTGGACTCCTAGTGACAAGTCCTCATTTCATACCTATTTCTGTCAAGCAGTGAGGAGATTAGTTTGCAGTTCAAATTCCTGGAAGGGAGAGGGGTGTCAGTTTTCCATGAAGAAATATTTACCCCAATCTACACACAGATGCCAATATTTTGTACCACTGTACGCTTGGTTTCAAGTAGTTGATTCCAACAGTGTAAAACCATTGAAAAGGGATTTAAGAAAAGAACAGGGAGATAATGAAACAGGTGGGAACTAAACTACTTGCACATAAAAAAAACAAACTATGTCCTTACAAGGGGAGATCTAAACATCTTCTCAACTCATCCCAAAAATATTACTTCTCTTTTCAAAAGTGTACATTCCATACTACCCTACACAGAGGAATGGTGCACTTTAATGAAAACGTGACCTCAAAATTAAGTTTTACACATAACTCATTCATTAGATTATAGCATATAAAAAATATACACAGAAATAGTGCCTTGAAAATTGAACACATTGTAAAACCAACACAGGGAAGAACAGAAGTCTGAAATATCAGTCCTTATTAATCAGGATTATTACTTGAGTGACAAGCAGCTGGTATTTAAGGTAACATTTAAAGATGCATTTTAAAGCAGATGACAAAACAGCTAACAGAAATCAATCTACTCCAACACAAAAGCCCCACATTTTCTTCTCAGAAAATGGCAACTGTATTAAAAAGAGGACAAAAAGATCCTTTCCACTAAACCAGTTTGTGTTTCCTAAGCCATCATCTTATTTTTCAGCTTTTCAGGTATCAGCTTATTATAGTTTTGACAGAGGGCAATTCTTCTCTAGCTCCTATACTAAAATTATTCATTCAGCTACAGTAAAGTTGCTTGGCTTTATTGTAGATGAATATTAAAAGAAAATCCCCTTTGTATTTCTTAATCAGGTTTATAATTCAATACAAGGCACCTGACAATTACCAACTTAAAACGAAATTATGATCATCTGCAGCTCCTCCTCATTAGGTTTTGACCCTGAAAGCCAAAGGCTGACTGTTATTCTGGTGAAGTTCTTTCAAGTCTAATTAAACCATACTGTTTCCATTGGTTTTCCATTTTCACAATTCTCTCAGAAGCATCAGGGGTGTCAAGGAAGCCATGAACTGCAAATACTTAAATATCTAACCACAAGACTTAAGTTTGGCTATAAATAAATAAATAAATAAATAAATGAAAATTAAAATGTGGATGGCCAAGTTGCAAGAATCCAAGATTCTTATTTTAAAGGAGGACCCAAACCAGAGAAACCTGGCAATGGCTTTCCCTTCCCAGGTTGAATATGCTGAAAACAAGAATGCAAGCGTCAGGAATGCCTCCCAGTTGTTACTGCAGAACACCACACAGTGTTTCAGTAGTTAATTCTGACAGTATAAAACCACTGAAAGGGGATTTAAGAAAAGAACAGGGAGATAAAGAAATAGCTGGGAACTAAACTACTCGCATGTAAAAGAAAATAAACTTCTCTAACACCCACGGAAAGGAATACATTATCTTTCAGGTATGCTCAACTGTTAGAGCATGCATAGCTAGCTCCTCCTGTGTTAGTGGAACCGTGCACTGATGCACTTCACCTCACCCCAGTGTGGCAATTCACACTTCTCTCACCTTAGTCCTGTGTGAACAGAAGAACATGTTCATCTGCTTTTAAATGAAACACAGTGATGTGAAGCGAACCCAGCAAGCAGCACAACGTAGCAATGAAAAATAGTGGTTTCTTCTGGCAGATCATTTTTACTGAAGGAGGATTATAATCTTAAGGTACTAATTGCCTTTCATTTTCATTAGATAACTTGTGGGGAGCTGACCTGCCAGAAGGTCAGAGTATCCTACAGCCACCACTGTTTGCATAACTCAGGCACTGAAGTAAGTGCACAACCTTTTGATGTTATTCCATTTTCTGTTCATCAGCCTACTCACACACCGTGGGATCAGACTACATCCCATCGGGCTTGCTCTTGGTATAGTGGCCACTGCTAAAATGTGCAGCTTGTGTTGCTCTCATGCACTGGTGCAGTACTTCATATTTTCTTTGTAATAGAAGAGGAAGGACATTACAACGGTTGTGCAAGAATTAAACCAAAGAATAAGCAAATTTTCAGGCCTCAAACCAACAGAATTACACCTATGCTGCATAGGAAATGAATCACCCTAGATCCTTCTATTGCAATTTTTTCCACCAGATATGAAACAATTACTTCTTACTGGAAGCAATGCCTTTGCACTGTACTAAGCTTTGAAGGCTCCAGTTACTGCTTCATGTTGAAATATGAATAGTTATTTTCAGGAAACTGCGCCCAGTTTTCATCTCAACTGCTAAACTGCCTCAGGTGAGGACCACACCACATATGTCCCTGTGCAGCCCTGAAAACAGCTCCCATGCCACAGCCACTCCCCATCCCAGTGGCTGCCAAAGGCTGAGCTGCACCTGCCTGGTTAAGGTGGAAGCTATGGAGACAAAGCTTCCATAAAATGCACTGACAAGCAGTCAGGACTCACACTTGGAAGCAATAGACAGACAATCCAGAAGCGGGGCAGGGGATCCTCACTGCAAGTTTTTGGGGTGGCTGGGTGTAGCTGGACGGTTTCCCTCCCATTCCCTGGGAAGCATAGCCATGGCCATGGTGGCAAGGCTAGCCCTGCCACCAACAGGCTTTAATACCAGCCTGGCCCTACAAACCGATGTCAAAGCTACTGGCCATTGTCCTACACTCATTCCCAAAGATACCACTTCAGCAGGGCTGGTGCCTCCAGCGCAGAGCAAAGGCTGGGGGTTTTCAGTTGCAGTTCATGTCAGTGATGTCTCACCACAGACATCCTTTGAAGAAAACAAGGCTGTCATAAAACAGGTCTGACACTGAACTTTCAAACTGATGGCAAGCAGGCAGGGTGGGGGGAGGAAGGACAAGATGACAGATTGGCTGCCTAAGAGATTTGTTGATGCAGTTTCTTTGTATTGCATTTATATGTAACACACCAACACAGGTTCACTTTTAGTATTACCCATCAAGAACAAAGGAAGCAAATAAGAAAGTCATAGTTTGAATTCACACTGTTTATGATAGGGCATAACCTCTCCATTTGGCTGCAGAGCTGCTTGCAGTGTTTCATCCCTTCAGGAGACTTCCAGCCTCTGGACTAGTGAGGCTAAAACTGAACTGGACCAAGGGAAATAAGTCTCCCATATAATTTTAAGCTTGGTCCCAAGCAAAAGCCATCAAAAAGTAGTCAGTTGCAAAATACAACCTAGAGATTTTGTCTTTTGTATTTAAGGACTATTTTTAAAAAAGTACTCTTTTAAGAACAAGTCATTAACTTCAAAATAAAACTGTTATCATGTTAGTTCCACTCAGTGGCTTCCACTCTATGTATAGAAATTAGCACAGCCACTTAAAAAGGAAAAACTTTCAAATGCTGCAAGCTGTCTGCCAAATTGTCTACTAAACAAACAAGCATTGGGAGGGGGGAGGAAGAACATTAAGGGAGCTGGAGAATAGGATAGGTTGAACTTCCTTGGAGGAAATTCCAGTAAATGCCATAAAGTAAGAGATACACCAGTTAAAATCTGAAAGAGTAGTACACGGGTATATATAGCTATATCAGAACTGGGAGAAGAGTTACTCCTTACTTGCAGAGCATGTAGAATACAGTCAAGCTCTCTAGGAAGATGTAATTAATCAGATTTGATACAAATGAAGTGAAAAGGGAGGAGGAGGAACACTTGCAATGCCATGCCAGTGTTATCTCAGTGTAGGAGCACTGTAATGATGCAAGACCGGGCTTGCAACCCAAAGTCTGCTCAGTAAATTTCCAGCCTAAGTCACAGCATCTCAATCTTTGTTTTCCTTGGATACAGGACACCTATAAGAAAGGACAGCATGCTTGGAATTACACCAATGAAGTTTCTGGAGTGCAAGTTTTCTTGTCAGCACACGTCTGTGGTTCAAGATTTCTCACCCCGGCACACCAAACCTTCCTGGACTCTATGCAAAATACCTGTGCTGAGTTACACCAGTGCAGTGCCAAGGGACTGACAGGTGACTCATGGGAACCAACTTACTTGTACATTCTTTCAAAAATGAGTGACAAAGATCAATAGGCAAACACTTCAGAAACTACAGCAGAGAGCTACAAACTAGATGGCAGTAAGTTTTAAATACTCAGGCACACATGAGCATTAGTCTTGAGTATTCATGCCCCTAAAGGAATCCCTTCTTAACAAAAGTCAACACCAATCTTAACTCCATATTTTTAATTCACTGCCTATGGCACAATGGTTCTTACATCTAACTACTTGTTCAATTAGTGCAATTAGTTATGAGAGAAGTCAGATCTGAAGTAGT
This sequence comes from Neopsephotus bourkii, assembly GCF_033783945.1. Classification (NCBI taxonomy): domain Eukaryota; kingdom Metazoa; phylum Chordata; class Aves; order Psittaciformes; family Psittacidae; genus Neopsephotus; species Neopsephotus bourkii. The sequence goes on from NW_026900781.1 coordinate 4,389,194, forward strand.
AAAGTCTCTTATTTTGAAGTAGTTCCTTAACCTAGTTCCATACATGTATAAAAACATACAGCTGGATTCCCCCAAAGTAATAAATGTACTCTGGATCCATTTAGGGTGATAAAAATATTATATAAATTCCAAAGGACACTGAAAGTTGACAAAAAGCTATCAGGAGACAACCAGACCCAGAGGAGGTAAAACGACTTGCGCTTAAAGAGTCCAATAATGAGAAATAACATAGGATCCTAAACATTTACTGTAATACAAGATAGTTCTGTACATTATGTAAACTGTGGGTATTTTAGTTCACTTTAAGGAAGTCCCAGCGTTGTCCAGATTAACCCTGAGAAGTTACTTTCGCCCTACAAGCAACTGTAACGCTGACTTCACATGAAGTATTCAATTTATCAGTCAAAAATTAATTAGGTTCAGTTTTGAAAATTAAATTACCAGTATCACATAAAAAAATGCTTAGGTAACCTTGGAGAAGTTAATACAATAACCTCATCCACATACTAAACCTCAGAGTAATCAAAATAATCAACAAGCGCCCAAGAAACAGGAAACATGGTTTACAGATCCAAAAGCAACTATTCCTAGAAGCAGACAGAAAGGAGGCTCCAAATCAGCAGAAAGTCACAGATAAAAGCACGTAAGGAGAGAATCACAAATAGCAGGGCCCCAGAGGCTCCAGGTGTGGCTGGCAGCCCTCTTCATCCTAGATCAGGAGACAGTACTGCTATCTTTACAGTACTAACAACTTCACAGCATGTTTGACTACAAACTGAACTTGATTTTGACCTAGCCTGGGCTGCTAAATTCTAGATTTCCTCCTTCCCCACATCAAGGTAGGCAGCTGTTGCATATCCTCTTACAGCACCGGTCAGTTTGCCAGCAGGCAGCTTATGTGACTGAAACGGCACAAAGACAGCAGAGTTCCTAATGTTTTAAATTCTATGTATCACAAAGAACAACTAATCCACCAAGCTCTCGCTGTGATGCACATCCTACCTCGGCAGTATTTTACCACTCCATCAGCCACACCAAGGAGCGGAACAACCTGGGAGTGCTGACAAAATGAAGATAAATTATTTGGTTCAAATAGCAAGTTTTACTCATTCCTAGTGACAGAGAACAAAAAAAAGACAGTAACAGTTCATGCAAAAAGTGATTGAGTGTTGGTAGACTAAATTTTCTTTTTCACATCTGGGTAAGTTCTGCCATACCATGGATGGGTCAATCTAAAAATCTGATGTGATATCCTCATTTACAAGACAGCATCCAAAACAGATGTGTCATCACAGTGAGTAAATTTACAGAAGAAAATTAGTCAAAGTTGCTGTTCTTTCTCAGATTATGAACTGTATTTTTTCAAATTACCCCTTTTTGGCTCTGGTGAAGCAGAACATCTCAGGTCATAGAGTCAAGCAAGGACTTGACTATCAAAATTAACCCACAGCAGATGCAATCTGTACATTCCATTTTGTCGTCTTTACTATGTATTCCCTAAAATAAACACCTCAAGATTACTTCTCCAAAAGAATGAATACAGCCTTTAAGTCTCAATTTTTTAAATTAAATTAATTTCATTTTCTAACTTGCTCTTTGATCAAAGAAAAGAACCCAGCTTTCTAGTATGACCCTCTACGTATCACTGTCACTGACCGTTAGATTTCCAGTAGTTTCTATGCCAATTAAAACACTGAGTTATCTTAAAGCCAAGTACAGGAAGAGATTGCCATGCAGTTTTACAATCTCCTTTATGAGAAAGGTCAATGAGCAAGCCCCTGTAAGAAAGGGACATAAACACAGTTGCTCCCACCAAAAAGCAGGCAGCTGGACTTGCTGTTCAGAGCTGAAATTACAGATCATAACTCTGCAGAGAAGTTAGAGAATAAAACATTCATTCTGTCAAAACTAAAAGGTATCAACTCATTATTGTTTTCCTCTCAAAAAAAAAAAAAGTCTAATTTCCATCTTCATTTTGCATTGTTCCCGTTTTCAACATTAAGTTCTCGATGTGCTTAAGTTCAACAATTTAAGATGTCCTTTAAGACCAGAATCATCTCACAGAGTGGCTGAGATAGGAAAGGACCTCTGTAGAACATCTAGTCCACCTCACACTGCTGAAAGTGGAGGCAGGATGTTCAGAGCTGTGTCCAGCCGGGTTTTCCATTTCTCCAATGAGATATGAAAACTTAAGAGACCTATTCCAGCATTTGGTCACCCTCACTGTAAAAAAAAATCTTCTGTTTAAAAGGATTTTCTTGCATTTCAATTTGTTCCCCTTGCCTTTGTCCTGTCACTGGCCACCACTGAGATGACCATGGTTTCATTTTCTTCACTCCCTCTCATCAGGTGTTTATACACGTTCTTGTCTCCAGGCTCAAGAATCACAGCTTTTTCAGCCTCTCCTTGCATATCAAGTGCTCTGAGGCATTAACCTTAACTTTGCGGCCCTTCACCAAATATGCTCCAGTATGTCCATATCTCTCCTGTACTGGGGAGACTGGAATTGGACCCAGCACACCAGATGTCCCACCATGGCTGAGCAGAGGGGATTAATCATCTCCCTCAACCTACTGGCAACGAAATGCCTACAGCACTGGGAATTCATCAGTGGTCTTTGCCCTAAGAGTGTGTTGCTGGACCCCCAAGGCTTTTTTTCCTGCAGAGCTGCTTTCCAGCAGGTTTGCCCCATCCAGATGCTTGGAGTTATTCCCTTTGCTGAACTTCACGAGGTTTCTGTCAGCCAGTTTCTTCAGCCTGTCAAGGTCCCTCTGGATGGCAGCACAATCATCAGCTATATGAGCCAACCCTCCCAATTATTTATGTGGTGTATCAGACAAGTCATCCCTTAATTTCATAAGCAGAATATTGCTTAAGTAAGTTGCACTGTAGGGTATTTCCTTCAGACCTCAATTTTTATTGCCTTATTTAACATCATCTTCTATTCTCAAATTTTCCCCTTACAAGTACTAGCACTGAACTATGTTATTTTAAGTATCAGCTGTGCCAAAACTGTTCGCTGAGGCAAAAGTATCCCTTCTCCTGTTCCTTATTTTTTTTGTACATGCCAGGATGCAAGCCTCAGTGCCATCGCTCCTGGGCATTGCTCTGGAAGCTGGTGTGCAGTTGCTTATCCACTACAGACTTCTGAAATGTCCTGCTTTCCAGGATACAGGCCCTCTTTCATAAGGCATAGCTTGCATTCCCTGCTCTCAGGCATACAACTTTGCCTTTCACTGTATTAAAGACACGGTGTGTTTGAATGTGCCTATAGAGCAAGTTGTGAGAGCTCCATTATCATTTACTATTCTGCTAGCAATTACTATCAGCAACAGGTTTTCTTGTTTACTTCTGGGACAATAATGAAACCACTCCATAGTATTTGGATTAGTGCAAATACTGAAATTAAAAGGACCCTTTTCCTGTCACTCAGCCAATTTTTAATCCAATGCCATACTGGCAGTTACTTTTTTTCTTTTTTTTAATCAAAATGCTTTATAAAATTAAATGTATTCTCTATCAGCCTCATTCACATGTCAGACAGCTACATCTTTGTTATCTTTTAGCTTTTGGTTGGCGGGAGGAAAGGCAGGAAAAGGAGTTCACAGAGTTCAAGTTTTAGCAAAGTTTTATGGATGCCAGAAGGAGACTGTAAGAGCAGAGCACTAGCAGAAACATAAAAGAGACAACACATAGTGTGAAAGCAGAGACTAAAATTTCTGTTCATGAGCTTTAATTTCTACTCACTGCAGTCTAAAGTTCAGAGAAAGACCATTTGGCTTCCTGCACTTCTGCCTTCCCCCTCTTTCCCTTTCTGCTACCTGCCTTGCTCTAAAACCATGCAGTTATTAGAGCTATCCCATAGGCAGTGGACAGCTAAACGGGATTTTCCAGAAGCCTGCAGAAGTCTTCCAATGGAATCTAGCACTAAAATATCACCTATTAAAGGCTGCACTAAAAATTCCTTTCTTTAAATAGATTCCAGGCTCCTGGGCTGTTTCACAAAAGTACCTTAATCTGTTCAGAAGATAAATGACCATATGATTTAATTGTGCCTTCTTCACAAAACCCGTAACTTTGTCTCTTATGGTCGGCACACCTTGATCCTTTTCATTTTCAAATGCAGCCCCACTTATGAGTCATCTTTCCCTCTTCTCACACATACTTTTCAATCTCTCCTTTTCATCCCTTTCCTCTTGTTTTAGTACAAGGCTGTAGGTAGGACAAACCAAAATAGCAGGTTTCACAACTGGACATGAGACATCCTTAAATTTAGATCAAATGAGCCCTTCCAAAGCACACAGGATCTCTCCATCCAGACAGATTTATGAAAGCTGCATATAATTATAGAAATATATAGGATCAAAAATACCCTGTATATGATAGCCTTTCTCAATTGTATATGGATAGGAAAGACAGCTTTATTCTCCTAACAGCAGGAGGAGGAGTAAGACAACCCAGGGCAGCCAAGGGAAGTTCCCAGCAGCCTGTAGGTTTCCCAGACTGCTAAAAAACATGCACCAAAAACGTGTTGTCTTGCCTTGACATCCATAATTTCTACCCTTTCAACAGGCGCCTGCTGATGATAGCAGCAAGTCTTCTTACTCTTGACTTCCCTCCTAAGCTTTGCACTGGCAAGAAGCCCTCACACGCTCCGTGCTAACTTAGAACAAGTTCCGCAGCGTGGCCCTATGCTTTCCACAGCAAACTGGAAATTTCATGTCCGCTTCAGGTAAATACATTTTATTGAATTAAATGCAAGAAAGTAAATATGGCAGAGTTACAGTGTTCCTTACGTGAAACGCTGAATTCCAAAATAAATAGGAATGCTCCACAGCTTTCACATTTCACCATCCTGCAAATGTTTCAATGCACAGTGGTGCTAAAGAAAGTACCAGGAGAAAGATGGAAGTTCTGGCAGCTGCAGTGCAGGGACCAAAGGCTTCTGAAGTTTTTTGCTGAAGTAATCAATATGAAATAGTTATGCTCAAAATTAGGCAACAGACTAAAGTGACAGCGTGTAACTAATAGGGCTGTGAAGTAAGACTTTACTCCAGAATTACTTACTTAGTTAAGTTTGTATGTGAAGGTTTACTTATAATCACAATGACATACCTCCTTTTGATCTGAAGCTGAAATTCAACAGTGTATTTTAGCCACAAAGGCTGAATTCTGCAGTGGGGTAAAATAAGGAGGGCCCTGGGTGCTGTTACCACCACCCAGGTTGGCTTCACCACCTGGCTCAAGGGGTAGAAAGGAGATTTTGCTATGAATGCAGTCATGCAGTTCAACCTTCCTTGATGAACTTTGCATATGACTAGCATTCATTATCACTCATCCAACCAAAAGCTCCAGGAGCCTTCCTATGCCCATAACCCACGCAAGATAAGCCCTTTGGCTATGGACATGGCTATTGGCAGTAAAAGCCATCCCAATTACTATCTTAGGGGATTCTGTGATCTCTCATGCAAGACCATGACACCTTTACTTTATCTGTCAAAAATGAGTCATGTTAAAGTCCTGCTAAGAGAAGCTGTACCTGTGAAAGCAGCACAGCCAGTCTTTCCTCCGGAGGTATTTCCTGATAGCAGTGATTTTGGAGAAGGCCTCCAGTATTACAAGCTCACTACACACATAACTTCCAGGTGCAAATTACATTTATATCTTCACCTACTTCAATGCCAGCCATAGGACTGTAATTAAATTACATGTAGCCTGGGAGCCTCAAACAGGGACTGAAAGCCGAGTGTAGAAGGTACGGAGCACACACAGCACTGAGGAAACACAAACTCTCAGTTTAAGCAACGGTGGATTTCCTCTGTGAACCAAGAACATTTTTAGCCATGTTTACTCCTCCATGTACACACAAAACCTCTAAACTGCCCCAAAGGCTTTAAAGCACAAGTTCCCTTCAGCCCTTAGGCACTACCAGCAAGTCACTGCCAGCTGCATGCGCTCAGTAACCTAAGCAGTAAGTAACAGCACAAAAGCTGCCTATTTCTTTACAGAGCCATCTGTTCGGGTTTCGTTCTGCACAACTCCTCGCACTTCTAGGAGATGCTAAGGTCACACACATAGCAAGGCTCTAGATCCCGAGTGAGGCATCCCACATGTGGGGAGAGGGCACGTGAAGATGTCCACAGCCAAGGGTGCACCTTGGGGCCTGCTGCCAAGAGGGACAGCCCTCACTGGACACGCTGCCAGAGCCATGCAGGCCAGGGAGCAAGCTGGTCTGAAAACTAATCACTCACCCAGTGTTGGCTTTCAGCTGGAGCAGATCTCTGGTCTGGTGGAGCACAGGGCAGTACAAGGGCAGGCACCTACGACACAGGGAGGTGGTGGGACCATGTGAGAAGGAAGGGAGGGCAGCATGACCCCAGTCATGGCAGCAGCAACTTGGATCATCATAAGCTGACTGCAAAACCAAATTCCCAGAGTGTCTCCCAGAATGGTTCCAGGAATCCCACCCTGTCACAGGCAGCACAAACCTGATCCCCAACTCATCTTTTCCTTCCTAGCCCAGCAGGCAATTAAGGTTACCCTGACTATGAGGGGATTACATATCATTTCCAAGAACATGCAGATAAGAAGCTGGAGGAGATTCTAGTTTCTAAGACAAACGATCATTCCCATGTTGCTGAACCAAACAGATCTAACCTGTTGGTGTGAGGTATGGAGACCTGCATGCAGTTCTGGTGTCCTCAACATAAGAAGGACATGGAACTGTCAGAGCAAGTCCATAGGAGGGCCACGAGGATGACAGGGGACTGGAGTACCTCCCGTATGAAGACAAGCTGAGAAAGTTGGGGCTGTTCAACCTGGAGAAGAGAAGGCTGCGTGGAGACCTCATAGCAGCCTTCCAGTATCTGAAGGGGGCCTATAGGAAGGGACTCTTCATTAGGGACTGTAATGATAGACCAAGGGGCAATGGGTTTAAACTCAAGCAGGGGAAGTTTAGATTAGATATAAGGAAGAAATTCTTCACTGTGAGGGTGCTGAGGCACTGGCACAGGTTGCCCAAAGAAGCTGTGGCTGCCCCACCCCTGGCAGTGTTCAAGGCCAGGTTGTACAGAGCCTTGGGCATGATAGTCTAGTGCGAGGTGTCCGAGCCCATGGCAGGGGAGTTGGATTTAGATGATCTTACTTTCCAACACAAACCATTCTATGATGGTGAGGAACAATAGGAAGACCTCTGTCCCTCATTCACCTATTACTGATACCTGTCACAACTGGATTGTGTTTCAGTCTCTGCATGAAGCTAGTGATCACCTGAAAGATCTTGACATGGTATTTAATCCTCTTCTATATTTTATTGTCCTCAGAAATACTGGATAGCTTACTGAGAAGCACAACTGTTTAATAATAGCACATGACTACATAATTTATTATGCTGAAAGCAAGCCTTGTTATATCTACCCCAAAAGAGTATCTTTAAAGTGTAAAAAGGAACCATCAGTCAGTAATATTATCACTCCTTTCTCACAGCTGGAGCCCTATCCATCAGATGCACTACAGAAAACAAGGAGAACAAAGCTAATCAAATACTACCACCTTTCTTCCTCTCTATTATTGCCTCTCCTAAGATTGACCACATTTGTGGTTAAGTGCAGGGAGTCAAACTTCCTATAAGCTGTGTCGTTACGGTTCCAGATTTCCACTGTGGTTCAGCTGTATCACAGCTCTGGAAAGGCATGCTGGCATACGCTCAAACCACTGCCTTGGCCTGTTAAGGTGACAAAATTCCATATTGTGATTGTAAAAGGCTCTCACCCAAATCACCTTGCTGGCCTGCCTTCTTAAAGATCTTAATACCAAGCTTGGGCCAGGAACTTTGTTGGAATTGGTAGCCTGGATAAAAACAGTTCGTGAATGGAGTGACACAAACTCAAAATGTCAGGGGGGATACAAGCAGCTAGTTAAGCTGGAGAAACAGAAGCCCAGCTCCTCGGGATCCCAGCACACACCTCATTCCACTGCTCCCAAGAAGGACTCCTGCTCAGCCTTCACAAACCCCAAGGCTGTATATGTGTATGTCCCATCTTCTTGTCCAAGCAATGCAAAGACTTCATCAGTTCTTTCACAATTTGAAGCTCACATCACTGAGATCAATAGTCCCATCTCAGTCATAGCCAAAATGCTAGATGCAGCTGGCTGATGTGGTGGCAGGACCTGTCCCCTCAGAAAGCAAGTCTGGAGAAGATACAGTCTCCGCAAGGTCACGGGTACTCCAAGCATCTGCTGGTTAAGTGTAGCTCCTCACAACAAAAGTGGCTTCCAAAGTTTGTCTCTATAAAAAGAATCAGCTCATTGCAAAATGGACAGAGTGAAGCATGCTGGGTTTTGGACCTTTTCTGAAGAGAAAAATCAGATCAGGATACCACAACCATGTGACATTGGGTCAACATGGTAGACCTAAGAAATCAGTTTCAATGCCTCGTCTGAAAGCAACAGGAAACTAAGTGAAAGCTGAAGTTTCTCTACACTGTTACACAAAAGAACAAGAAAGCAACTACTCATGGGCCTGATCAATAGTGCTACCCAAAAAAATATAGTCTTACATGCATGGGGTGCAGATGCACAAACAAGTGGACCTGTAGTGACATGGACATAAAGATCTCCCCCATGTACGTGGGCCACTGCATCAGCCCTGATCTGCACTCTCACCTCAGTTCAGACTAAGTAGCTACCAAGTTACACACCACAGTTTAACTCCAAGGGTATGGTGTACCTTCCCACATTCTTAAAAGTGTACCATCTTCCCACACTGGAAAAGTCACTGCACCTGCCCCATGCTAGGGCTCATGCCCATGCAGTCATGGGAGAGGCACTCAAACATGAGGCAGAACAACAAAGAGGAGAAAAACCCTTGTTTCTGGCACTCAGCAGGAGGTGAAATACTTGCAGAAGGCATTGAGCATTACTTTGCAGCAGAAGGAACAATACACTTTTGTATGATTTGCACAACATTAACCAGCGTCCGGGGCTGAATCTAGACAAAGATCTGACACCAACTTCTCAGGAGGAAATCAAACCTTTCAGGACCATTACTGCTGCTGGCAGGCAAGTTCTCCCTAATCTTCTAGGCAAGCCATGCTTGCACGACCAGGGAGAGAGACAGGGCTGCCCTAGTGGGCAAGTACATTTGCTGGGATCCTTATGCTGTCCCTTTGTGTCATTGCAGTATTATACAAAGTTCAAGGCATTTAGAACTATTCCAGATCTGCTGGGTTTTTTTCCATTTCAACAAGGCATCATCATTGAACAAGTCAACAGACAAGCTCAAGTATGTGATATTTTTATCTAGATACGCTATAGCACCTCACAGATGCCTACAGTTTTCTCCCTGCAATGCCTTAAGGAGATTCTTCCCTTTTCAACTGCCAGTCAAGCAGAGTTTGAGGGCTGTTCTTCACATGCTGAGGCAATCAAGATCTTCAAACAGCTGGGAAAGCTGCATTTCTCCACTTCAAATCAAGTACTAGCAACAGACACAACCCCTGTCTGATACTACCAGTGCTGCTTCCCCCTCCACCCCTCCCGCCTTGGAGGAAGTAGGGAAATGTATTCAAAATGGCACTGAGGCCATTGAAAGAACTGAAGGGTAGTCAAGAAAACAAAAACTATACAGAACTGAAGGGGAAAATAAAAGGGTGGAATGATTTGATAACTCCTGATTCCCTTTGAAGCAGAAATACTTGATTTTGGCCTTCAATAGAGAGCCAGTCTTAGTCACTGCATTGCAGATGAGAACAATCACTTTTTTGCTTGCTCTGACTTATTGCTAAATTGATTATTCTCCAGGACTAGGAAAGAGGGAGAAAGGAGGGAGATGGTAATCGCCCTCATAAAATTCTTTAAGGTGAAAGAAGTGAATGCATCTTTCTTTTCCTAGCAACCCTCCTTCCTAATTCTGAAGCAAATAAATCACACCAAGGATAGTATCCTGAACATATGGCTTTCTCTGAATAAGGGGAATTTGCCTGCCTACAAGCTTGCTTTTCTTTTCTTTCTCTTTTTTTCACCCTCCTAATTTAATTAAATATGTCAGTCTCTGGAATCCCCTACACATTCCCCTTCATAGCAAAGTGGGTTTCTCCCCCACCAAAAAAAGAAAGGAACACCACAAAAAAAGCTTGATAAGCATTAACTCACTTAAGTCCACAGAAGGCTCTACCTAAGCTTAATATCTGGCCAACAGCACACAACCTGTTCACTAATGTTGCGTTCACTTCCCACATACTTCAGCAAAAACATGTTGCCAAAATAAGAAAAGGAAAGGGCCTCAGCACACCAAGGCCAGCAGTGACATGAAGAGCACCCTTAGAGAACAGGGCACAAGCAAGCAGTATTGGAGGTCTGCAACCGATCTTGCACCTTTCATTACCACCTTTCCTGCAAACACCAACAAAGCACATGGCTGCAAATACAAGTCACGGGATGTGCTTCTATTTTGCCATTTCCTTCTTCATGCACAAGACACCCTGTGTTGCATGGCCTGAACTTGGAATGCTCCTCAGTCTTTCTGTATAGCAGCTAAAGCAGAGGACTATTGGGAAGGATGCTGCTAACCCTTAGATCTGGAAGAGCCTTCCTGCAGGGGTCTTGCAGGCTCTCAGTTGCGAACTGCTTGCGGCAAGGGCCCTGAGAAGGGGGAAATACCCCCTGAAGTTCCTCACTCCCCTGCATACAATCCAAGAAGGCAGCTTGTGGCAGACACAGGAGATGATCACAGAAATGTTTGCCAACAGGAATGAAAGGGTAGCGAAGATGCCAAAAAGGCAATGCTCTTCATTTTTCATTAAGTAAAAAATAAAGAACAAGCAACAAAAACATGACTATCAACTGAAATCAGAAAGGAAACTTAAAATGATTTTACAGAAAGAAGTGTGAACTGAAAGTCATACCAAAAGCCACCTGAATTTCTCTCTATCATATGCTATTTCCCATGTTCATTTATGTCATCTTCACAGTGTCAGTTTTTGAGAGAACAATTCGCAGCTCAGCACGACAGAACAGTAATACCGACGGGCATGCAGAACATTAGCATGTTATAAATAAGCTGCTAATTTGAGGTGGGAAAAAACATCAAGGCAGCGCTTATGATTAAGAACCAGAGAATGAAAATGAGCAACTTGCTTATGCTTTCATGGCACTGTCTTTACAAAAAGAGCTTTTTCTAACTCCCAGATCCTGAGGGGGAAAAAAGAATAAACCCTGTGAAATAGCCACTGTTGAGACAAAGCAGCCGGTGAAAATGCTATTAAAGCCCTCCCTGCCCCCACCTCAAGTAGTAAGTTGTCTTTTCTACCAACTCAAGAGGCTTGTACTTAAAAAGAGTACTACAGTGGAGTTGTGAAGTTCCGTCTTCCTCTCACCCGACTCGCAGTTTTACATAACTCCCAAGAGACGTTTTTAGGCTACAGATATCACGCAGCTGAGAGATAAGGGGGGGGGGGGGGTAGGACAAGGTGCAGAACTATTACGCAGCAATTCGCATCAGGGTTACTTGGAGCCACACAATAAGAGTCTTACCATGAAAAGTAAAACTTTATTCCACTGAGCCGACGGCCAGGATTATTCGTGCTTGCGATAGCCCCGATCACCAGCCTCCGTCTGCCCCATGCGGGGTTCCCTTCCCACCCTGTCCCCGGTCTGCAAGGACAGATAACGCCCCGCCACGGCACAGCTGCCACCTCGGGTATTATTTCTGTACCACGCCAGCATTGTCGCTCTCGGCCAGCGTGCCACTTACTAAGCATTATTATAAAAATTTCTGTGAATATCTATGTTGGCCATGAGCGGGGATAATGGCCCCATTGCAATAGCCTTGATAAAAGCTCCAACAAGACAGCTTTCAGATATGGCCACACAAAAGCCTTCTGTGAGAGCTGTAACCAACATCAATTCCCGCTATGCGAAGACATTAGACAAAGTGTGAACCAGCTTACTGTATGGGGACAAAAAACTGACTGTCAATGTGTGCGACCAACGCTGTCTAAAAACACAGTGCTGGCAAGGCAAAATAACACCAGCATATATGCATGGTAATTGCCATTTAATTCTAGCACCACAAGAAAACAAGTACTGAAGGCACTATTAGGTTACTAGCATCACTCAAGACATTGTAAATCCATATAATTCAATTTCTAGCATCTCTGGTTGGAAGAACTACTTTAAAACCAACAGATGTTAAAAAAGACCAAGCAGAGGGTGAAGTAAAGCCTAGTTTCCATTGCAGAAGCAGACAGAGAACGCAGGCCCTTCAAGGCCTGCCCTTTAAAGCATGTCTTTTCCAGTACACAGCAGACAACTCAATACACACAAACCACCATTCCATGTACCATACAAGACAAAACCCTTTCTACACATCATTTAATATTTTTACATACCTATCTACTTACACTGTAGTAGCACCCAAAAAGCCAGAAGCCTACAGTCAATGTAAATGGACCATATGAATATAAATGCCTGCCCAAGAGGTTACTTTTTTTGCTTCCAGACCTGAAGTTTGCCAGATGACATGTCTTAAATAGGAGTCTAGGTAGGAGGGAGGCAAGCAAGTCTCATGCCAGTTTGTTTCTGAACAACATTTGAAAGGCAAATTTGAAAGCTAAGTTTTATAGAGAGCATAGTACACTCGCTCTAGGGAGAAGTGTTTCACTCTAAAATTACATCTGTACTTTAAAATGTGTAAAAAAATCATGAAATCCTACAGTGCAGATTCAGTGGCTTGCAGGAAGAAAATATATCTGTTACTGCACTCCAATTTTAGTAAGATTTTGTAACTAATGGGTAGAACCAAAATTAAGAGAAAATTTTATTTAGAGAGAACTAGTAGAGTGGATAGATAAGCCTGACACTATATGTAAGAATTTGACTCTTGCACTGCATGAAGACAACCCCTAAAACAGAGAATTTTATGTCACCTTAATTAACAAGGAAGGAAGTTTGCCAATGAGTTTCTTCCCCTGCCCCACTTTCTAGCAGTAAGTTATGCAATATGCAGCAACCTTTGAACCAACAGCCATACAACAACCAAAAAGAACAAAACCAGAACAGCATTGCAAAGAGGAGAAAGTATGTCTTTCAAGAAGTTCATTAATAAAAATTACTTCTAGAATCTCTGCATGCATTAACCAACACACACATACCATAACTTGGAGTGGGAATGCTGCAGCTGAGGCAGCCAAGGCCAAGCAGACACTTCCTGTTACTCAGTTTCCCAATACAGTTTACTTTTATCAAAAATAGTTGTTTCCATGTTTTCTATGAGCTGCAAAACAACTAGTGGCTTGTAGTGTCAACGAGACACTAAAACCCTATTGTGAGGGCCCAACTTCTCCAGTACTGCAACTCAACCCTTTAAGTAGGCACCTGAAAACGCTATCAGCCTTAGGTGGTTGACACTTCTGGGCCTAGGTGCAGCCACATTCGAGCTGGATGAAATCTTGAAAAATAGATGCAGGTGATCAAATTAAACATCCTACTTACATGAAGTTACTGAACAGGGTACTGGCTTTACTTCTAGTGGTAGGAATAAACAAAAGCCATACTTGCCCACATAACTCAATGCAGTCGCAAAAAGGTAACAGCTGATTCTGAAAAGGTGATCTTCAGAGCTCCACCTTTCTTTTCTTCCTAGCTTAGTCTTAGCCAAAAGACCTTTGGCACGACAGCCTGAAAGCTGCAGGGCATGCACGTGCAGTGGTCGCAAAGAACTACCAACACATTTGTGATGTATTTGTATATGCATAAAAAGAGGGACATGCCTACCACATAGTAGAGGCCATTTTCAGTACACATTAGCTTCATGAATGCCTAGTCAAGCTCTTGTCTTCTCCCTTTACAAGGGTTGCAGACAGAAGTATTTATCTCAGCTCACGCTGAGCCCACAAGGCATTAAGAACTCCATGAATGCCATGAGATCCAGCAAATAGAAGCACCTTCCAAGCAGACAGCATAGTACTTCAAGAGACATCCATGCCAGGCATAGCACTTCCAAGTGTGGTTTTGGACCAACTTACTTGAGGAAAACAGAAGTGAAATAGTTCCCTTTTAAAGATGTGATAAATTGAGAAATTTTGCCAAGTCTGTCTTCAAACAGAACTGAAATTGAAACTGAGTCCAAATACATCATCAGCATCACCTCAAGCACTGTAGCAGCCCCATCCCAGAGGCACCGGGGGCTCCCTCCCACTACACATCACTGCCCCTGGGCACATGAAGGGGGTTTCTGCTCCCCGTAGCAACAAACACAATTCTGCTTATGAAAAATAATGCAGGAAGCGATTAACTCTGCCAGCCAAAACAAAAGCCTGAAGTCCAACTTAGTCATTTGTAAGCATGAGAGCTGCCACGATATATACACACACTCAGAGCTGCCAGCTGTAAATGAGATTATTTGCAGAGACTGTAAAACCTGGAGATTTAGTTACACTAAGAGCGTCCCATCTGCTGAAGCCTCGCTCTGGGCAGGACTGGATCTACATTACCACCATCAGTGCAAGAAGCCCATCTGAACTGAAGTCACAGTCTCCAAACCATCCTTGGCAGGCAGCTCCCTCACAAGCCAGGATTAAAGCCCGAGACACCCTCACATCCCTCCACCCCGGCACCAGGACCAACCCTGCCAATAAAGCCATGGCCGCCAGCCCAGCATACACCTTCAGAAGTGAAGGCTGAGGTTTGAAAGGTGTCATACTTGAAGAACCCTACTAAGAAAAGCTCAAAGCTCACATCTTTGTTTCTCACCTTTTTGTAATAGGATATCTTTATTTTTAACATTAATGGCTTTCATTTCAAGAGAAATTAAATGGTCTAGCACTTTTCAGCTTTGAGAGGACAATCAGGGACAGAAGATAACATATCACAAGCTGAGTAGAGAAGCATATGAGAAAATAATTTCCCTACCAAAATATCTAGGATCACCCAAACCCCCTATAGATAGCAAGTTCAAAACGGAAGGGGAGGGAGGGAAAAAGGCAGAAACAAACAGAATTGTTTTTCGCTTGCATACAAGATAGCTAAAACATAGGCAGAACTTGTTGCTACATGGAGTCAAAACTACAACTAAGTTCAAACAAGGATTAGACAAAAATCACAGGCCACTGGTAGCTATAAAACCCCTGACCAAGGAAGTGCTTTCTCAAAGTAAGTAGGATAAGGGCTTTGTGCAAGCCCTCTTCTTGTGTTCCTTCCTCAAATGTATGCCACAGCCACAGTCAGAGAAGTAGTGAGACAACCTTCCATCTTGCAAAACACAGCTGTTTCCAAATTTAAAGATTTTTTTAGTATTATTTATTTTTTAATGATTGCATATATTCACAGACGAGCACTAAAAGTTGACAGAACATACCTGGGATAAAGTGAGGGGAAAGAAATACTTTCAATTGCTCAATCAGTTGAAGCACCCGCTACAGCAGAATAAACTGGACATAAAGTGACCCATATGCAGACTTTGGCAAGCAGGCTGGTGACACAAGGAAGATACCTTCTGTCGCTTAAACCACGACACCTTCTCCTTGGTCTCACAATGCCATGGCAAGAACAGGCAAGACTATCTTCTGAAAATCTGAGGCTTAGTAAACCAATGTAACACCCCAACACCACTGCCTGGGAAAGCTCCTGTCTCCTTCAACACACCCATCCCATCTTGGGCCATGTATGCCCAATACCTACCATAGGTCCAGCCTAATGCTCATCAGACATTTTACCTTGTTAAAGCAGCAGAAAACCAAACCACCAGTACAGCTAGATGCTCCCCAAGCAGAGAGGTGGCGGAAGATCACTGCCTGGCCGGAGCAGGGCAAAGGAGATAACACAGAAGAGACTGAGGGAGAAGCAAGCCTTCTCCTTCCAGCAACAGTAAAGCCTTTGAGTGGCTCAGCTGCTCATGGAAACCTGCCAAAAGCCCTTATCATCATGAGGCTACCATACTTCAATAGTTCTGGTGCAGACGGAGCCACACCAGCATAGCTGGACTCTGTGTAAGGATAGCAAAACCACCTTCAGCAAGCACAGCAAGCTACAGGCTATTCCTGTACGGTTTTATTAGGATGCCTGCTTTCCACTAGATGCTTGTTGGCACAGTTAGAGCACTTGGGATTTATACCTCTTTGAACTCTCCTCAGATAGCTGTGCCAAAGGACCATGTGGTACCTCCTTGGGCTCAGAAGCAAGCAGTCTGTTGCTGGAAGAGATGGATTTAAACCAAAGAAACTCCCTTAAATGCTATTCAAAAAGCAAAGGCCCCAAACTCATGATAGCATTCAGTCCTAGTAGCACAAACTGTCAGGCAAAGAAATACAAAAGTGGGTCTGAATATGAAAACACCTGCACCTTTACAGACAAACCTTTTTATTTCTGCAGAAGAAAGAAGAGCTCCTAGTTAACTACCCACTTCCTTTATGCAACTTACAGGTTTTTCTCCCATACCTTAAATCCTTGGTCAGTCCTAAAAACTTGCTCTTTTACCTAACACCTAGGAGAAAAACTGAGTTACCCCATTTTTCTCCCTTTCCAGCTGTGACATGCTGAGGAGGAGGAAGGAAGAGGTGCTTTCTAAACCACTAGAAAAAATTCGAGGGGTGCTAAGTATTCGGTTTGGAAATGTAAATCCTCCCGCCCCCTTCTGAAGTATGCCGAACCAGCCTCTCCACAGCCTATGTCATCTAAAGGCCACAGGAGTTCTCTAAAGATATTGTTGTTAAGAGGATTTAGCCCCTTTTAAAAAGGACTTAACATGTGGGTGGTGTCTCCATTTAAGCATTTTCTCATGGCTAAGAAAATGGCCCTCTTCTTAAAGGCTTATCTTTATAACCCAAAGACAGTAAGAAATTCTCCACTATTTGAATTAGAAACATTTTGAGCAGCTTGCTTTTATAGCAGCCTCATTTTTAAGTACTGGGATTTGCAAATGGTGGCGACTTTCTCACACCAAGCGAGAAGGCAACACCAGCGAGAATGCTTTTGGGGTACCTTACCAAACATTAGTTTCCCCCACGTTTCCGTGAGGAAGCAAGGTGATTCACAAGTTCACTGCCACCAAAATGGCATGGCATCACTACATCCATGCCCTCTCCCTGGCCACCACCTTCCCTTGAAGGTCCCTGGCATTTACCAGACCTTCTATTAGCTGGTTCAACCGGCCTGCCCAGCAGAAAACCTTTATTTTTTTTTATTTTGGTCAGGGTTAATTATCCATCCTGGGAAGCCTGAGATTCCAGAAGGGAAGGGACCAAGGGAAGCAGGACCGCCTGCCCTTGCAGCAGCACTCACCCTGTCTCCAGAGGCTCAGGCTTACCCCAGGAGAACAAGCTCATGGTCACTTTGGAAGGGTTAATTCTTCATTACCACTTGTGTTTAAGCCATGGCAGGGGTTCAGATCTGCCCAGTAACACTTTCTATTAACTCCACAGGAGTCATTAAAATGCTCCTCAGGTTGAAAGGGCCAACAGGCTAGGTCACAGCCTCCTAGAGCCAGGGCTCACTAAGGTACAAAAGCCCAGTTAGCAACCCTTGGCCACAGGAGCCACCACATCAGGCAGTGACTGAGCAAGGAACAGGTCTCGGACCATAACAAAACACCTGCTTGGCAGAGAGAGAGTGCACAAACTCATCTGTCTGGGGCTGGAGCCTCCAGTTATAATGGACTAGGCCACTTTCCAAGGCTTTTCCAGCAAGGGTACACTTACACAACCATAGATAAAGTAACTAACAAATTCCTGGGAAGAACAAGCAGCTCACTTCAGCAAAGGAAACTTTTTCATATGCTGCTATAGTCAGACAGCTCCCTGAACAACCTAATCTGTACTGAGTTCTTTCTAGTTCATATCATAGCTTACATTTGGAAGTGATGGGTGGGTTGCCAGCACAGTTACATCTGAAGAGCTGGAGTATTTTCATAACCCTAACCAGTGCAGGTGTGCTGGCCGAATTTACTTATACTAGATTTATCCCTAGCCTTTTGCATAGCAGGGCCTTGTTTTCAGCTGGGGGCCTTGGACTCCATACGCTACTTGCTAATCAAATGCTAAATTTATATTGGTGCTACTTGCCTAAACTCACTGACTCAGCTACCGAGCGTTTTATCATTCCTCTCACCAGTCTTTGGTGTAAGTTTCTCAAAAATGCTCAACTAGGAGCCAACTGGGAAAACTAACCGGGAAATACCCTCACCTCTCAGACACAGCAAATCCCCTGCAAGTTTTAGGGAAAACCGGGTGGGAGCTGAAGAACTAACTGCAAAAGGGCTGTATCACCTCCCCACCAAGTGGTCTGCAGAGCAGAAAGACAAGGCAGAGCACTAGGGTGCTTTCAGCCTTACTTCCCAAAAGACAGGTCTGCAACAAACCAGGCTCTGAGTGGGGCACTCACATTAGCATGGCTGTCAGGGCAGAGTGGGATGTGCAGCCCCTTTCCTGGCACGTGCCACGGATGGCTTACTGCCCTGGGAGGATGCCAGCCAGAGCCCGTAGGTACCGCCAGCCTGACCACGCTTCCTCCGCATCCCACATCTCTTCCAGAGTAAAGAGAGTGAGGGTATACAACAAACTCACAACTTGCAGGCAGAGGCCAAAACTGCTTTCCTGCTTCCAAACTTTTAATACAGAAAGAAGCTTTTATGGCTGGGAGTTCCTCTTATTAGAGAGGTGAACAGTATACCCTCCCCCGCCCCCCAGTGCATTAAATTCATATTTGAAGGTCTTGTAGCACCCATTAAGAAGACATTTTAGGAGTCCCTCATGACACCAAAAGCCCTCCCACAAAGCCAAAACACCCTGTGCAATTATTTTCCCAGAATCATATGCTCCTCTTTGTATTTGCTCACCAACACCTTTTAGGAACCAAACCTTTGCATCAGACCGCCAAATATTTATGAAGTGCCTTGAACCCGCTTCTTGACATTGAGCACCGCTAGGATATAAAGAACCCCCCCAAAACAGCTACTTTTCACAGCAAAGATACTTATTTAAAACAGAATTAAAAGAGCTTCGGGTAGGGATGTGATGAGCCTTGAAACTCCCAATCACTACCTCTGCAGCCAACACTCGCAAAAACCCACGCGGAAGGCAGCTCCTCACCGTCCCCCGGCTGCACCGAGACTCTGCTCCCAAGCGTTTGCAAAAAGTATTTCGGACTTAGAGCAGCATCTGATACCTGGGACCATCACCGACTGGATGATGGGGGGGGTGAGGAGAAGTGGGAGGGGGATGTTAAAACCCGGTTTGCCCGGGCAGTGGCGCACCGGGGCGGGAGAAGAAGGGGTAGTGGGAGTTTAGCGATCCCACAACACCGGGAAGAGGTCGTGGACGCCGAGGGAGGGGGCTCAACTGCCCGCCACCTCCTTCGGCGTCCACGACGTCCTCCCGGCGGGGATGCCCCTCGCTTTCCCCCGCTTCCAACTCCGCGCAGCCCACGAGGGCCAAGCGCGCACCCGAAAACAGCGAGGACAAAGAAAAACCCATGGGGGGGGAGGGGGGGAATAAGAGGGGAGGGCATGGTTGTTTTTTTTTGGGGGGGGGGGTTGGCCTGGAAAATATCAGGGGAGGCGGAAATCTGAAGAGGGGTCGGGCACGGGGGTCGTTGCGCGCCGCCGCCCCACGAGTCACTGACCTGCTGCAGGGGCATTTCGGAGAGCAGCGGGGGCCGGGGGGCGGCCGGCCGGCGGTCAGGCTGTCCCAGGCCAGAGGGAGGAGGAGGAGGAGGAGGAGGAAGCGGCGTCCCCCTCCCCGCCCGCCCCGGCTCCCAGTCACAGCCGCGGCCTCCGCGCACGTGTGCCAGACGTCACCGGCGGCTCCGGGGGTGAAGCGGAGACACCGGCGGGGCACGGCCCGGCCCCCAGCCCCGGGTGGGGAATGGGGCCCTCCACGCCGACGGCTTCTCGCTGTTCGCTGCCATGCGGCGGGACGTGGCGGGGGATTATTTTTATTCCGCCCCCCTTTCTTGTCTTTTTTTCTATTTTTTTTTTCTCCTTTAAATAAGACCCGGCAGCGGGGGGTGGGAAGGAGGCAGGAAAGTTTATTGCAACAAAGCGCTGCCTCCGCCTTTCCTGCCCTCAACCCCCCACACTCCCTGGCCGCCCCCTCGGGCCCGGACGGCGGCGGGGAGAGGGCCTGCCTGGTACTGCCCCCCCCAGGGTCCCCTTCACCCTCCCGCGGGGACAGGGGAAAACAAAAATTACCGGGGGGCGGCCTCCGCCGAGAGCGGGCTGCAGCAGCGCCGTCCTGCCGGCGGGTCCGTGGGGGGTGCAGTACAGCGAGCTGCCAGCGGGCTGGCCCCCATCCGCCGCCGGGGCAAAGGCACCGGGAGCCTGGGAAGCGGCGGCGGCGGCGACAGAGGAGGAGACAACACAGGGCGCCCCCGCCGCCGCGCCGGTGCTGCGGATCTGGATGAAGGTGCCGGCGGCAAAGCGGGCCGGGAAGCCGGCGGGGGCTGCTCTGGAGTCCGTGGACGGTGCGGGCGGCGGCGCTGCCGGGGCCGGCGGCTGGAGTCCCCTTCTCATCCTTCCCTCCGGGTCTGTCCCCGCAGCCGCGTCTCCTCCTCCCCCCGTCCCTCCCCCCCCGGCCTTCCCAGCTCCTTTCCTCCTCGATGCCGAGGACCCGCGTAAAATACTGGGGGCTGCGGGTGCCGGGGGGGCCCCGGCTGCAGGATGCGGGGCGCCGGGGGGGGACGGAGGCGCCGGGGCGGGCAGATGCGGCGGATGGAGCGGGGCCGCTCCCGCTGTGTGGGGCCGCCTGGAAAATGGCTCCAGGAAGCGGCGGCTGCTGACAATGAATGAAGGGAAAGGAGACGGGTTACGCGCCAAGGGCCTCCCGCGAAACTCGGATTTCCCGCCCTCTTTTTCAAACTAAATTTGCATAGCCCCTCCCCCGGGGCGCTCCCCGCCCGCCTCGCCGTCTCATTGGCCCTCAGCGTCCTCCCGGCCGTCCAACAGAGTGCCGCCTCCCCGCCCCTCTCCCTTCCCACTGGCCCGCCGCTTCCCGGCGCGGCCGTGATTTGCATGCCGCCCGCCGATTGGCTGCGGGGGCGAGGCTGGGGGATTCCCCCTCGGAGTAGCCGGGATCCCGGTTCGCCGGCTCTCTGACACTGACAGCTGCGGCGGCGCCGGCCGCAACGTGCCCGCCGGAGGGGCCCCGCCTCCCGGACCCGCCCCTCGGGCTCCCCCGGGGCGGTGGTGAGCGCCGGTTCGTGGCCACGAGAAGGGGAAAGAGGAGGGGACGGGGCTCACCCGGCCGCCTGCGGAACCCTGTCGCCGCCACGCCGGAGCTGCTAGGAGTTCTCCCCGTTGCGCTGCACCGGAGTGCCGCCCGGCTTCTCTTGGTGCTCGGAGGGGATCACCTGGGCGCTCGCCCTGGTTTGGCCGAAAGGCACCGGCCTGTGCGGGTGAAGCTTTGAGGGAGCCCCTTGAAGGCGGCCCCACGCGATATTTCACGTTCCCGTAGCTTCAGAAGGGCTTCCTCACGTATCTGCATTCACAAATCCTCAAACCAGCATGCATGAAGCATTTTGTTCCTTCTTTTCCACGAAAAACAGCCACTCACCTAAATAGTCCCTTCCTTTAAGCTCTGTTTTGCCTCCAAGAGGTAAAACAGTGAAACTGTGTCCATGAACTTACTTTCTGATAGTGTCTTCACTTATTGGATGCCCCCTCATATTATTGAAAGTTCCCTGAACTTATTAAATTCCCCTCCTGTCCTGCTCAGCACCCACTAGCCATGCCCAATTTTTTCATGTTTCATTTCCCCACACATACCACTGCTCCTAGCAGACATGTCCAGCCTTACACTGCTGAATCAGGCAGTTAAGACTTGGTGAAGTTCCTTGTTTCCATCACTAACAGGTACATGAAAAAGTTGCTCCATCAGGTCTGCAGCCCTGCTGATGGTTACTCTGGTCTGACCCCAGCTAAACAGAGCAGATGCCTATGGGGTGATGCTGTTGCATGAAAAATGAGGGCATCTTTCATTCTGGGCATGTCTTCCATCAAAGGGGGAAATTCTGCTCTGTCTGGCACTGGAGAGGCCTTGATTAAGCTACTGGTTACTTTCCTGACTGCAGAGTCACGGAAACAGGAGTGACTTTTGTGGTTTCTCTCAGCCATGGCCTCTGCTATCTTCAGCTTCCTACCCATCATACGAGCCTGTCCTACACCTAGGTTTGCTGCATCGTAGCAGGGGAAGGTTACGGGCCACATGTGAGGGCCAAAGCAGGGTAAAAGTTGAGGACTGAGGACAGTGGCTGAAGGGGGAGGGACTTAAAGAAAGCAGAACGTAAAACATACATAGGAAGTATACAGAGAACCACATAAAGGAAGGTAATTGCAGGGCCAAGAACCTCTGTTGATCTGTAAGAACCAAGTTGCTGCCTACCGGGCTGTCACCATCCAGGTATCTACTGCAGAGAAAATACCCTGCAGAACTCAAAGGCTTAGGAGATACTGTAATTAAGATTGATGTGCGGCTGTGATTTATCTTTCTTTGTGAGTATGGTACTATACCACTATCTTTGTGAGTATAGTTTTTATCTGTCTGACGAGATGTAATTTTACCCTCATAGTGTCATTTAGGGAAAAGCCTGCATTTGTCCTGAAAATGGATGAAACCTGTTGGATTGTGAGTGGAAGCAATGACAGAGATTGAGCTTTGCCTCAGTGTTAAAATTGTTAAAAGCTGCTCCAGAGACCTGGATTCTAATGTGAAGTCGATTCTGGAAAATGTAGAAATGAAGGTTGCAAAGCAGTTCCTGAATTTAAAAGACAAAAATGTCTGTAAGAAAGTAAGCGTGTGGACAATAAATAAATAGCCTAGCATATGGAATGCTTATGATGACAGAAAATCCTGAACAGCTATCTACTGCATGAGATCTGCCCATCCTTCCTACTGCATGAAGAATTGTGCAGCAATAATGTTCACATAACAAAAGACAGTGTTGTTATACATACATGCAAGGGACAGAATTGAAATTGTACAAAACCCCACTTTCCTATTTATTTACCTTAAAGAACTCAATTTCCAAAATTTTGGAGCTTGACTTCACAAGTATCTAAGGAAATGTTGAGAAGGGAGGAATGGGATTATGTGCTTGTGATCACACATCTGGAACACAACTTGCATGAGAGCAAATGGACATCTGGAAGGAGTATTGAGAGTGGTGGGATAGATACATGCTTCCTGCTGTCACTGAAAGTGTGGCATCTCATCATCCAGGTATTAAAGAAGATGTAAAACATTGTGAGCCCCAGTATTGACCCCTACCAGACACTGTTAATGACTGGCCTCCAGCTGGACTTTGTGTTGTTGATGAGAACCTTCTGGGACTCACAATTCAGCTAGTTTTCAATCCACTGTCCGCTTAGCATAGTCCACACTTCATTCCTTTGTCTGTGAAGACATTACAGGAGACACTGTCAAAAGCCTTACTGAAGTTAAGATAAACATCATCCATTGCTCTCTCCTCATCCACTGAACCAGTCAGTCTCATTGTAGAAGGCTATCAGGTTGGTTAAGCACATCTTTGTCGTCATAAATTCAAGCTGATTACTCCCGGTCACCTTCCTTGTTGTGCTTGTTACGTGCTTGGAAATGGTTTCCAGGATAATTTGTTCCATCGCCTTCTCAGGGCTTGAGGTGAGGCTGACAGATCTGGAGCTCCCCAATCTTCCCTCTTGCCCTTCTTGAAGATGGGATTGACATTTGCTTTGTTCTAGCTGTCAGGAACCTCTCCCAGCTGCCATGACCTTTCACAGTTATCAAGAATGGCCTCACAGTGACGTTGGCCAGCTCCCTCCGCACTTGTGGGTACATCCTGTCAGGTCTTATGAACTTCTGTGCATCCTGTTTGTTTAAATGTTCCCCAGCTTGATCCTCCTCTGCTTAGGGTAGATGCCCCTTTCTCCAGACCTTCTCACCAGCCTCTCAGGCACTTGAGATTACTGAAGGCAAAGCAGTAAAGACTGAGGCAAGGAAGGCATTCTGTACATCAGCCATTTCCATGTCCTTTGTCAACAAGTCTCCCCATTCAGCAGTGGGCCCACATTTTCCCTCATCTTCCTCTTGCTGTTGATATACCTAGAGAAACTCCTCTTTCTGCCTTTCATGTCCCTCACCAGATTCAGCTTCAGGTGAGCTTTGGCTTTCCTAACACCATCCATACATGCTTGAACAGCATGTCCATACTATTGCTGGGTCGCTTGTTCTCTTACATTCTTCCTTATGTCTGAGTTTCAAAGACAGCTTGTCTCTTTGCCTCGATTCTCAAGTAGTTTAATAGCTCTGGTCAAAAATGTCAGGCTGAGGACATTGTCTTGGTGAAATACCAGATCAAATTATGTAGTGTCTAGAAGGCGACAGATGATTGAAAAACTGTGTCTCAGAATGAGAAATGTTAATACCATTAAGTATAGGCATGCCTACCCTCCCAAATAATATATAGGCGTCCCTTCTAAAGAGCAGTTTGAGAATAAACATGATGAAGCTGCAGTAAAGTAATAGCAGAATCTGCTTTTGTGTAGGGGACTAGATATTTGGGACATTAGTGGAAATAATCTAATATGATTTCACAACCTTTGAACACAGTTTATGTCCTTAGACCCTTTTCTCCTTAGCTGGAACTCAGAGTTAAAAACAAACACTGACTAACCATTTAAGAAAAACAAACCCTTGAAAATGAAGTAAATGCCTAAAACTTGTGCAAGTTCATTAAACACATTTACACTTACAAAATTTACAGGGATTGTGATATTTTCTAGGAGAGAAACCATATATAAAAAAAAAAACCCAAAAAAAAAACCAGAGAAATGAAACTAAACAAACTAAACTGACTTCCTTGTTCTGTAATTGTTACTAAGAAGGTGATGTGAGAATTTAGGGGTGAAATGACTCCATGAGCAGCATGTGATCTAATTACTGGGTGTATTTACTGACCAATTTCTGGAAACATTTTAGGACTATCATCCCTTAATTTTTTCAAAGTCGCCAATATTGAAATGTCACTTTGCCTTAAAAAATAGTTAGACATGGGCACAACCTTTTCTGCCAATGAGCCATCCCTCCTCTTTCAGTGGTTTCAGGGAAACCTGCAGACCACCTATTTAGAGCATGGGCATACAGTAACACAGCATCATTTGGTAGCATCTCCTCATTATACCTGTGTAACATCTATTAACCCTAGTTATTAAAAGAACTTCATGAAATGATTGCTTGGTTCATATGAGTTTATTTTTCAGGGTTGATGACATTTTTTGTAACTGTTGACAGTTATCACAGTCTGTTAATATTCCGTAAGAATTTCATTTTTTCACGTCATGTATTTACGTTAAAAGCCCTCTTATATATATCTACAAACTTGTTAATGTCTTACATTTCTATACGTCATTACATTGGTAAACATACAATCTTGATTTACAAAAAATGATACTTAAGAAAATACAACAAAAATCATGCATGTGTTATAAATTCTGTATGTCAGCACGGTTCTGCTTTAGGGAGGATTTTAGTGAGAAATGTCGAGTCTGACTATCTGCTTAAGGAGGTGGAAGGGTGCTACACCCCTATCATGTAAAGACAGAAACATATACTTGACCTTGTGCAGGCTAGTTATCACAAGGTGACTTTAAGTGTCTGTGTATTGCAGGATTAGGGGATTGGCTACTGAAGGCTGTTGGTCCTCCTGTTGAAATTTTCTGCCTTTCCTTTGTGGGATTACAGCACATTTGGCAGTTCTCACCCTCTGAGAACATGACCCAGTGCAAGGGGTTTCTCCAGGAGGAAGAAGAGACATGAGGTCTGCTCCTCTGTCATTGGTTCTGATCCCTTTTGTCAATTCAGGCCAATTTTATGTGAAGAGTTAATATCCATAGTAGCCTCCTGCACCTTGCCCTCACACAGCGATCAATTGAAACCGTGTTCATCTTGATCAAGTGCTATTTAAAACACAAAGCAACCTAAAATAAAGCTGCCCTCATGACATCTAACCTTCTCAAGTCTACTACTCAGAACTTCAATCTTTAAGTTCTTTCAGCCCAAGTATAACTAAACCAATTGACTTCTAAAAGACCACACAATCCCCTTGTAATAATCAAGCCTAAACAACTGTTTGTGAAGAGACTCTGCCGCCAAAAGGGATTGCTTTGTCTCAACTCCAGGTCTCTGGAGCTATCCATGCAGTCCCTGAACTAACTGTCCTCCTAACTCGCAGAGAAGAACTGGCTTCAGAAGGGCATTAACATCAGAGATATAAGAGTGACAGTATATTTTGTTCAGTTTTGTACATTTTTATTTTTTAAGTTTTGTTTTAAAGAACAAGTTATTTTAGAGACTTTTGGGGGTGAGAGTCAGTGCCAGGGCATTCTGATAGGGATCTGTTGCAATTTCATCTTTTGGAGTTTCCTCCAGTTTTCCTCACTGGAGCAAGGGCTGCAATTCAGGTCTCTGGATCAGTCACTTGAAATCATTTGCTGAGGAGCTGGCTGTGAGTGGTGTGGCTGGAACAGCTCCACTGGAGGGTGCCCACACCTCTGCACACTCCTAGCACAGAGATGTATCTTCAAACCCATTTTCCAAAGCAGGCAGAAGACAAGTTTGAACCCAGGCCTTCAATATCCCTCGTTGTGGGCAAAAAAGGGAAAGAAAATTTCAACTTCTGCTCAGTAAGTAACTTGCTGTGAAGAACTGGAGTAAGAACCCCTCTGAGCCTTCCTGCTCAGTTCAGGGTTAGTTCTTTTTTTGAGGGTGGAAGGCCAGCTTTTAATCTTGTGTGTCTGTTTCTCTCCATGCACTGGGCAGGAAGACCTTGGGTGTTTGATTCAGACTTGTAGGTTTCCTTAGGCAGCACAGGAATGGCTGCTGTGCACACAGCTACGTGGCATAAGCCTGTGCTGGGGATGAGGTTAGGGGGGTGGCAGAGGAAGAGCGTAGACAACTGAGTGGCTCGGGGGGTGTTTCCCATATCAGAGGTTACAAAACAAGCATCATAGTCCTCAGTCTGTACACCCTCTGTCAATCCAGCTTGAAATTACCTCCTAGTAGAGGAGACAGGAGCAGGAGTACTTTATTGGGGTGCTGTCTCTTCTGTAACAGCAGATTTTCATCTCAACATACACAAGGTCTCCTTTATCCGTCTTTAACTAGTGGGCTTGTTGTAGGAAAGTTATACTAGTGGAATATCTTAATTCAATCCAGGTTTTTAAGTTTCTTTTCCACATTCATGCAGATCTGATAAATTGCGTAGTGTATTTACTTTTTTTGAATGCTTGTCTAAAAAGTATGTGCACTGAGGCTATTTCTCATAACGTGCTGACTTTTGGAACCAACTCCTTATTTACAGGCTTTGGCAAAATGGTTAGATTTATTATTTATTAACCAGAAAACTAACAGCCCTTTCTTTTAGAAAGGTACAGAGTTGCACACAGTATACTGTGCAACCAAAATTACAAGTCTGATTCTGGATTTTTTCATAATTCCTGTTATCTCTGGTTTGATAGGTAAAGCCACTACCATTTTTGGAGATAGAAATCTTTTTCTTCCTTCCCTTTCACTTTCAAAATTTCCCTAACATTTCATGGACTCTTGTTGCATCAAGAATTTTTGTAAATTTTGCTTTGAGACCATAGCTGGATTTTTCTGTGCTTTGTGAAGAGGCTTTTCTTTACTGTGCTTTTAAAAATCACCTTACATAGATCTACTGTTCTACTCATATAGTGGGCTCTATAAGTAGAGCTATATTCATCTTTATGTTCCTGCTTAGTATGCCTGGGTATAACAACAGTTAGCATTTCAATTTGGTTTGAACTGTTTTATCAATATAGCTTTTGCAGGAATATGTCTTTAATTCCCCAGTACCTAGCAGTTTGTGCAAAATCTCGTATTTCATCATCACAGAAATATAATTGCAAGACATGCATTTTGGAGGCATCAGAAATATTTACAATAAATAGCAATGCTTTCAAATAATGCTTGAATATTATGTAAGCATATAAAGGCTTCAGAAATCCATGCTATTTAGACTACAGCAGAAACCAAGCTAGCAAGAGCTCAAGGTTTCCACATGTAGTCAGAACTATCTCTGTGGGACTATTATCTTCTGCATTCCCTATCAGAAGCTAGGTGCTAACAGACCATGATGCTGATGAGTATATTCTAACTTCTGGCCTTCTATTTTGTCCAGGCCTGTTCACATTAGGTACCTTTTGGAGACATAAGAATGTGTGGTACTGGAAGAGCAATCCAACATTGCTCCAACATCATCCGTAGATGATTCAGGCTTGAGCACTGACCCTAGGAGCCTCTGCCCTTAGGCTATAGTATCAT